>NC_065444.1:87871128-89071128 GCF_917563875.1 Diabrotica virgifera virgifera | reverse complement strand
AATTATAAAATTAAACATTTTCGTCATATTGACTAGTTTCATTCATTTTATCAAGATAGATACTTCGGTTGTTAGGTAGTAACTAGGGTGCATAACAACAATGGAGAATTGAGTTTTTCTTTAGTTGTCAATAATTTTAAGTACAATTTTGATTATTATAAATTAAAATATGAGCGAAAGTGAATTTGAAGAAATTGAACGGGCTTGGGAAGAAGGGTGTTCCGCAATTAGTCTAATACTGGTAATACTACTAATGTATGCGATTCTGCAGGAGTTTCTGTTAGAAGTGAAATTACAGCCCAAACAAGTGGGATTTCATTATATAATTTAACAAATTGTACCATAAGTTTCAATATTAATAAATAATTCGTTAGTTTTCTTTATTCTTTCAAAAAATAAATTAAAATTAAGAGATTTTTTAACTCGACGGTAAGTGAATTACTTACCGTCGAGTTGGAGTACTTACCGTCGAGTTGCTAGTAAATGTCACCTACTGACGTAAAATCTGTCACGGTAAACAGTCAAAAATTATCAATCGTGCAAAAAATATTATTTTTTAGTCATCAAGTACATAAAGGCGCATTTACATGTATCCAGTAACTGGCGCCAGTCGCACTGGAACGACAGTGCTGGCATCATGGAAACGCTTTTTTGTTCCAGTCCAGCGCTGTCTGCCAGCGCTGTCTCGAATAGAAAGCTGGTCTATTTTTCGTGCCAGTGGCACTCGTCCGCGTCCCCTCTAACCCCGTGCCAGTGGTTGTAGCCACGTGTAAACACAGCGTTCCAGTCGCTGGCGCTGTCGTACCTGTGGTTTCAGTGGCCGTGTTAGGATTTTTAATAAGAGTGCCAGTGAGATTGGCGCCAGTTACTGGATACGTGTAAACGTTACTTAAATTCAAGTTCAAACCTCTTTCTATCCGGTCTCGATAAGAATTTTAGCCAGCCATGTTTTATTCTAATAGGTACATATTTTTTTAATTGTTAACGAGGAAGGTTTTTTATAGGGATACGGACATTAACAATTGAAAAACAATATGTCAGAATGAAATAAGTCCAAAAGACTTATCAACAACTAATAGAATAAAGTTTGAACTTGAATTAAGGTAGTACTTCGTAATTTCAAAATTGATAATTTATACTTACGTTTTTGAGCCTTGAAAATCGTCATCTTTCTTTCATTTTCAGTTTTAAATTGTTTATAACTAGAAAACGATCAACTTTAGAGAAAAATTACATAAGACCTTTTTTGTTTACAATGACCTAAAGAATCTGAAATAATATCCGCCCGGGTCAAAATTTTTTATTTTTATTTTTAAAATAAATGTAATTTTTTTATTATTAACTCATAATAGTTAGAACAAGATTAGATCGAGCAACCCTGGTTTTTTGTAATTGTTAACATGCTAAATTACATAATATCCAATAATTTTTATCCATGAAACAGATCGGTACAAATCCACCTTAAGTATATCGTATCTTAAACTGTATGTTATAAAATTTATATTTATTTTGATAAAAACATTTAATTGATAATTTAAGGCTACAGCAAAAATCGATAATTAATTGTATGTTTCAGAGGTCGATCACGTAAAAAGAATATGGGAGATGGAAAAATGCATTCAAAAAACTGTAGATAATGAAGTAAGTTTTTTGTATCAGCAACATTATACTTTTAGGTACCGGTACCTGGAAATGCATTAATATTTACATTTCTCTCTCCTATGGCGCTAAAGCCCAAGTCCAACCCTGGCCTCCCCTATCATCCGCTTCCAAGTATCACTGTCTCTGGCTGCTCTCCTCTAGTTGTCCACCCTCAATATCTCTGTAGCATGGGTTCTCACTTCGTCTATCCACCTATTTCATTGGTTTTCCTACTGACCGACGTCCCACCATAGTTCCGCTAAGCGTTCTACTAGGTGTTCTGTCGGTATCCATTCTTATAAGGTGACCTGACCAGCGCAATCATTGTATTTTTGCATAATTTGCTATAGAGGGATCTCTCTAATATTGTATAACTGGTGGTTGAACCTTATTCTCCATATACCATTGTCACAAATAGCTCCCAGTATCCTCCTAAATATCTTTCTTTCAAAAGTATTAACAAGGTTTATTGTCTTTTCTGTCATGGTCCACGTTTCTACACCATAAGTTGCTACCCAAGTAGCACCGAACGGGTTTATTAAGCCTTTTAAGGATGCTTTAAAACTGTAGAATAAAACTAAAATTAAAACAATTTGGTTTTTAAGTAAACATTAAGATTGCAATAAAATCGATTTCAGCATAAATGGGTCCACTCTGAAAGGGTCAATAAAACCAAAAATAAAAACCTTCTTAAAACTTTGTTTTCTTAAGCAACTGGTTTTAAAGCTGCTGTGAAGGTGCTTTTAAAACCATGTTAACAGACACTTTAAGTGCAGACATTTTTATAGCAAACTTAAAAAGGTTTCTTAAACGGATACTTTCAAAGACAATTTACCATATTAAATTATTCTACAAACCCATATACTCCATATAGGCCAACAATTTTTTACATGTGTTATGATAGGTAGATACGTATTAATAATAAAAAGTACTTGGTTATTTCGGACTGTCAAGTTAGAAACATACTTGCGCACCCAAGTTTATTGATAATGTTAACAAAAATAGGTCTAAATAACTCACGCGCCCTAAAATTTCTGACTTTTGGCGATTAAAAAATAAAAATAATAAAAAAATTTTAATCCGAAAAATATTAATTTGAAAGAAAAATAACTTTATCTACAATTTTAATGTTTTAATGTTAAAATAAATCGAATTTATGTCTTTTATGGTTGCACCAACAGATCTTAGGCTTAAGTCGAGAATATCATAAGAATTAATATAATTATAATATATTATAATAAGAATACCATAATATAATAATATATTATATAATTGATAATAAAGTAAGAATCTAAAATTATGGTGCAACGTAAGTGATACTCAAGGAGTCCCTATCTAAAAGTAGAGCTTAGCTAAGCTGCAGCTTAAGATCTGTTGGTGCAACCAGGCATAAGTCGCTTATTTATAATTTTTATGTAAGCCTTATATTGTAATCTATCATGGCTTTCAGCATGTCTAGAAAGCAATATGGCCGAAATCCAAATAAAACTATTTGGTCTATCGACAGAGAATTCTTAATATCAAATGGATTTATTTTGTACCTTTCCAAGAGCATATATCCTACATAAAAGGAAGGTTGCCTTGAAATTAAAACTGTTTAGTTTTAATGCTGCTGTCAATAATGCCACTCGGTTTTAATGTGAATCTAACCTAAAATCGAGTCGTCGTAGTGCTGTGTGTGTTGTAATTTTCTTTTAAAATGACCAGTTTTTTATATTTTAAGTACTTGCGACTTATTTTTTCCATACGAACTGTACTTCCACTTTTTACAACACACTACACCACTGTCTAGCTCTAAAACAAATGGCCAACCACTTTGGACATGAAAGAAGAGGGGATGAGTTTAGTTTTATTGTTTCTAACAAGAAGCATAGTTTAGTCTTTACGATAACCAAATTGATTCAGTTAAGAGCGTTTGGTTTTATTATAGCCTACTAATTACTTTTAAGATAGCAACTTTAAAGACAACTAAAAAAACAGTTTTAAGGCATATGTTTTACTGACATAATAGTCTTGAGATTAAGAAGTTTTAATAATAGGTTTTATTAGTCATATTAGGAGAATTTTTAAAACTGCAATAAAACTAAAAGATAAGAAACAAAAATCTAATAAAACCAAACAGTCCGGAAGTTTTTCATAAAACTGATTAGTTTTAAAGTGAACTGAGAATAAACCATTTTAAAACTACAATAAGACAAATTATCTATTAAGATTAATTAGTTTTATTTGATACTCTTATTAGAAGCTTTAAAACTATGTAGTGACAAATGTATAAAAGTTTTAAAGTTCTGGCAGTGTATCTACAAGGTAACTTTAAAACCATTATCTTCATATTTACCACAATAAAACCTTTATAAACCTTAAATAAAACTAAAATGTTTGTATTGTGCTACCTGGGTATTGGCCGTATGGTGGTTTTATATATTTTAAACTTAACTTCTCTGTGGATGTCTTTGGATCCAAACATCTACGATAAAGAGAAGTATGTTTTGTTAGCAAGCATTATTCGTTTCCTTATTTCTTCGTCCTCGCTGCCATTCTCTGTTATTTGTACGCTGTGAGCTGTGAGCTGATACTTGTGAACTGTTCTACTACTTCTATATTAGCGTCGTCTATTGTTAAGTTCTGCAAGTTTCGTTGGTTCCTTGCTTGTATTAGGGCTTTAATTTTATCTATGTTGACAGCCAGCCCTATTTCTTTCACATTTTCTTCAAACTCCACATACAGTTCTGTGACGTCTCTTGCGGTTCTTCCCATCAAGTTTACATCATCTGCGTAGATTGCAATCTGCTTAGACTTATTAAACCAAAAATTTTTTGGTTTATGAACATTTTTGTGATGACATATTTCATACATATATTAAAGAGAGTCGGTGCCAGCCCATCTCCCTGTTTTAGCCTTTAAGATATCTGGAAGGGATCTGTCAATTCATTTTGAACTGGTACTTGCGCTTCTGTGTGAGTTATGGTGGCTTGAACTAACTTTACTAATTTCCTTTTTATACCAAATTCTTGCATAATTACATATATTTTATCTCTATGTATGTTATCATAGGCTTGTCGAAAATATACAGATTTGGTAGATGTATATGTCGTGCTCCCAGGCTTTAGCTAATATTTGTTTCACGTTGAATAGCTGGTCAATAGTACACCGTCCTGGTCTGAATCCTTCCTGGTATTCTCCTATAATTTGTTCTGTGAAGTGGCTTAATCTTCGGTTTATGATCCACGTGAACACCTTATAACTCACACAGAGTTAGAATATGCCTCTATAATTATTGTAGCTCAGTTTGTCTTCGTTCTTGTGGACTGAACATACAATTGTTCTTTTCCAGTCTCCTGGAATTTATTCTGTGTTCCATACGTCTCTTATAAGTTTATGGAATCTATCTATCAGTGTTTGTCCTCCTATTTTAAGAATTTCAGCTGGTATATTGTCAATCCCTGGAGCTTTATTATTTTTCATTGCTTTAATGGCATCCAATATTTCTTGCCTTGTGGGTGGGTTTGTCAGTTCATTATTTTGATTCTGATCTGCTATCTCGATATCAGGTAGTGCATAGGCTGTGTTTGTTTGTGCTTGCTCTGTAAACAGGCTCTCGAAATAGTTTTTCCAACCTTTTTTTTTCATCTTTAACCCTTAACTACAGACATCCGGTATTTTTTACCGGCGGGCATTCCCAAAATGTGGATTTCGTGGTAACCTCACAACTTATAAGTTCATGTGTCTCTGTACCTCTCGGGCAGTTTGTATAACAATGCTAGTCAAAGCGTGTATTGTGTATTGTCAATATTTTCTTTTCTGGTACACACCAAAAATCTTAACCGGTAAAAATTACCGGATGTCTGTGTTAAGGGAGTATTTTTATATGAGTACTATATTTGTAAATCTGAAATGTTTACATTATTTTTTTGTGTTTTTGGGGAAAAAGTAAAGAAATGGACTGTGGAAGACATCCTGGACCTTCAATGAAGGTTAAATTTGAAGATAAAAATTTTGAGGCCACTTTGCAAAAATGGAATTGCCATTTAATTTTATTACAATTTTACCCCTTGCAGATTTTTTTCATGGATGTAAAAATTTTCGTGGATGCTATTTTATATTTCCTTTGTGATTCTATGTTACGTTTATTTGTTAAAAAGAAGTTTAAATTTTTGTCCATAGCATTTATGGCCGTTTGTTTCAATAGACCAAAAATGTTACCAAAATTCTGGTTTAATAGATTATTCTTCAAAAATCTTGTCATTATATTATTAAAATCACTAATTTTACCATTTTTCCCATATCTAGAGACTCCATAAAAACACATAATGCAAAAAGTTTTTGTTTTTTATTATTAACTTTATATTTTGACTCTATTTTATAATGACCGGTAAAAAATACCGGGAGTCTGTAGTTACGTGATAATATTGAGATGTCTGTAGTTAAGGGTTAAAGAGGGGGGTCTGGAATCTTCAAAAGACACCTCAGTCCAGAACGCTGCCTGACTGACCTTAGTGCAGGATTCATTCTTCGTAGTACCAGCGATAGTTCCCGAGGTACTTTAAAACGCTCTCTCGTCGCCGAGGCTACGCCTAATGCCTACTTGCTAAACCAGTCCCTCCTCTGTCATCCAGCGCTCCGAAAGCGGAATGGCCGCTGCAAGGTCGATATCGCTTCCGAAGCACTTTTCAAACCTACTTTTATTGCTGCGTCGTCACTGATAATTTGATTATTTACATTTACTGACTACTATTTACTACTTGAAAAATATAGGTATATTTTTTTTACTTTCAGCACTTTATATTTTTCTAAATAATTGTATGGTCTTCTGGAATCTTCTACAACAGCACATGCCGTTATGTAACTGATTTGCCATTCAGCGTTATTTTGAAAAATAAAGTTTTAACAAAAGTAACTACTTTTTGTTTTTTATCTATCCTATCTAATATTCCTTCAAAACTGCAAAACCTGAAATAATTCTCATATACATAGATTATTTTAAGACAAGAATAGAAGATGTGATAGTACAACTCTAATACAGCACTATACATTCTTGTGAGAAACCAAATTAAGGCAAAATCAACTAGTGGATAATATTAAATGAGGATTTAGTATTTTTGGTGAGAATAAGCCATAATTTTACTTTAAAATTAAGCTTATTTGACGTTTCAATTTTCACAGATTATATATAAAAGTGTTAACAAAATAAAAACATCAATATATCAAAACAGTTTTGTTGTTTTACTTGTAATATAAGCTCATACTCATGATACTATCACGACATCGACATTGTAAGTATTTGCTCTTAGTTTCCTCTCAAAATTAGTACCAAACTCTGGTTTTATAATATGTATGTTATTTAATAATAACGTATCCTCGATATGTTACATAGAACTAATTTTGTAAAAATGAAGAACTGAAAATGTGTTCTTGGAAATGGATTTGGAAAAATGAAAAATAGAAGAAATAGTCACGACAAAATAAATTTTAACAGACTTACGCACACATTATGTTCTGCTCTATAAAAGACTTAAAAAGTTTCTACGATACATTCGTTTAAAATTCTGTCTGACTGAGCAGATTAGAAATAAACTTTGAAAAAACTAAATTTATGAAAAATCTAGTAATGAGTGGAGATATAACTATTGGCAATAATAGCATGCAACAGATTTTTTGTTTGTTTTATGGCATAGACTTGGGTGTCAATTAGCCAGTCACAAAATGCAACAGATAGATATTTACAAATATCTGGGCTAATAAATCAAAATCAGCAGAGATAATCAAACACATAAAACAGAGAAGCCAATAGTTCAGCATTTGGCAAACTAGGCCATATTCTAAAAAGTTCAATTCACATGTGTCTCATGCGAAAGATTTATAACCAATATGTTTTCCCCATACAAACTTATGGAGCAGAGACTTTAACACTGACGCAATACAATGCTGAACGTGAGCCTTCGAGACCACATAACAAATCAACAAACCAGGCAAATATCGGGAGTTTAAGACGTCATCGCAAGAATCGCGACGCTTAAGTGGAACTGAGCAGAGCACTTATCTAGAACACGAGATAGATGGACAAGACGAATCATGGAATTGAGGCCCTTCTTCTTGTAGTTCCTTCTCCTATCGGAGGTTGGCTGTCATCACAGCTATCCGTACCTTATTGGCGGCTGCTCTGAAAATATCTACTGAGCTGCAACTATACTACTTTTTTAAGTTTCTCAGCCAGGAAATTCTTCTTCTACCTATAGATCTCTTACCCTTTATTTTACTTTGCATTATGAGCCTTAATATCTCATATTTCGCACCTCTGGTAATGTGGCCTAAATATTTTAGCTTTCTTGTTTTGGTGTTCTTTATCACCTTGCAATCCTTTTGTAGCCTTCTTAACACTTCTGCATTTGTGACTCGTTGGATGCATGGTATTTTCAAAATCCTTCTATAGCACCACATCTCAAAGGCTTCCAACTTCTTTATATTTTCTAATTTTAGTGTCCAGCTTTCCACTCCATACAACAAAGTCGAGAAAACGTAGCATCTTAAGGCTCTTATCCTCAGCTCTAGAGGAAGGTCTCGATTAACAAACATCTTTTTCCTTTTTATAAATGCTTGTGTTGCAATTTCAATGCGTGTCCTGATTTTTCTACCCTGGTCATTGTTGTCATTTACCCAGTTTCCCAGATATTTGTAGTTATTGACTCTTTCTCCTCGATATCCAACCTTCCTACTGTATGTTGCTTAGAAATAATCATGAACTTGGTTTCCTTAACGCTCATTTGTAGTCCATAGTCCATACTGACTTGATGTAATCTATTGACTAATAGTTGCAGTGCATCTATGCAAATATAGCGGTGTCGTTTGCGAATCTTATGTTGTTCAAGATTTTTCCGTTTATTGATATACCCTGTTCTTCCTCTGATATTGCTTCCTTAAAAATAGCTTCGCTGTACAGATTGAATAACAATGGCGACAACACGCAACCCTGTCTAACACCCCTCTTGATTTTTATGGCCTCTGTTTCGACATTTTCGATTTTAACCGTTGCTTTTTAATTCTAGTACAGATTGACAATAACCCGTATATCTCGACTGTCCACATTCCTCTCTTTCAAAAATTTTATGAGTTTCTGATATCGTACTCTATCAAAAGTCTTTTGATAATCTATAAAGCAGATATAAGAGATCTTGGTTCTTATCTAGTCGTCTTTGCGCGAGAACGTTAAAAGCGAACAGAGCCTCTCTCGTTCCTAATCCGCCTCTGAAACCAAACTTGGTCTCATCTATATCTTCCTCAATTTTTTTGTATAGTCTTTTGTATAATGTTCCACTATAAACTTTGGTAGTGTTACGTTACAAATGTGGACAGCAACCAATCCTGGGGTATTACTCCTGTTGGATATACCTTGTTGAACAGTTCTAAAAGTAGATCTGTTAGATTAGAGAAATTTCTCTCTGATGTCTGCGATGAGTTTACCGTTATCATCTTTAAGTGTCCATTAGTGTGCTCGCTTTGTGGTACTTTTTAGTTCTTTTATTTTTTATGCATATTAAATCTGTCGTATTTTCTGTCATACTCTTCTATTTCTTTGCATTGTTCTGTTAACCACTTTTCCTTGGCGTTTTTTATCTCTACTTTAATTTTATTTTGTATTTCTTTGTATTTTGGCTCATTTATCCCTTAGGCTTTTCACCTCTCTTCCATTAATGCTAGAATTTCCGAAGTCATCCACTTCTGCTTTTTATTTGTCTTTGCAGGCTTTAAATTTTCTTCCCCAGCCGTTATCAATGCCTTCTGTATTTTATTCCATTTTTTATTGACATCTTCTGATGTTAAAATTTCTTCTTCTACTTGTGTAAGATTTGACTTGACTTGTTGGATCATTTTTTAATGTATTTCTGTTTTTCTTAATTTCGTATAATCAAGTTATGGTTTATTTTTACGTCTTACTATCTTTTTGAGTTTCAAGTGCATTACTGCTATCAGCGGGTTATGATCTGAGTTAACATCTGCACCGGGGTACGCATTTACTGCTTTGTTTGAATTTTTGTATCTATTTTTGACCAGTATATAATCTATTTGGTTTCTGACGATGCGGTCTTTGTTGTCTGTAGGAGGCCCAGAAACTATAAAAGAAGATGAGGATGACTACCGACTAGAGAGACCGACCAAATTAAAAAGTAGCGGGAAACTGGCTACAAGCGGACCAGTATAGAGAACACTGGAAAGAACTGAAGGTGCCTATGTTTAGCAGCGGACGCAATGGGCTGATTGATGATGATAAGCGATTTCAAAAAGCTCATATAAATATTATATCAAAAATCTTGTACACAATGAGCATTTCTGTGGAAATCAACCAAGAAATTTTAGACCCACTTTTATAAGATGTGCAATTAGAAACACTGACGGCAATTCGACCACAATAAAACAAAAAGATTCTATTCTTCGTTGAACACTTAGTAAATCTTATCTAAAACTAACTAAACAACATTGAAGACGAAAACATAAATCACGTACTCAATGTCCATGCCATTTGTCATTACCAGTACGCTTACCATCTAGTATAAGTCGCCGGGATACCATTTAATAACTCTAGAAATCCTGAACATTTACACATGAAAGCAATAGTACTTCTCAATACATTTTTAACCGAATGCTACGAATTTTTTCAATTTCCGAAAATAATAAAACTACACTGAAATAATAAGGAATTTTAAATCTGGAAAACAATTCATAAAAAAACTTCTTATGGACCTATAATAAGAGCTGCATAATTTGGAACGGGGTATGAAAGGTAAGGGAATTCTGATAAATACAATCAGATATGCAGACGACACAGTTAATTTAAGTGATGATATGGATAGATTACAATACCTTTTAAATGCCATTGACACAGTGGGACACACCTTAAAAATTGGTAATTTTAACGTCTTAAATATCCAAAACCTGTTTCATAGGTTTCATGTCATTTTGCTATACAATTTAGAATTTAAAGTTCACTATTGGCGCGCATATCGGCAGTATGACCCTTATTTGCGCCAATGGTGAACATCAAATTTCTAACTGAATGTAAAAAAATGCGCAATATCTAACTAATCTATCTAAAACTCAACAAATTTTATTTGCATATCTTCACCGGTTTTAAGGCAATAAATAAATCGTCAGTTGGTAAGAAAAATTCCAACATCCCCTATCTCGCAAACGAAGCATTTGCGGACATACGTTTATAAAGCAAACTGTCATTATTTTGCATGTCCCTTAAAGTATCCCATACTTATTTAAAAAGACCCTGTATTGATGAAAAACAAGGCTAGTTGTTAAAGGACCGAACTTCTTATTATCCAACATAAGCGGATGAATCACAAAACAGAATGTTAAGAAAACATGAAGCTATAGTTGGGTTTCAATTTCAGGATTTTATAAACGCTAGAATATTCCACAAAGTGACGTGAATTTTGAGAACAAATCACAGCGTGATTCTTAGACCATAAAAACGGATAGACACGCCTTGTACCCAACGGTTGAAGCAAACACCTTCCGCGAAAGTGACGTCACAATACGGCAAGAACCCGTTTGGATTCTTAGCAAAGCACTAATAAAATTACCCAATTTTAGATTAATTTTAATATAACTTCAATATTTTGTAAAAAATATGGAAGACACCTAAAACAATTATCAAAGGAATTAATAAATATTTTTGACTTAAAGTAATTTTGTAAAAATAAATGTTTTATTTGAAAGTATACATAAGTATATTATATCGTTGGTACCTATATCTCTTCTTGTTTGATAATCAAAAATAAATTTAAAGGAGAGTAATATTTTCTTTTGGGTGGAAGTTTCAGGTTAGGTGAAAAAAATATGTAGGAAATCTATTAATTTATTGACCACAAAACAAAATAGCTTTTGTTAACTTACTTCTAACTCTTATTACATTATTTAGTTTTTCACCTTCGTGGTACAATCTGATGTTGCAATAATGAAAACAAATTATCTTTATTAGATTAAACAAATGGTTTGTTTCAAAATCATGATCAAACATATGTTCTTTGTATGCGTTAAACACAGAACCATGCACGTTACTAATGACATTTAAGATCAATTTTGTCATTAATTTAGAATCGTTTAATTTTTTTGAATTGTACATAATTCTAATTTCGCTTTCAGCAATTTTGCAAATATGAATGACGTCTTTAGAAGGTTGAATTAAAAATTTTTTGATACGCTATAATTTTTGTGTTTTATGAATGGAGATTGTAAATTATTACATTCAATTGCACACAAACATATGTCACAATCTAATGTTTTTTTAACTTTCTTAACTACAAACCCAGCGATAAAGTCAACAACATCACAAACATAAGAAGACAATGTTTTTGAAAAACTTAAATTATTTATAGTAAAATCCTGGTTACTAGTTATTGTATTCCTATTATTTTCATCAGTCATAAAGTTGTCAATGAGTTGATGATCAACAGTTTTCATTTTAACAGTATTTGTTGTGCTCATTGATAAAATTATGGAAGGTGCCTGTTCTATACAATTAGCCTGGGTAGATCCTGTAACACTTGTGTGCATTAAGAGCCTTTTATATGCAGCTTTAAATTGTTTTGCCGTTGGGTTGTTGTTGTAACCTCCATGACTCCTAATAGAAATAAAGAAAACTTCTAAGTGATCTTGTGAAAGTTTATAGGCCGAAAGATGCTTCAGACCTCCATCCATATCCTCCACGTAATTTTTCCAACTTCCCATTAGTGACTTTAAAGTAATGATCATACCAATAAAAGCCGTTTTTCTTTGGCTTAGATATAGGTGTTCACCATTTTTGGAACATTTAAGTGAACTAAGATATTTTATGGATTCTTCAATTTTTTGAAAAATCGCTCGTTTATTATGTTGCTGTAAACTGGATTTTAGGTGCTTTGCCAATAAATTTCGGCCATTTAAAATATCAAAAATATCATTGATATGTTCAATGAAATTTTGAGTAGCTTCGCTATGTACAAATTCTTTTGAGCTTTTATTTCTCAAATAATGTATTGCCTTAGCAACTTTTTGGCTGAACGTTTGGCAGCTAATTTTACCTTCATTTTTTCCTTATACCAATTTAAATACCTTCGGGTTATCCTAGTTGCAAGATGAAGGCCTTCCTTTTCTTGAATGTCTACTAATTTTTGCAAATATTCCCATTTAATCGCTTTATTATTCCCGTCAAAAAAATTTTTGTAATAACCTAAACTATTGCGAATAAGTTTTAACATATGGGGAGGGTAAAATATTACATATATTGGTTGATTTGTTGCTGGATGTAGAAAATATACTTTATTGGAATTAATCGATAAATCAACTCCAAGTTGCTTAACCATGCTAATATTTGATGCTGCACCATCAAACGTTAAACTGGTAATTGTGACATCAGCTTCGTGCATTATTTTTAAGCACATTTTTATTAGATTACTTTATTGAACACCTGATAGCCCAGCGATTAAAAAGTAGCCTATCGGCAGCTTCCATGAATCATTTAAACTATTAATTAAGAAAACAATTGCTTCTTTTGCTTTAATTTCGGAAGAATCGCTTTGAGGTTTACTTCCTATATCAACATACCTAAAATTAATGTTTTCAATTATTTATATAGAAAATATAATGTTATGATACTTTATATAATTGCTAATAAATATTAAGCTACACCTAACCTAAAAACTAAAAACTTTTCACCATCCCATTCTATTTTCTGGTGTATAGACATTTCATCAACCATCAAAGCACAGATACATGATTTTCCTTTATTTTTAAGTTCAACTACTTTTTGTTTTAATACATTTACTGCTTCTTTTTGAAACCCAGGCTCACAAGCTACTACTTGATACCACTTTTTAAGAGTTCGTGGATGAGGCAACATGTTAGGAAAAGTTTTTCTGACATACAAGTAAGCTTTTGGTGAATAGAAATTAAGAGTGAGAGCAAAGCTTTTTAACTCCGGTGGATAGGTTTTAGTGCTCTTAGATTTAAGTAGCTGCTTAAAGATAGTTTTTGCAGAAGTATGCATCGTATCCTAATAAAATAAAAAGCAATAATCAAAACTTGATCGACTAACTACAAACAATATAAAATAATATACTGTTATACATGCCAAAGCTAATTAGATCACTAATAAGAAGTATTCATAATTTTCCTTACCGAAAGTTTCAGGGAGGAATCTTCATCGATCATCTGCTTTTCTTTAAGATGTTCTAATAAAGATTTAAGGTATTAACTTTTTTAATAAGCCTTCTATTTCGTTGTTGCAACATTTTGATTTATTTGTTTTTCTTTTGAATTAATTTGTTCACTACTACTTTATATCCTTGGTCTCTGTTAGATGATCCTTGTTCAAAGTCACCAAGATAATGTCTTCGCTTTTTCAGGGGAGGTTCTAAGGTAGTTTTGTCTGAAATTTCTACTGGAGTCTTTATGGTAGTAGATTCACTCGTTGTTGTATTTATATTTTCCCTTTTAGATCCTGTTGGTTTATCTAAGGCAGTTTCTCTTTTTACTGGTAATTTTCTAGTTGTAACTTGCTTAACTAAATGGTTTGGAAAATCGAAAATGTTGGGTACAGCTTCTTTTTTGAGTTGTTTTTTGAACTCCAACTGCTAGTAATATATTACGAATCCGCTGTGAAATGTTTGGAGCAAATTTTCGAACTGTTTAAGTATTTTCTTTGGATTTGGTCTTCGAAACGTTAATAAATTCATTTTTTAGTAAAATTGTGGCTTATTTCCCATAGAAAATACTTAATTATAAAAATGCCACAAGGAAATAGCTTCAGAACATACGTTTGTTGGTTTAAAATTTTCACGGCGCATCGCTATAATCCATTTTTTTTGCAATGATGAATCTTTAGGAAATCTAAAACAAATTGATTTACTTAGTGCTTCAGTTTTCAATCTAATTATAAAATAAAAATTATATATAAGGCTCTCTCTCTAATATGTATCTATTTTAAACACTTTGGAAGGGAAACGTAAAATAATAGGTGCTAAATTTCTGGTATGTTTTCTAAGTTTAATTTGTGAATTTACTTGAAATGATATGTCTGTCCCTTTTATTTGTCGCTGTGTACAATTAAATGCACTTCAAGATAACACCATAATTAAAAAATTAATGTATTGGGAAAATTTTAAATTGTTCACTTTAAAAACTTAATTGTAACACTTTAAATAGTTCACAACGCCTATAAACACTTCTAATCTCTAACGTTTTTTGCCGTAAACTGACGTCACCCACAGCTGTGCGAATCGTTTTATGTTGGCTTCACTCTTCGAGACAAGAGAATAGCATTACGGCGTGTCTATCAGTGTTTATGGTCTAAGGTGTGATTGGTACACCCGGTATACAATGACAATTTATATGTCTAGCAACAATATTAGTACAGCGATGTTTTAAAAAATATGTATATAACATACTAAATATATGGAAAAAAATTTATAATGGGAAATTTAAAAAATAATCGTAAAAAATATAAAAACTCGTTAAAAGTATAAAATCTTGAAAAAGATAGCCTCTTTAAAAGAAGTCGTAAAACATTATACAGTAGAACATTTTAAAGGTAATTGATTTCTATTCCTCTTACATGTACCATTGCATATGCTTTAAGTTGCGTAGAAAAAAAGTTACAGAACAATATTTGCAAAATAACAAGGAAAATTTCCCAAAATTGCTGTGAGTGGCGAACTTTTAAAAATCATATTTCGAAAACTGTAAATCATAATGACCTTTACTAAACATCATTTTAAACAGAAAATTTGTAAGTTTTTTTTCTGTGAAGCAATGTTTATAACTACAGTCCCTGGCCATATTATTATGACCACCTATGAATTTTTACAAAAATCGACTATTCCACTAGGTACGTTTTGTTTAAAATATGATTTTTAAATTAAATTTTGTGATGTAATGTTTTTTTTTCTTCCTTATTGGCTTTGGATTACTTGATCCATTCAGACACGATAGATAATAAATTACTGTTTGCTACAATATTCCAAATATAATACATTGCATTACATAATACATTAGGTACATGTGCGCACATATAATACTTATGCACGCACATACATACATACATATGTAGAAGTGGAAACATTTAATTGACCAGTAGGTATACTCCTCATTCATGGCCCTAACCAACTTAAATTAATTTACAAATAATTAAATCGACAAAAAAAAAACTACATGCTAATACTAAATACTAATACTAAATGTTAATACATATATGTTTTTTTTACACAGCGATAAGGCTTCAACCCGGATCAACCCCGCGGAGGTTTACACCCTCTTTGTGTTTTTAATTTTTTTTTGATGTAATGTTAATGTTATACATTTACTATATTATATTTAATAATAAACACCAATAATACATTTGAAAATATTACATCTTTATATACTTTTTAATATTTTGTTGAACTTCTGACCTTAATCAGATGGAAATATTTGGGAGCTTTTAGAACAAGTATTTTCCGATGAAAAGGTCACTAACGAAATTGTTTTGATTACAGAACTAATATATCATTGAAACCACAATGACAAATTAAAGCAAAAAAAAATTAGCTGCATTCAGAGTATGTCAAGACGGATACAAAGCGCTAATCAAATTTAAAAGGGGCTCAACAAAAAATTGAAAGAATAAAAATATGTGATATTTTTAAATGTTTTATTGGTGTTTATTGGTGTTAATAAATCATTTGAAAATATCACATTTTGCATTTTTTAAATATTTTGCTGAGCCCCCCTAACTTTGATTACCGCTAGTACCCTTCTTGGCATACTTTGAATGCAGTTATTTTTTTTGCTTTAATTTGTCATTGTGGTTTCAATGATATATTAGTTCTTTAATAAAAAAACAATTTCGCTAGTGACCTTTTCATCGGGAATTTCTCGTTTTAAAAGCTCCCAACTATTTTCCATCTGATTTAGGTCAGAAGTTCAACAAAATATTAAAAAAATATAAATATGTAATTTTTTAAAATATTTTATTGCTGTTTATTATTAAATATATTATAGTTAATGCGTAACATTAACACTGCATAACAAAACTAAACTTAAAAATAATATTTTTAACAAAGCTTACCTAGTGGAATAGTTGATTTTTGTAAAAACTCATAGGTGTTCATAATAATATGGCCAGGGACTGTATATCCCCGTGGACAAACGTTATGGGACAAAAAACAAAATTTCTTTCTTTTGGGTTTCTTTGTGCTTTTTCTTTTGAATATATTTTTGTAAAAAAAGTATCTTTGACTTTAAAAAGCTATATTTAGATAGGAAATTTAGCCAGGAACAATTTTTATGTAGACGTGTTTGTACCAAAAGTGCTTAGAACTCGCCCGAATGTAACTTGTGCCCAGGGACTAATTCACCCATTTCTCAGAACTCACTTCACTCCTTTAAATGATAGCAATCCGCGGTTTTTTCATATATAGAGATTCATTGATCATATTAAATAATAAAACCCCGTTAACGTTGTAGTTCTTTTCTATAGTACATAATCAATAGCCTATAACATCAATGTAGGTGCATGAACCTGAAAATCAAAACAGAAAGGAAAAGAAAAGAAAGAAATCAAAGCGTTAGTTGTGGAGTTGGGTAAAAATTTTTATCTAAGTCCTCTATGTCATATTATGGATAAGTTTTTAGTTTGTGAAAACTATCATTATAGATAGCAGTGCGTGAAGGATTTAAAGTGTGCCTAAAGTAACAATGTATTTTAAATGGGATTTACTTTTTCGCACTGTTTTAACCCTCGCGTTGTCATGGTGACAATCATTAACTTTCGCGTTGTCATGGTGATGACAATATGAGCAATGAATTACAACAAAAGTTTTGACAGTTTTGTGGTTTGAAAGTAGCTAGAATTTTTAAATAACAAAGTTCTAAAAATTGTAGAATAGAAATGAATTCCAGTGACGAATAGTTACAGCTTTTTTATTTGTTTATAGTAGATAAAATATTGTATGAAACTGTGCGTGAAGTACTTTTTCCGAACTTACGCGATTTATAGCACTCGCCCCGTTGTCGCTCGTGCTTTAAAAATCGCGTGCGTTCGTAAAAAGCATATTTCACGAACTGTTTCATAGTAGTTATTTCCCGTAAGTTCGCAAAAGGTACTTCACGCACAGATTCATACAATATTTTATCTACGATAAACAAATCAAAAAAGCTGAAACTCTTCGTCACTAGAATTCATTTCTAACTTTGATATTTAAAAATTCTAACTACTTTCAAACCAAAAAACTGTCAAAACTTTTGTTGTAATTCATTGCTCATATTGTCATCACCATGAAAACTCGAAAGTTAAAAACAGTGCGAAAAAGTAAATCCCATTTAAAATACATTGTTACTTCACGCACACTTTAAATCCTTCACGCACTGCTATCTATAATGACAGTTTTCACAAACTAAAAACTTATACATACATAATATGACATAGAGTAGATAAGTAGCCATTTATAAGTGAAATATTAAGTTGAAAGTTAATTGAAAATAAAAGTGGGAAGTTGCTTTATTAATTAAAACAGAGAAGAAATTTTAATAAACTGTTGAATTAAATAAAACGTTGAACGGAAGGGCCGCCCGAGAACTTTATCGTACCGATCTATTATCGTTATCGTACTAGATACTGTCATTCTATAAAAATAGCAAAGTTACTCGTTATTTTGATATTTTAGAAACACCTTGTATTCTTGAAAATATTTTATGGTTCTACGCATCATTAATTCCTGCATTTGAGAAAATGTTCGATGCCATATTTCGGGGAAAATGTTTTATATAGTGTTTTTAAATCGATGCATAGTTTTTAAGGTATTCACAAAAAACTGTCCGAAAAGGTGTCATTTTTCAATGAAAATGGCTAATTTTCAACTACGCATAACTCAAAAAGTATTGAGTTCTCAAAAATAAGTATAGACCAGTTTTTGCTTAGAAATAGGTTCTCTAGCCACTTCCGTGCTTATTTTGACCAACAAATTTTTCACCCCCTTGAAGGGGTGGGAACCGCCCTAAGATAAAAGCGCCATAGTATATAGGGTAGATTTTGTTTCTTGAGCTATTCCCTACTCACTCTGAAAATATCAAGTACATCGATGTAGTAGGATGGAATTCGGAGCCAAATACCCTCATTGACTGCCCTATAATAATGCTCTGCTATGATCGCGTGAGAGAGGACACACACAAGATTATAGCAAAATTTATATTTACTGTAACTTTTCGAGTTTTTGAGCTACAGCAACGAGTTTTATGTCATTGGAAAGGAAATTTTGCATTCTTTCAAAATCAGTTAAAATATATGGGGCATATCTGAAAAAATTAAGATTTTTTTTTCATTTCCCGATCAACCGGAAGCCACATTTTTGGTTAAATTCATTGTGATAATATATAATAAAGTTCCATATATGTCTGCAAAATTTCAAATGTTAGTTTCTATTACAAAGGAAGTTACGGGCACTCGAATATTTTTTTTATAGAAAATTAATAACTCCCCTCGTATGGGGAGTTAAGAAATCTTATTAATGCCATTCAATTTACCGATAGGATATCAAAAATATATCAAAAATAAACAAATTCCTTGGAGCCATTTTTGACAAAATCTAGTTCAAAATTATGTCAAATTTTAACCCCTTAAATATAGACAACCCATAACTTTTTCTGAAAAACGATAATATTCATCTTATAGTACCATCATTAGGCTATATAACAACTTTTTCAAATTAAACTTATCTTAAACAAGTTTTTAGATAGTTAGGGAAATGTGTCTGATGTGTCAAGTGGGCGGTCGGCCATGTTGGCCGCCATTTTGAATTTGGAAATGTCAAATTCCGTATTTCTATTTACCTATCGTTGAGCTAACTTTGAGTTAAATTTCATTCGCTTTGGTCAAAATTTGCAAAAATGGGCCCTAAATAACCCCCCTATTTCGGCCCCCCTTCGAGAGGTTTTTTAAAAGCTTAGTTTCTCGACAAAATTCTCCTAAACTTACTCATACCGAATTTCATCGAAACCGATCCGGTAGTTTTTGCTGGGCTGTGGCGACATACGTACGTACATACGTACGTACATACTTCTGACATGTTTTTTTTTTATTTGCTTTTTAGACTCAGGGGGACTCAAAACGTCGAAAAAAAGTGAAATCCGAAAAAAAGTTTTTTGCACGATCCTATAACTTTATCTATTATACTATACTACGTATGTAGTACGATAAAGTAAAAAGAAAAAAGAAATGGATCTACCTACATTGAGTTCTGTCCATCAATAAATAAATAAAATCCACATTAAAACAAACACCACAAGAACACAATGACGAAACAACAATAGTTTGGGACAAGGAGTTAGCTGAGGAGGTAGTGCTACTCTATGGGTTATACAGCCAGTTTTACCGGTTGGAGAGTGGTAAAAAATTCATTTATTTTTGACCACTGTAAGAATTTTTATCCCAGAATCAGTGTCTATCAAAGCTTTATCGATGCAAACTTTTAGGGTGTAGAAACGGTCCAGCCTACTAAACAAACTGCTGCCGACTCACGGCTGTTAAATAAAGAGGCTAATGAAGACATGAAGTAACTTATTTTCAATTTGACACGTTTGCGGATTTGCGCTGCTTGTATTTGACGGTTTTTGCTGTAAATTTTAAAGAACCGTTTGGATTGACATAAAATTTGGCATACGCATAGCCAACATGTCAAAGAAAAAAATTGATATTGTGCCGATGTGTGCTTTTGCCCTGGGGGTGAGTTTCACCCCTTCTCAGGGGTGAAAAACATACGTTCAAAGTAAGTCCGAAATTCGATAAAATGCCTAATTCTAAGCAACTTTTATTCTATACAGTTTTTTCACCAAGTTAATACTTTTTGGGTTTTTGCGAGTGAATATGTTCATTTTTCAAAAAAACAAGTAAGTTTTTAGACAATTTTATCGCAAATAATTCAAAAGGTAAGTATTTTATGGAAAAACCGTTGTTAGCAAAAGTAAAGCTTGTAAAAAAGTGAAAAAAATGGTGTATACATGAAGTCTCTAGACCTAGTAGAAGCAGATCATATGCGCCAAAATTCAAATAAATATATTTCAATGAGAAATAGCCAAAAAATGAAGCAGTTTTTGGAAAAAACTCATTATAACTTTTTTAAAGAGTTTAAAAACCTCCATGTCCATAAAAAAATATTCTGGCATCAAATGTGAGCAAGTTACGCTCAAAATACAGTTGGTCCGTTTTGATTTGGCATAAAAAATCGGAAAAATCATCCCCTAATTAACAACTTAAATAGAATTAATCGTCACCGCTTTAGTCCTGTCGCCAGGGGGGGTACAACGGCCTCGTTAATTCAGATGGACTTACCCAAGTTTTTTTTATGTATTTTGACCCGTAGAACACGAATTTTTTGGGTAACAGTTGATCCGGATGTCGATAAGATTGTTATAGACCAAGAACTTGAGGAATCAAATAACAGCGATTTTTGGCAAAACAAAACAATATTTTGTATTTTTTGGGTCATTTTAAGCAAAAAATATTTCTACAAGTTTTTTAGTAGGATGCACAGTTTTCGAGATAAACGCGGTTGAACTTTCAAAAAATCGAAAAACTGCAATTTTTAAACCCGAATAACTTTTGATTAAAAAATAAAATAGCAATTCTGCTTAGCGCCTTTGAAAGTTCAAGTCAAATTATGTCGGTTTTGATTATTTGCATTGCTAAAAATTTATTGTGTTATTGTTAAACAAAGCTACAAACAACTAGTGCGTGAGTGATGTTTCTATGATTTATCATTTAAAATCGAACGAGTAGGTAGAATAGGTACTAGTGCAATCAAGACTATTTCTACGTTACATGCGTTAAAACGAATGTAAAAGCACGGGAAACCCTACGTGTTTATAGCTTTGTTAAACAATAAAAAAATAAATTTTTACCAATGCAAATAATCAAAACCGATATAATTTGACTTAAACTTTCAAATACGGTAAGCAGACTTGCTATTTTATTTTTTAATCAAAAGTTATTCGGGTTCAAAAATTGCAATTTTTCGATTTTTTTGAAGTTCAACCGCGTTTATCTCGAAAACTGTGCATCCTACGAAAAAACTTGTAGAAATATTTTTTACTTAAAATGGCCCAAAAAATACAAAATATTGTTTTGTTTTGCCAAAAATCGCTGTTATTTGATTCCTCAAGTTCTTGGTCTATAACAATCTTATCGACATCCGGATCAACTGTTACCCAAAAAATTCGTGTTCTACGGGTCAAAATACATAAAAAAAACTTGAGTAAGTCCATCTGAATTAACGAGGCCGTTGTACCCCCCCTGGCGACAGGACTACTTCACATATTGCTTTATTTATGTAGTGTCTATAATATGATCTGTAAGTTTCATTGATTCAACGTGCTTTAAAAAAAAATGGTTTTAAAATAAAAATTTTATAATTTTAGATTTTGAAAAAAATGCTCTTTTTCAAAATAACTTAAAAATTATTAGTAATACCAAACATCTCAAGAGGTAATAAAATGTACGTTTTGCTTTTCTGAATATTTTGGACTTTTTGTTTTCCTGTTCAACAAAAATCGGTTATGCTATGGCTGTTCAAAGTTTGCATACACTCGGGATTAGTGACTGGTTCAAGCCATTTTAACTACAGCCTTTTCAAAAATAAGCACTTTGAATCGCTGAGAGTTACAGATCGTATAAAGAATAAATAAGTAAAGTAACTTGTGAAGCGGTAACGATCAATTTTATTTGATATGCTAATTAGGGGGTGATTTTAGCGATTCTTTTTACCAAAAAATAAAAGGTACCAACAATATTTCGAGCATAACTCACTTACTTTTAAGGTTAGAAGTTTTTTTTAAAAACAAAAATAAACCTTTTTTAAACATTTTAAAAAAGTTGATATAAGTGTTCCCCGAAAAGTGTTCCGTTTTTTAGTTATTTCTCGATGAAATATTCGATTTGGAATTTGACGAATAAGAACCTACTTTTCATTAGCTACAGCTTTGCTTGTACTGGTTCTACAGACTTAATAGATGTAACATTTTTTTCATTATTTTATAAACTATATTTTTATTAAGAATTATTGTTTTCGACAAAATAGTTACTTATTGAGTTATTTGCGAAAAACCGTCTAAAAACGTGGTTATTTTATTTAAAAATGAACAAATTCACTCGCAAATAACTCAAAAAGTGTTGACTTACTGAAAAAACTCTATAGAACAAAAGTTGCTTAGAATCAGTCAGTTGATCGAATTCCGAACTTATTTTGGGCATATACTTTTTCACCCCCGAGAAAGGGTGAAACTCACCTCCAGGGCAAAAGCACACATCGGCAAAATATCACTTTTTTTCTTTGACTTATTAGCTATGTGTGTGCCAATTTTCATGTCAATCCAAACGGTTCTTTAAAATTTAGAGGTTTTGCAATATTTTACCGTTAAAGAACGTTCCAATGTAAAAAAAATGCTGGATCCATTTAAATTGCTGGATGCTGGGTCCAGCAATTGCAATCTCTAAGATAGTTTTTGATAATATTAATGAAGTGAAAAATACAAGATAAGACGTTTATTTTTTTGCATAAAAACGGTGTTCAATATAAAAATAAGACAAGAGAGATTTTTATCATAAATAAACGTGAGATTTAAAAATAGTTTGTAATTTGAAAGATCTAAGTGACGTACTAATTTTTTTTTTAATTTCAGGCCATTACCCTATGCGCGCCAATGATGACTACAAACTTCTTATTTCTACGTCATAAAATGCACAATAATCACCTCTTAAAACCTACCAAATTTAATTTTCATAAGTCAACAAGTCTTATATTAGAGCAATAAATAATTTGGTAATTTGAAAGAAAAATTTCAACACTCCGTATTTCGAAAACGATTTAAAAATATTTTGTAATTTGAAAGATCTAAGAGACGTACTAATTTTTTTTAAACTTCAGGCCATTACCCGCATGCGCGCCAATGATGACTACAAACTTCTTTTTTCTACGTCAGAAAATGCGCAATAATCACCTCTTAAAAATAAACAAATTTCATTTTCATAAGTCAACAAGTATTAGAGCCATCAATAAATTGGTAGTTTGAATGAAAAATTTCAACACTCAGTATTTCAAAAACGAAGCATTTGCGGAAATATGTTTAGAGAGCAAACTATCATTATTTTTTCATGCCCTTTAAAGTTTGTCATACTTATTTAAAAACACCCTGTATAAGATTTTCTTACCCAAAAACCTTCCAAATGTGGAATAAAGATTGTTGTGGCTTATAACTTTTCATCAAAGTACCTAGTTGACGCTTGTTCATATTAACAAAATGAGCGAAAACAAGTGGTCTACCAATGGCAATTTTTTTTGTAAAATAACTAACGAAAACACTTTGCGACAGCAATCAAAATCTTTTTTTTTTTTTTCTTTGGAGTTGTATGACTACGGGCCCTTCAAAGCTCTTTCGCCGATTCACCAATTTTGCTCATTTATTTTACAATAATATTTTCCTATACTTATCTACTCAACATTTTCTATCCTACTTATTCTACATACTTTATAAGGAATGACCAAATCAAAATCTTACAATGAATAATTATTGGATTGAGGAAATAAAAAATGTAGTATATCAAAGTGTGTAAATAATTTATTTCTTTAGCTGAGCGCTATCGACATAAACGTCATCATCGGAGCTAATGGTCAATTGTTAAAAAAAGTACCGCTACAAAATTGAGGTGTTAACATTTGCATCTTGTGAAAATAAATTTTGGTTGGATATGCTATGTCCTCCGTACAACCCGAAACAGTAAAAACAGAAAAACGGCCACATTACACGTTACACAAACAAAAACATTTTTTTTCCCTGGTATAGCTGACCTGTCAGTCAGCTGTTTCTACTAGGCCAACAATGGATGGGTGATACCTATACCAGGGAAAAAAAAATTTTGTGTTTGTGTAACGTGTAATGTGGCCGTTTTTCTGTTTTTACTGTTTGGGGTTGTACGGAGGACATAGCATATCCAACCAAAATTTATTTTCACAAGATGCAAATGTTAACACCTCAATTTTGTAGCGGTACTTTTTGTAACAATTGACCATTAGCTCCGATGATGACGTTTATGTCGAAAGCGCTCAGGTAAAGAAATAAATTATTTACACACTTTGATATACTACATTTTTTATTTCCTCTATTCATTCAAGTGTGTACAAACTTATCAGTCTTTCAACTATTAATTATTGGATTACTTCAGTTGACCTTGCTAATGAGCTACTAAAAGAACCAAACTTACTATGTTGGGAACAATGAGAAAAAATAAAAAAGAGATATATCCAGAACTTTGAGAAATTCAAGAAGGAATTCTAAAATCTCTACGTTTACAATGAAGAAAAAACTTTGGTCTTACATGCCAAAAAATAATAAATACGCTTTATTGCTACCCGCAGTGAATGAAGGGGTGGACATTTTTAAAGAGATTGGTAAAACGCCGATAATTTTAAACTATAATTTAACCAAAGGAGTGGTTGGCAGCTTTGATCAAGTTTCTTCTAACATGGATTGTAGCCGAAAAACTAGCAGATGACCATTATGAATTCTTTATGGAACGATACACTCTGCTAGTATTTATTCATGTTGTATATCGCTACAATATTAGTCCAGAGAAATAAGAATTTTTTCAGGACACTCAAAGATCCAGGTATCTGACTACTTTTTTAGTTATTGTAGACCTATGGGAACAAAACCTACCTGTTTCCTGCCTAGAGTTCGCGTCCGTTTTTTAATTATTAACAATTTTTTTTAACAAAGCTAAACAGTAGATATAAAACTACAAAATTTAATTTTTTAGAACATTGAAAAACCTTCAAAATGCTGATTTTTGAAAGTTAAAAAGTTAGTTTGTTGCTCTGCAAATTGAAAAATAAATGAAAATCGATATTTGTTAAAAACTTTTACTAAATTTAACTTAAAATTTTAGGGTTCTACCCAAAGTTGGGTACTTTGGTAACAAACTATCAAAATTTGAGACCGATCCATTAATTAGTTTAAAAGTTATTTTATTTGTTTATCACAGAGACCTTTATTTTGCAATAATATAAGACAGAAAATAATGAACATTGGGAAAGTCTGAGTATGCCAAATGAAAGTAGAAGACCGATGGTATCAAAATGTATTAAAAAAAGATAAAAGTTAATTAATATAATCAAAAATCCTAGTGCCAAATTTTCGAAATTTTGTAGTTTATAAACATTTAGAATACCTTTAAAAATAATGTCCGTAGAAAAATTCTTTATACATATTCGAAAAGCTAGTATTTAATACGAATTTTTATATAAAAAAAATTTGGCCTGGGTTCATTTGGGACAAAATTAGCCATGTGTTTTTTCTTAGGTCACAGCTACTTACTTTCCGTGTCCGGAACACCAACAACTTTAAATTCTGTATTTCCAATGGTTGGCCACTTAGATGGCCCTGCCATTTGCTATAATTAAGTCTTGTTCTGTGCAGGTCTCTCTCATCTCTGTGCATGATAGTAGATGCCGGCTGGTCTGAACCGCGCCACAGTCGCAGGTATCGTCCTCCTGGTATCCCCATTTTTTCAGGTTACTAGCACAACGTGAAACGCCGGTTCTTAGTCTGTTTAGCGCTTTCCAAGTCGGATACGGTAAATTGTGTCCAGCAGCCATTTCCTCCGAGGGAGGAAAATGTGTCGCGGTAGCTGACGCTTGCCATAGGTGTATTCGGCGCGTCTCTGGCGCTTCGGGGATGGATCTTGATGTTTTCAGGAAGCTTTTCCGAGATCTTAGTCTGCTTGGCTGAGTTTGGTGGTCATATAAGGGGTGTCTTCGGTCCGTCTCCTGCTTTTTCCGTTCTACCTCTGACGTGACCTTCCTCCTGATAGGTGGTGGAGCAATTCCAGCAATGGGGTATACCTCTTCGATAGGTGTCGGTTTCAGGCAACCCGATATTATACGGACCGTTTCATTTAAAGCCACGTCGACGTTCTTTGCGTGAGCAGAGTTTGCCCATACTGGTGCTCCAAACTCCGCGGCCGAAAAACATAATGCCAAGGCAGAAGTGCGGAGAGTGTGTGGTTGTGCTCCCCATTTTGTATTAGTTAGCTTGCGGATGATATTATTTCTGGCACTTACTTTCTTCTTGACATCTTGACAGTGGTATCGGTAAGACAGAGTTCTATCCAGACGGACGCCAAGGTATTTTGGCGTCTTGTTGTGTTCCAGCATCTGACCACGCCATTCCACCTCCAGCGACCTTCGGGCATGCTTGTTTCTCAGGTGGAAAGCACATACCTGGGTTTTTGTGGGATTGGGTTTCAGATGGTTTTTATCATAGTATAGAGCTAAGTCTCCCAGGGCATCTGTCAGTTTCACTTCGACTTCATTGAAGGTTCTTCCCTGAGCTGCCACCGCTGTATCATCAGCGTAAATAAATTGCCTTGTTTGTTGGTATGTGGGTTGGTCGTTGGTGTATATGTTGTATAGAACCGGCGCGAGGACACTTCCCTGTGGTAGCCCATTTTTTTGGTCCCTCCACCGACTGTTCTTGGACTGGAGCGTTACGTAGAAGCGTCTATTCTGGAGGAGACATTTCACTAACCTTGTGAGTCGGAAATCCTTTGTAGTTTCGTAGAGTTTTGCGAGTAGCTGTTGATGGTTAACTGTATCATAGGCGGCAGTTAGGTCTATGAACGCTACTCCTGTTATTTCCTTCCGTTCAAAACCATCTTCAATATGTTGGGTGAGATTAAGAATTTGACTGCAGCAGCACTTTCCGGGCCTGAATCCTGCTTGTTCTGGAATAATTTTAGTATCCACATATTCTGCGATCCGGTTCAGTATCATTCTTTCAAAGGCCTTGAAAAGGTGGCACAAGAGAGATACAGGTCTAAAACTCTTTGTATCCGCCGGATCCTTCCCTGGTTTTAAGAGGGCTACCACTCTAGCTTTTCTCCAGATTTTGGAGATTTGTAATGTACGGATGCAGCAATTCATCATTTTTACGAGCCACTCTACGGTTTTTAGTCCAAAGTTCTTTATTTGCTCTGTTCGTATGTCGTCCAGGCCAGCCGCTTTATTATCTTTCATTTGATGGATCGCGCCTCTCATCTCCTCTAGACAAAAAGAGGTACCTAGAACATCTCTTTCTTCGTCGATATTCCGTTGAGCTCTCACCTTGTTCTTTCTTGATGTCGTCTTACCGTTCATTAGCAGATGATGGGCTATCTAATCGGGTGTGACTTCTGTCCTGTTGACTGCCGGAGCAGCGGGATCGTTGCCAAGATTCCGAATCAGCTTCCAGGCACGTCTGCTGTTTTGTTTCGTGTCCAGACTCGTGACCAGCTTGCACCACCTTTCCGTTCTGTTGGCGGATATCGCATGTAACATTTCCTCCCCAGCCTTTATTGTCGCTTCCGAGAAAGGGTCTTCTTCATATAGCTGTTCGTATCTTTTAAGTAGGGGTTTAGATTCTTCATTGAGCCCCGCTATGTACTCAGTTCGACAACCTCTAGGGATAAATTTCCGTGATACTTGCTTTACGATTTTTACAAATTTATCGTATGAATCAGGGCAAGGTTCTAGCTCGGAAATTTCTTGATCCAATGTTTCAGAGAATTTTTCCCATTTTGCTTTAGTAAATTAGGTCACAGCTAATTTGTTTATAATAATTAAGGAATCTCGTTAATGCAATTTTAACGAATGGGATTTGTATTTTTGATTTAAAAATTTGCACAAACATTGTGTCTTCACATCACCCTCTACGATTTTTCAAAAATGTAGTTCAAACGATTACTAGGGGGAACCTACGAATCCACCCAGTTAAAACACCGGAAAAGCAATTTCAAATTAACACAATTTTCTGTATCTCCGGATCAACTTAATGAAATTTGATCTTTCTTTTAATTTGTATTAGTGTAGGAAATAGAGGTTGAACCTTGCAAAATGGACACAAGTCCGGTTTTATTTTTTTTCTGGCATATCAAGGGGTGCTTATTATCAGACTAACTTTTTCTGAAAAAATTTCGTCCCGGAACCCCCCTTTTCACCCCTTTAAAGGGGGTAATTTATGGTTTTTGCAGAACGTAGCCCTTCCTGTACCTTTTACAAAAAATTTTTTTTATAGAAATATGAAGAGGACTATATTTTCTACGATTTATTTCCGACAGCATCTCTCTATCATCCACCGTTTAGCAAGGGTGGCGCCCCAAAGTTGACAAGTTTTTAAAAAAGATGTTTTTAGAAAAAATATATTTTTCGCTAACTGTAACGGAAATTAAAAAGAAATGCTACGGAGATTATTCACAAATATATGATTGATTTTTTCGTATAGGTTTCACTTAAGGGTAATTGCCCTTTTTTTAATTACAGGGTGTTACATTTTAAAAAACCCCTTTTTATACCATCTGAACCGTTTATGCTAGAGTAAAAAGACTTTCAGCGATTACCCATGTACTGGTGTTATTTACAAATTTGTATAATGCACCCCCATTTTTTCCCCGGAACCACCCAAAAAAGAAGAAGAATTAATAAATAAAGTGATTTTCTGGGAATCCTTCACACACAATGCCCTTCATTAATATGCTTCATATATCATTTTGTGCAAGTTATTATTACCCATGCATGGACACTAAACGCGATTTCCTAGTGCAACCCTTGTAGCCAAAAACAATAAATAAAATGGGGGGTTAAAATTTTTTTTTTGTTTTTTGCTTTTTGATCCATATGGGCATATGCTTCATCAATAGTGCTTTTCAAAAATATATATGGTTATTGCAACATCCCTGCGCAAACCACCCCTATCCTTGAAAATATACTGCAGAAACTACCCCTATACCTTATCCAGCATGTTTTTACGATTTTCTCATTACCTATTCATTTTTTTTAAACAAAACTTATACAAGGTTAAAGACCACTATTTACTCTAAAAATTAGGTCCTATTCATTTTTTTCGTTTAAGCAACCGTTACGGCACAGTGGCGCCGTAAGCCTCATATATGCTTTGACGGGCTCCAGTTTTTGTTTATTTTTTTGTCATCTGTTTGTTTTATTGATAAAGTACTTATGTAAAATAAAACAACACAGTGTAACCTACAAATCATGACCTATGCACATTTTACATTCTTTGCTCCCCAAAGCTACAGTGGTGGCCCAAAATAAATTTTTTCATATTTTCGCCACCTACACGCATTTTATTGCGTTAATGCTACCTTAATAGCACAATATTCACCCCTAAGTGGTCGCTAAGCAGTGGCGGATCCAGGGAGGGGTGATGGGGGCGATCACCCCCACCCCTCTCAAACCAAGTGATATTATATTTGAAGATTATAAAAATATTCATTTTTTTTTTATAGAAATACTTATATAATATTAATATTATTTTTATAAGAATGACTTTTTATATGAGGGGACATATAAGAATGACATAGTTAAGAGGGGGTGCCAATTGGTTAAATTTCTATAAAAATAAATGAATATTTTTATAATCTTTGAATATAATATGACTTGGTTTGAGAGGGGGGGGGAGGTGTTCACCCCCATCACCCCTCCCTGGATCCGCCACTGCGTAGCGACCACCTAAGGGTAAATATTGTGCTGTTAAGGTAGCATTAATGCAATAAAATGCATGTAGGTGGCGAAAATATGCAAAAATTTATTTTGGGCCACCACTGTGGCTTTGGGGAGCAAAGAATGTAAAATGTGCATAAGTCATAATTTGTAGGTTACACTGTGTTGTTTTATGTTGCATAAGTACTTTATCAATAAAACGAACAGATGACGAAAAAAAAAAACAAAAACTGGAGCCCGCCAAAGCATATATGAGGTTTACGGCGCCACTGTGCCGTAACCGTTGCTTATACGAAAAAATGAATAGGACATAATTTTTAGAGTAAATAGTGGTCTTTAACCTTGTATAAGTTTTGTTTAAAAATAATACATAGGTAATGAGAAAATCGTAAAAACATGCTGGCCAAGGGATAGGGATAGTTTCTGCAGTACATTTTCAAGGATAGGGGTGGTTTTCGCAGAGATGTTGCAATAACCATATATATTTTTGAAAAGCACTATTGATGAAGCATATGCCCATATGGATCAAAAAGCAAAAAACAAAAAAAAAATTTCAACCCCCCATTTTATTTATTTTTTTTTGCTTAAGGGGTTGCACTAGGAAATTGCTTTTGGTGTCCATGCATGGGTAATAATAACGTCCACAAAATGATGTATGAAGCATATTAATAAAGGGCATTGTGTGTGAAGGATTCCAAGAAAATCAATTTATTTATTAATTCTTCTTTTTTTTGGGTGGTTCCGGGGAAAAAATGGGGGTGCATTATACAAATTTGTAAATAGCACCAGTACATGGGTAATCGCTGAAAGTCTTTTTACTCTAGCATAAACGGTTCAGATGGTATAAAAAGAGGTTTTTTAAAATGTAACACCCTGTAATTAAAAAAAGGGCAATTATCCTTAAGTAAAACCTATACCAAAAAATCAGTCAATTATTTGTGAATAATTGCCGCAGGATTTCTTCTTAATTTCCGTTACAGTTAGGGAAAAATATATTTTTTTTTAAAACATCTTTTTTAAAAACTTGTCAACTTTAGGGCGCCACCCCCGCTAAATGGTGGATGATAGAGAGATGGTGTTGGAAATAAATCGTAGAAAATATAGTCCTCTTCATATTTCTATAAAAGAAATTTTTTGTAAAAGTTACAGGAAGGGCTACGTTCCGCAAAAACCACAAATTACCCCCTTTAAAGGGGTGAAAAGGGAGGTTCCGGGGCGAAATTTTTTCAGAAAAAGTTAGTCTTATAATAAGCACCCCTTGATATACCAGAAAAAAAATAAAACCGGACTTGTGTCCATTTTGCAAGGTTCAACCTTTGTTTCCTACACTATATATAATTTCCGTATATTACAAATATGCAATTTGTTTATCAATTTAGTAAATATAATAATCAGTCTAATTTATTTGAAAAATTCTTGAAAAAATATTTTTTTACAAAAATCTATTTTTTAATCATAGTAGATGATTAGTAGATAATGATCATAGAGAAAGTTAAAGTACACTTTAATAAATAAATTATTTTTATTAGATAATTAATTATTTATTGAAGATAAACATGGATTTTTGGGAAAAATAAATTTTTTTTTCAAAATTTTTTTAAACAGGTGTTTATTAATTTATTATATATTATTATTCTATTTGTTTATTAATTCGTAAATGTCAAATTGCAAATAGACCAATTACATATATTTGTAATGTACGGAAAAATTACATACCAATTAAAAAGAGAAAGATTAAAATATATTGAGTAGATCCCGATTTATAGAAAACGATAATAGTTTTAAGTTGCCTTTTTTAGTTTTTGAACTCGTGCATTTGTCGGCTCCCAGCTCCCCCTTCAGTTACCACAACTATCCACCAATTGAATTACAATTTTAAAAACTCGTGTAAAATACCAACTTTTCGAATATGTAAAATGATTTTTTTACGGACAATATTTTTAAAGTTATTCTCAATGTTTATAAACTACAAAATTTGAAAAATTTGGCATTAGGATTTTTGACTATATTAGACATTTTTTTATATTTTTAGTACATTTTGATAGAATCACTCTTCTAATTTCTTTTGGCATACGCAGAATTTCCCCATCTTCATTATTTTCTGTCTTATGTTATCGCAAAATAAAGGTCTCTGGGATAAACAAATAGAATAACTTTTAAACTAATTACTGGTTCGGTCTCAAATTTTGAACGTTTGTTAAGTACCCCAATACCCAACTTTGATTGAAACTCAAAGTTCTAAAGTAGTTTTATTAAAAGTTATTAACAAATAACGATTTTAACTTATTTTTTGCACGATTGATCATTTTTGACTGTTTACCGTGACAGATTCTACATCAGTAGGTGACATTTACTAGCAACTCGACGGTAATTAATCCAACTCGACGGTAAGTACTCCAACTCGACGGCAAGTAATTCACTTACCGTCGAGTTAAAAAATCTCTTAATTTTAATTTATTTTTTGAAAGAATAAAGAAAACTAACGAATTATTTATTAATATTGAAACTTATGGTACAATTTGTTAAATTATTTAATGAAATCCCACTTGTTTGGGCTGTGGTTTCACTTCTAACAGAAACTCCTGCAGAATCGCATACATTAGTAGTATCCAACATTTTTTCTCTTCAAATACGCGATCAAAGTTGAAAACTTGGAAATATCAATGCCATCATAAAGAAAAACGGTGGATTTACTCATTGAATATTCTGCCCAGAGGCTTCCAGGAGCTTTCAACTGCCTATGTCTTTGAACGAAATATGCCAATAGAGTCTTTTCTTCGATTCTTAAATTATTGCCTTCGCACCATTTTTTAAAACTTTGGTAGGTATTTTGATAACGGATTTTGGATTTCTCGGGAATAATTGCGGAACACCCTTCTTCCCAAGCCCGTTCAATTTCTTCAAATTCACTTTCGCTCATATTTTAATTTATAATATAATAATCAAAATTGTACTTAAAATTATTGACAACTAAATAAAAACTCAATTATCCATTGTTGTTATGCACCCTAGTTACTACCTACCAACCAAAGTATCTATCTTGATAAAATGAATGAAACTAGCCAATATGACGAAAATGTTTAATTTTATAATTTATAATGGTATCAATCGTGCAAAAAACGTTATAAGCATGTCGAACGTTAAGGGTAACCGATCTCAGACAATAATTGGAGTCGTCGCTCCGCTCCTCCTCCAAACAATTGTCTTCGATCGGTATAAAACCCTTACCGTTCTCCATACTTATTATACTATTGCAGTTTGCGTAGCAACAAATTAACATTTTAATTTTCAAAAATCGGCATTTTGAAGGTTTTCCACGTTCTAAAAAATTAAATTTTACAGTTTTATGTCAACTGTTTAGCTTTTGGATGGGGTGAAAAAAATCTAAAAAATAGCGATTTTTGCACTAAATTGTTATTACAGTGGAACCCTGATAAGTCGGCCTCCGATAACCCGGAAATCCGGCTAACCCGGACCGATTTTTATCAGACAATACAATCATTATTTCAGTTTGACTCAGTATTTTAGCAAGAAATGAACAATATTGTATACAACTGTACGTAATTTAGATAGATGTATTGTTCATAGGTATTTCATGTTTTTGCAATTATAATGAAGTTTATCAGTAAGTATACAGTATTTATTAATTTTTACCATATTCTCCGGCTAACCCGGATTTTCGATAACCCGGATAGTCCGCGGTCCCGATTAATCCGACTTATCGAGGTTCCACTGTAATTAAAAAACGGACGCGTTTTCTGTACTGTAGGCGAACTGTAGGCGTTTTCTTCTTATAGGTCTACAATAACTAAAAAAGTAGTCAGCTTCCTGGATCTTTGAGTGTCCCGAACATGGTCTATTTCAAGTTTATTTCCCTGGAGTATATAGTTAATAGTAACAAGAAGCCTTTATCACGGGAACAGTATAATAGGATTAATTCCGCCCATAGGCTTGCAAATACTTGGAGGGAATAAGGAATAACCATTCTATGTATATAACGAAATCTTAGACAAAGCACCTGCGAAATATTCAAGGTAGATATTGAATGATGGTAGGTATGGCTCTTAAAGAGAAACACGTACAGATTTTTTACTGTCCAAATAAACTAAGGCGCACGACAGCACGATTGCGTGCCGATGTCGTAACGCAATAATGTAGACAACATCGTGGGAATTAATGTATAGCAACGAAATTCGGTCAAAATGCGTTCTTTTACTTTTAATGAAATAAAAGCAAGTTCAGTAGCGGCACTACATTTAAAATTATTCTGCACATCATATTTGAAACATTGGGTGCGTTCGGACGACCACAGCGGCTGGACAGCTGAGCCAGCAAGAGCTGTCAGACGTCACCGCTGGAGGTCAGGCGCTGAGAGATTTACTAAGCGAACGGCTCCACGGGCGAGAAATTGACGCTAGCAGTATAGTATGGTATAGTTAGACCCAAACCTAGAACCTAGTCAGAAAAAAGTCACACCATTTTGAGCGTCGGGTTTGTGGGGGAGAGGGGGGAGAAATCTGCAAATTCGTAGTTTTTTACGTTTTTCGTCAATATTTCTAAAACTAAGCGGTTTAGCATGAACAACCCTCTACACTCTACACAAAATTGTTCTACATTAAATTTGAAATAAAAAAGGCCCAATGCATAACCCTTCTAAAATGAACGGTTCCAAAGTTACGGAGGTAGTATAGTTTAATTGGTCCAAAAAAGGCCTAACCCAGATATCCAAAGTATAGTTATATCATAAATATTGCCCAAAAAATATAAAAAGTATCGAAAACTTCGACATTTCACCCTCCGTAACTCTGGAACCGTTGATTTTATAACAATTATGTATCAAACATTTTTTGTTTTAAATTTCATGTAGAACATTTTTGTATATAACATTGTTTACGCTAAAGCATAGTTTTAGAAATATTGACGAAAAACGTAAAAAAACTACTAATTTACCGGCTTCTCTCCCATCTCCCTCCCAAACCGGACGCTCAAAATGGTGTAACTTTTTACTGAACAATATGTGGACCATATAGAACATTTTGGTGTTGGAGGAAAACTTTTACTTTGGATGTTTGGGTTAGGCCTTTTTTTGGACCAGTTATACTATACTACCTCTGTAACTTTGAAACCGTTCATTTTAGAATGGTTATGCATAGGGCCTTTTTTATTTAGAATTTAATGTAGAACAATTATGTATAGAAGGTTGTTCATGCTAAACCGCATAGTTTTAGAAATATTGGCGAAAAACTTAAAAAACTACGAATTTACCGATTTCTCTCCCATCTCCCTCCCAAACCGGACGCTCAAAATGGTGTAACTTTTTACTGAACAATATGTGGACCATATAGAACATTTTGGTGTTGCAGGAAAACTTTAACTTTGGATGTTTGGGTTAGGCCTTTTTTTGGACCAGGTATACCATACTACCTCTGTAACTTTGAAACCGTTCATTTTAGAATGGTTATGCATAGAGCTTTTTTCATTTAAAATTTAATGTAGAACAATTTTGTATAGAAGGTTGATCATGCTAAACCGCATAGTTTTAGAAATATTGGCGAAAAACTTAAAAAACTACGAATTTACCGATTTCTCCCCCCTCTTCCCCCCAAACGCGACGCTCAAAATGGTGTGACTTTTTTCTGGATATTGTGTGGACCATATAGAACAATTTGGTGTTGAAGGATAACTTTCACTTTGGATGTCTGGGTTATGCCATCTTTTGGATCAACTATACTATACTAGTAGCAGTAAAATGAAAAGTGATAAATGAAACCAACAGCGATAATACTAGGCGGCTCCACGATGCTGTAAACTATCGCTCAAGATCGGTAAAAGACGCGTCGTCAAGGTCATGTCGCAGATGGATAAGTCCAGACCTATTTTTACAGTAATTTACAGGGGCGGAGGTAAATTGAGTCCCATAAATATGTCTAAATTAAAAAGGGTCAAAATATTTAGATGGTCGAATTGAATCCCGGGCATCGCAATCCTTCTAATTACCTTTTAATAGCTTTTAATTTGTAAGTATTTTATTGGTTATGCATTTATGATAATCAAATATAAAATGTAATACATACAGTGCGCTCGAATAAGAGTTACCCCCTTATTATCTTATTTATTTTTAGCACATAAGCAAAACACTGGGACAGGTCGATTTTTAAAATAATCATAGTACATTATAGCATCAATGTTTCGAACTTTACGCTATGCCTCTTTAGGTGACAGGCATAACTTTGATTTTTTTAAATAGGAAAGTACATCATGTGACACCTCATTTAAAAGCTTTTGAAATACTGATTACAAAAATGGATAATACTTTAATCCTATTTGAGTTCGTAGGCGCAAAATGTTGATCAAAATATTTTTAAACGCATTCAATATTTTCAAATCCTGAGAAAACCAATAAGTATTTTTGAAAAATTTAAACACAGAATGAAAGACTACATTAATGCGGAGGGCTCAAAATCCTTAGAATAAACAAGAAGTTTCATTTGAATGATATATTTGAAATTAAAAATCAGACTATATTTTCTCTTTTTTTTACCCCTGTGACTTATTAAAATAAACATTATAGAAGTTCTCAGGGACTTTTGACCCTCGATAATACTGTAGTATTTAATTCTGCGTTTAAGTTTTTCAAAAATATTTATTAGTCTTCTCAGGATTGGAAAAAAAATGAATGCATTTAAAAAGAATTCGATCAAAATTTTGCACCTACGCTTTTAAAAAGGATTAAAGTATTATACATTTTTGTAATCAGTATTTCAAAAGCTTTTAAATGAGGTGTCACATGATGTACTTTCCCATTTAAAAAAATCAAATTTATGCCTGTCACCTGAAGAGGGATCGCGTAAAATTCGAAACATTGATGATATAATATACTCTGATTATTTTAAAATTTGACCTGTCTGAGCGTTTTGCCTACATGCTAAAAATAAATAAGTTAATAAGGAAGGGTAACACCATAGAGCTCGATCTATCTGTATACGATACAGTTCTTTCATCATTTCAAACAATTCTTCTTTTTTATCAGTTATCAATATAATCGAGATGAATGTAGTATACCTTTTTTAACCCCCCTTACCAAAAAACCCCCGCTTACCAAATTTCATGTTAATATCCCATGCCTGTTAGGAAATATTCAAGAATAAAATAAAACAAAAATAATGAATAACCATTTTCAATTTCGTTGCAAAACGAAAATACATCCGAACCATATTCTAGTCCAATCAGAGAGTGCTGCAAGCACCTCTACCGGTTTCGAAACTTATTAATCTCTCATCAGGAGGCACATATGCTGCTCTCTCTGATCCAACCAAAACAAACCCCAGCGTGCAGTCCCGGATTGCAACGAACGAAACGGCATAGATGCCCTAGCGGCAACTGCTAGCAAAAATACTAAGTTTTCACTCTAATGGCATATAAAACAACATAATGCTATTCTACACCCCACCAGAATGAAAACAATGGGAACCTTCTCTGGTTACACCTCCGAGGCTTCTACAATTTGCAAGCCGCATGGCTTGGAGGTGTAACCAGAGATGGTTCCCATTGTTTTCATTCTGGTGGGGTGTAGAATAGCATTATGTTGTTTTATATGCCATTAGAGTGAAAACTTAGTCTCCTTAATAAAATAAAAGTTTAACGTTGACATCCTGTATTTCAGTTATTATCAACTATCGATACTGCGGTAAGTTTACTAATCGACCTACATATTTTAATGTAAGGAATCTAAGGTTGGCCAATAGCCCATTTTTTACCAAACACCCTGTATATTATCTACCTTTAAGTAGATTTGGTAAATATGCAAATTGGATATTTTCTATACAAAACAACGCAAAGATGTAAAATTTTGCATATTTTACAAAAGTGTGCCCATATACCTTTGATGTATAATGAAATTTCAGTTGTAACTATAGATACTCATTAAATAAATCAGCAAATAGCTCAAAATTCCCAATATTTAATTTTGTTTTAAAATCTCTAGTTATTATAGTTTTGTCCTTGAATATAAGGGTAGAAAACCTACCAGTTTATACCTAAATTTTATATAGGGATTTTCACTTCTAAAAATTCCTTTTGTTGTAAGATTAACACGTGCCGTTGCAATTGTTAAAAAAATAGTGCATCCATCGTAGGCCCTTTATCGACGACCCTGCATGGAACCACTACAAACCAAGATTCGGCCAGATGCAGCGCTATGCATGTCGTTCTCGTGAAGCCAAGATTTTACAGCTGTGCTGCTGCCGTATTTTTCCGGCTACTGCTAGCGTCAATTTCTCGCCCGTGGAGTCGTACGCTAAGCTTTCCCTATCACGGCTGGTTACAACCACTCAGCCGATTTCTGCTGACAGTCAGCCGCTATGGTCGTCCGAACGCACCCATTATTTAGTTAAACCATCTCATTTTTATTGGTTAAAAATATATTAATTGAGGGGATTAGATGCTAAGGGGTATAAGTGACAAAATATTGTAAACTAAGTTAAGCGCACAAAATAATACTAGATAGTACTAAAAATTTAGTGGCAAAGAGGTACACGTAAATTAAACTACTGGTGGCGACATATCGCAGGCTCTAGTTTGACTATGGAGACCTACACAGAGGAGAGGAATCGAGATAGGACGACCTTGAAATTTTTGTACACGATTTTGCCTGTTTGCTTGGTTTCTCGCTAGGGCGGCGGTGGCGTAGAGATAGATGCTACTTTTGCATTGGAGTAAATGTGAAAATTTCGAAAATAATTAATTATTCGTAGTTAATATAAGATTATTGGTTTTGGTGATGAATATTATTTAAATATGAGTGCCAAGAAAGCTTACACTAAAAGAACTTGCTTCGTACCGGGATTTATATCGAGTTATCGTTCCGATAAAAAATTCAAAAGGGAACTTAATGAAGTTAATAAAGACTTTTTATAAATATTTGTCTTTATGTTATTTATAACCTTCATGGATTATACCTATTCGTTTGTATGTTATTTCCTTCGGTGTAAATAAAATGTGTGCCTATTATTGGTTTTTATTTTAACCTGAAAATTATAGTGATAATAGTAGGAGGATCTTTGAAAGTTTTTCTGTCGAAACAATGCATTTTTTGAGACAAAATATTTCACAAAAATTAACATTAATTTTATAAAAGTCAGACTATCGTCTGCGTAGTTTATAGATATATATTTTTATTAACTAAATTTAAACATCTGATAGGTAAGCTTTCAGAATATAGATAAATGATAGTATTCAAAAGAAAAAGCAGTTTAAATTTTGATAAAAAGAATAATTAAAAAAAATTGATCAATAAACTTCAAATTATTTAAATAACTTTTTAAACTTTTTAAAAACAATTACGTACAGTTAAGTAAATTTTTTCAACTAACAAACTTTTTGATATCAATTACAAAGATATTAAAAAATTAATTTGCAGTTGAAATACCATTGATATATAAATGTGGCAGTTAGATAATGTGACAAAATATTTCCGCTTCAAAATAAGCTGTCCTACATATTAAAGTAATGACAAATTTAAATTTGATGTCACATCTCCATCTACAATGGTATAAAAAGAATACACTTTTTACCACACGTCGATATGTTATAAGGTTAAAATAATTTATTTTTGGCTTAAAACATATTCAGCTACAATCCACCAATAAATTAATTTCTAATTACGCTAAAAACAAAAATAAAATGAGTTAAATATTAAATAATTCCATAAGAGCTAATGTATTTGTAGCACCTATTCGAACACTTGCGCCTCTAGCGGCGATTGCTGAAAGTTGAATTAGAGGTTGAAAAGTTAGCCCCCAAACGATGCATTGCGTTTCCACTCCTTCTTACAGGTCTCCATAAGTTTGACTACTTACGAAATATTTAAAAAGCGTTTGCGGCAAAGAGGTATAACTACACTTGTATCCATTTACCTATAAGGTGTTTGATATTATTTTTAGTGAATCGCTTAGCCACTTTACAAATCAAGCTCTTAAAAAAGTATACAAAATAAGTGAAATAATAACACAAAATGTACCAAATAATTTTTCATAATTAAAAACGCTTAATTTTTACGTAATTGTGCTTTCCTTTTACTTTAAGAAATTCGTAAGGTACTCAAGTAGTAAGTGGAAAAAAACCAGTGCAAAATTTGAAGCAGAGAGGTATAGCGAAGGTTTTGTTTCCAAATTTCAAATATTTTTAATGAAAATAAATACTAACTTTACAAAAGCTTTTACAATTGAAGGGCACAGGGGAAAAACCCCGTTAGTAAATTTTTTCAAGAAATGGGCTGATGGCGCTATTTAGTGGCTTCAAACGAATAGTTTTTAAACATTTATTAGCTTAATGTTGTTCTGAAGCTATTTTCTTGTGGCATTTTTACTAAGCAAAAACATTTTTGTTTAATTTAGTATTATTTTGCGTTTTGACAACGACACCCGACTTAGGCGTCGAAACGTTAATAAAAAATCATTTTTTTTTTGTTAAATTTCGGTTTTTTGTGGCTTATTTCGCATTGAAAATAGGTAGTTGATTTATTAGCCTTTCTACAAAACACCGTCGATCTACTAAAATCCACGTTAGAAAATATGCGGCACTGGGGAAAAACCCCGTCAGTCAATGCGCGTGTATGGAAGATCCCCCTGAGTCAAATAATATTGTAGTAATCCGTTACCGGGATTTGTGTTGTACACTTTTGTCAGTCTGTTAGTTGTTGTTCAGCAACACAGCTGTTTTTTTTTTGTATTGTCGAAAGTGTGTTATTTGTCAGTTTTTTGTGTACCTGTGTTTAAGAATAATGGAAAGTGACTACTCAGACAGTTGCAAGTGAAACTGATGACTCGTTCAGAAAACCAATGAGTAAGTAACGAAAAACAACAGGTCGAGTTAGGGATGTTATGAGAGATTTGCGAGCAGCGTCTCACGAGCTTGGACCGGATTGTTTGTGCAAAAGACTTAAATGCTTTTAGAATGTACAGAAGAGGGACGAAAACGAATCACGCGAGGGTATAATCTGCTGGGAGAAAGAGAAAAGCAGAACTCTTATTTGAGTGGCCTCATTACAGTGTTGCCTATAGTTCAAAGAGGACCTCGAAATGCAGATCCTAGATATAACGCAGCTCCATTTTCACATAGAGTTCGTTTATTAAAAACAATGTTGTATGTGATGTTCAGGTCTGATTAAAAGCGTCCATGCTGTTTCATGGTATTAGTGAGGATAAGGTTAGGTACATAAGGGGTGCTTTGCTTAGTGCTGGTAAATCTTCCACTGACTGTCGTGGAATACATTCAACAAGATTCCACAAACTTTTACAGGAAACCAAATAAAACGTATTTACTTATTTGAAATCTCTTAAAGGGAGAAAATCACAGTATTCTTTAAAAGCCACCAACAAAATTTACCTTCCTGCTGAGTTAAATATTTCAAAGCTACATACCATTTACTTAACTATTCAGAACATAAAATTTCTTATGAAACTTTTCGTGGGATTTTTGAGAACAACTTCAACCTTTCCTTTGGTTATTCACGTAAGGACTCTTGTAGTACATGTGATTTCTTTAAATCACAAATTTTAGCGCTTAAGGATAAGCTTAAAACTGCCACTGAGAAAGGAGAAACCAGTCAGAATCTGCAAACAAAGGTCTTCGAGCGTTCAACGAAGCAACACCTAATTAGTTTAATCACAACTAGTTTTTGCGGTTTGTTTATAAACGTTGAGTACTAAAAGTGAAAAGTGCAAATTATCGACAAAAATTACCGATACTTGGACATTTAGTGTAAGTTATTTAATTTATTTAATTAAATCGACTTATTACCAATGAATGCGTGTTGGTGTAAGGACCGTACTCAGGTTCCGTAGATCAATATGAACGAAGCTTCATCATCAAATGTTTTTCCTCAACAAGAACTTCCCAAAAATGATACTACTTCACCAAAGTTATATTCAACAGTTTTAAATGAACCTACCAGTATATTATTCCCTTCCAAAAAACAAGCGGTTGTATTAAATTCAGTTCCAAATTCAAAAATCGAGGATTACCTGAATGCTGTAGCCAACTCAGTTGACCCCAAAAATATACTTGCAATATCCCGAATTGTTAATGATCGTATATTCATCTACTTCACTTCAGAAAATATTGTTGAAACATTTTTTAAAACAGACAATGGGATAATAATAGTAAATCAACATCGCATTCAAGCTAGAAAGCTAATTACTCCAAATGAAAAACTAATAATTTCTAATGTACCTCCTTCCATACCACATAACGTCATAGAAAATGAACTTAAGAAGATAGGAATCTATCAAATAACACCAGCAGATTTTTTACGGATCGGAACATCAAATCCTAGTTTTATGCATATCATTAGTTTTCGACGTTTTACTTATATAGCCTTAAAAATCTTGAAAATCTTCCCGATTCAATATTAATTAACCACGATCAGTCTAACCACCGAATATATTTCTCACTAGAAAAACAAACGTGCTTTATTTGTAAACAAACTAATCATTTAGCATCTCGATGCCCAAATTCTAATAATCAATCCACCGATGACAATACAATAAACATTTCCCAATCACAATGTGATCAATCTGTTAGTTCACAACAAAATAAAACTCAACCAACAGCAAATTCTCCCGTAATTACTAAACATATCAGTAATTCACAACCTACTGAAACAACCACTTCAACCGCACAACAAAACTCTACTGAAACAATCACTTCACTCGCACCACAAACCTTCACTGCAACAATCACTTCACCCGCACCAAAAAACTCTACATCTTTCGATAACTCCCAAACAATGGTGACGGAACCGGTTAAAACAAATGAAACTATAACAGTAACTCAAACAGAAGGGCAAACACCTAAAAGAAATGCTTCTGATCTAACTTCTCGTGAAACAGAGGGTGGAAATCCTTTTAAAGAACCCATTACAAAACACAAAAGAACAAAAACAGATCTCCAAACCCATCATAACGTAGCTGAAGATCTTACGACCTGTACAGTGAATTTTTTCCAAGATAAGTCGAACAGTAGCTGTTTAAGTCAAGAAGAGCTAATAGATTTATTTGAAAACGCTCACGGATCTCCAGATCCACTTAGTATTGCTAAAATATACACGGAAGATATCGAAGGGTTAATAGATCTCTTAAAAAAGCTTTACCCAGTGCTATCACATAGATACTTGAAATCTCGATGTACAAGACTGAGGAAGAAGCTTAGCAAACTACAGGATGACTATTCTTCTACAGATTGTAGCGACACACCCACTAATTAAAAACATTCAACTCCATAATTCAATGGAATCTGAACGGGTTTTACACCCGTCTAAAAGAATTACTAATGTCAAAATTCACACCGTCCATCATTTGTTTACAAGAGACACACTTTAAACAACAGAAATTTTATAAACTAAAAAACTATACACCATATATTAAAAATAGACTTAATGCAAACCAGGCTAGTGGAGGGGCAGCTATTTATGTACATAACCAATATAATACTGAAATAATAGATTTAAATACACAATTAGAGGCTATAGCAATAACTCTGAAAGGACCTCAAAAAATAAACATCTGCAATATATACATTCCTCCCGGTACTGATCCTTCAGCTCGCGAATTATCAGACCTTTTTAATCAAATTCCTCAACCACGAATTATTTTAGGCGACTTCAATGCACATCATGTCCTATGGGGCTCAAGTAAATCAGATAGTCTAGGGCGTAAAATTGAACAAATTATAACTAACCTTAATGTCAACTTACTTAATGACGGTAGTATTACAAGATTTAATGTCTCTACAGGTGGCGGTTCAGCAATTGATTTAACTCTATGTGACCCTGTTTTACAACCTGGACTGTCTTGGCAAGTAACACCTTATCTACATGGAAGTGATCACTTCCCAATATTAATAACAAATAATAATGCTACTCCCTCTTCTATCCCGTCTAATAAATGGAATCTAAAGCATGCCGACTGGTCTTTATATTCTTCTTTAATATCTCGATCCGTATCTGAACTAACTCCTCCCAGCGATGAACATGCAAATATTAATCATATAGTTTCCAGTTTTATTCAGCTTATAACAACAACTGCAGAATTATCCGTAGGTTTTATAAAATTTCCAAAAAAACACCCTCCAGTCCCTAGGTGGAATCAAGAATGTAAAGTAGCAATCAGAGAGTCAAAAAGTTCTTTTTACAAATTTAAAAAATTTCCTACACTTCAAAACCAACTCGAATATAAGCAAAAGAGAGCCTACTGTAGATATATGTTGAAGAAAAGTAGGCGAGAAGCGTGGAAAACATATGTCTCGTCCTTAAATTCATCTACTCCTATTTCCGAAGTTTGGAAAATGATTAATAAAATGAATGGTAAAAAATCCTTCAATACAATCCATTACTTAGAATATAACAATCTTACTTGCTCGACGAAAGAACAAATAACTGCTCTACCAGCTGATACATATCTAAGACACTCCAGTAATGACAGTATCTCTACTAAGTCCATAATACACAAACAAAATTTAGAGAACACTTACATAGATTTAGAGGATCATACAAATTCTCCTCTTAATGCCATACTCTCAATGGATGAGTTACTATATTCATTAAACTATACCAAAGATACCAGTCCTGGACCTGATAACATTCCAGTTACATTTTTAAAATCATTACTAGAAGAAGGTAAACAATACTTACTAAAAATTTACAATTTTATCTGGACAAAAAATGTATTTAACTGGTACCAGTCAATTATTATTCCATTCATTAAGCATGGAAAAAGTAAATCAGACCCTGAGTCTATCGACCGATCTCGCTGACATGTTCTATATGTAAAATTCTGGAGAAAATGGTAAGCAACAGACTACTGTGGTATCTAGAAGATAAACAACTTCTTACCCCTATTCAAAGTGGTTTTAGGAAATCAAGGTCTACTTTAGATAATCTAGTTGATATAGAATCCGAAATTCACGAAGCATTTGGATGCAATCAAGAGTGTTTAGCAGTTTTCTTTGACAGAACTCATGCGTATGATACAATTTGGAGATCTGACAAATTAAAAAACTTATCCAGATGGTCAATCAAAGGTAACATCCTTAAATTTATAAAAATTTTTCTAAAATTTCGTCAGTTTAGAGTTCGTGTAGATAATGCTTTTTCAGAGCCAACAACGCAAACTAACGGTATCCCACAAGGTTCTACACTAAGCGTAATACTGTTCCTTATTGCGGTTAATGATATCTCTAAATCCTTTAGTTCATTAGTAAAAGCACGCTTATATGCTGATGATCTTGTCATATTTTCTAGAGGGAAAAATGTTTTAACACTTATCAGATATATACAAGCCTCTATCAATCAACTAAAAGATTGGTCAGAGAGATGTGGTCTACAGTTTTGTCCAAACAAAACAAAAGCAATTTTCTTTAGCAAGAACCCCAAAAACATCATATTACCACCTAATCTCACCTTAAACTCGTTACCTATAGCTTATGTTGAATCAACTACCTTTTTAGGAATAAAACTAGATCATAGGTTAACCTGGAAAGATCATATCTTTCATCTTCGACAAACAACTCAAAATGGCCTAAGTTTATTAAAAAGCATATCTCACAAACAATGGGGAGCCGTTTTCCAAACACTCATAACTCTCTACAGAACGCTTATTCGTTCTAAACTAGATTATGGCGCAGTTGCTTACAATTCAGCCAAAGCACCAATACTTAAATTACTAGATCCTGTACATAATACAGCGATAAGAATAGCGCTGGGAGCTCATCATACTAGCCCGATTGAAAGTTTATACTGTGAATCAGGTGAACCTTCCCTTCAACTAAGAAGAAACTTCCTCAGCCTTGTATATGCAGCTAAATTGTCGGCTAATCCACATATACCGACATTTAAAAACACGTTTGCCGACAGATTCACATCAACATTTAACACCTTACAAAGATTAAGTCCGCCGTTTTATATCCGGATACAGAGATTACAAAATAGCTTAAACATACATTTTCCTGAGACATACAATGTAACTAACCTTAAACATCAACCTCCTTGGAGAATACAGCTGCCTATTTGTGATACAAGTCTTACTATCCACGACAAATATGACACACCACATAGTATAATTAAAAAGATAGCAGCAGAGAAATTAAACTCTGCTAAGAACTTCCACATTTTTACAGATGCGTCTAAATCTGACAATGGGGTAGGGGCTTCTTTTACAACTTTACACCAAGACTTTTCCTTCTCACTGTCCCTTAGATCAACCGTATTTTCAGCAGAACTTCTTGCTATTTTGCAAGCAATAACATTTGTAAACAATACAAACATAAAAAATTCTTTGATAATAACCGACTCTTTAAGTGCCCTCAGCTCTATGAAACAGTTATACGCAAAACATCCCATCTTATTGCTTATAACGTCAGAACTAATGAGATGTCAAGAAAACGATCGATTTGTTAAATTTCTTTGGGTTCCGTCACACTGTGTGATAACTGGAAATGAAAAAGCTGATCAGTTAGCAAGGGAGGCAACAGAAAATCCACAATCAATATTAGTCACTAAATGCGTTCATAGCGACCTGAAGCAACATTTTAAAAACAAAATAAGTGAGAATTGGCAACTTCACTGGAGCAATTCAGAGACATCTATGAAGAACATTAAAGAAGAGGTAGCTGTATACAATCTCCCACGTAAGCGACGAGACCAAGTATGCATCTCTAGATTGCGTATAGGCCACACGAAGTTAACACACGATTACCTTCTAAGTGGCGAACAAGTTCCCATTTGCTACAGTTGTGATAGTGTAACTACAGTAAACCATGTGCTAGTGGACTGCCCTTTATACACCCTAGAGCGACATCAAGTTGGATTACCGACTACATCTAAAGAGTGCCTAAACGGGTTAAATAACGACAGAACTATAAACTTTTTAAAAAATGCAAGACTCGTTCACAAAATTTAATGTAACATTTTAGCCATCTATGTAATTATTGTACCATGCTAATGACCCTTAGTGGTTGATGCAATTTTGTAAATAAAAAAAAAATCTGCAAACAAAACAGACAGAAAAAGAGGTGCATCTTAAGAGAGGTGAGCGTTTTTATACAAAAAAAACAAATTTACCGAAAACGTTCCATGAAATCAATCACGATGGAATCTGTGACCATGGACTTCCAAAAAAACCTGCCGTGTCCTTACATCACGACTAATGATGTCTACTATCGACGCCAACTGAATTTTGTTAGTTTCAATATTCATGTACTTTCAACGCAGCAAGCAATTTTTTATACGTATAATGAGTCTGTGGCAAAAAAGGCAAATGCTCCATGTTTCGGCATTTTGTTTTTAAAATTTTGCCCCTTGAAGTGCAAGAACTCTGTATATTTTGCGACTCATGTGCGGGTGAAAATAAAAATTATACATTTATCCGGTTTTTACATCATCTGGTAACAAAAGATAAACGTTTTAAAACAGTTAAGATGATATTTCCGATAAGAGGGTACTCTTACATGGAATGCGATCGTAATATGAGCATTGTTAAACAAAAATCCTATACAGAGGTTCCAGAAGACTGGAGGGAGGTTCTAAGGAATACTCGGGTAAAACTCTCTCCATTTACAGTGATTGATTGCGAAGTAGTATAGTTTTTCAAAATTGGACTACTTACCTATCATTACTTTATCCCCGAAAATGTCCATTTCCTACGAGATCGATTCGTATGTTAAAAATTTCGGCAACTGAAGGATGACTTGTGTTCTATAAATCTACTTTTTTTGGACGTTATGCATCCTCAGTCCTTGAAAAAAACTTCCTTGCAAAAAATCAAAGAAAAATCAAAGCGCAGACACTGCAGTAATTACCCAGTTACAAAATTTGCACAATGGAAAACTTCCAATACCAGCTGCAAAATATCGCGACTTTCTTCATTTATCCCAGTATTTGAAAAACTCCGAAGCAAAGCTTTTTTATCAAAATTTAACTGCTGACGCTGTTCAACAGGAAGAAAATGATGACGAATACGCTGACGACCCCCTAATTGATGATGGAGAGAATTGACTTCAGACCGTTTTTTTAATAGTTTGTTAGGTTTTACTCTGGTTTTTTACTGCAAAAATATTAACAAAATTGTCAATAAATTAATTAAAACGTTTTCTATAAGTTTATTGTTTATTTTTTTTTAACCTCCAGAGTTTAAAAACAATAAATGGTTGTTTTCTCGAAAATTACTTTTTTTGACTGACGGAAGTTTTTCCCGTGTGCCCTTCAATTAGATAAATAAAATGTGTAAAATTAATTCAAAGTAAGTCCATAAGTGATTAATTCGCTGTAGATAGACGGAGCAACGAAGCACTAAAAAGCCCAAAACCTAGGAATTTTGTGCAGTAAGATGAATCGTCATGCAACTTTTTGCATTCAATTCGAGAGAGTGTCAGGAAATTTTGTGAATTAAATTGATCTCCGGCAAAACATTTTGTGCATGAGAAAATGTATTTTCAAAGTGCATCTCGAAGAGATGGAAAATTAAAAATTTAGATGTCAGGAAATATTGACGGAAATGAGTTAAATTTTTATCATTGGAGTTTTTGGAGGTCAGTGAATACAAATTTCATGACGGCGATGGTCTCCGAGGTAACCTGGTGCCTAGGGTGGAGCTCGTCGCCTGGGACGATCGAATAATTCGCGGGACGATCGAATAATTCGTAAAATGAAGATTGGATCGAAAACTGAAAAATACGCGTTTAATATTTTTCAAAAATCTAGCGAATGTCACTAAAGACGACCCCCACTCCATCCCCTGGGGGTGGGGTGGGGGTAACTTTAAAATCTTAAACGGAAACCCCCTTTTGTTATTACAGATTTGGATTGCTTATGTAAAAATAAGCAACTTTTATTCGAGACATTTTTTCGAATTGTGGATAGATAGCGCTATAATCGGAAAAAAACGATTTATCGTGACACCATAGGTAAATTATAGAAACGGTATAATATCTCGAAAAATGCACTTACAAATAAAAGACCAAAAAATACGTATTTAATATTTTTCAAGAACCTATCGAATAACATCAAACACGACCCTCCACTCCACCCCCTGGAGGTGGGGTGGGGGTTAACTTTAAAATCTTAAATGAGAATCCCCATGTTTTATTTCAGATTTGGATTTCTCATGAAAAAATGAGTAATATTTATTAAAAACATTTTTTAGAATTGTTAATAGATGGCGCTAATAAATAGTATTTTTCCGATTATAGCGCCATCTATCAATAATTCGAAAAATGTCTCGATTAAAAGTTACTTATTTTTACGTAAGTACTCCAAATCTGAAATAAAAAATGGGGGCTCCTATTTAAAATTTTTAAAGTTACACCCCACGCCACCTCCAGGGGGTGGGTGGAAGGTCGTGTTTTATGTTATTCGATAGGTTCTTAAAAATATAAAAGACGTATAAGTGACTTGAGTAGACGTCTGGAATCTTATCGACTTATTTATCAACGTTTTGGTGTTATTAAGAGATCTGCCAAAATTAAGCAATGAAGAAATTATTAAAGAAGCTGAAAATCTGATACAAAATAAAGACGACTAAGATACATCATTCGTACATGAATGCATTCACGTAGAGGGTAATTTGGATACCACAATAAAATCACTAATTGACATATCTTAATATTTAAATAAAAAAAATAGTTAGTGCCGTCACTAAAGGTGGATATGAGCTATTATTTCCGATTTCGTTGAACCAACGTCGATTTGCATGAAAATTGGTGAGTGGTTAGAGGATATCTCAAGGAACAAAGGTGACATGGTATCAACTTGCGCTTTTACCCTGGGGGTGGATGCCACCCCTTCTTAGGGGCGAAAACTATTTTATTAAAAATATCCCCGGTATTCGATATAGGGAAAAATTTTAGCAAAATTTGTTACATAAAGTTATTAAAATAAATCAAAACTGATTGAGTTATTAAAGATAAAAATTTTTAATTTTTCATGAGAAAAATGCATGTTTTTAACCGCTTTTACATAAATAACTCAAAAACCATAAGATTTTACGAAACAGTTCTCCTTACCAAAATTCCTTAGTGGAGACACATTTTAGTGTTAACTAAAAGTGAGTTATAGGTACATAATTGAATGTATATTTTTTTTGGCGAGTACCCATATCTAAGTATCCAAGCTTAAACAACGGGAACATGATACATTTATTTTATAACATAACGTTATTAAACATTTTTCAAAGTACTTAGAAATATCTATTAAATAAGCCACCGAACAAGTTGATAACGTTAAAATTTATGCACCAAATATTTTTCAAAATTAATTGTAATGGCTATTAAACCACTAGTCCTGTCGCCAGTGGGGGTACAACTGCCTCCTTAATTCTATGGACTTACCCAAGTTTTTTTATATATTTTGACCCGTAGAAAACAAATTTTTTGGGTCGGATCCGGATGTCGATAAGATTTTTATAAACAAAGAACATAAGGAATCACATAACAGCGATTTTTCGCAAAACAAAACGTTGTTTTATATTTTTTGGGTCATTCTAAGCAAAAAATGTTTTTACAAGTTTTTTCGTAGGATTTATAGTTTTCGACATAATCGCGGTTGAACTTGCAAAAAATCGAAAAATTGCAATTTTTGAACCTGAATAACTTTTGATTTAAAAATAAAATAGGAATTCTGCTTACCGCATTTGAAAGTTCAAGTCAAATTCTATCGGATTTGATTACTCTCATTGCGAAAAATCAATTTTTTTATTGTTATACAAAGCTATAAACCCATAGTGATTGAATGATATTTTCTATGCATTTCCTATTTGAAATCGAACGAGTAGGTGCGCATACAGACAATTTCTACGTAGATTACGTATAGTCCGTCCGCTCTAACTTTTCCCATGCATTACGACTTATTTTCAAACAAATTAAGTCAAAACCTAAAGTGAACCGAACATCGATATGTATATATATTTTGTATATTGTATACTATTTACTACAAACATCAGCGTACGTTTCACTTTAGGTTTTGACATAATTCGTTTGAAAATAAGTCGTGACGCACGGGACAAGTTAGAGTGGACGGACTATAAATTAAAACGCATGCATTTTGTACGGGAAACACTATGTGTTTATGGCTTTGTTTAACAAATAAAAACTTAATTTTTAGCAATGAAAATAATCAAAACCGATAGAATTTGACTTGAACTTTCCAATGCAGAAAGCCGAATTGCTATTTTAGTTTTTAATCAAAAGTTATTCGTGTTCACAAAAATTGCACTTTTTCGATTTTTTGAAAGTTCAACCGCGTTTATCTCTAAAACTATGCATCCTACGAAAAAACTTGTAAGACCATTGTTTGCTGAAAATCACCCAAAAAATACAAAAAAATGTTTTCATTACAGAAAAATCGCTGTTATGTAATTCCTCAAAGTTCTTTGTTTATAACAAACTTATCGACAAGCGGATAAACTGTTACCCAAAAAATTCGTGTTCTACGGATCAAAACACATAAAAAGAACTTGGCTAAGTCCATCTGAATTAAGGAGGCCGTTGTATCCCCCTGGCGACAGGACTACAAGTTGAATTTAATCTTTTAAACCCCTTACTTTTTTAAAAATTAAAGGGTAAATGGCCCCGGTTACATGGTCCTCGCAGCAAAATTTAAGCTTTAAAGGTTTCTATCTCGGTTATTTTTTACCCAATAGAAATAGTAAAAAGGTAAAATATTTGATACAGAAAATCTAGAATTTGGTTATACATATATATTTATCACTTTTTACGTACATTGAGTATTTTTGGAGTTATTATCAAAAGAAAATGAAAATTACCAGAATTTTAAAAATTCTGATTTTTTTAAATCATACCTTTTTTTCAAAAATATTTATTCTAAACCGGTCAAAATTGTTGAAATCATTACTTATGCTAATATAAAGAAATTCTTCTAAGGATTACTATAAATTTTAATTTTTATGGAAATGGCGTATATTTTATTTTTCACTTTCTCCTAAAAAGTTCTAAAGGGTTCTCTTATTTTTATCATAATTTGCTTAAAGGTGATGCTATTAACTTCTACTGGAACTCATTTGATAGGTACTTCGAAGTACTTTGACAAGTGCTTAGCAGGTATATTTTATAAAATGCATCGTTTTCCCATTATTTAAGCTTGAATACTTATATTTGAAAACTCGTCGAAAACAATATGTATTCAATTACCCATAAACTCACTTTGAAATAACATTAGTTTAGTTATTTAAGTGAGGAGTGTATTCAGTTTTTTATTATCTTTAATTTTGGTAATAATAACTCTTTTGTAATAGCTTATAGTTTTTGAGTTATACGTGGAAAACCGCTTTAAAATATGCATTTTTTTATGAAAAAATAAAATCTTTGATCTTTAGTAACTCGAAAAGTATTGCTTTATATTAATAACTTTATACATGTAACAAATTTTGCTTATAATTTGTCACTCTATCGATTTATGGTATTATTAAAAAAATAATTTTCACCCCCGAGAAAGGGTGGCATCCACCACCACGCTAAAAGCGCAAGTTGGCTTCATGTCAACTTTGTTCCTTGGGGTATTCTCTAACTACTCACAAATTTTTATGAAAATCGATTGACCGATTGCGTCAATTGACCTAAACGAGTCTCTGATTCTAGGGTTAAAATGTATTTATAATTTTTAATGGTTTGTCTTTTGCGTCGAAAACTTACAACGTTAATTGTTACATATTCCTATCAAAGGATTTCTCATTAAAGGTTTAATTAACGTAGTTTTGGTACTTTGTTAAAAATGTATAGCATATACAACTTTTTTAAGCACGTCGACGATAGGTATCAATTACCTACATGAATAGAATATCAAATACGAGTAAAATAATGATCCGACTATCAATTTGGAATTTATTTCTAATATATTTTTCTACTTTTTACATAAATTATGTATTTATTTTTTTTGTAATGAGAAGGTTCATTATAATTTTCTGTATTTAAGCATCAAAAATTTAGTATGGTCTCATTGTTTCCTGATAATTTTGTGTGGTATTAAACTCTACTTTTATTTTGCTTTTTAGAAGCTAGTGATAGGTATTAAGGTTAAAAATATATTGTGAATTTATTATGATTTTCTTTCGAAGTCAAAATAATTATTTGTCGAATTTACGTACCTATATTTTTCCTTCTTGATTTTTGGCAAATTTCCTAAGCACATACTCCTGCCTCACGTATAGATGACAGACTGTTCAGTTTATCTCTCTGCATCTTTGCCTTCCTAACATAAGAATAATAGTAGTCGTTTACAATTCGTTTAGGATTTTGTGCTAAAAATATTTCATGGAGTCATATTTATTATAAATTGTTGTATTTTTTCTCACACGCATTTCAGCAATACGTCTTAGTCTACTGCTCATTGCTCCCTTTTAATTATTTTTTCTATTCTCGTACTACAGTGCATTCGTAACATGTGGAAACGGGCTATTATCTCATGACTTAATTATTTTCAGGGTTAAAGCTCTGACAGGTCGATTTTAATTTTTAAATTATGATTTTTTGACGTATATCCCATAATATTCATAGATGATTTTTTAAATGGGAATAGGGGTCGTGTGTTGGCTCATTTGAAAGATGATTCAATGCTCTACTCAGTGATATAAACATTAACATCATTATTTATACAGGGTGGCCAAAAAATAATTTTTGAATTGAAATAGTTGACGCAAAAAGAAGAATGTAAGTAATTTATTTAACTTAAAATACATTTTACTGATGTCACATATAATAAAAAAGGTTTATTTCATAAATAAACATTGCATTTCGCTTAAATTAAATGTAAAACAGCCACACACCTGCCTCTTGACAGTTTGAACATTTAATTTAAACGAAAAGAAATGTTTATTTGTCAAATAAACATTTTTTCCTCTTTTCTGACAGCAGTAAAGTGTATTTTGAGTTAAATAAATTACATGTATTCTTTTTTTTTGCGACAATTAATTTAATTCAAAAATTATTTTTTTGGCCACCCGGTATAAATAATGATGTTAATGTTTATACTACTGAATGGATAATTGAATCACCTTTCGAATGAGTTACCACACCATCCCTATTCCCATTTAAAAAAATCATCGATGACGTCATCACGCCCAAATCGATGACGTCACTATTATGGGATATACGTCAAAAAATCATAATTTAAAAATAAAAATCCACCTGTCAGAGCTTTAACTGTGAAAATAGGTAAGTCATGAGATAATAGACCATTTCCACACTTTACGAATGCACTGTATAATATATCAATAATTATGATGTCAATACCTGTATCATAATGAACTTTTTTGATACAGATTTTCATTACGATACAGTCTTTTAACCAATAGAATCGCGATATGGCATTCACGATGAAGGTGAAGGTGGCACACGCGCAGTGACCAATGGCGAGTCAAATGCATACGCTTTGACAGTTCTCAATATGTAAACAAACTGACAAATTATTTACATAATTTTTTTGCGTTACAAAATTAATAACTTTGAATATATTGTTTGTTGTGAATGATCATAGAAAAAACCGTGTATACAACTTGCATTTAATTATCATTATAAAGCCCGTACTCTATACGAAACTCGCCGCTAGGTGGCTCGTTTCGTATCCCGCATACTCGCTTCATAATGACCATCATTAAAATTGCTCGTTGCATAATATACTATTATTTTGCATTTAGTTAGTATATAATGTTAATTTGCTAAACAGTCATCATTTTGCATTTTTCTGCTATCTAATTTAATTAACTGATGATTTGTAGGCTAAAGGATTAAAAATAGAACCAATGATGAAAGCAATCTTAGTAGGAATTCTTTTGCTTTGCTGGTTTGACTCAACGTTATCCAGATTAGAAAAAAAGGTAAGCATGTAGATCCATGCGAATCGATAACCTGTCTATAAATGAAAAAATTTCATTTCAGGTATCATATAGCTTTTAGTCATAGTTGATATATAGTAAAAATATGTATCAACAGTATTAATTTATTTCTTCGGTAAAAGAAGTGAAAATATCTATAGAAAAACTAAGAAGCCACAAATCCCCAGGCAGCGATGGCATCCCAGCAGAGTTATTTAAGCACGGTGGAGAGCAGCTCACCAAGGTGATGCGAGAAATTGTTTGTAAAATTTGGTCTGAGGAGCAAATGCCTGAAGAATGGAGCTTAGGCTTAATATGCCCGTTACACAAAAAGGGAATCCAACTGTAATGCAATAATTACCACGGAATAACTCTCCTAAATACAGCATACAAGATATTGTCAAATATTTTGCACGAGAGATTGAAGCTTTATACCCAAAGATTTCTAGGAGAATATCAGGCAGGATTCAGACGTGGACGTTCAACCATTAACCAGATCTTTACACTACGACAGATCCTGGAAAAAGCGCAAGAGTTTAACATAGATATGTACCATATTTTTGTCGATTTTAAAGCTGCATATGACAGTGTCTTAAGACCAAGTCTCTACAACGCTATGAATGAGTTAGGAATTCCAAAAAAACTCATATGTATGATAAAAGTGACAATGGCGAAAATGATATCAGCCCTCGTCAACCCCATTTGAAATACATAGGGGGTTAAGGCAGGGAGATGCGCTGGCGTGTCAACTTTTTAATGTAGCATTAGAAAAGGTCTTACGAGACGCTAATATAGATAGCAGGGAAACAATATTCAATAGATCTGTCCAAATTCTAGCATATGCAGACGACGTGGACATTATAACAAGAACCAGAGCGAGAACTGCGGAAATCCTAACCGAGCTAGTAGTAGCAGCAGAATGAATGGAGTTACATAAAAATCGAAATAAAACCAAATTCATGGCGACTAACACAAACACAAGAGCTGGAAATATTGACGCAGATCTAATCATCAATGACCAAAACTTCGAAGCAGTCAAAGAGTTCATATATCTAGGGACATCGGTTAACCCCAATAATAACACATCAGGGGAAATAAAAAGACGAATAATAATTGCAAACAGGTGTTATCATAGTCTATCAAAGTACTTAGCTAACAAACGTCTGTCTCAAAAAACTCGTATAAGGCTGTATAGAACATTGATAGTCCCCATTCTCACATATAGATCAGAGGCATGGACGCTAACTAAAACAGATGAACCCGCTCTATCGATTTTTGAAAGAAAGGTACTACGTAAGATATTCGGAGCAGTCTGTGAGAACGGAATATATGCGTAGATATAACTTTGAACTGCAGAATATCTACAAGGATACGGTTGGTGGAAAAGATATTATCACTATAATTAAGCGAAACCGCCTGCAGTGGGCAGGACATGTAGCCCGGGCCCCTGAATCGAACATGATAAAAAAGATTCTAACAGCGCAACCCGTGGGAATGAGAAGACGGGGTAGACCAAAGCTGAGGTGGATGGACGGGGTAACACAATATGCCGAGAAGATCGGAGTCGGCAACTGAAAAATGCAAGCAAGGGACAGAACAGAATGGCGTAGAAATCTTGAGAAGGTCGAGGCCCTCTAAGGGCTGTAGCACCAAGATGATGAAGTATTAATTTATTGTCATTAGTATTTTTGATTGTATTAGACATTTTCCTCTGGATTCGTAGTCTAAATTAAAATTTTTCAAATGGTAGTTTTTTAGATATTATATCAACTGATTTGGTACTCCTAGCTTTTTCTTTGCTTTGAACATGTATCTTCCATTTACAGTGTCGTAGGCTGTCTTATAATCTATAAATATGCGGTGTCTCTATGTCGTTTTCTAGTGTTTTTTATAAAATTTTCTTCCAAAATATTTTAGGATTGCATTGTGATGAATTGTCGATTTACCAAGTTGGAAACCAGCCTCTTATATTTCTATTTATTTCGTTCTCCATATGGTGTCGATACGGTGACGTAGTATGTATAGTGGAGATTATTTTATACGCTACATTTGTAAGTGTAATTCTTCTGTGATTAGAGTTTTCAAGTATTTAATTTTTTGTGTATGGTACAAAATAGTCCAATACTGCAATCACCGAGGGGGATCCATGTGTCTATATTCTTTTATGAGCTGCACTCGTACTATGGTCTCATAGCCAACTTCTTTCATAGTTCAGCTGGGAGATTATGTATTCCGGATGGTTTGTTTCTAGCCAGTTCTTGAACTCTACCTTTAACTTTAAGAATTCTTGGTAGTTTTCCTTCGTTCTTGTCAGTTCCGCTTACAGAATTTCTTTCGTCTCTATAGTTTCTTCTTCTTCTTCTATATTAAATACCGAGATATTCGATCTATCTATCTATTGCCTTTCATTTGTCCAAAGTTAAACGTTGGCCTCCCCCTTATTCTTCCACTCTTCTCGGTTCAGTGCTAATCCTGTCCATCTGTTCTTTACGTATTTTTTAGGTCATTCAACCATCTCGTCTGTGGTCTGCCCTTTCCTCTTTTATGGTTCCATGGTCTCCAGTGGGTTATCGCTTCATCCCATGTTCCGTCTCTTTGTCTGCTGTTGTATCCTGCAAATTTTAATTCGACAGTAGTTGCATGTTTGTTTACGTGTTTCACTTTGGTTTTATTTCTGATCCACGTATTTTTTATCACCTTGATATTATATATTGATACCCAGCATCTGCCTTTCCATTCCCCTTTGAGTTTAAGCTATCTTTTCCGTATTTTCCTTTGTGAAGATCCATATCTGTGCTCCATATTCAAGTACTGGTAGGATATATTGATCATATATTTTTGGGCAGAAGTATTGGGCATAGTTCTGGTTTTTCAGGATATAGTACACTTTTCAGAATGTCAGCAATGCGGGTTTTATTCTCCTTTTGGTTTCTGCTGTTTGATTTTTTTTACTTAGTTTCATTATTTGCCCTAGATTGATATATGTACTCCTTGACTTTCTGTATTGTACTTGTTTCTGTTTGCATGGTTTCGTTGTCTCCTTCTACCTTTGTCATATATTTAACTTTTGTGTAGTTCATTTTCAGACCTATCTCCTACCTAGACCTAGACCTACCTACCTAGACCAATTATTGTGTCATTATTTTGTTAAGATCTTTCATATTGTCTGATATCACCGCTATTCATCATTCTTTTTGCCTTATCCCTATGCGGGGTCGGCTTACCTTATTGCATTTCTCCACACAATTCTATCTTGGGTCATATCAATGTCAATCCCCTTTACCAACATGTCCTGCCTTATCGTATCCCCCCAGGTCTTCGTTGGTCTTCCTCTCCTACTCCTTCCAGGAATCTGCACTTCAGCTATTCTTCGTACTGGGTGATTAACGTCTCGACGTTGAACATGACCAAACCATTTTAACCTATGCTCTCTCATTTTGGCATTAATTGGTGCCACACCTAGGCTTCCCCTGATATACTCATTTCTAATTTTATCCTTCTTTGACACTCCACTCATCCATCTAAGCATTCTCATTTCCGCCACATGAATTCGTTGTTCCACTTTCTTCTTCACTGCTCAACATTCAGTTCGGTACATCATAGCCGGTTTTATGGCTGTTTTATAGAATTTTCCCTTCAGCTTCATTGGAATTTTTCTGTCACACAACACACCACTCGCTTCTTTCCACTTCATCCATCCAGCCCTAATTCTACTGCATGCATCTCCATCTATTTCTCCATTACTCTGTAATACCGATCCCAGGTACTTAAAACTATTGCTTTTTACAATCAGTTCACCATCCAAAGATACCATTTTATTTGTAGTAACTCCATATTTAAATGAACATTCCAAATACTCTGTTTTTGTCCTAGTAGGTTTTAAACCTTTTTCCTCCAGAGGTTGCCTCCACTGTTCCAGTTTTTGTTCTAAGTCTCTTTCACTATTTCCTACTAACACGGCATCATCAACATACATTAAGCACCATGGAATGTTACCCTGTAGTTTCGCTGTTATCTGGTCCAAAACTAATGAGAATAAATACGGACTAAGCACAGAGCCTTGGTGCAATCCTACTTTCACATGAAATTTATCAGTCTCTCCCACACCTGTCCTAACACTAGTCGTTGCTCCGTCATACATATCCCTCACAATCTTTAAATATTCGCCAGGGATTCCTTTCTTATTGAGTGCACACCACAGAATCTCTCGAGGAACTCTACCATATGCTTTCTCAAGATCAATAAATACCATATGAGCGTTTGTTTCTTTACTCCTGTATTTTCCCATCAACTGCCTTATAATGAAAATTGCATCTGTTGTTGATCTGCCCTGCATAAAGCCAAATTGATTCTCGGATATTTCGGTCTCTTCACGTATCCGTTTATCAATTACTCTTTCCCATATTTTCATGGTGTGGCTAAGCAGTTTTATAGCCCTGTAGTTTGTACATTGTTGTATATCTCCCTTGTTTTTGTAAACAGGTACCAGTATACTGCTTCTCCATTCGTCTGGCATTTGTACAACTTCCGTAATTGTATTAAATAGACCTGCTAGCCACCTTGTTCCTACCGTATCATCTGGTCCTACCGCTTTTCCGTTCTTTATTTTTTGAAGCGCTTGAGCCAGTTCCTCGTTTGTTATTTTGGCGACCATTGCTGCTACTGTCTACGTTGACTTTACAGGCTGTCTGTCAAATTCTTCATTTAATAATAGACGGAGAGCTAGAGCCGAAAAATCATCGTCACAAGTAATATGGAGGTTTTCCTGTGAAATGTGTCCATTGTATATTGACAATTATGAACCCTTTAAGGCTGACACCTCAGTGGATACTGGAAGTAGCAATAAGGGATGAAAGGGGAAAGTTAGTGCAGTCATTAAAGTTTTTACTTCCTATTTTGTTAAACCTCCATCGATTTGCATGAAAATAGGTGACTTTTTAGAGCATACCTCAAGAAATAAAACTGATTTGGTGCCAACTTGCACTTTTGCCCTGGTGGTGAATACCACCCCTTCCCGCGGGTGAAAACAATTTTATTAAAAATAACCCCACAAATCGATAGAGGGACAAATTTTAAGTAAAATTTGTTATATCATGTTATTAGAATAAATCAATATTTTTGAGTTTTGAGATCAAAGATTTGTCTATTTATTTAAGAGCATATGCGTGAAGTTACGGATGATAAAAAGAACATGTTAATTAATTGTATGTTAGTAAAATATTATTTTTATAATATTTGGATATTTAATTGAATTTCTATCAATATAAACGGAATATGTCCAGAAACTGGGGGTGTCCAATAATGGATACATTTGACATATTCGAATACACTTTTGCTAAATTTATAATATCGAAATAATATAAAAATAATATTTCAGTAACATACAAATAAATAACATGTTCTTTTTATCATCAGTAACTTTACGCATCTGCTCTTAGACAGACAAATATTTGATCTTTAATAACTCAAAAAGTATTGATTTATTTTAATAACTTGATATAACAAATTTTACTTATAATTTTTCCCTCTATCGATATGTGGGGTTATTTTTAATAAACTAGTTTTCACCCCCGAGAAGGGGTGGTCTCCACCCCAGGGTAAAAGTGCAAGTTGTGAAAACCTTTAAAGACTACACTAACTTTCCCCTTTCATCCCTTATTGCTACTTCCTGTAACCACTGAGGTGTCAGCCTGAAAGGGGTCATAATTATTATAAATATTATCTGCTAGTGCTTCTGTAAATTATTCTGAGGATATTGTGTCCCCTTGCTTAATTATTCCTCTATTTATTATTATTGTTTTGGTGTTTTGGTGTGGATGTTTTATTGTGATTGTGGCTTTTTCGTAGATGTTTTTCAACTTATCTGTGTATCGATAGTCGATCCTTTCATTTATTAGCGAGGATTATAATATGATCCATTGTTCAATGCTGTCAAAGGCCTTTTCAAAATCCACAAAAACAATATATAGCAATATTCTGTACTCATTAGCACGTTCTGTGAGTATTTTCATTGTTACCAAGTGGTCTGTTGTGGTATATCCCTTTCTGAATCGAGCTTGATACACCAGGGAAATAAGGCAAAAATATACCATGTCCGGGACACTTGAGCTGCCAGGTTGCAAATGGATTTTTTGGGTACTATATACCTAATAATACATTATAAATACAAAAATGTCCGTCACAGTTTGGACGAGAATTTTAGTTATTAACAAATAAGGATCAAAAATGAGAGTTTTTTTCGTTTAAATCGCTACAGGTAAAAATAGGGTAATTAAATGTCTTATTTATAATATTTTTCTTTTAGTACAGTTATTCTCAACCTGTGGGGCGCGCCCCCCTAGGTCGGCGCGCTTTTAGTAATGGGGGCCGTGAGCATATCAAATAAAAACCACCAACAATATTGACTAATTTACTAAAATCAAGGCAAAACAAAATTCTGACAAAATGAAAAATAAAATACACATGTATATCATGTAACAAAGTTTATCGAAACAGGGTGTAATATAAGAAATAGACGCTCTCAGATCTTTTTCTATATTTAGCTGTGATCTATATTTGGTCTTCAAAGCAGCCATCGCGGAAAATCCTGTTTCGCAAAGGTAGGATGTTGAAAACGGTAATAGTATACGGAACGCTTTGGTTTTCAGTGCAGAAAACATCATACTGTTTTTGTCGAAATATTCAAGGTTCATTATTATTGCATAAATAGATTGTTATTGTAACAGGGGGGCGCGGTGAAAATAATTATGGAAAATTGGGTCGCAAATGGTAAAAGGTTGAGAAACGCTGTTTTAGTAGATGAGCCAAGGTTTAAAATAGCGTTTTTTGAAATTTGGTCCGAATATTTTTTTGCTTCGGTTATTGCAAAATAAAACTAAAGTTTCGAAAATAAAAAATTTGCTATAACTTTTGCGAAAATAAATTTAGGACTTTCATATTGCACAAAAAGTTGAGTCAAATACAATGCACAAAAATTTTTAAGACGATGCGTCAATTAGTTTAAATTTTATTCAATTTGTTTATCCAAAAGAGCTTTTTTTTTTCACAATGTTATTGTTCAAAAAATAATAACGATACAGCAATTATGTGAAAACAACATGAAAGGAAAATATTCATGTTTTCAAAACATTTAAAAAAATAATTAAAATCTCAATTTCGTCACTCAGAAAACATTTTACTAAGATAGAGTCATTTTTGGCTTATAAACAATTTGAATAACTTTGTTGATATTAATAATTGTAGGCTAAAACAACAGTTTATTTTGAAAAACTGGTATTTTTATACGAATTTTCAAAGAAGAACTTTTCGCCTAGGTTAATTACGGTCAAAGTTAGCCACTTTTTTCGTTAAATTGACGGCTACTTTGTTTATAACAATTAACCAACTTAACTATTGCCATTTTGAAGTTGAAGATATATAGGTTATGTGTAAAAGTTTGAGTAAACTTTGAACCTCAACAGAGTGGTTAATAAAGCTTTATAAATGGCGTCCGAACGGAGATAATTCGTGGTCGGTGGAGGGGAATTACTAAAATAGGTGCACTCAAAAAACGAAATTGATTCTGCAAACATATGCTGCGATTAATATCGTTGGAACTTGTTGATGGATTTTGATCATAATTTTTTTAATTTGTATGTACTCGTAGTCTTATAGAGTACGTTATGTACACACAAACCCACCTAACATTACAGAATGTTAGGGGGAACTCCCCTTATCACTCAGGGATATGAAAAATAGATTACGACCGATTCTAAGACCTACCGAATATACATTTATAATTTCATAAAAATCGGTCAAGCGGTTTCGGAGGAGTATGGAAACTAACACTGTGACAGGAGAATTTTATAGATGTAAATATATAGATGGCTATTAACAAAAAGGGGTTGGTGAAGAGTGAAAATTAAGGGTTGTGTGTATTTTTTAATTCTACATCATATAAAATTAAGGTAGATAATTTTGTCCAAAAAAATATAAAAAAATGTCAAGTGGGCAACCCCCCTTATAACTTATGGGTATAAAAAATAGATTAAAACCTCTTCAACGTCCTACAGGGTAAACGTGTAAAATTTTATAAAAATCGGCCAAGCCGTTTCGGAGTAGTATGGTAACTAACACTGTTACAGGAGAATTTGATGTAAATAATACATAGAAGTGACTGCGAATTAAATAATAAAAGTGGCTAATTTTAAACCTAATTATCCTAGGCAAAAAGTTTTTTTTCTGAAAATTCGTATAAAAATACCAGCTTTTGAAATCCTAAAGTAGATTTACTCTGTAGTCAATAGGTTTGTTCTAGCAAACAGTCAAACTAGTCCGAAACCGTCAGCAAACAGTTAATCAGTGAGAGTCACCAGTGCTATCCCATCTAGTCGCGCTGGTCGACTATTCGCTGATGGTTTCAAACCGTTTGAAACTAATGCTAGAACAAACCTAATATTAACAAATTTAGTCAAATTGTTTAGAAGCCAAAAATGACTCTATTTTACTAAACTTTTTTAGGAGTGATAAAAACGAATTTTTAATGATTTTTGCCAATACTTTAAAAATATAACTATCATTCTTGCATGTGGTTTTCACAGAATTGCTATGTCATTATTATTTTCTGAACAATTACATGGCGAAAAAAAAGCTCTTTGCGATAAACAAACTGAATAAAATTTAAACTAATTAACGAATCATCATAAAAATTTTTTGTGCATTATATGGAATGTTTGACTCAATATTTCTTGCAATATGAAAGTCTTAAGGCCATTTTCGCAAAAGTTATAGCACATTTTTTATTTTTGATATTTTAGTTTTATTTTGCACTTTTCGAAACAACAAAGGATCGGACCAAAATTCAAAAAAGTGCCATTTTAAACATTGGCTCATCTACAAAAAGAAGAGTATTATAAATAAAATATTTAATTACCCTATTTTTACCTGTAGCGATTTAAACGAAAAAACTGCCATTTTTGACCCCTATTTGTTAATAACTAAGTTTCTCGTCCGAACTGTGACAGGCATTTTTGTATTTATAATGTATTTCTATAGTACCCAAAAAATCCATTTGCATCCTGGCTGCTCAAGTGTCCCGACAAAAACCTTATTTCTCTGGACTATGATCTCGACATTGGTATCCGTCTAGTTTTCCTGTTAATATGTTTGTTATATACAGTGCGTCCATAAAGTAACGCATAAATTCGTTATTTCATAAACCGGCGACTCTAAGAAAAAATCCCGAAACAGGTCGATTTTTATTTTTAAATTAAGATTTTTTGGCATATATATCATACTAGTGACGTCATCCATCTGGGAGTGATGACGTAATCAATGATTTTTTTAAATGGGAACAGGGGTCGTGTGATAGCTCGTTTGAAAGGGTATTCAATTCTCTATCCAATAGTGTAAACATTAACATAATTATTTATACCGGGTGTTCAAAAAACATTTTTTTAATTAAAATAAGTGAGACAAAAAGAAGAATATATGTAATTTATTTAATTCAAAATGCATTTTACTGCTGTCAGTAAACAGAAAAAAAAATTATTTGACAAATAAACATTGATTTCCGTTTAAACGAAATGTTTAAACTGCCAATAGCAGGTGGGTGGCAGATTTAACATTGAATTTAAGCGAAAAACAATATGTATTTGTCAAATAAACATTTTTTTCCTGTTTCCTGACAACAGTAAAACGTATTTTGAATTCAATAAATATTACATACATTCTTCTTTGTCTCAATTATTTTAATTAAAAAAATGTTTTTTTGAACACCTTGTATAAATAAGTATATTAATGTTTATATTAGTGAATAGAGAATTGAATACCCTTTCAAATGAGCTACCACATGACCCCTATTCTCATTTAAAAAAATCATCGATTGCGTCATCATGCCCAGATGGATGACGTCACTAGTATGATATATATGCCAAACAAATCGGAATTTAAAAATAAAAATCGACCTGTTTCGAGATTTTTTCTTAATATCGCTGGTTTACGAAATAATGAATTTATGCGATACTTGATATTTGATATTTTGTTAGATATTTGATGTTTATAGTAATTGAATGTGGAGTAAATATTTTAATTTTATTTATTAAAGGATTTCGGCCCGGCTCTCCTAAAGCACGTCGATAGATGGCATACTATTTGCAGAAGGGTAACAGGTGCGTCAGAAGATCAAATAGATAGGGTCTACAATGGAACTTTCCCCGAAGGCGATGATGCTTTACAGGTAAGAGTCTAAATTTAGTCTAAGGTCGAAGTGTTACAAAATTTCTATTCGTTTCTTTATGACATTTTTTCTTCCTTCCTCTTTTTGAACTGCACCGATTCAGTACATTTTTTTGTCTCAGCGAATATCTTTAATGTTGTTTAACTTCTTATCGGTGTTGGGGTGTTTTATAGAGGTAGTACCTTTTATGAGAACGGCCACATCGAGCGTAATATACGGGAGATGGTTCGAAGTAACTGGTCCTCATAAGACATCCAACTGTCACTTATGGCTCCACGTGCCACAACCTGGGCAACTGCATTGGTCTGTAGGCTATACTAAGTGAGGGTAACCACCGAGCGATTGCCGGTATAAGCAATCTCCACTTACTAGCCAACAGCTTCGATAAGCGATACACAATGGCCAGGAAATGGCAAATGCCCCACAACTAATCATGGTATGTTTTATTATGCCGGAAGCGACACCACAACCCATCGATACGGAGTTGGAGTCATCATCTCAAAAAAATGTAAAGATGCTGTAGCAAATTTTACTCCATTCTCAGAGCGCGTGATGTTAATACAACTGAAAGATAAGAAAAACATAATAAACATCATACAAGTGTACGCTCCTACAGCAGACAAAGACGAAGAGGAAATAGAACAATTCTATAATAACTTAGAAGAGGTGATGAGAACAACAAAGAGACAACACATTAACATAGTAATGGGCGATCTGAACGCCAAGGTAGGTCAGGGTAAAGTTGGAGAAAATGTCGGTGAATACGGCTTAGGTAATAGAAATGAAAGGGGTGATCGTTTAGTTCAGTTTTGTCAAAGCGAAGATTTAATAATAACTAATACATTCTTTAAATTACCCCCAAGGAGACTGTATACGTGGACGTCACCTCAACACACACAAGAAAAAGTAATCAGAAACCAAATAGATTACATAATGGTGACAAAAGATACCGTAATGCCGTGAAATGTACTAAAACTTACCCTGGAACTGATATCGGTTCGGATCATAATCCAGTAGTATCTGTGTTAGAAGCTAGACCAAAGAAAATGAGAAAAACCATCATCCCAGCGTTAGACTTAAGTCAGATTAAAAGTGAACACCGACGACAAACAGTGCGCGAAGACATCAACACTGGCCTCAGTGTAGCACAAAACCAAATCCACAGAACAGACAACATATATGAAAAACTGAAGTATTAAACACTATAATAAGAACTACGGGAAAGAAACACCTAACCAAATCTCCAAAGAAACATAAGGTGTGGATGACACCAGACATACTAGAACTAATGGATGAAAGACGCAAATTGAAGAATAATTCAGAAAAATACAGAGAGGTTGATAAGAACATAAAGCAAATAATAAAGAAGGCCAAAGAATCATGGATTAAAGAACAATGTGTAGAAATGGAAGACTATGAAAGAAAGTATGACACATTCAATATACATAAAAAAGTAAAAGAACTTACAGGAACCCAAAGAAGAGATCAAATAAGTTTGCTTAAGGACAAAGACGGAAATATTATTGTAGACTTAACAGAAAAAATTAATAGATGTAGTGAATACATAAGAGAATTTTTAGAGGACAAAACAGAAATAACATTGACAAGGTAAATGGTGAAGCGGGACCTGAAATCCTATAATGTGAAGTAGAAATGGCACTTAGAAATTCCAAAACTGGAAAGGCAAATGGACCCGATGAGGTTCCTACTGAATTACTAAAGCTCTTGAATGATGAATCAATAGGTATAATATTGCACTTATTTAACACAGTATACAATACTGGTATTATACCTCAAGAGTGGCTGCTGTCTACATTCGTTACACTGCCAAAGAAATCCAATGCAAAAGAATATCTTTAATGAGCCATCTACTAAAGATATTTCTAAAAATCATCCACAACCCAGTTTATCAAAAGTTGGAGTCAGATATTAGTAATACACAGATGGGGTTCAGAAAAGGACTAGGTACTCGAGAAGCTCTCTTCGGTTTGAATGTTCTTACACAAAGATGCCTAGACGTTAATCAAGAAGTACATGCATGTTTTATCGATTTTGAAAAAGCGTTTGACAGAGTACGCCACGATAGGCTAAGATACATTCTTGAAAGAAAGACATAGATAATAAAGATCTGCGAATAATTCTCAACTTATATTGGAATCAGAAAGCTAACATCAAAATAGAAAACGAGATATCAAAAGCAATAGAAATACGTAGAGGAGTAAGACAGGGATGCATTTTGTCACCGCTGCTATTTAATGTCTATAGTGAAAGCATCTGTCAGGAAGCCCTTTTGCAAGCAAATGAAGGAATCGTAATCAATGGAGAGGTTTTAAATAATATTCTATACGCAGACGACACTGTAATAGTTCCAAGAACGGTAGAAGAATTACAACGATTACTTACAAACATAAATATTGCTTGCAACAATTATGGCATAAACATTAATATCAAAAAAACCAAGTATATGGTCTTCAGTAAAATCATGACACAACCAGCACATATTAGTATAAACGGCATTCAAATTGAAAAAGTATCAAGTTATAAATACTTGGGAACTTTAATAAACGAAACTGGAGACCAAAACAATGAAATAAAAAGACGTATCGAAATTGCCAGGGCCACCTTCATAAAGATGAAAAAATTCTTCATCAACAGAGATCTAAGCATCGCTCTACGATTAAGAATGCTAAGAGGCTACGTATTTAACACGCTATTATACGGTGTAGAGGCCTGGACTTTCAAACAGAACAACATAAAAAATATTGAAAGTTTCTAGATGTGGTGCTACCGTCGAATGCTGAAGATAAGTTGGGTTGAAAGAATCACAAATCTTGAAGTAATACGAAGGATAGGAAGAGACCCAGAAATTTTGTTAACGATAAAACGAAGAAAACTCGAGTATTTTGGTCACCTGATGAGAGGTCATAAATACGCATTACTTCAAAATATAATGCAAGGAAAAATAGAAGGAAAACGGAATCCAGGCCGTAGAAGAATGTCGTGGATGCGGAATTTAAGAGAGTGGTTTGGCTGCACCACTAATGAACTTTTTAGGTCAGCTGTAAACAAAGTCAGGGTAGCCTTGATGATTTCCAATCTCCGATAGGAGTGGCACAAGAAGAAGAAGAAGAACTTCTTATCTTATGGATGAGTCTCCATATATCTTGTTATAAAGAAATAAACAAGGTATACAAACTGCACAAATACAAATATTCGTAAGCTAGAGCAGGCCATAAATCGACATTAATAAGTAATCTTCTACTTCTCTGACTGTAGTTGGCTAGACGGATGATTGACACTTTCCTACAAATTACCGCCGCACTGCTTTAATCCCAAGAGATTCTGCTGTTCAAGAACAGTGGATTCTTACTTGTTGTCCCAAGGCTTGTCCTGAGCTGGCAATAATTCTTGCATTCGTCATCCATAAAAGACATGGATAATTTTTAATCGCGTCAACCTTGGAACAATTGTTATCAATAATCACTCAACTAACGTTCTGCAACTATGTTTATATTCGCCATACTGATATGTACCTATCATTTGTGTTTGTCTGAGATTTTAAGTATGTTGTTCTAAGGGGGGGGGGGGTATGGTTTGAAATATTTAATTTTTTTTATTATTTCAAATAAAAGTGCATACTTTCAAGAATACTCTCTGAAAATTTCAAAATAATCGGAGTAAAATTACCAGAGATACAGGATGTTGAATATCCCTACCTTCGACTCGCGTTGCCGCTACTTCGCGCCAGCACGCTTGAGCGTAGTGAGAAACGTTACACAACTGTTCGCCTTCTCTTTTGTAGATTACTCCGCAATTCAAAAAACACATTCCAATGTTCATCACTTTACGATTTGGCAGACAAATAAGAAGATGAAGATGCAGTTGTCAAAACTTTAAACGCATTTTTCTCAAAACTGCTTTTTCAAATGCGGTGGACACTGTAACTGAAAAACTACTTGACCGATCTACCTGAAATTTTGCACAGATTTTCTTTAGACATTTCGTGAGGTAACAACGTCGAGATATTTTTCGTTTTGTGCATATTTTCTGTTCAACAATATTAAATCTGTTATGAAGATGAAGATGCAGTTGTCAAAACTTTAAACGCATTTTTCTCAAAACTGCTTTTTCAAATGCGGTGGACACTGTAACTGAAAAACTACTTGACCGATCTACCTGAAATTTTGCATAGATTTTCTATAGACATTTCGTGAGGTAACAACGTGGAGATATTTTTCGTTTTGTGCTTATTTTCTGTTCAACAATATTAAATCTGTTGGTTTTCACAAAATTTTTATCAAAATTTCGTATTTTTGACTTCTGAGTTATACCAAAAATTCAAAAATCCTTAAAAATAAAAAAACTCGACGTTGTTACCTCGTGAAACTCATAAGCTAATTAAATCTTTTTGAATTTTTTGTTTCGTGTGATCCAGTGATGAGTTCTGATGTCCACCGCAAAATCCATTTTTTTGGCGATTCAATTTCCATCGGCTTCTGGAATTATAATATACACAGAAAGGGCTTTTACGTTACCAAGTTATTTAATTATTGATTAAAAACTACTTATCTAAAAGTTTAGTTGAAAATTAAAAATTTTGTTGGAAAATCCCACTTTCTCCGGGGAAATTTTTCGTCGAAGTAAATCGGAAAAAAACACATCTCTATGCATAATTTAATTGCGGTGAATTTTTATTTGGGTATTTTTGGTCTAAAGTTAAAATCTTTGGAGTTATTGAGCAAAAATTGAAAAAAACACGATTTTAGGGCGCCATTTTGTTTATAAAAAAGTAGCACACTATCTGCGGACTTGCATATCTATATTATTAGTATATACAATCATAAGATTCGATTCCAACAATAAAATTGCTGTTAAATAACTTTTCCCAAAAATGGCCTATTCTCCGATAATCAGCCCAGACTATAGATCATCTGCCCTACAAACCAGATTGATTGCCTTTTGATTTTGTTATCTTTGAACCACTTGAAAACGGTGTAAAAATGTTTACATTTTAAACTATTACAATAGTTTTCAGCCAGACAAAAAATATGCCGTGAAAGAATTTTTCGAGCAACAGCGACAAAAATTTTTTAGGCATGGTGTTTATTTCTTGGTGATGCAATGGGATACTTTACATAATTAGTGTAATGGTAATCATTTGTAGATGAATTTAGCCATAATTTTGTTCTGGACCAAAGACGGATTTCAACTGAAAGAGCCTCGTATAAAGAAATATAAAGTGAACCATTTTAAATTTCGTTATAATCGTATTTATTTTTATTATTTTAAAGCTAATTGGCTTTCCTCAAAGCCATAAATTCCACAAAAAGAAGAAGAAGAAGAAGAAAAAATTCCTACGCATTACTACACCCTTCCTCGAGGCACTTACGAAATTATTTCAAAATTGCAAAATTTTTCATCAAGTTATCGCGAAAAAGAATAAAAATTGAGATTATATCTCACCGCGCGACTACTCGCGGGTTAAAACGTTTTTATATGTATACTTGGCTTGGTTGTTGTCACGGTCTCCGCAAATTTTGTAATCCATTTTAAAAATAGTTGCAGGCTACCTAGGTACCTGAAATTTTCAGAATAGCTTAGAACTAGCTAGCAATGCAATATTTAACTGCTATTATACAGGGTGATTGATTATTGGGGTAAAGCTCCGTAGATTCGTTATAGTAATGAATAGCGAAAAAAGTTAATAACAAAAATTGTAGTCAACTTTGAACTTCACATTACAAAATTATTTAGAATGTTACAGGGTGTTCGATAACATAGTGGCAGATCAAAGTTGTGGTTTTTTAAATGGAACAAGCTGTATTTTATTTTATATTCGAAATCTTCTTAACTTGTGCATTACAAAAATATAAAGGTTTAGTATGTTATACAGGGTTTTTACAAAGTCATAACCAATTTTATATGAAAATCGTAACAAGTTTAACTCCCTGTATAAATAAAAATAAGTATAACGGCAATGATTTATTAATCCCATATTTTTTTTATTTATTGTCAAAATTTTCATAAATGATCGATATTGCTAATTTTCTTTATATTGAATACAGGGTGAGTCAAAACGCAAGTACATTATTTTCTCAGTAATTTTAAATGAAACTTCCTGTATTTTATATCACTATCAAAAAGTGCCATTACCGTACTTTAATTGTTATATAACATTGCCTATGTCTAAGTTTATTAGTTTTCGAAATATTTTCATTTTTCAAAGCAAATTATTAATTGCGGGTTTAAGTCTATCCAAATTTTAGGTAAGTCATGACTGAATTGTCTAAAACTGATAATTTATGATTACTGATTATCAATCTGTAATCAAAGTTGGCTACAATTTTTGTTATTAACTTTTATTGCTATCTATTACTATAACGGATCTACAGAGCTTTACCCCACTAACCAAACACCCTGTATGGATAAATCGTTTTTTTTTAATTTCAAACTATTTTAAAAATGTGACTAATGCAATGATATTTTAAAGTACATACGTTAATAAATCGATATCTACAAATTGATGGTGGGTCAGTGACATTAGACTGCAGATCGAGAGTTCCCTAGTTCTAACACGGCTGTTGCGTATCTTTTTTTAATTTTTTTAATTTTTTTAATAAATAATTAAAAGTTGATATACCTGAAGTTCATATTTTATAATTTAATTATTATAAATAAATTTTATATATACCATTTTAAACAACAGTGTTATTATAAAAGTACTTTTTTATTATAGTGCAATTTTTGTAATTTTAAGCATTTTATATCGTCAAATTATTTTTTATTCTCTCCTATAAAAATAATAAAAACATATTATTATAAAAAAGTTCTTTTTTATAAAAGAGTAATTTTAAAAATAATGTGTGAATAAATTGTACTTATGTTTTAGAGATACACCTATTGCATATTATGGAATCTCGCTGGTCAGGTTGATAAGTTGATATACTTAAAATTTATATTTTATAAGTTAATTATTATATAGTTATTTTCCTAACAAGTGCAGAAAGTCATACTTTTCCGCACGTGACTGTAGTTTGCCGAACGACGCGAAGCGGGAGTTCGGCAAGCAGTCGAGTGCGGAAAAGAGACTTTCTGCAAGCGTTACGAACAATATTTGTTCTATGTGTCTTTAAAAAATGACCAAATCTTAATCAATTAATTTAATTAATATGATTATTTCATTCATAGGAGACTCTGACCAACAGAAAGCTACAGAAATCTGAATTAAATCGATAATTTTTTATAATCTCCCGTCGTTAAGTATATTACGTCAGATGTCCTTCGTTGCTACGAAAAAATACATTCAGTGACATTAATGACAATTAATGTTTTAAAAATTATAAAAGTGATGACTTTCATTCTTCAAATATTTATAAAAACTGTGTGTTTAATGGTACTTACATAAATAAATTACAATAAAATTTTAGTTTTGAACAGTTTTATTCATGAAATAATCGCAAAAAATTGCACTGGACCTCTGAAATTAATATAGAATTTTTGCTCTCGTGACACTTTGACATAATTTCACTCGCCTTCGGCTCGTGAAATTAAAACTGTCAAAATGTCACTCGGGAAAAATTCAATAATTTCAGAGCTCTTGTGCAATTACTACTGATTATACATACACAAATTAATTCTTTGACAAGGTTGTCAAAACCAAACTTTCAGCATACCTAAATGGTTAGCAGGACGACGATCTTGGTTTCCATGACGACGATTCAAAACCACTGTTATTGTCTACTGATTTGACTTTCGAATATTATGTCAACATTATTTTATTTCATTGAATTCTCGCGTTAATTTCATTAAAACATGAACACAATAAGATATATTTGAAATAAATTAGTAAAATCTAAATATTAGTTTGTTGCATGTATTATAATTACTTTAAGGTCATATTAACATATCTAAATTAACACGCTTGCGGAAAAGTAAAGCGCGTGCGGAAAAGTAAAACGCGTGCGGAAAAGGAACACGCGTGCGGAAAAGTAAAACTTTCTAAACTAAAACGCGTGCGCGAAAGTAGACATTTTAGCACGCTCGTAGAAAAAATAAATATTATATACCATTTTAACAACCGTGTTATTATAAAAAGTACTTTTTTATTATAGTGTAATTTTTTTAATTTTAAGTATTTTATATCGTCAACTTATTTTATATTCTCTCCTATAAATAATAAAAACATTTTATTATAAAAAAGTTCTTTTTTATAAAAGTCTAATTTTAAAAATAATGTGTGAATAAATTGTACTTATGTTTTAGAGATACACCTATTGCATATGGAATATGGGTGGTCAGGTAGAAATTTAAATTATTCTGTCTAATTGGTTATACTAATAAGTTGTTTTTAGATGGACCTTAATATGAAAATGGATCAAAATCAACTATGGGTTTATATACCTGACATGCACAAAGCTGACTTTGTCCACTATATGAAATGTAACGCTGATGCTATAAAATTGCGTAAGTCTTTATGTTAAACGTTTTACACAAAACGGCCGAGCAAACATCGACCTAAAAAGCAAAAGAATTGTTTCTTATTTTTATAAGTTTATAAGTTAGTTTTTAATACTTGTACATAACATACCGGGCAGTGGCGACGCGTGAATTTTTCTAAAGTGTTACCAAAACCAGATGTAAAAAAATCTTATTTAAAAAAAATATTTTGAACCGCCCAAATATAAGTTTTTGTTTTCAATCCTGTGGGATAAAATTAAACAAATCACTATTCCCAAATTATATGTATGTAATTACATATCGTTCATTTGGAAGAAGAGGGTTATAACTAAGAATTTTCATTTTTTTCAGTAGAAAGGTTTTAAGATTCATATTAGTTTATTTTATTTATTTTGTGCAGTGTTTAATGATATTATAGGCTTTAATGATTGAGTATGATAGATTTCTGATCTTTTTATCGCTCTGACAAAAAAAATTTTTTTTTTAAGATATCAGGTTTAGAAAAAAAACTTAGATATAGTCTGTTCGCTAAACTCAGACGCAACTTTCTAGATATTTTAGTCGGTAATTTTCCCAATTTTAGTAAAATTGGCAAAAAATAATTACTAAATAGTTAATAATCACTAAATAGTTAGTAATTTTGCCAATTTTTGCAAAATTATCAAAAAACAAAAAAAATATCGACTAAAATATCTAGCCAGTTGCGTCTGAGCTTAGCGAACCGACTATATAACCTTCTTCCCTAAAGAAATATTATCTTTTTAAGACATTATGTTTGCTCATAAAGTTACATTTTAGGAATTGTATTTATAAAGTATTATTAAAAATGCCATTATATCAATTATTATTTAATAAAACTTATTAATAAAACATTAAAATCGTATCCCTTATACAACACAAAATGAAACATAAAGCAATAATAGTAATAATTGTTTTTCTTTACAAATCTTTGTGAAAACTTAAGTGGTATTCAGGAAAACCTTGCGTTTCTCTATTAAAGACAACAAGCATTTGTTGCTAAATTAAATTAATCCTTAAATAATACTACAGTTTAATTTATAATAATTTACTCAATGCAGAAAAAGATAATTCACATACCTATAACAAAATAACTTTGAAGAATAAGGTTACATTTCACAAAACTACTTTTTACGCACATTATATTGCTTCTTTTTTATGACGAATTATCCAAAAAAAAAGTTACAACTAAGAAAGTATCCTTCTATCACAACATACTGTTCACTTTTAGTGTTATAATTTTTAAGAAAAATGGTTATATCTTTACTTATAACTCTATATCCCAAAAATAAATCACCCTTTCAATTAAATTAACTTATTTTTGTCTATTATATTCTAAGATATAACTGTATTCTCTAAAGCGAATAACGTTCTGTAGAGAAAGTTCGGGGAAAACCAAAGAGTTACATCTGCCATCTCACGGAAACTACTCTACTTACACATGTAACTATTTTTTCCATAGTAGAAGTCATTATTTGGAAGATATTGATGCAATAAAAAAAAACTTTAACATTTTGAGATGTAACCATCTTCTTCCAAATGAACGATATGTATATGTAACAGGTATAACAATAAATAATAAACAAACTAAACATATTATTCTATGAGCCATTCCACGAACATACGCCTGTTTTGGATTACTTCGACAACGAATATTTTACTGGGCAAAATAAGAAGAACGAAAGTAAATTGCAAATTACATTATTGTTTATTGGAATAATTATTAGCGCCATTTACTTTCGTACTTCTTATGTTGCACAGTAAACTATTCGTTGTCGAAGTAATCCAAAACAGGCGTATGTTCGTGGAATGGCCCATACCATAAAATTAACATAAAAAGATGAACAAGTAGGAAAAATAGATTTTGAAAACTATTGTTTATACAGAGTGAGTTTTATGTATGGAAACACTCAATTACCTCGAAAACGGCTTGCACTATTTTTATAGTTTTTGGTAGGTAGGGGTTTTCTAATGCGGTCGATATTATAGTTCTAATTACATTGTTGTCAGATCTTCCGTTTTTCTGGAAATCTAAGGAACTTTCTTATTTCAAATAGAATATCCTATATATTTTTTACGTTTTAAAGTCCTTAAGAAATACTGATTATTTTTTATGTTATATTCCCTATACCTAAATGCCATAAATTCGGAGATATTGTTACATTTATTAAAAAAAATCTTTAAACAAATTATAAAAATCAATTTTTTCGGCCCAGGTAGAGATTATTTTAGGTTCTTTGGATCATTGAGAACAAAAAAGGTCTTTTGTAATTTTTCTGTAAAGTTAATCATTTTCGAGTAATAAACAATTTAAAACAAAAAAATCGAATAATGACTATTTCAAGGTTCAAAAACACAAATAAAAAATATAATTTTTGAAGTTACAAAGTACCTAAATTCAAGTACAACTTGTCTTCTAATAGCTTGGCCATAAGATTTCTTGGCTCATTTTATTCTAAAATATTGCTTTTTAATTTTTAATAAAGTGCATATTATGAGAGGACGGGCTTTTCGGGCTCCATTAACAACTAAAAATCAATGTTTCAAAATGAAACCATTTCAAATTACTTATCGGTAGCTGATAAAATAAGGCTTGAGCTTGAATTTGGGTACTTCGCTGTTTTAAAAATAATATTGTTAATTTGTGTTCTTGTATCTTGAAAATCGTCATTGTTCGTTTTTTTTTTCAGTTTTAAATTGTTTATAACTCGGAAGCGATTAATTTTAGAGAAAAGTTACAAAAGACCTTTTTGTTCCCAATGATCCAAACAACTTAAAATAGTGTTTACCCGGACCAAAAAAATTGATTTTTATAATTTGTTTAAAATTTTTTTTTAATAAATGTAGCCATAACTCCGAAATTATGGCATTTAGATATAGGAAATATAACATGAAAAATAATCAGTATTTCTTAAAGACTTCAAAACAAAAAATATACAGGATATTCTATTTGAAATAAGAAAGTTCATTAGATTTACAGAAAAACGGAAAATACAACAACAATGTAATTAGCACTATAATATCGGCCGCATTAGAAAACCATTAGTCTAAAAATCCATACAAATCGTGAAAGACGTTTTCGAGATAATTGAGTGTTTCCATACATAAAACTCACTCTGTATTTTAATTCTTCCATTTTCAATAATATCCTTTCTTTCTTCAAAATTATATGTAAAAAAAATATACAAGTATATTTTTAACTTTTCAAGTAGTTGATCAATTACGCAATACGTAGCAACACTCTTCCATGTTTAAATGCACGCACACTGTAATCTGTAATAGGTACTAAACTAATGTTACCAATCCTCAAAATGGTTACAATACTGATATACACAGCGTGCCCGCGCACAGTCTCTAACAGAGCCGTCGCTCCTTCAAAATTTTCAGAAACGAGCTAGTCCCGAGCGATAGGGAGGTTTCTCCTGCGTTACCACTGCCAGTATTGGTAACAGCATATAATAACGTGCAATGGATTCACATATCTCGCCAATATGTTCGTGCGTCTAGTTGGCTATTTACTGAATTAGGTACTAGTAACAAATATTTCTGTTGGTAAAAAATATAAATGGAATTATTTCATAACAGTCATAAAATATTTATTGCAAGATTTTGAACTGTTACCAACGGTAACAGTGGTTACATGGACGCTTCGCCAGTGATACCGGGTGCAGCAATGCGGCACTAAACCTACAAATGTTCTATAGTAAGATGAATAGATGCACTTTTGAACTGGAAGAATTTCTACGGGAATGGGTTCAATTTCTCTACTTGACGTTTCGAGGTTTTCGAGATCGCTGAAAGTAAATATCATAATAGGCGAAGCAACGAAACGTTAAACCTAGGAATTTTGTGCAGTAAGATGAATCCTCATGCAACTCTTTAAATTCGATTCGAGAGAGTTTCAGGCAATTTTGTGAACTAAATTGATCTGCGTCAAAAATTTTTGTGCATGAGAAAACGCATTTTCAAAGTGCATCATCTCAAAGAGATGGAAAATGAAAAATTTAGAGCTCAGGAAATATCATTGACAAAAATGAGTAAAATTTTTATACTTAGGGGTTTTGGAAGTTACTGAACACGAATTTCATGACGTCGATGGTCTCCGAGGTACCTGTTGCCCAGGGTGGAACTCGTCGTCTGGGACGATCGAATAATTCGCGAAATGAAAATTGGATCGAAAAAGTGAAAAGTACGAGTTCAAGATTTTTAAAAAATCTATCGAACGACACTAAACACGACAGCCCCACAACACCAACTCCCTACATTAATCAAGTAGCAGGTAAGCACACAATACACGAAAAAACTAATGACAATGGTCAACGATTATGTAACCTAGCAGCTAGTACCAATATGATTATCGTTAGTACAAAATTCGAACATCCTAAATATCATAAAGTAACATGGATTTCCCCAGACCAAAAAACATTGTCACAAATAGACCATATACTGATTACAAGAAGGAAGCAAACATCGGTAACAGACGTAAGAACTTACAGAGGTGCACATGCAGACACAGACCATTTTATGGTGACTGCAAAGGTAAGACAAAAAGTCAAAAGAACTCTAAAAACACGACAACAAAAAATAAATGGCACGTAGAAAAACTGAATGCTCCAGACATAAGGATTAAATATGCTGACGACATGAACAAAAAACTGAAGGAACAATCTAAACCTACAAAGGATATAGAAACAGATTGGAGAAATATAAAAAAATGTATAAATGAAACAGCGAATGTACACATCGGGATAAAAAGAAACAAAAAAAGACAAGAATGGTATAACGAAGAATGTCATAACATGCTAAAAAAGAAGGTAGAAATGAGACAAATGTGGATAAGAACAAATAGACAGGATTATAGGGAAGAATACAATAGAATAAGACATAAATGCAAGAAAAAAATAAGGAAAATTAGACGTGACTGGTTGGATGATAAGATAAGAGAAATAGAAAAAGAAAGTAAGAACAGAAACATAAAAGAATTCTATAAGAAAATTAGTGAGCAGAACAAAACTTTTAAAGGAAAGATAAAAGGCATAAAAGATAAAAATGGAAAAGTATCAGAAAACGATGAAGAGTATAAAGAAATTTGGACTAACTATTTTAAAGACTTATTAACTGAACAAGAAGATCAAGACCTAAATGAAAACATAGAAGAAGAGATGATGATGTTAGGAAACCAGCTAGAAATACCAACAAAAGAGGAAGTTGAGGAAATTATTAATAGCAGCCGTAATGGTAAAGCCTCAGGATCGGACTGTATCAATATGGAGCTTATAAAATATGGTGGCGAAGAATTAAAAGATAAATTATACAATTTAATAAAAGACATATGGAACGAAGAAAAAATGCCAGAAGAATGGTACAAAGGACAAATTATCACGATTCATAAAAAAAGAGATCAACAGATGTGCAATAACTACAGAGGACTGACGCTATTAAACACAGCATATAAAATCATGTCCGCCTTAATACAACGAAGACTGACCGAAGCTACCACGAATATCATAGGACACTATCAATGCGGATTTGTTAAGGGAAAGTCTACAACAGATGCCATACATACGATTAAACAAATTATGGAAAAAGCACATGGATATAAAATAGAAATTGAACTGCTTTTTATAGATTTTCAGCAAGCATTTGATACAATAAAAAGATCAAAATTAATGGTAGCTCTGAAAGAAATGGGAATACAAAATAAATTAAGAAGATTAATACAAATGACAATAAGTAGAACTGTAGTTAGCATAAAAACTCAAGTAGGCGACACAGAAGAATTTGTCATCAATAAAGGCGTGAGACAAGGAGATTCATTATCAGCAACTCTGTTTAATCTTACCCTAGAATACATCGTCAGGAATATCAACAAAGGCACCCTCCGAACGAGAGAAGGACAAATAATAGCATACGCTGATGATATTGTTCTAATAACAAAAAATAGAAAAACAATGGAACGAATGTTAAACGAATTGGTAACAGAAGGAAAAGTAATGGGATTAAAAATAAACCAAGAAAAAACCAAAATAATAAGATTTGACAAAAACTTTGAAAAGAGAAAGGCTAGAGTAGGAGAATACACTTTTGAAGAAGTCGAAAAATTTAAATACTTAGGAATATTAATAACAAACAATGGAGAAAGAGAAACCGAAATCAAAGAAAGATTATTACAGCAAATAAGGGCTTACATGCAAATAAAAAATTACTTAAAAATAAGTTATTGAGTAAGAAATCAAAAATGAAAGTATACAAAACAATAATTCGACCGACGATGATGTATGCAGCATAAACTCTTAGCATGACAAAAAAACAAGAGGAAAACCTTAGAATACAAGAAAGAAAAATACTAAGAGCAATACTAGGACCAATAAAAATAAGTGACAATGAATTTAGACAAAGAACGAACCTTGAGCTACTGGATGAAATTAAGGAAGATATAGTGTGTAAAATAAAACAGCAAAGAGCAAAATGGCTAGGACACATATGGAGATCCGGATCAACTACGACGATATTCTCAATATTGGAATGGACACCAGCTGGCAAGAGAAGACGTGGAAGACCAAAATCTACATGGTTACAAGAAGTAGTAAGTGATCTCAAAAAGGCGGGCATACGACATTGGAAAGAAAAAACCAGAGACAGGAAAGAGTGGAGAAAAATAACCGAGAAAATTAAATAACGAACATGAGGACTGATCTACCTCAAACCATAGATCTAGAGAGCGTAAGCGGCGTAATCCCTAAAGGGGTGTTTAGCCACTATATATAAATTGATCTCCGGCAAAAATTTTTGTGCATGAGAAAACGCATTTTCAAAGTGCATCATCTCAAAGAGATGGAAAATGAAAAATTTAGAGCTCAGGAAATATCATTGACAAAAATGAGTTTAATTTTTATACTTAGGGGTTTTGGAAGTCACTGAAGACGAATTTCATGACGCCGATGGTCTCCGAGGTACCTGTTGCCCAGGGTGGAACTCGTCATCTGGGACGATCGAATAATTCGCGAAATGAAAATTGGATCGAAAAAGTGAAAAATCTCAGTTCAAGATTTTTAAAAAATCTATCGAACGACACTAAACACGCCAGCCCCACAACACCCCCTGGAGGTAGGGCTGGAGTATCTTTAAAATCTTAAACAGAAATCCCCATTTTTTATTGCATATTTGGATTTCTTACGTAAAAATAAGCAACTTTTATTCGAGACATTTTTCGAATTGCGGATAGATGGCGCTATAATTGGAAAAAAACGATTTATCATGATACCATAGGTAAATTGGAGAAACGGTCTAATATCTCGAGAAATGTTCCAAATAAAAAACCAAAAAACACTTTTTTAATATATTTCAAGATCCTATCGAATAACATCAAACACGACCCTCTACTCCACCCCATGTAGGTGGGGTGGGGGTAGCTTTAACCCTTAACTACAGACATCCGGTATTTTTTACCGGTGGGCATTCCCAAAATGCGGATTTCGTGGTAATCTCACCACTTACAAGTTCATGTGTCTCTGTAGCTCTCGGGCAGTTTGTATAACAGTGCTAGTCAAAGCGTGTAGCGTGTATTATCAATATTTTCTTTTGTAGCACACATCAAAAATCTTAAACGGTAAAATTTACCGGATGTCTGTGTTAAGTAAGTATTCTTATGTGGGTACTTTATTTGTAAATGTGAAATGTTTATATTATTTTTTGTGTTTTTATAGAAAAAGTAAAGAAATGGACTGTGGTAGTCATCCTGGACCTTCAATGAAGGTTAAATTTGAAGACAAAAATTTTGAGGCAACTTTGCAAAAATGGAATTGCCATTTAACCCTATGACAATTTTACCCCTTGCAGATTTTTTCTCATGGATCTAAAAATTTTTGAAAATGCTATTTTATGCCTTCTTTGTGATTATATGTTACGTTTATTTGTTAAAAAAAAGTCTAAATTTTTTTCATAGCCTTTATGGCCATTTGTTTCAATAGACGAAAAATGCTATCAAAATTTCTGCTTTAATAGATTATTCTTTAAAAATCTTGTATTATATTATCAAAATCACTCATTTTACCATTTTTCTCATATGTAGAGACGCGTATATATGTAGATGTAGTTTAACGCGTTAGTTAAATTAACAATATTTTCAAAAATACTTATTTTATTTTTGATATTTTAATTATATTTTAATTTTAATTAATTTTTGATATTGTTTAGTTGAATATTTTAATTTAATATCAAAAATTAATTAAACTTTAATAATATGAGCATACACAAAACTATTGTATTTTTGTCCACCCTGTACCAATTTGAATCAATATGTGATACATTTTTGGAATCAGCTCAGCTAGAGTAATCCGAAAATTGAGACAAAATGGGGGTGTTCTATTTAAAAAAAATGACGGTGACGTTATTATTCGAAAGTAATTCACCCTGTATATCAGAATATTATTTTAAAACACCGTAAATTAAAATCAAAAATCGACGTGTTTCAGGATTATTTCTTAAAATGCTCTGTTTAGCTAAAAAAGAATTTGTTCCATACTTTACGGACACAGTGTATACATAATACTAAAATATAAAATATGTACTAACTCGATATGTTACTGACATACTAATCGTGGTATTTTCTTTCTATTGATTAGTAAATCAGTAACATATCGAATCAATACACATATTTTATGTTTTAATATTATGGATATAATATCTATGTATTGTTAATATTATTTATTATTTAAAATAGCATATATCTAACAATAAAACACTAAAAACGTTAGTTTTCTATACTTCCACAAAATTTATTACAACTAAGTGACTACAGCTGTTTCGGCAGAGTGCCTTTCTCAAGTGATATAGTTTAAAATGTGTTTGCCTTTTTAAGTCTTTAACTGATGAGGTTGAGGAGTGGGGGGCTGTTTGTCTTGAGTTGGTCATTCAGAATTACATCCGCATTTTTCAATTTATTAATTTCCATAGATTCTAAAAAAGATAGCTTAAGGCCTTTATTTTGAATATACATAATTTGAAACTCTTCATTCAAAAAATGTTTATGATCTAGAAGGTGAAGTGCCTATGTAGAAGTATCTGTTTTTCTATTGTTGAAAGCCTTTTGTGTTCTGCTATCCGTTTGTCAAAGGTTCTGCCAGTTTGACCCATGTAAGTTTTCGGACAGTCACCACACGTTAGTTTCTACACACCACTCTGTAGTTGCTTTCTCTTTCGGCTTTTATTGTTCTTAATATATTTGCTTAAGTTCTTTCTCTTTCGGCTTTTATTGTTTTTAATATATTTGCTTAAGGAAGCAACTGCAGAGTGGTGTGTACAAACTAACGTGTGGTGACTGTCCGAAAACTTACATCGGTCAAACTGGCAGAACCTTTGACAAACGGATAGCAGAACACAAAAGGGCTTTCAACAATAGAAAAACAGACACTTCTACATACGCACTTCACCTTCTAGGTCATAATCATTCTTTGAATTAAGAGTTTTAAAATCTGCATATTCAAAATAAAGGCCTTAAGCTATCTTTTCTAGAATCTATGGAAATTAATAAATTGAAAAATACGGATGTAATTCTGAATGACCAACTCGAGAAAAACAGCTCCCCACTCCTCAACCTCTTCAGTTAAAGACTTAAAAAGGCAAACACATTGTAAACTATATCACTTGAGAAAGGCACTCTGCCGAAACAGCTGTAGTCACTTAGTTGTAATAAATTTTGTGGAAGTATAGAAAACTAACGTTTTCAGTGTTTTATTGTTAGATAAAATGAACTTTCATCAAGTAACTGTCGAATCCATCAATTATATAATAGTATATATATTATAAAGTCGGAATTTGGTATTACATTGGAGAGTAAACTAAATGTAAGCCCAAATACGATGTCGGGATAGTATCACGAGGTTTTTACTATGGAGTCTCTAGCGCGAGAATTTTACTGCCACCGTTGTATTTGGTTGTCTTTTTAAAGACAGATCACATGTTATGATTTTTTGTGGTGGATATTCTTGAGCTGGGTTGATCTCATGTAATCTATTGAACTATCTTTTAGTAAAGTCGTCCCAGGAACGTAACTCATCAATATCGGCAATATCATTTTTAAGTATTTTACTTTAAAATGTATAATACATGTTTGAATTGCCGATATAAATGAGTCAGATTAAATAAATTATTAGAAGAATTTTTTACTAAGCAACAACATTTTTGTTTAATTTAGTATTGTTTTGTATTTTGACAACGACACCCGACCTGGGCGTCGAAACGTTAATAAAATAATTTTTTTGGTAAAATTGTGGCTTATTTCTCATTGAAAATAGTTGATTATTTATACAGGGTGGGGCATTAATGTGACAAAGTCCAATTACTCGTTTGTCGTAAGAGATACGAAAAAAAGTTATTTAGGTAAAAGTTGGGGCATACATAGTAACATAATCTAAAAATATTTTCAAATATACAGAGGCGTCCGTGTTAACAGGGTGACACAAACTTATGTTTTTTTAAATGGAACATGCTGTATATTTTTACATTTTTGGATTATCCTCAATGTTTCCTTTCTTATAATGTATGGTTTTGTAATATTATACGAGGTACTTTAAAAGTTAATTACGTTTTTTTGTTAATTTCGTGCAATATCTACACCCTGTAGAATTGTAGTGATTTGACACCAAAACTTATATTAATATTCAAACAATTTTTAATATAGTCTACTATTGTTAATCATTAACATTATAGCGAAATGTTTAATTTTAGTATACAGGGTGGGTCGAAACTCGGAATGAGTATTTTCTTAGTTTTCTTAAAAGGAACACCCTGTATTTTAGTATTGTAATGAAATTATATTTTATGATACTTTTTTATTTCTTAAGCATTCCCTATACCTAAGTGCTTTAATTTGTAAGTTATTCGTAATTCTTTAAGCCAAACATTAATTGCAACAAAAATTACGTGAAATTTTATTAGGTGGCCGTGAAGATATCCAATCAAAAATAATTTTTCAAAAAAAATTCACAATAATCTAGCCTGATCCTTAATTTATTAATATTGGATGAGATATCCAAATACGTTCGTAGTTAAGGTTGTTGGTGCTTAAAATATTAATCAAACATACAAAATTTTCCCTAGTTGGCTATGACAGAAAATTTGCTTAAACATTTGACATTATACTTAGTTCCAGTTGATTTGTTATTAGTACTAATATTAATTTTTCTAATGAGGAACTGATTAAAATGGCTTTGTGCTAGGAGAGTATAACAAAAATGAGCTACTTGCAATAAAAATTTATCATCAGCAATTCGCTGATAGAAAACCAAAAAGATAATCTTTTGAAAGTATACTAAAACGGTTTCAACAGACTAGATACTTAGATTGTAAGAACGGTTGTACTAATATGCAGATTCTCAGTGACATTAAGGATTACTTTTAATGTTTCCTGTTTTCTTCACTTACAATAGTTTTTGTTCGATCAGGTTTATCATAATCTTAGTGTTCAGTCCGTTGAAACCGTTCTAGTATATTTTTAAATGTTTCTTTTCTTAATTGTCGTCTATCAGGGAATTTCTGGTGAAAAATTCTTATTGCTATTAGCACATTTTTGTTATACTCCACTAGCACAAAAATCTTATTAATTAGTTCCTCATTAGAAAAATTCATATTAGTAATGGTAACAAAGCAACTGGAACTATAAAAATAGTATAATATCAAATTTTAAAGGAAATTTAGTGTCATAGCCGACTAGGTAGAATATTGTATGTTTTTATTAATATTTTGCGCACCAACAATGTTAACTACGAATTTATTTGGATATCTCATCCAATATTAATAAATTAAGGATCAGTCCAAATTAGAATGTATTTTTTTTTCGAAAAATTATTTTTGATTGAATAGTTTCACGGCCACCTAATAAAATTTCACGTAATTTTTGTTGCAATTAATGTTTGGCTTAAAGAATCACGAATAAATTAAAAATTAAAACACTTAGGTATAGGGAATGCTAAGAAATAAAAAAAGTACCATAAAATATCATTTCATTGCAATACTAAAATACAGGGTGTTCCATTTAAGAAAACTATGAAAATACTCATTCCGAGTTTCGACCATCCCTGTATACTAAAATTTAGCATTTCGCTATACTGTTAATGTTTAACAATAGTAGACTATATTAAAAATCGTTTGAACATAAAACAAAAATTTGATATCAAATCACTACAATTCTACAGGGTGTAAATTAAGAATCAAGAATTAACAAAAAAACGTAATTATCTTTTAAACTACCTCGAATAATATTAAAAAACCGTATATTTTAAAAATGGAAACATTGAGGAGAATCCAAAAATGTAAAAATATACAGGGTGTTCCATTTAAAAAACATAATTTTGTGTCACCCTGTCAATAAGCAGGCCCCTGTATATTTGAAAATATTTTTAAATTATGGTCCTATCAGAGCCCCAACTTTTAACTAAATAACTTTTTTTCGTATCTCTTACGACAAACGAGTATTTGGACTTTGTCCTACTAATGCCCCACCCTGTATATAATTCGAAAAAATGTCTAGATTAAAAGTTACTTATTTGTACGTAAGGAATCCAAATCTGCAATAAGAAATGGAGGTTCCTTTTGAAGGTCTTAAAATTACCCCTCACCCAACCTCCAGGGGGTGGAGTGGAGAGTCGCGTTTGATGTTATTCGATAGGTTCTTGAAATATTATATGAAATTTTGAAAACTTATTTTTTGGTTTTTTTTTGGAAGTGTATTTCTCGAGATATTAGACCGTTTCTATAATTTACCTATGGTATCACGATAAATCGTTTTTTCCGATTATAGCGCCATCTATCCAAAATTCCAAAGAATGTTTCGAATAAAATTTGCTTATTTTTACAAAATAAGTAAATATAATATAAAGCATAATATAAAGCAATGCAAGTCTACAATAATCAATGGGGGTTTCCATTTAAGATTTTAAAGTTACCCCCAACTCACTTCCAACGGGTGGGGTTGGTTGGTTCGTGTTTAGTGCCATTCGATAGATTTTGAAAAAATTTTGAAAACGTATTTTTCAGTTTTTCAATCTAATCTTCATTTCGCGAATTATTTGATCGTCTCACGAATTATCCAATCGTCCTAGGTGACGAGTTCCACCCTGGGCACCGAGTACGTAGGATACTATCGCCGTCATGAAATTAGTATTCAGTGATCTCCAAAAATTCTAAGTATAAAAATTGAGGTCATTTGCGTCAATATTTCCTGAGTTTGTCGTTTTCCATCCCTTCAAGATGCACTTTGAAAATGCATTTTCCTAGGCTGCACAAAATTTTTTTGCCGGAGATCAATTTAGTTCACAAAATTGTCTGACACTCTCTCGAATCGAATGCAAAAAGTTGCATGACGATTCATCTTACTGCAGAAAATTACTAGGTTTTGGACTAGTGCTTCGACCTGGTGCCCAGGGCTGAAATCGTCTCTTTATGGTATTTTCGTTATCTTCAGTTTTATGTTACATATTTTCATTCTAAATCAGTCCAAAGTCATTTCTAGGCGGTTTTAAAGATCGCTGAATATGAATATCATTATGACTATATTCTCTAGGTACCTGGTGTCCAGTATATGTCTCGTAACCTGAAGTGTTAAGTTATTTTCATTCAAAAATTTAATCATTTAACCATTTAAATTGTCAGGTTACTGATCGTAAGGCTATACATATATTTATATAGTTTTAAGTTGTCCGTCAATTCTGATTTTCATTTTGTTGATTTAGTAGATGTCTTCAATAGTTTTGGTAAATATATTTAGAGGAACTTCCCCACTATACAGAAGATGGGCTTCACTTTGAGTTTTACTTTGTGAAGTGTTAAAGTCGACTAAACACAGAACCACTGGTCTATTATACTCTAGTGATTTCTCAGCAATTTGTTGTTTCACGTCGAATACTGCATCTGTAACCTTGTTGTTTATCTGCTTAACAAATGCTCGGATTCATTAGTTCATGTAAAATTTTATATGCAAATTTGTGAGTAGTATTTAACATGTTTATATCTCTGTAGTTTTCTTGCTATATAATACAGGGTGCGCCAAACCTCTGGTCTTCTTTGATTACGGCTAAACTATGAGATATACAAAAAAATGTTTATAACAAAACTAATGTGTATCAAAGAGGTCTATAATTTAAAATTATTTTCAATTATACAGGGTGAGTCAGAACGACGGTATGAACCAAAGTTTTATTTTTTTAAATGGAACACCCTGTATATTAAATCATTTTTGAATATATTATTTAAAAATATGAAAAATTTGTATAAGGTCTTATAGGCCTAAAGTTAATAATTTTCAAAATATTTACATTTTTATTGAGAAAAATGGTAATATTTATAGGGTTGTGGATTATGTTTCCAAGGAAATAAAAATTTAGGTGATAGGTCAAAGTTTTTAAAATATAGTGTTATTTTTAAATAATTTAATATTTTTTACTTTTAGCCATAAAATATACAGTGTGATCACTATTTGCAAATACAAAATTTTCTCATTTTTTTAAATGGGACACCCTGTATATTAGTTTTGCGTTTGGTAGTAAATATTACAACCTTTCTTTTGGTATAAGGTTGTATGTACCTAGCATGTTTCGTTTTGTAGATATTTTAAAAAAATTATAGATTTTACGTTTTTGCGGATTTTTTATTTAAAAATTTTTTTGCAAAAAAAATAATTATAATCTGGTTTTAGAAACATACACTAAAATATAAAATATGAAAATAAAAACGTAATTAAAGATTAAAATAAATCGTATGCTAGTACAATTCAATTGAATTTAATAACTTTAAATTATTTTACAAAAAATATTTTACCTTATTAATGAATACACAAATTAGTTACTAAATTAAATAAACAACCAAATTTTAAATCAATCGTAGTAATTCTTCTACCGCAGCAACTTTCCTGTACCAAATTAATTGTTAGTTATATTGTATTTACGAGTAAGATCAGTTAATAACTTTTTAATTTACCTACATCTTGAGAACGTATAAAGTATGCTTTAAAACAAATGAACGTTATGGAAGTATATTAAGAAGTAAATAGTATCTATGTACCTACTCGTGTCACAAAAGCTGGTAATAATTTCTAATGGTTTCGCCCAAAACAAATGTCATATCCAAACATTTTTCGGTTAAAAAATTAAAATTAAAAATATAAAAAATTGTTACAAAATTTCAACTACAAAAGTATTACCAGTTTTTGTGACACCAGTAAATACTATTTATATTAATAAATAATTTGGATGATACATTTAACATTCATTTGTTTCAAAGCATACTTTATAATAACTTTTATATTCTCAAGATGTATGTAAGTCAATTTAAAAGTTTAACTAAATACAATTTAACTAACAATTAATTTGGTACAGGAAAGTTGCTGTAGTAGAAAAATTACTATGGTTGATTTAAAATTTGGTTGTTTATTTAATTTAGTAACTATTTTATGCATTCATTAATATGGTAAAATATTTTTTGTAAAATAATTTAAAGTTATTAAATTCAATTGAGTTGTACTAGCATACGATTTATTTTAATCTTTAATTACGTTTTTATTTTCATATTTTATATTTTAGTGTATGTTTCTAAAACCAGATTATAATTATTTTTTTTGCAAAAAAAAAATTAAATAAAAAATCCGCAAACACGTAAAATCTATAGTTTTTTAAAATATCTACAAAACGAAACATGCTAGGTACATACAACCTTATACGAAAAGAAAGGTTGTAATATTTACTACAAAACGCAAAACTAATATACAGGGTGTCCCATTTAAAAAAAATGAGAAAATTTTGTATTTGCAAATAGTGATCACACTGTATATTTTATGGCTAAAAGTAAAAAATATTAAATTATTTAAAAATAACACTATATTTTAAAAACTTTGACCTATCACCTAAATTTTTATTTCCTTGGAAACATAATCCACAACCCTATAAATATTACCATTTTTCTCAATAAAAATGTAAATATTTCGAAAATTATTAACTTTAGGCCTATAAGACCTTATACAAATTTTTCATATTTTTAAATAATATATTCAAAAATGATTTAATATACAGGGTGTTCCATTTAAAAAAATACAACTTTGGTTCATACCGTCGTTCTGACTCACCCTGTATAATTAAAAATAATTTAAAATTATAGACCTCTTTGATACACATTAGTTTTGTTATAAACATTTTTTTGTATATCTCATAGTTTAGCCGTAATCAAAGAAGACCAGAGGTTTGGCGCACCCTGTATATATTAGGACAAAAAATAATACTAAATAGGGAAATTCAAACGGAAGAAATAAAAAGAAGAAGAAAGATAGCATGGACATCATTCGGTAAACTGAACTATATACTCAGAAATCAGCAAATTCAACTACATCTTAGATCTAAAGTTTTTGATGTATGCATTATTCCGATATTAAGATATGTGGCACAAACATGGACAAACACAAAAAAGAATATGAACATACTCAGAGTCACTCAACACGTGATGGAAAGAGCAATGCTTGGCATATCACTTAGCGACAGGAAAACAAACACATGGATAAGACAGAAAACCAAGTCACCGATGTAGTACAAAAATCATTAAAATTAAAATGGGACTACGCTGGATATGTAGCCAGGAGCGATCAAAACAAATGACACAGAACAATTCTAACCTGGAGACCATACCAACACAAAATACCTAGAGGCACACCTCCTAAGAGATGGACAGTTAATCTGAAACGAACTGTCGGGAAAAATTGGCTACAAGTAGCGTACAACAAAAAACAATGAAAAGGAAGTCTTGAAGAGGCTTATGTTCAGATGTAGACGTGAATGGCTAGACGAAGAAGAAGAAAGAAGTTTTCTTGTCATTTTTTATTTCCTTTTTTGAATAGTAGAATTTGTTTGCTCGTTCGCCATTTCCATGGGATTTTATTGTGTTGTATGTCGCTTTGATTAACAACATAACAGGAAGTTGTCTTTACATTTTATTAATCAAAGTTTTTAAATGTTGCTTAAAATTATTTCCTTTTTAATTCGTTTTGTATTCCATCCTTACGTGCTGCTATTAGCTTCTTCAATTGTGGTAATTTCTGGAAGTTGTAACTCCGGCGGCATTTGTTGTTCCTCTGCATAGAATTTTTTAATAGTCAAGCCATGTATCTTTCTCAATGTGTTTTGGTTCTATTAGCTCCTTAATCTTAGTTCTTTGATTTCTTATAAAGCGCCAAATTTTCTTTTGTAACCCATACAAATCATTTTCCATTTCTTTTGAAAACATTTCAAGTGACAATTTTTTATTCTTCTTACAAGTGCATGTGTTTAGTTCCTTATTGCCTTGTAGTTTTCGTGTACCTATTTTTTCTTGGTTGACATGTGTTTTAAGTAATCATTTTTCATTACATTTTTACTTCACTAATTTTCTTTCCAGTTTCCGATTGGCAGAAAAAGAATTGGACTACCGCACACAAAAAACGGAGTGACAACCTTCAATAGAGATATCAATCTGCCTGTGAACAAGCAGAATTGCCTAGTGAGAGGACGAAAAAGAAGAAAAATAAACGAGAAAAATATCGCAGGCTGGAAAGCAAACGACCTGGATGCAAGACACGGTTCAGAAAAAACTGGCCGTAAATCCTTGAGATCACGTACAGTGGCTTTGAGTGACAACGAGCTTGCATGGCAACCATTTATCTGTTGCCACCTAGCACAGTGTTTTGGAAGCAGACTTTGTCTGCACTGTATCCGCTATACGACATATCTCCTCTACACTAGATTTTTATCTTACACCAATTTAGGAAAATGAATCAGAATAACTGGTAATGACATGTTCTATTGGTTTAACATTAATAAACGATTGTATTTCAGCTAACAAAAATCATGTCCAGAAGGTGTGGGAGATGCAAAAGTGCGTTCAAAAGTCAGTGGATAACGAAGTAAGTAAAAAAAAATACAAATAATATAATATAGCGAGTTAATTGACTTGTTGAAACGTGTTTTTTTTAACGTATAAATATTTTCAATTTTTTGCAACACGAAAATGCAGCAGCTGCATAATACTCTGGTTAAATCGGAGACTGCAGGAAGAGTCTATACAGGTTTCGGAGGTATTTTCCCCTTCATCAGTAGTCTCATATCCTCTTCTCTCCGATTTCTCCAGGTACCGCACTTTGGGCCTTTCCGAATTGCAAAGAAAGAAATGTCATGGATGAACTAGAGCCATCTACCGAAAAACAAAGTAAGTTATCAGTCGAAGTAACACAGAAAACGACAATAAATATCGTTCCCATACCACCAAATTGACAGCAGGTAGAATACTTTCTTTGGTTACACCTCCTGAGAATTTCAAAATTTATAAATCAAACAGGATGCCGAGGAAATTAAGATAAGAGAATTTTAAATAATTCACATTCACAACCCATCGCTCAGCTTGGTAAAAGTTCCAACAAGAAAGATTCGTTAATACTCCTACAAAAGAATAAATGAATTAAAAATGTATAAATATTTTCAATTTCTTTGCAACACGAAAATGCAGCAGCAGCATAATACTCTGGTTAACTCGATTAAATACTAGAGTCTATACCGGTTTCGGAGGTCTTTTCCCCTTCATCAGTAGTCCATATCCTCTTCTCTCTGATTTCTCTAGGTATCACACATTGAAACTTTCCGAATTGCCATAAAAGAAATGTCACGGATGAACTAGAGCCATCTATCGAAAATAAAAGTAAGTTATCAATCTAAGTAGCACAGAAAACGACAACAAATATCTTTCCCATACCACCAGATTGACAACAGGTGGAATACTTTCTTTGGTTACACCTCCAGAGATTTTCCTGAGCAGATGAGTTGTGAATTATTTAAAATTCTCCCCTCTTAATTTCCTCGGCATCCTGTTTGATTTATAAGTTTTGAAAATCTCAGGAGGTGTATCCAAAGAAAGTATTCCACCTGTTGTCAATCTGGTGGTACGGGAACGATATTTATTGTCATTTTCTGTGCTACTTCGATTGATGACTTGTTCTGTTTTTTTTTTTATTTTATTGTGATACGATTTTTGCTTATTTTAGGTCTAGGTGCTGCTAAATCAGAAATGCAATGATTTTTAGTGGCAAAGCTTTCCAATTCCAGTTTCGTCAGCATTGTAAAAGTTTTCGAGGGAGCAATTTTCTACTTTTAGTAACTACCTTGGTTTTATTTGTTTAATTCTTTGCTTGCTCTATTCACTTAATTTTCCAGGTGTGTCTCGAGACACATTTGTGAAATATGTACCTGGATATTTAAACGGCATCATTTTTTCTATTAGTAGTTCTTATAGCAGATTATTTTAAGTTGTTTCTTTTTGGTATCCTGTTTTAGTTCGTACTTTCTTATATTTTATCCAAGATGAGGTTGAACAATAGAGAACTCAGGGAGTCTCCCTGTCTTATCCGAATTCCAGCATCAATTGGGTCAGTTAGTTATTCTTCTACTTTTACTTTTATTTTGTTATTTTTGTAGATATTTGTTCAAAATACGATGTTTGTATGTATTATTATTAGCGGGTAAACACAACTATCAAAGAAAAATATATACCAAGATTATATCTGGTAAATGGAATCTGTTATACACTAGCGTCTACAAGTAAAACTGTTTATGTTAAACATAAAATATAATTGTTGCTTTGTTTTTTAGCACTACATATTCTTCTAAAGACGCAGACTGGATTACCGGAGTTGATATGTTAAAAATTATGTGAAAAACAATTTGATTACCTGTTAATAATTCTGAATAAACTCTTATATCAATATTAAACATGTTTTTCTTTATACCTCGCATTCTTTTCGTTAAGCGAAGTATGATCGCAGAAGAAACAATTGTCAATGGATCATTGTTCCGAAACAACAATGCATTATTGAGTGCTAAATTTAATGAAATTAGTGTCACACAAATTAGTTAATTACAAAAAAAAAACGAGTTCTTCATGGTTCGCTCCAAAAAGAAAAGATGTAATAGTCAGTATTTCCGGATAGACTATACACCATAATGATCACAATAGCAGAATAGGAGGATGAGACTGTATTTATATTTTGGATAGGATGTTGTGCGATTCTAAGGTAATCAGCTTTGATAACAGTACTGAAGAAAATATTTGCTTACATGTTAAAAACTGCAGAACGCTTGAAGAATGTGCAAGTAATTATCCAATTATCCCAATCAACTGCTTCGTAGTGAAACATAATCATCACTGATAATATTAATTTTCCTGACAACTATTGAGCACCTACTTTATTGGAAAGTACAAAAATGTTATATCCAGTGGGACCAAAACCTTCAACTCTAGATCGAATTATTACTTCCAATAAAAAATACTCTCGAATATTATTAGTCCTGTCGCCAGGGGGGGTACAACGGCCTCGTTAATTCAGATGGACTTACTCAAGTTTTTTTTATGTATTTTGACCTGTAGAACACGAATTTTTTGGGTAACAGTTGATCCGGATGTCGATAAGATTGTTATAGACCAAGAACTTGAGGAATCAAATAACAGCGATTTTTGGCAAAACAAAACAATATTTTGTATTTTTTGGGCCATTTTAAGTAAAAAATATTTCTACAAGTTTTTTCGTAGGATGCACAGTTTTCGAGATAAACGCGGTTGAACTTTAAAAAAATCGAAAAATTGCAATTTTTGAACCCGAATAACTTTTGATTAAAAAATAAAATAGCAAGTCTGCTTACCGCATTTGAAAGTTTAAGTCAAATTATATCGGTTTTGATTATTTGCATTGGTAAAAATTTATTTTTTTATTGTTTAACAAAGCTATAAACACGTAGGGTTTCCCGTGCTTTTACATGCGTTTTAACGCATGTAACGTAGAAATAGTCTTGATTGCACTAGTACCTATTCTACCTACTCGTTCGATTTTAAATGAGAAATCATAGAAACATCACTCACGCACTAGTTGTTTGTAGCTTTGTTTAACAATAACACAATAAATTTTTAGCAATGCAAATAATCAAAACCGACATAATTTGACTTGAACTTTCAAAGGCGCTAAGCAGAATTGCTATTTTATTTTTTAATCAAAAGTTATTCGGGTTTAAAAATTGCAGTTTTTCGATTTTTTGAAAGTTCAACCGCGTTTATCTCGAAAACTGTGCATCCTACTAAAAAACTTGTAGAAATATTTTTTGCTTAAAATGACCCAAAAAATACAAAATATTGTTTTGTTTTACCAAAAATCGCTGTTATTTGATTCCTCAAGTTCTTGGTCTATAACAATCTTATCGACATCCGGATCAACTGTTACCCAAAAAATTCGTGTTCTACAGGTCAAAATACATAAAAAAAACTTGGGTAAGTCCATCTGAATTAACGAGGCCGTTGTACCCCCCCTGGCGACAGGTTTATATATAATCATCATCCACAGGAAAATCTTATCATCCGACGTTAAAATTGGGAAAATAATTTTATATATCTATATACAAACAATATGAGACAGGGATGTGTGTTGTCTCCAATCCTTTTTAATGCGTACTCGGAAGAGATCTTGAAAAAATCTCTTGAGAGTGAGACCGCTGGAATAAAGATAAATGGATGTCCCACTAACATGTTGACGGACAGTGCGTCAAATGTATAAGCAAGTGTTTTGACACTATATGTATTTTGCAACGTAGAATAGGGAAAAATGCAACGTCTATAGTAGTCGAGGAAATGAAACTGAAAAAATGGCAAAACCTCGCATTTTTTAGTCCAGCATCGATTTGTACAAAAATTTGGGATTAAGCTCATTTCACCCTTTAGTTCATTTTCTATATTGAGCCGTTCTACGCTTTTGTTTTTTTAAGGGTGAAAACTATCCTTAAAAAACTACTTGCAAAAAGTTATAAAACAACATTTTAAACTTTAATACTGTCAATATTTGGTTCTTATTAGTTACATAATGGTTGTTTTATGCTTTAAGATATATTTTCATAATATTTCAAGCCTTAAAACCACCCTTGTTGGAGCTATATATAAAAAATTACTTATCCGGAAAGAATAATATCGGCTAGCATCGATTTACATAAAAATTTGGGATTATGATCATCTCACCCTGTACTTCATATTCTATATCATGATTAAGGGCGTCGATTATTTTTAGGGGTGTAAACTACCCCTTATAGTCAAAAATTATACAAAAACATTTTAAACTTTAATATGGGTAAAATTTGGTTTTGATTGGCTAAAAATAATGATTGCTTTATACTTTAGGATATACATATTATCATAATATTTCAACGCTTAAAAAGCACCCTTAAGAACATTACAATTTTTATAAGTCGATAATACAATAGATCTATAGAAAAAAAAAGTAGAATTCAAGAATTACAAAAACATTTATTTACACAAAAATACGAATTTACAAAAAATATGAAGAAGTACAAATACAAATAGTTTTTAAGTCATCTTCCAGTTCTGTGGTATTATACATGCATTGAAAATGTTCCATAAGCGGACTATTTGAATATTTCGAAAAAAAAAATCGTTTTATAAACATAGCTCCTTCATTTTTGGCAATAAAAAGTTTTTTTAAAAACGATTTTGTAGGATTTTTGAAGAGCTATAAGACTCTGTAAATTAAATTATTCCGTAAGATCCCTTAGTTTTTAATTGGGGTGGGTTTAAAGGGCTTGAATAAGGGGTCTTAGCTCGTAAATAGAAGTTTTAAACAGCTATATCTCGCTAACTGTTTACTATAGTGAAAATCTTTAAACAACATAATTTTACTTATTAAAAAAGCTACATTTTAGTAATGTATAATTTTTTTTTGTATCTCCAGTATTTTCGGAGATATTTTGAAGTAAAAGGTGAAAAATACGAAATTGCAAAAAATCAGTTTTTCTTTAAACTCCAATTATTCTAAATTTAGGCTTTTAAATAAGTCAAACTTCTTGAGTTTATGGACAATATAAATATAAAAGGAATTACAGAAAGGTGAAGACCAATTTTTAGTTAGGAGGTTATTTTCACTGATTTTTCGTAGAGAAAAGCAGGTACCGACATTTTTTTGATCACAAGCCTCTCTATTTTCATGCTAGAAATTTTTTATTATTATTCTTTGAAATTTTGTATACTTGAAAAAAGATAATTTAAGTTTTCCTCGAAAAATGCAAAGTTTTCCCGTTATTTGGCTTTGAGAATTTCAAATTATGTATTTGACGAGAAAAGCTAACCTTTAACATGCCGTATCTCGGTTTGTATTGGTCTTAAAGATATTATAGAAAAATAATTTGGTTTGTGTTACTAAAAGATACAATTTTTTTTATTTACATAAAATACCTCGACAACTATGGCCATTGGTACAAGAACACTAACATTAAATACATAATTAAATAACGAAAATATATAATAACTATATAACTTTAACTAATGACTATGGTATTAAATCTTCTTGTATAGCTGAGTAGTTTTTAAAAACGATATAGTTTTTATGATCTCTGTAGGGCTGTTGAGCATTTCTTTAACAGTAGGTTTCATATCAAGTGATGTATACAGGTTGGTGAAAGAGTTACATTCGGTGAGGACGTGTTTCACAGTCAGGAAAACATTGCAATGGAGGCAAGTTGGACGAGTTTCTGAGGACATCAAGAAACCATGGGTTAGTTTGGTGTGGTTAATTCGGACTCTTCTAATAATCGATGCTTCTTTTCTAGTTAGAAAGTCCAAGGAAAAATGACCAATATATGGTTGGAGTTCTTGTAGGGTTGTTTTAATCTGTTGCCATAAGTTTTGCCAGGCATCATTTACTGACCTTTTGAAAACGAGTTTGAGATCGCTAGCTAGTTGAATTGTAGTTATTCCGGTATTGAGGTTGGTAGCTTCTTTGGCAAAATGATCTGCTGTTTCATTACCAGTAATTCCAGTATGAGAAGGTAGCCATATGAGAGAGACTGTTACATCTTGAGCAGAGAGATTTTGGAAGATGTCATGAATGTTTTGAACCAATGGATGGTCAGTAAAAATTGTATTGATTGAATGGATAGATGAAAGGGAATCCGTACAAATGGCAACGTGTCTGTTTTGATGGGAGATGCATTGAAATGCCAACAGAATACTATATAGTTCAGCTGTGTAAACGCTACATATTGAAGGTAGCTGAGAAGATCTTACAAGTTCATGTTTAGTGGTGACAGCACAGCCAACACCAGTGGTAGTTTTAGAAGCATCGGTAAACAGAATTAAATCATATGATTTTTTTTGTATGATTTCTAACGATGCTTTCCTTACAAGACTGTTGGGTGATTCATGTTTCTTAAAGATGGTGAGGGAGATGTCTATTGAAGGAAGATGTTTAGTCCAGGGGGGAAGAGAAGGAATAGGAAATGAACTAGTCAACCGGAGGTCAATACTTTTAAGTAGTGGAGTAATTAATTGAGGTATAGGTTTTATGGTAACATGTTGAACATTGTTAGTAGAAGAAGAGGTATTGGATGTGGTAATTAGAGAATAGACGGGATTAAAGGGATTTGCAGATGTTGATGCAGTATATGAAAGAAGAAGAGATTGCCGCCTTAGGGTGAGAGGAGGTTCATTGGATTCACGGTATATACTGTCGATAGGACTGGAGCGAAGATACAATTTTGATAGGTGCAGTTTTTTGATTTAATGCACATCTTTCGAGGTATTTTCAAAAAACCCTCTAAAAAAGTCGATTTTTTCGTCGAAAACTGTTACTTTCAAGCGCGAATAACTCGAAAAATATTATTTTTACGAAGAAAATGTAAAAAATATTTTTTTCTTAGAATTACTTTTTACATCGATTTACATGGATAAAATGTAATAAAAAATTCCCACCCCCGAGATGGGGTGGCAACCACCCCCAAGGATTTAGCGTACAGCGGCATGATATCGAAAATGATCCTTGGACTATTCCCTACCTTCTGTGGAAATTTCAAGTAAATCCATGCTGGACGAAAAAATTGCGAGCCAAAATGCTTCATTTCCTCGACTATAGACGTTGTGTCACATTACATTAATAAAAATTAGACGTTCTGTCCGTCAACGTGTTAACAACATTAGATATACGGATGAAATTGTCATCTTAGCCGAAACTATTGGGGATCTTCAAAGGTCTGGCGAAGTTTGGACAAGAATATGATCTAACAATGAACGCCAAGAATACAAAGTTTATGTATGAGAATTTCGAAAACTTCGAAAAAGAAATAACGAGAATCTCTTCATAAACCGTATAAACGGATCCAATGTGGAACGAGTCGACCAATATTCATACCTGGGAACAATGATCAACTCCACAGGTGATTACTTACAGAAAATCAAAATCAGAATAAAAAAGGCTAGAGAAAATGTTAACAAAATGAGAAAAGTGCTCTACACAAGAGATTCTAAATTTCGAGCTAAGAGTTAGGTTGGCTAAGTGCTAAGTTTTCTAGACTTTGTTTGATGAAAGCTTGGACGTTGAATGCTGTATCAATAAAAAAAAACTAGAATGATTCGAGCTGTGTGCATACAGAACAAGTTGAAAATGCGAGCATTATCATAACGAAAACTTTGTATATTTACGTATTTTAATTCATAATATGGAAAATTGCTATTATGAAAAGTAGGTTAGAATTAATAATTATGTTTTAATGTGCAATTATATCATTATAATTTAAATGTTATGAACTATAAAGGTAGTTTACCCTTGATCGAATTTCATATTTTTTATATACCTCGTATAAAATTAATAAAATTTTATATATGATGGTTGCATCATAAATCTTAGAACATGAAGAGCTTTTTATGAAGAATAACTTTTCTTCGTCAAATTAAAAATAAAAGAGTTATAAATGAAAATGTTGTTAGTATCCGTAATTTGAGAAAAATCTTCAAATATTTTTTTCCATTAGAAGGATGTAATTGCAAATATCAGACCATATTTTTTTATACCAAACAATATTATTTCATATACTGTCGGCTCGCTAAACTCAGACACAATTGGCTAGTGATTTTAGTCAATAATTTTGCCAATTCGACAAAAAAATAATTTCTAAATAGTTAATAATTACTAAATATTTAGTAATTTTGCCACTTTCGGCAAAATTCTCAAAAAAACAAAAAAATTACCTACTAAAATCACTAACCAGTTGTGTCGAGTTTAGCGAACCGACTAGGTATATTTTAATTTCATATTTCGTAGCAAATGGAACAGTCCATTTATCATAAAGGGGAGGGCGTACGGGTATAAACCTTTTTAGAGCTGTTAATAACTTATTGCTTTTAAAATATTATACTCAAATTGTATTTTTGAACATCTTATTTATTTTATATAATAATTAAATTCACTATCAAATGTCATTGATGTTTTATTAATACTTAATTTAAAATTTAGTTTGACATTCACGAAGTGTCAAACTCAAATGTAAATAACAAATAACCTATGTTATGTTTAACAAATCGAGATTTAAAAAAGTAGCCTACTTCCTAATCAACCATTTGAGCTGACGTTTAGTGCGTCGGTAGGAGATAACCGGATTGTGACGTCACATTTTAGAGTTTGAGGTCGATTGTCTCGAAGACGGTTAGAGGTATCGAAATGCCGTTTTCAGATTTGGATTCAGAAGGCAAAACTACATAAGAATCCATCGATACACTTGCTCTAAGTATTGCAGGAGCGGCGACGCAATAACACACAGACTTTTGCAAATTTATAAACGAAAAGTTTTCGTTGAAAATTCTGAAAATATCGTGGACAGAACACGTCACACACAAATACGTTCTGAGAAAGATGAATTAAAAAAATTGGAAATCTTAAATACCATCACCGGAAGGAAATTTAAATATCTCGGACATATTACACGTGCAGAGAGATACAACTTGCTCCAATTGATTATGCAGGGAAAGATTGAAGGAAAAAGAAGCATAGGAAGACTCAGAATATCGTGGCTGCGCAACCTGAGAGAATGGTAGGGATGTACATCAAATGAACTTTTCAGAACAGCCTTCTCTAAAATCCGAATAGTTATGATGATTGACGACCTCCGTCGCAGAGATGGAATTTAAAGAAGAAGAAGAAGATACAAACAACGGAAAAACAGATGCAGAAGATTAATAAATAACATAATAGAGATGACGAGGAAGACGCATCTAACTATCTATATAGAACTGATAGATAATAGTAAAGCAACCAAAATAAACAAATCTTCATAGCCAGATTCAATATAATATCGAATGCAGTAGGTGTCTCCTAGTGGCGAGCTACAAACAACAATACATTGGCTTATAAGGAAGTCCTAACAGTAGGGATCCTGGCATATCCAGGAAAATACAGTGGGATGTGGGGCAATACTGCACTTTGGTTTGATTGTTCGTGGATTGACTAAATCGTATAGGATATGATGCTGATAGAAATGAAATTCAGGTATTAAAGGTCCTAAAATCTATTCATCCATAATAGTGAAAAGACCTGTTACAATTCAATAAAAATTGTACTGAAATTATGGCATTTCCAGAGATGAAATATTGAGGAAAAAAACAGGAGCTAAGAAATTGCGGAATAAACCTCGAAATTGGAAATATTGCTGGTGTTGTAAATGTATTGCAGTAATTTGTGCTGGACATAGAAGTAAAAAAGCTAAACCAGCGTATCGGAGAATACTGTGAAAGATCATGTGGTGGCTGCTAAAAGATGAGAAATAAGGTATATTCAGAGCAAAAATAGTACAAACAATATGATACAATGTGAAAGTAAGTTCTACTACAATTTAGAGGAATATGGCCAGTGTCATTAGAGATACTACTATTGAAATACATTTAAAAACGTTAAGAAAAACTTTAAAAATGAAGAGACCAGGAGGTGACCGAACGAAGTACAAGAAATGATAAAATACAAGAGAAAATGATGTGGATAGTGGCAGGACAATAGGTCAGGTACAGATTTTTAAAACTATTGGGTAGCCAGATATGGATAGTGGCAGGAAAATAGGTCAGGTACAGATTTTTAAAACTATTGGGTAGCCAAAAAAGCGAAAGTAGCAACAGAAATAGATATTTTCCTAAGCAAGGGCAGAAAGTCATTCTTTTCTGCACGCGACTGTAGTTTGCCGAACGACGCGAAGAGGGAGTTCGGCAAGCAGTCGAGTGCGGAAAAGAGACTTTCTGCAAGACTTAGGAACAATATTTTTCCTAAGTGTCTTTAAAAAATTACCAAATCATAATCAATTAATTTAATTAATATGAAAATACATACACAAATTAATTCTTTGACAAGGTTGTCAAAACCAAACTTTCAATATAATTAGTTAGCATGACGACGATCTTGGTTTCCATGACCATGATTCAAAACGACTGTTATTGTCTACCGATTTGACTTTCGAATATTATGTCAAAATAATTTTATTTCATCGAATGTCGCGTTAATTTCATTAAAACAGGAACACAATAAGATATATTTGAAATAAATTAGTAAATAATATTTAAATATTAGTTTATTGCATGTATTATAATTACTTTAAGGCCATATTAACATAAATATCTAAATTAACACGCGTGCGGAAAAGTAAAAACCGCGTGCGGAAAAGTAACACGCGTGCGGAAAAGTGAAACTTTCTAAACTAAAATGCTTGCGCGAATATAAGAGTTTATACTAGTCGTTTAGTAGTATACTTGATAGAAGGGAAGGCGACCCAAAGATATACAGAGAGCACATAAAGTTTGGAATAAATTCATTTTTTCGTGAATAGGCGATTTTAGACAGAAATCCCGAAATAGGTGGATTTTTATTTTTAACGTATGACTTTTTGGCATAATAATATATCAAATTAGTGACGTGATCCATCTGAGCCTTATGACGTAATCGACGATTTTTTTTTAATGAGAATAGGGGTCGTGTGATAGCTCATTTGAAAGGTTATTTAAATCTCTATTTAGTAATGTAAACAATGACATACTTATTTATACAGAGTGTCAAAAAATATTTTTTTATTAAATTAATTGACATAAAAAGAAGAATGTATGCAATTTATTTAATTCAAAATACATTTTATTGCTATCAGAAAACAGGCATAAATGCTTATTTTGACAAATAAATATTATTTTTCGCTTAAATTCAATATTAAAACTACCATCCAACTGCCTCTTGGCAGTTTGATTATTTAATTTAAGCCAAAAGCAATATTTATTTTTAAAATCATTTTTTCTATTTTCTGAGAGCAGTACAATGTATTTTAAACTAAATCAATTACATACATTCTTCTTTTTGTGTCAATTAATTTCCTTAAAAATTTATTTTTGTACACGCTCTATAAATAATTATGTTAATGTTTATATGACTGAATCGATAATTAAGTAACCTTTCAAATGAGCTATCACATGACCCTTATTTATACTCATTTAAACAAAAATCATCGATTACGTCATCACGCTCAGATGGATGACGTCACTAGTATGATATATATGCCAAAAAGTCATAATTTAAAAATATAAATCGACCTATTTTGGAATTTGTTTTCAAAATCACCCATTCAAGAGAAAATCAATTTATTCCAACCTTTACGTGCTCAGTGTATATTATAAACTACCCGAATATAGAGCAAAGAAAGCAAAAGATTCTAATCAGGTTAGAATAAACGAATCCGAGACGAAAATGATAAAATTATACTAGATCACGAAAAGAATGTCAAAAAGAGATGGGAAATGTATTGGAACAGTTTCATTGGAACATGAAGATTTTAACAGAATAGTTATTGAAGACAGAAGGGCAATAATTGTCTTAAAAAATACAGAAAGGAAAGGCAGTTGGATCAGATGATATTTCTTGGGAAGTGGAAGTGTGTGTATAGAGGATTTGGAGAGACTGGAACAAGTTGTCTAACAAGTTTATTCAATTGAATGATGAAAGTTGGAGAAATGCGAAACTAATGGACAATCAGTATATTAGTAACTGTTTGCAGAAACAAGGGAGATACTTATACAACAATGTACAAACTACGGGGTTATAAAACCATTCAGTCAGATCATGAAAAGACGGGAAAGAGTAATTGATAGACGGTTACGTGAAATCTGAAATAGTCGATAATCAATCTGGCTTTATGCAAGGCAGATCAACAATAAGTGCAATTTTTATTATAAGACAGTTGATGGTAAATGCAAAAATATAGACATAAACGCCCATGCGGTATCCATTGATATTGACAAAGCATTGCAATGATAGAGTTCCTCGAGAGATTCTGTATTGAGTACTCAATAATAAAGCAGTCCCTAATAAATATGTAAAGATTATGAGAGGCATGTCGTGTGAATGAGTAAAACTAGTGTTAGAACAGTGGGGGTGATAAATTTTATTTAAAGTAGTATTCAATTCGATGTTCAAGAAGGATTGCACCAAGGGTAGGTGTTTAGTCCTTATTTATTCTAATTAGTTTTGTGCAACTAATAACAGAGTAACATTCTTTGGTGCTTAATATATGCTGATCATGTGCTCATCATATTATGCTGATCATGCTTAATATACGCTGTGCTAGTGAACGCCACGTAGCACAAAATCGGGAAAAGTGGATACAAATTCTTCAGAAAATAGTTTTAAAATTTAGTAGTAAGAAAACAGACTATTTGAAAGATCCTTTAAAATTTGGATTTACTACAAATAAAACAATATCGCTGGTAGGGATGGGAAAAACCTACCGGTTTTAACCTAAAACCGGTTTATTTACTCCGCAATAACCGGTTTTACCGGTTGTTTTTTTGTCCCGGTTATAACCGGTTTTTTCCTTTTAAAGTAAAAACCGATTATTAGGTTTTTACGGTGATTAGGATTAGGTTAGGTATTATTTTGGATCCCAATCATAATTATTATTCTCAAGTAATTATTCCAAACAAAACCATATTGCAAATTTTATTTTATTAATACAGAAGCAAACTGAAAGTGCAAACTCACATCAGCCAGAAACAATTTCAATTAAAATTTCATACTTCAAGTTTAATTATAATATTTCGTTGAGAAGGTATTTGTAATCATAATACTTATATAAGAAGTGATCTGCTTGAAGTAGACGCAAACATCATCTATTTTTCACACTTGACTCTTGACATTGAAAGTGGGTGAATTACTTTTTCTGATTACCAAAAATAATGTTCTGACCATGAATATCTAATTACCGATTACGAATACGAATCTCCAAGGATTTCCCTACGTTTTCAAAACGATACACCCATACAGAAAGTATTAAATGAGTTAAAATGTACCTATTATAAAAATATACAAACGTATTAAAAGAAATACATGATAATTTTTTTTGATGGTAGTAAAAATAAAAGATAAATTGCATTATCCAATTCATTTTTAAGTAAAATATTTATGTTGATATTATTTTTTTAAATCCCATTTGAAAGAGTCTGGGAAATTTTTTATAAGCTGAAATGGTTGGGTTAAATTGTATATTATTGCAATATGTATATATTAATCTATATATATATATATATATATATATATATATATATATATATATATATTATATTTAATAATAATTAGTAAATATATAATAATAATAATAATTAATAGAATAAAATGGTTTTATTAAAAATTTTGTTTTATTTATATTGATATTGATGTTCTTTCCATAGTACTAATTTTGGTCATATTGATATCGAGTGTCGAGTCGAGTGGAGTATCTCAAACTAAAGTGCATTGTAAATGTAACGTTGTAACCTATTTGATTAAAAAAACCTAAAACCGGTTTTTGGAAAAACCGGTTTTTTGGCCGGTTATAACCGCCTGGTTAAACCATAAGCAAAAAAACCGGTATAACCGAAAACCGGTGTTTTGTCAAAAACCGCAATCTCTACTCGTTGGATGTTAAAGTGATTGTGAAAAGTAGTAGATTTAAGTACCTAAGGTTATATTACAGAGCAATGGAAAAATAGATGGAGATGAATGCAGTAGAATTGTAGTTCGATAGATGAAGTGGAAGGAAAAGAGTGCGGTAGTGTGTGATAAAAAAATTCCAATGAAACTGAAGGGAATATTCTGTAAATAAATCAGCAATTATATACGGAACTGATTATTTAGTAGTTAACACAACGAAAGAGTAACAACAATTGCATGTGGCGTAAATGAGAATGCTTAGATGGATGAGTGTAGTAACAATAAAGGATAAAATCAAAAATAAATATATTAGAGGAAGTCTAGAGGAGGCAACAATTAATTCCAAACTGAGAGAACATAGATTAAGAGAGTTTGGTAATATTCAACGTCTAGACGTTAATCGCCTAATACGAAGAATTTCTGTTTTGTAGGTTCTTGGAAAAAGTATGAAAGGAAAAGCATAGACAGGACGTGGCTTGCCAGGTAAAGGTATTTGGTTATATTAAAATGACCAAAGATAGAAATAGAGTGTCTTTCGTCGTTGTACAATACCCGATTTCTATTCTAGTATGTTTCTCCATTAGTCTTCTCTAAATTCTCTTGAGCTCATTGTTTATGTAGGTACGTTTTCTGTCTATAATTTCTTGTCTACCTCTCTTCTATCTTACTGTACGAGTACTTTTTTTGGGAAGTCTACTGTTCTCAATTCGCTGTACATATCCATCACGTCTGAGCTACTCTTGTAATATGTCATCCATATTTGTACATTGTTATCTTCTTCTTCATGTACCATGTCCTTTCAGAATGTTGGTTACCATCATAGCTATCTTAATTTTATTCACTACCACCCTAAATAGCATGCTTGTATCAACAGCATACCAATCTCGCAAGTTCTTCAACCATGAGGTTCTTCTTCGTCCTGGACTGCGTTTGCCTGCTATTTTTCCTTGCATGATATTTTGTAGCAACCTATATTTGGGACCTCTCATTACATGTCCGAAATACTCCAGCTTTCTCTGCTTGATGCTTTTTATGATCTCAGTAGTCTTGCTGAGACGTTCTAGTATTGTGGAGTTTCGAATATTCTCCATCCAGGAAACTTTTAAAATTTTTCTATAGCACCACATCTCGAAAACGTCAAGGCAATTAAGATAGATTTTATTTACAGTCCAGGACTCGACACCATAAAGTAAGACCGAGAACACGTAGGAGCGAAGTAGGCGGATCCTCAATGCCAATTTTAGGTCTCTGTTACATAACACCTTGGACATCCTTCTAAAAGCGGCTCTAGCCTGCTCTATTCTAGATCTAATTTCGCCGTGACTTTCTGCGTTACAATTTAATTGCTGTCCAATGTAAACGATTTTATCAACTTGCTCAAGTTTGGTATTATTTATTTATATAGACGGTTTTATATGCTGTTGTTTACTAATTACGAGTATTTTGATTTTCCGTATGTTCAGATCCAGACCTGCCTCCCTACAACTCTCAACGACACTATCAAGTAGTGTTTGCAGATCTTCTTGACTAGAAGCTAGGAGTACTGTATCGTCCGTATATCGCAAATTATTGATGACTTCACCGTTCACAAGTATTCCTTCTTGCTTTTTAGAACACGCTTTTCTGAAAATTCTTTCGGAGTAAACGTTGAAAAGCAGGGGTGACAAGAGGCATCCCTGCCGTACTCCTCTTTTAATATTAAGATCCTGTGATTCCACATCATCCACTAAAACTGATGTTGTTTGATTCCAATATAAATTTGCAATTATTCCAACATCTCTGTCGTCTAAGCCAATGTATTTTAGAGCTTCGATCAATTAGAGTGCTTAACACGATCAAATACCTTTCGGAAGTCAATAAAACAATGTATGTCTACAGATATATCTCGACATCTTTGAGCAAGTATGTACGTTCATTCCAAACGGTGCCTCTCTCGTTCCAAACCTGTTACAGAAACCAAACTGTGTGTCATCCAGATATTCCTCGCATTTATTGTAGGTATGACCATGTATTACCTTCAGAAAAATTTTCAATAAGTAGTTTAACAAACTGATGGTTCTATAATCAGTACAGGTGTTTGCTGTTGTCTTCTTAGGTAGAGCTATAAACAGTGAATTAGACCAACCATCAGGTAGTTGTCCGCTGGTATAAATGGTATTGAAATATTGTAGGGCTTTTATAACCTCAGAGCGTGTTATTAGGGGTTCGTCGCAGATAGTAATATCGGGAGGTGAACTACTCCTATCGTCATCGAATAGGTTCGTGAGGTAATTTTCCCATTCTTCAAGCTTGTCCTCTACTTCAAATATTACTTTACCATATTCATCCTTTATCAATGCAGTTTGTTTCTTATTGAAGATACCAGCCGCCTCTTTCACTTTTTTATACATGTTAAAACTGTCGTATCTGTTTTCAAGTTCTTCAATGTCATGACACTGTTTGGCTAGATGTTGACTCTTTGCTTCTCGTATTTTACGTCGAATTTCTTTTTGTATGCTGCTATAAAGTGTTTCGTTGTTTTTCGCTAGTCTCTGTTGTTCATTCAAATCCAATATGTCATCTGTCATCCAAGCCGGCTTTTTAGCTTTGACCTGCCTTGTAAATTTCTCACACAGATTTCTTTTACTGTTGTTTCGATTTTATTTAAGCCCTCATCGACATTTTCACCAATATTTTCCCAAATTAAATTTTCGTTCAGTTGTCTTTGGACTGATTCCTTAACTTTCTTGTCTTGTAATTGGGCTGTATCAATATTTTTGCGAGACTTTTTTGTGATCACCTCTTTTAATTTTAATTGGGTTACAGCTACTATGGGATTATGATCAAACCCAATGTCAGCAACTGAATAAGTTTTAACTGATTTGATGTATTTTCTAAATCGATTTTTTTTTAGAATGAAGTCGATTTGGTTCGTAACACTGTTATATTTACTCCAGGCTGTGGGTGAGAAATAGGTCGATTTCAGGATATAATTCAGGAATTTTTGAAACCTATCAGGTGTTGTAAAGGACGATGCCAGGAATAACTTATACTAAAATGTGACCAAGAATATTGTGAGCTTTTTTTTATTGCGATTTTCATTTGTTAAATTTGCAATTTTTAAAGATTTTTAATTTTGCAGCTTAGGATATTGATTCTAGAGAATAACTTTTTAATAGAAAGTTGTAGTAAATTAAAAGGCCTACAATTTGAGCTATGGTGAATTTAATTTTGTTTATTGGTTATTGCAAAACAGCCTGCGAAAAGTCCAAAATGGCCGTTTTTTACAATTGCGTTATTTATTGTACAAATAATTTTTTTTATTTTTTAAAGCTTTAAAATGAAGATCTTTCAATTCCAAACACAAAAAAAAATTGTAAGGACGGATTAACGAATTTGATGCTTAGATATTATAAATTGTTTATCCCAAGAGGTCAAATGTCGAAGATTATAACTTTTAGAAAAAAAATCGTAGAGAGTTGGTGAGACATCCAATCTCCTTCTAAAGAGTTATATTTTCATATTCTGATATAAATAAATGCGTAAAACATTTTTAAACCTCTAATTTTTGGGTTTGAAAATAAGGGGGCCAATTTCGTTAAAATCATTTAGAGCTGAAGCGGCCCTGTACATCCTATGAGTTTTTAACTTACAGATTATTGTTGCTGAAGACGAAACGAAGATTTATAAAAAAATAAAAAAATTTTACGACCAACTGAAGCCGAGCTAAATGTCGGGTTTGAAAATAAGGGGGCAAATTTCGTTAAAATCATTTAGAGCTTAAGCGGCCCTGTACATCCTATGAGTTTCTTACTTACAGATTATTGTTGCTGAAGACGAAACAAGGATTTATAAAAAAATAAAAATTTTCTACAACCAACTAAAGCCGAGATAATTGTTTCTTCTTTCTTAAATCGTAGTGCCTTTATTTATAACAATTAAGAAATTATTTTACAATCATTGACTAAAGAAAGACTTATTTTATCTTAAAATAAAAATTATTATAAAATATATTTACATTTAATTATTAAAAATTATTTTTCAAATCGGTGCTTTTGCGAGCGCCTGAATTTTGCAAATCGCCCGGCTCGCTTCAAATCCGCGCGCTCGGAAAATTTTTACTTAACTTGTATTAAATTTTAACTGAAAACAATTTATTAATATTTCTATTATAATATACAGTCTATTTACCACTGTATTTGATTTTCTTGATAAACTTTTATATGTGAAATCTCATTTCTGAAGAAATAATATTACAAAAATGATACATACATATATATGAAATATATAACTATATTTTTAATTTTTTCATTGTTATATAAATATAATAATAATAATGTTACTTCTTATTATACAATATAAAACTTTTTTTTCTAGGAGTGACTATCCGTTTTGGATGTTGGCGACCATCATGGCAATCTGTACTTGCACACTAAATCGGTACTGCTGCTCTAAAAATATTTGTAGTTGTTGTGTTGAACGACGTACGTAAATTTTCTAGCAAGGTAATCCTTCGCCTTCCTGGTTCTCAATTTCCAAATGGGGTTTGCCAAATTGCCATGATCCAACGCCAACATCCAAAACGGATAGACACTACAAGAAGAAAAAGTTTTATATTGTATAATAAGAAGTAACATTATTATTATTATATTTATATAAAAATGAAAAAATTAAAAATATAGTTATATATTTCATATAATATATGTATCATTTTTGTAATATTATTTCTTCAGAAATGAGATTTTACATATAAAAGTTTATCAAGAAAAACAAATACAGTGGTAAATAGATTGTATATTATAATGGTAATAATATTAAATGGTTTTCGGACAAAATTTATTACAAGTTACGTAAAAATTTTCCGAGCGCGCGGATTTGAACCGAGCCGGGCGATTTGCAAAATTCGGCTGCTCGCAAAAGCACCGATTTTAAAAATAATTTTTAATAATTAAATGTAACTATATTTTATAGTAATTTTTATTTTAAGATAATATAAGTCTTTCTTTAGTTAATGACTGTAAAATAATTTCTTAATTATTATAAATAAAGGCACTACGATTTAAGAAAAAAGAAACAATTATCTCGGCTTCGGTTCGTTGTAGAAAATTTTAATTTTTTTATAAATCTTCGCTTCATCTTTAGTAACAATAATCTGTAAGTTAGAAACTCATAGGATGTACAAGGCCGCTTCAGCTCTAAATGTTTATAACGAAATTTGCCCCCTTATTTTCAAACCCAACATTTAGCTCGGCTTCAGTTGGTCGTAAAATTTTTTAATTTTTTTCGTTTTGTCTTCAGCAACAATAATCTGTAAGATAAAAAAGGGTTCAAGGCAGGTTTTGTTTATATTCGATTCAGAGTTGGACTACCATCTCCATATAGCAACTATTTCAGCATCCTTATGCATCATTAGTGAAGTTTATGCAGTCACAACTCTGAAGGGAATATAAACATTCTGCCTCTTTTAAGGCAAACCATCGCGATGCAATGAACCCACCTTTTGAGACGCAATCTAGCGACATCTCTCGTATTACGAGGAAAACAACGAAAAGCCCCATATACAAAGTTTACTACTTTTTAAACAATTAGAATAATTGAAATAAAAATATAATAAACAATATTTTAAATCTAAGACTTTTCGTTAATAAACTGCTTTCTGGCTGCATCCCATATCTCCGGATTTTACAATATATAATCACGTAGAGACGACGAAAATAGGAGAAAGCAAATAGAGGACACTTAGGCCATGCATTTACCTTCTCTTCGTCTAGGAAAAGGACCGAAAGACAGTTTCTAAATATTCAAAAACTGAGTAAAATGAAAAAGATAAAAAAGGGTTCAAGGCAGGTTTTGTTTATATTCGATTCAGAGTTGGACTATCATCTCCACATAGCAACTATTTCAGCATCCTTATGCATCATCAGTAAAGTTTATGCAGTCACAACTCTGAAGGGAATATAAACATTCTGCCTCTTTTAAGGCAAACCATCGCGATGCAATGAACCCACCTTTTGAGACGCAATCTAGCGACATCTCTCGTATTACGAGGAAAACAACGAAAAGCCCCAGATACAAAGTTTACTACTTTTTAAACAATTAGAATAATTGAAATAAAAATATAATAAACAATATTTTAAATCTAATACAATAATCTGTAAGTTAAAAACTCATAGGATGTGCAGGGCCGCTTCAGCTCTAAATGTTTTTAACGAAAATTTCCCCCTTATTTTCAAACCCAAAAATTATCTCGGCTTCAGTTCGTTGTAGAAAATTTTAGTTTTTTTATAAATCTTCGTTTCGTCTTTAGTAACAATAATCTGTAAGTTAGAAACTCATAGGATGTACAAGGCCGCTTCAGCTCTAAATGTTTATAACGAAATTTGTCCCCTTATTTTCAAACCCAACATTTAGCTCGGCTTCAGTTGGTCGTAAAATTTTTTAATTTTTTTATGAATCTTCGTTTTGTCTTCAGCAACAATAATCTGTAAGATAAAAAAGGGTTCAAGTGCAGTCACAACTCTGAAGGGAATATAAAAATTCTGCCTCTTTTAAGGCAAACCATCGCGATGCAATGAACATCTCTCGTATTACGAGGAAAACAACGAAAAGCCCCAGATACAAAGTTTACTACTTTTTAAACAATTAGAATAATTGAAATAAAAATATAATAAACAATATTTTAAATCTAATACAATAATTTGTTAAAAGTTAAAAACTCATAGGATGTGCAGGGCCGCTTCAGCTCTAAATATTTTTAACGAAAATTTCCCCCTTATTTTCAAACCCAAAAATTAGAGGTTTAAAAATGTTTTACGCATTTATTTACATCAGAATATGAAAATATAACTCTTTAGAAGAAGATTTGATGTATCACCAACTTTTTACGATTTTTTTTTTCAAAAAGTTATAGCCTTCGACATTTGACCTCTTGGGATAAACAATTTATAATATCTAAGCAACAAATTCGTTAATCCGGCCTTACAATTTTTTTTATGTTTGGAATTGCAAGATCTTCATTTTAAAGCTTTAAAAAATAAAAAAAATTATTTGTACAATAAATACTGCAATTGTAAAAAAGGCCATTTTGGACGTTTCGCAGGCTGTTTTGCAATAACTACTAAACGAAATTAAACTTACCGTAGCTCAAATTGTAGGTTTTTTAATTTACTACAACTTTCTATTAAAAAGTTTTTCTCTACAATCAATATCCTAAGCTGCAAAATTAAAAATCTTTAAAAATTGCAAATTTAACAAATGAAAATCGCAATAAAAAAAAAGCTCACAATATTTTTGGTCAAATTTTAGTAGAAGCTATTCCTGGCATCCTCCTTTACAACACTTAATAGGTTTCAAAAATTCCTGAATTATATCACGTTTTTTCACCCACAGCCTGGGGTAATTCTACAAAATTAAATACCAAGATGGTCAGATAATGGAACAAGTGATGGAGTTTAAATATCTAGACATCATAGGTAGTATCTAGCTACGGAGAGCTCTAAACTGACGAAGTAGAAGATTAAGCGAATAGAACAAAAGCAGGTTGCCTGAATGAAACAATATGGATAAATAAAAATATCGGAAAAGAGATGAAAAGCTGAATTTACAAAACAGTCATTAGACCAATAATGACATACACGCAGAAACACGACCTAATACAGTCAGAACAGAAAGAATGCCAGAAAAAGCGGAGATGAAATCCTTTCGAATATCTGTGGTAAGACACTATGGGACAGAGCTAGAAATACGGATATAGGGCAAAAGTGCATGGTGAATATTGCGAACAACATTAATAACTGGGTAAGAAATAGAGCACTAAAATACAACGATTACATAAGCCGGATGAGAAGAAATAAACTAGTAAGAACTGCGGGAGGCGTTTCCCCAATAGGAAGAAGATCAGTGGGAAAACCACGAAAACGATGGAACTAAAACTTACGGGACGTACCGGGTGGTCCAATAAACCGATCTCTCGGCTATATATCAGAAACTATTCATGTTATAACTTTAGGAGAAAAAATTCCTTAGTAAAAGTGGCCAAGAGAAATCGCTGGAAATAACTTTCAAGTTTCTGGGTTAACCGCTAGGGGGCGTAACCTGTGAAGAAAAATTTGAAAACCAGTTTTTTGTGAAATATGCCCAATTATACAAAGTGTTAAATAAGTAAACTAGAAAGAGGCCTAAATTCTGCACAAAGTTGTTCAAGTACTTTTTTTTATTTTTTCAAATATAGGGTGGGGGAGAGTGGGAAAGTATTTATGGATAAATAACTATAACTTTGGTTTGGATCAACCGATTTTAACGAAATTAGTGTCATTGGAAAGAGTGTGGATAATTTAATTTACATCTACTATAAATCAATTGCATTTAGTTTTAATTGTCATGGGTAGAGGGTACTTTCGAATAGAAAAAATTAAAATTTGTTTTTCTTCAAAATGTTTAATGGAAACATCTATTTATTGTAAATTATAATGGAACTGGATTAAATTAGTAACAAAATGACGCAAACCGCATGTTGATAGCTTTTGTCGAACTCGAGATATGAATCAAAACGCATAAACATAAGTAAGTATAGTATTGACTCACCCTTTATTATAACTTAAAATTAAATATGTGAAAGAAAGATCATACAAATATCTCGATCATTAAAATCTAATGTCAAATTAAATGTTCAAATTGTTTTCCATCGTTATCCACACAAAGATGTAATCTTTCGCGCGTAGACATAACAGCTGCTTCAATCTCAGCTGTTGATATACTATTTATTGCGTTTATAATGCGCTGTTTCATATCGTCTCGCGTGGTTGGTCGAGTTTGGTACACTAAGTCCTTCAATCTTCCCCACAGATAAAAGTCCAGACATGTTAAGTCTGGAGATCTAGCTGGCCATGAAAATATACTTCCCCTTCCAATCCATTTATTTGGATAATTTGCATACAAATAATCTCGAACTCGCCTGGAAAAGTGCGCAGGACACCCGTCATGTTGTAATATCATATCTCTTCTTGTTTGTAAGGAAATATCTTCCAATAAAACAGGCAACTGATTTTCCAGAAAATCCAAATATGTTTCTCCATTTAAAGTTCTATCAAAGAAATATGGACGTACGATCTTTCCATCAACTATACCACACCAAACATTAAGACTCCATCTACCTTGAAGCTGCACCTCCTGTATCGAGTGCGGATTTTCTTCAGCCCAATAATGCATATTATGCAGATTAACACCACCCGCGCTATTAAACGTAGCCTCGTATGTCCACAAAATCTTTGACATGATATGCGGTTCTTCTTCTAGCAGACCTAACATCCAATTGCAGTAGTCCAGCCTTGCATCAAAATCTCTCTCATGTAAAGCTTGGTGGAGAACTACATGAAAAGGATGCAGTCTAAAAAACAGAACAATAAATATTGGTGAAAAAGAAACCACTATATTTACTAAAACTCAAAAAATCTTGAAAAATCCACAATTGTTTCACAAGATAAATCGTACATAAATATTTTTAAGAAACGGATAATAAAAGAATAAAAGCGCCGTGTTGCCGTTTTTATCGGAATATTAAAATAACAGTTAAATCTAAAGTTTAAAAGCAATTCCAAGTTTTTGACCTAAACGTTCACTTTATAATATAAAAAACCAACCTGTGATGTTTTAAAATCCTTAAAATAGTAGTTTTGGGTATGTTTAATTCTATAGAGATTTGCCGACTGCTTATATGTGGATTCTGTTGAATTAAAGCAAGAACATTGATTGAATTATCTTCGGTCATACCTCTACTATGTCGTTTAAAACAAGGACGATGAAAACTACCAGTTTATCTTAATCTTCTTGCCTTTCTTTCAAATACTTGTTTGCCATAATGCCTCCTGTCAGGATATCTTACAGAATATATACGTGAGGCAATAGCGGCATTTTGGTGACATTCGAAATAAACTGCAATCATATCATACAATTCTGCATTTGATATACTCATCACGAATTATTAGTACTGATAATTAATTACTAATATTACCAATGTTAATATCTATTGAAAAAGTGCAATCTTCAATTCGAGTTATAATATAACACTTCTTAACAATGTTTTGACTGCTGTCAATAAATAAACAATATGAACTTCCCGTCAAATTCATTGTCATAGCCTACTTAGTTTCGAAAAAACTATTTTTAATCGTATGAAATAACAATGGTCAAAATAGGTATCAACATTGAGATTCTTCTGCTATAAAAAAATTTGAAAGTACCTACTGACTTATTTTTTAATTTAATTTATAAAACAGGGTGAGTCAATACTATACTTACTTATGTTTATGCGTTTTTATTCATATCTCTAGTTTGACAAAAGCTATCAACATGCGGTTTGCGCCATTTTGTTACGAATTTAAACCAGTTCCATTATAATTTACAATAAATAGGTGTTTCCGTTAAACATTTTGAACAAAAACAAATTTTAATTTTTTCTATACGAAAGTACCCTCTACCTATGACAATTAAAACTAAATGCAATTATTTTATAATAAATGTAAACTAATTTATCCACGCTATTTCTAATGACACTAATTTCGTTAAAATCGGTTGATCCAAACCAAAGTTATAGGTATTTATCCACAAATACTTTCCCACTCTCCCCCACCCTATATTTGAAAAAAATAAAAAAAAGTACTTGAACAACTCTGTGCAGAATTTAGGCCTCTTTCTAGTTTACTTATTTAACACTTTGTATAATTGGGCATATTTCACAAAAAACTGGTTTTCAAATTTTTCTTCACAGGTTACGCCCCCTAGCGGTTAACCCAGAAACTTGAAAGTTATTTCCAGCGATTTCTCTTGGCCACTTTTACTAAGGAATTTTTTCTCCTAAAGTTATAACATGAATAGTTTCTGATATATAGCCGAGAGATCGGCTTATTGGACCACCCGGTACATTGAAAAACAGACAAATATACAGGGTGTAACGAAAATACAGGTCATAAATTTAATCACATATTCTGGGACCAAAAATAGTTTGATTGAACCTAACTTACCTTAGTACAAATGTGCATATAAAAAAGGTTACAACCCTTTGAAGTTACAAAATGAAAATCGATTTTTTCCAGTATATCGAAAACTAATAAAGAATTTTTATTGAAAATGGACATATGGCATTCTTATGACAGTAGCATCTTAAGAAAAAATTATAGTGAAATTTGGACACCCTATAAAAATTTTATGGGGGTTTAGTTGCTTTAGACCCCCCCAAACTTTTGTGTACGTTCCAATTAAATTATTATTGTAGTACCATTACTTAAACACAATATTTTTAAAACTTTTTTGGCTCTTAGTTCTTTTTCCAAAAGTCAGTTTTTATCGAGATATTTTGAATATTTGTCAAATACACCACATATTTGTATATTATGGTTAACTACGATTGTGGAGATTTGGTAATAATATGAAAATTTATGTATGATTTACATTTTTAGGTATATTTTGAACCGTATTAAAAAAGAAGCCATATCTCGATAAAAGTTGCCTTCTCGAAAAAATACAAGAGGCAAAAAAGTTTTAAAAACATTTTGTTTAACTAATGGTATCGCAGTAATAGTTTAATTGGAGCGTACACAAACATTTGGGGGGTTTAAAGGAACAAAGCCCCGATAAAATTTTTATATAAACATCTTAAAAAAGAAGCCGCAACTCGATAAAAACTGCTTTATCGAAAAAATACTAAGAACCAAAAAAGTTTTAAAAATATTGAATTTAACTAATGGTATCACAATAATAATTTAATTGGAACGTACAGAAAAGTTTGGGCGGGTTTAAGGGAACAAAACCCCCATAAAATTTTTATTGGGAGCTCAAATTTCACTATAATTTTTCTTTAAGATGCTCCTGCCATAAGAATGCCACATATTTATTTTCAATGAAAAATCTGTAATAGTTTTCGATATATTCGAAAAACTCGATTTTCATTTTGTAACTTCAAAGGGCTATAACTTTTTTTATGTGCATATTTGTACTAAGGTAAGTTAGGTTCATTCGAACTATTTTTGGTCCCAGAATATGTGATTTAATTTATGACCTGTATTTTTGTTACACCCTGTATATAGGTACACAAAAAAAGAACAAGATTATCATCTTCCTTCTCGATAGCCTACGCCTACGCCTTATTAAACATATTTATATTTCTGTAGCTTCTGTCATTCTCCACATTTTATTGAATTTTTTATTCTGTGAAAAGTGTACGTAAAATTTAATTTGGATCTAGTATCCTTATATCTATTTCTACGCCAGTCAATGGGAGCAAGAATAGGATATTACCTCCGAATTCTATCCTACTGCATGGATTTTAATGAAATTTTGGGAATAGCTTCTACTTATCTCCTAGTTTAAAGTCTACCCTATGCCGATGTGTGCTTTTATCTTGGGGGTGGTTCCCTTCCCACCCCTTCTTAGGGGTGGAAAATTTTTTGGTAAGATAAACACGGAATTCGTTAGAGAACCTAATTCTAAGCAAAAACTCTTCTATAATTTTTTTTTGAAAACTCAATATTTTTGAGTTATTCGTGGTTGAAAATTGGCCATTTTCATAGAAACATAACACCTTTTAGAACGGTTTTTTATCAATACCTTAAAAAATATGCATCTAACCCAAAAAACTGTATAAAACATTTTTGTAGGTTATAAAAAAATAAAGACACACTTGCCTTCATAAATCTTCTAGTTATAATACAAAAAGAGATATGGTAGGTGAAATAGTTTGTTTTTTTTTTGCTACATGCTCAAATTGGTGTAATCAACTTGAAATAACAATGAGACGGTCCATTTTATGTGTGTAATGCTAACAATATTTTTTGTAGTGCTTGAAAATACGTTTAAAATGAGTAATATTAAAGGTAAATTACATTCAAACTAAGCGAGATATCTTGTAAACAAAATTGATGACTAATATATTTTAAGAAAAAATGAGAAGTAATTTTAACCCCCATCCACCAGAATGTAAATGCATCATTTTTCGTCTACAATACCTTTTATTATAGTATTATTTCTACGTTCAAAAAGTTAGACGAATTTAAAATGAATGGTTTTTGAAAAAAAATAAGATCAAATTATAGAGCGCATTTTTAAATTTTCTTAAAAATCTTCTTTTTCTCCATGTAACTTGAAAATGATAAGAGATACGGTAATGAAAAATAAAAAGAAAATTTTTACCTAAAAAAGCCCTACATTTTTGTGTGGTATCTTTTTCGTATCTCTTATCTTTTTTGAGTTACATTAAGGAAAAAGAAGATTTTTAAGAAAATTTAAAAATGCGCTCTATAATTTGATTTTACTTTTTTCAAAAATCCTTCATTTGAAATCACTCCAACTTTTTGAACATAGAAATAATACTATAATAAAAAGTATTTTAGAAGGAAAACGATGTATTTAAATTCTGATGGATGTGGGGTTAAATCATATACTACTTCTCATTTCTTCTTGAAATATATTAGTCATCAATTTTTTGCAGAATATCTCGCTTAGTTTAAATGTGATCGACATTTTATAGTGCTCATTTTAAAGGCATTTTTAAGCACTACCAAAGTTATTGGTACCACTATACACCTAAACAATTTTTCTGTTATTTCAAGTTGAATACACCGATTTGAGCATACACCAAAAAACAAATTTTTCTCACCTACCGTACCCCTTTGTGTATTATAACTAGAAGATTCATGAAGGAATTAATCTCTTTGTTTTTTTATAAGCTATAAAAATATTTGATACAGTTTTTTTGTTAGATGCATAGTTTTTAAGTTATTCGCAAAAATCCGGCCGAAAGGGTATCGTTTTTCAATGAAAATGGCCAATTTTCAACAACGAATAACTCAAAAAGTATTGAGTTTTCAAAAAATAATTATGGAACAGTTTTTGCTTAGAATTAAATTCTTTAGCCCCTTCCGTGGCTATTTTATCCAAAAATATTTTCACCCCCGAAAAGGGAGGAGAACCACCCCCAAGAAAAAAGGGCACATCGGCTTAGGGTAGACTTTGTTTCTTGATCTATTCCCTACTTACTGTGAAAATATCAAGTAAATCGATGTAGTAGGATGGTATTCGGAGCCAAATACCCTCACTGACTGCCCTATTCTCTATAGTCTAAAAATCATTATATTTTTTTAGGTTTATGAAGCTCTGATACGTTATGTATAATAATTGACTATGCTCATTATAATATGTATCAGTATATCATTAATGCATTATTACTTTTAATAATAATAAGCTTAATTATTATACGTCTGCGTATTTCTATAAATGGGAATGTTTTAAATAATTTTCTAGTTTATAATTTATAGAAGTCAGCAATTTTGTATCAAACTTTATTAAAATTATATAACTTTTGGAAAAATAATTGTTTCAGATATTCAAATTTTTCTAGGTATACTTTGATTTTTAGATATGAAGCATGTTATAGCTACAATTTTGCTTTGTTTGCCTTGGTTAAGTTACGGAATGATAAACCGAAAGGTAGGTCGAGACAAATTTATTTATTTTTTTTATTTAAATAAAAATGACCCTGCATCAACTACTATAAGAATTATTAGTTAAAGTTATTCAATTTCTTGCAATGAAATTTCTCTTTACATAGATCAAAACACTGTTTTTAGGATTTTAGTGAAAATCAATTGGAGAGAATTGACTCAATACATCAGATATGCAAACACACAACCGGTGTCTCTGAGACGTTAATAAATCAAATGATTAAGGGTGGATTTCCAGAGGATCTAAAAGCAAAGGTAATCATATTGAATTATAAGAAACTAAATAAATTAAATAAACACTATTCAAAATAAAATTGAAACAAAGTAAGTATCTTTTTCGTCCTTTTTCGGTACATATCAGTCACAAAGGCAAAGGCCTTACAGCCTTCTACCTTATAACAGGTTGTTCCGTGTTTTGTATTTTGGTCCAATCTATAAGGTTTTTCAGCCAAAAAGGTTGCTGTCTCTTTCAATCCTTTTTTTACAAATAGATAAATAACCAATAAAAAATTATCCAATTTTAAATATCTAGGTTGTTATATTAACGAAAAATTAGATCCAGATGAGAAGATAAAATGGAGAATTAATATAGCTCGTGCAACTTTTTTAAAACGAGGTCACTCTTTTGTAACGATTACAAAACTTCAAAACTCATGATTAAGTATTACATACTTAGTGTCTGTCTATCTACCATTAACCTTCTAGGATTTTTGAGATGTAATTGTATGTTCTTTTCCTCATGATCATTTTTCAGTGCGTCACAGTTTTTCGATTTCTTTCTAATAAAAATAATAGTCTCCCGTTTTATACCGCACGCGGCTTTGGGAGTATAGCAGGGTAGTCTGCTGTATCTAGGGCCTACGGTATACAAGGAAGGTAACAGGGCCAGTGCTACGCTTCAACCGCCTATTATTACCCCTGGTTTTACCCAAGGTACTCATTTTATTCAGGCTGAGTCGACCTGGGGCCTATAGACATTTAAGAATATCTGGTTGTTCTTGCCGGCGGTAGGATTTGAACTCCGGACCACCGCACATACATAGATTTTAGATATTTAGGCGGCCAAAAGTCATTTTTAAAAAGTCGAAATAACGGTAAGCTATTAACCGTTCCGGTGAGCCAACAGTTCCAGCTACGATATATCATCCCCTCCACCCACGACCGAAGCGCAGGAGTTGGCCTGCGGTCATTCGAATTCGACAGTGAACGAGTGTGTATGTGTTAGTTTTCGACGCTCTCCTAAACTTATAACTTTCTTAAGTGCATTATTCATTTCAAGCTAATTGTTTCGTTTTAATTGTGATGGATTGCGATAATACAGGTAAGAACTATTGTTTTTGAAAGCACAATAACTCAGTTCACATTATCTGTCATTAATTTTGAACACGACAAACATCACCCTGTTCATAATGTATTTTTTTACATCAATTTATATTCAATAACTGTTTTAAAGTACTTCTTAGTCCGTCCCTGTCATAATTTTTATTATAATATATACTTGACATATGTAACTGTAATTCTATAAAAAACAGCCGCGCAAATTTGCGCTTTTTTGAGTTAAGCCCTTTTGAAATGCTCTATGTCGAATATTTCAAAATATTGAATTTGCGTTATTTTGTATCAAACTAGTTTTTCATTTGTTTCAGGTCTACCTACTGCATCGGGTACTAAAGTAGTGACTCGTCAATATATATTTGACCAACTACAAAGTCAAAATTTACCAACATTAAATGAAAAATTTGAGTATTATGATAATTTTCTCCTAATACGTTATGGGCACAACCAGGAGGCTAAAGATGTCTTCAAACAAAGATATTCTAATATAAAATCACAAATTAAGCAACGATGGGCAAAATCAAATAAACACCTAGATGTTTTCCTGAAAAAAACCAATCGTGGTTAGAGGGAACATTCGAGATTCCCATTGAAACAGCCTTCACTCAAGGTCGACCACCCAAGTCTTTTGGGGAATTAAGTGAGCGTAGTAAACGAAGGAAAACTGAAGAAATAAGAGCCTCTGTAGGTAATGAAGTTATTGTCCACGCTGCTAAATCTGTGTTGCAGACAACAGGACGTAGGGCCGCCTCACAATTGCTTAAAAATATTACGAACTCACCAACACGGGCCAGTAAATATAGAAAAGCCTACAGTAAAGTTTACGACAAGGATGAGCTACCTCCATTGACGCCTTTGCAAGCACTCAAGATGTTAGTTGAAGCTCATCTATTAAGACGGCAGTATGAGATAGTAAGAGCAACAAATCCAAAACATATCCCTTGCTATGACCTTGTTTTGAAATCTAAACAATAGTGCTATCCACCGAAAGAATCCCTAAAAATTACGTCTACCTGCGCAGAGAGTAACCTACAGTGTCTAATGGATCTAACCGTAACACGATTATCAAAATACCTAGAAGATGTGCTAATTCGACTTAACGAGCAAGAGAGGAAGTCTTTAATGATAATTTGCAAATGGGGTTGTGACGGTGCCCAACAATCCAAATTTAAACAAAGTTTCAATAATGATACTGATTCAGATGCAAACATTTTTATGAGTTCCTTTGTACCTTTGCGCATTGTTTGTGGAAAAAACGGTAGTAAAATTATATGGCAAAATCCAACCCCTTCTTCGTCAAAGTTTTGCCGGAAAATTCGATTTAGATTTGTGAAAGAAACAACGGATGTAACTAAAGAAGAAATAAAGTATGTGCAGGAGTCTATTAAACAACTGAACTATACAGTTGTTACGTTAAACGAAGAAGAGTTTTCGTTCGTGCACCAACTCAAAATGAGTATGATTGACGGTAAAGTGTGCAACGCAGCCACAGACACAAAGTCAACATCCAAGTGCTACATTTGTGGAGCTACATCGAAGAACTTTAATGATTTGTCAATGAAAAATACTGTAAACCCTGAAGCTTTGGAATTCGGTTTGTCAATATTACACGCGTGGATCCGTATTTTTGAAAGTATTATACACCTTGCATATAAACTACCTGTAAAAAAATACAGGGAAAGAAAAAGTGAAGAAGAAAAGGCATTAGAAGCCCAAAAGAAGTCGGAAATTCAGGAGAGGTTTCGGAATGAAACCGGACTACTCGTTGACATGCCAAAGGCCAACTTTGGCAACACCATTGATGGCAACACAAGCCGCAGATTTTTTGAAAACCCTGAATTGGCTTCAGACATTACAGGTATTAGCTTTGATCTGATTTACAGAGTCAAGATTATTTTAGAAACTATTTCAAGTGGCCACAAAATAGATGCTGAAAAATATGATACGTATGCGTACGAACCAGCAAAATTGTACGTGGAACTGTATGGTTGTCACCCAATGACGCCAACCATGCACAAGATATTGATACATGGAAGTCAAATCATAAAAAGTTCGCTACTTCCAATAGGACAGCTATCAGAAGAAGCTGCAGAAGCCCGGAACAAGCATTTCCGATCATACCGGTTAAATTTTGCAAGAAAGTTTTCTAGGGAAGAGTGTAACTTAGATGTATATTATAGACTTTTGTTAAGTTCAGATCCCTTCATTAGTTGCTCGAGACAAATAAAAAAACCTTCACGCAAGGCATTTCTATCTGAAACGATTGAAATTTCATTACCTGCTGACCCAAACACAGAGTCAGTGGAGTCGTCTGAACTGGAAGATAATGATTATTAATATATTTTTTTTTATTGGTAATTCGAGTTTTCATTCATTTGTGTTTTGTAACTATACTGTTTTTATACCATGATAAAATATGTTTGTTGTAAAAAATATATACTTTTCCTTTAATTTAATTGAACGTAGAACCAAAATTACCCCAAAAATAATTTTGGCCGCCTAAATCTTTGAAATCTATGTATGTGCACCGGCATGCGAGGCAAGCACACTACCACCTGCGCTTCACCGGCCCTCTCGATTTCTTTCTAACGCATTAAATTGTATGTGACAGAATAAAAGGCACGTCGGTGATTACATTTCTTCGGTGACATTTATAATATTTATTCTAGTTATTCTAGTTGTCGATAGATGGCGCCATAATAAAAAAATAATTTTTTTTAATTAGATAATAATATTAAAAATATAATCTGTATAATTTATAAGACTATACAAATCAAAGAAAATACCATTTTATAAATGCAAGAAACCCATTTGATTTGTTTTTATTCCAAATTGAAAATAAAATGTGACAACTGTCAGATTTAACTAAAATGTCATGTTAGAATAAATGTCATAAATGTGTATTATCACGGACTTACCCTCTTTTCTATCATTTGTTACGCACTGAAAAATGATCATGAAAAGGACAATAGATGCTAAACATTTTAATAGAACAATTAGAATACTAAAGATACTGTCAAAGGCTAAGATGGCAAATGATGCATTTCTCAACAAAGCAGAAGGTACTAGTCAGCTGATTGATGGCGGGAAAGTAGCATATCTTGGACGGGTTTACCCCAAAAACCCCGACAGCCTAAATCCCAGCAGCCAAAATCCCGATAGCCAAAATACCGACGGCCAAAATGCCGACACACCAGAATCCCGACACGCCAAAATCCCGACCGTCAGAATCCCGACACGTCAAAATCCAGACAGCCAGAATATCGACGGCCAAAATCAGATTTTCAAAACTATAATACATAGCATCTATCTATTTTTGTTACGTGGCAGTATTATTTCAAACATGAAATTTATTTATATTTATATTTGTATTTAACTATACAGGGTGTTTCATTAATAATTGTCCATATAGTAACTGGAAAACCTTTAGCACAGAATACGAAGATTTAACCTAAAACACTTAAATAAAATGTGGTTCCTTACTGACTTACAGGGTGTTTTGTCTAAAAATTTAAAAAATATTTTTGCTCAGCATTTTAAAACTGTTCGACGTATCCTTTTCATATTTGGCAGGAAGTATAGATACTGTACAAACTACCAAATTATGTTAAATAAAAGTTTCTGGCTATTACCAGAGGCGTACGACGGGGGAAAGTGAATGGTTGACCCTTTCCAAATTCTACACCACTGGCGGAATTGCTATTTTAGTTCAATTTTTGGATTCTCCAATACTTTCTATTAAAATAATATACTCTCCATTTGTAACGATAAAGTCATTAGTTTTCGAAATCTTTGAAGTTAAAAATGAAACGACACGGTTATTTTGATTAATGTATTGTGTCGCTTCATTTTTAATTTCAAATATCTCGAAAACTAATCATTTTATCGTTACGAATCAACAGTAAATTATTTATATAAAAAGTATTGGAAAATCAAAAAATTACACCAAAATGTCAATTTCGTCAGTGGCGTAGAATTTGGGAAGGGTCAACCAGTCACTATCCCCTATTGTACGCCTCTGGTAGTAGCTAGAAACGTTTATTTATCTTAACTTAGTAGGGTGTACAGTACCTACACTTTCTGTCAAGTATGATAAGGATACGCCAATTAGTTTTAAAGTACTGGGTACAAATAATTTTTAAAGTTTAATCATATGAATCATATCATAAATTAATCAAAATAACTGTGCCGTTTCATATTTAACTTCAATTATCTCGAAAACTAATGACTTTATCGTTACCAATGAAGAGTATATTATTTACGTAGAAAGTATTAGAGAATCTAAAAATGGCACTAATATAGTAATTTCTCCAGTGGCGTAGAATTTGAGAAGGGTCAACCATTCACTATCCTCTGTCGTACGCCTCTGGTAGTAGCTAGAAACGTTTGTTTATCATAATATAGTAGGGTGTATAGCGGACGCACTTTCTGCTAAGTATGAAAACGATACATCGAATAGTTTTAAAATGCTGAGCAAAAATAATTTTTAAATTTTCAGATAAAACACCCTGTAACTCAGTAAGGAACCACATTTTATTTAAGTGTTTTAGGTTAAATCCTCGTATTTTGTGCTAAGGTTTCTCCAGTTACTATATGGACAATTATTAATGAAACACCCTGTATAATATTCATCACTACTTGGAAGAAAATTTAAACCGATTTCCAAAAAAATATTTACCTTTTAATATGAATTAATTTTCTAAATAAAATTTCTAACATAGGTACATAAATGAAATTTTTTTTGCCAATATGTAGTTAAATATAATAATCAAATCGTCAATTCAACTTTACATTCATATTATAGATATTATTATCAAGTCACTTAAAAACGTCCATTTGAATAAGTATAGCTTTTACATTATAAAATGAAGTGTTTAATAATTTCTCTTTTAAAATACAAAATAATTAGTACCCGTACTTATTAGTAAGTAAGTAATTAATCATACAGAACAAGTAAAAACTTCGTTTGTATAATGGTATAAAAAGTTTATTGAAAAACTATTAAAAAGTCATCCAAAAGGTTTCGCAAAACGTTTTCAATCTAGATCAGATTATCTTCAGTGCCTAGAACGAAATATTTCCACGTTAGAATGAATACAAAAGGTTAAAATTATTATTATAGTTAAAGAAAAAATGTGGAATATACTTACGTTCTGCTTAGTACATGAAACTAGCAATCTTGTAGAATAGGTGACATCGAGAAATATGATTTACATTTTTAAAAGATGATGTTGGTGGCGACTCTAAGTCGATGTTAAGCGACAAAATTTTAGGTGTGCTCAAAGGGCAACATGATTCACTGCTCGATGGTAACGTGTGGTACCTGCCAGTTAGATGGACACAGACCAACAAGAATATAGGAGATGACAATCTATGTACTCTATTAAATTTAGTTCAATTATAAGAATCTAACTTGTCATGCAGATCTGTCAAAAAATTATTAATGTTAATGAGGCCAAAGATTTCGAGCAAAGAATCATACATTACCTTAAGCTTACAGTTGATGTATTTCCGCTTGCTATAATGCAAGCGAGCAATTTCGAGCAATTCTTTGCTCGAAATCTTTGGCTTCATTAACATTAATAATTTTTTGACAGATCGGCATGACAAGGTAGATTCTTATAATTGAACTAAATTTAATAGAGTACATAGATTGTCATCTCCTATATTCTTGTTGGTCTGTGTCCATCTAACTGGCGAGTACCACACGTTACCATCGAGCAATGAATCATGTTGCCCTTTGAGCAATCCTAAAATTTTATCGCTTAACATCGACTTAGAGTCGCCACTAACATCATCTTTTAAAAATGTAAATCATATTTCTCGATGTCACCTATTCTACAAGATTGCTAGTTTCATGTAGTAAGCAGAACGTAAGTATATTCAACATTTTTTCTTTAACTAGTCATAATTTTAACCTTTTGTATTCATTCTAACGTGGAAATATTTCGTTCTAGGCACTGAAAATAATCTGATCTAAATTGAAAACGTTTTTCGAATCCTTTTGGATGACTTTTTAATAGTTTTTCAATAAACATTTTATACCATTATACAAAAGAAGTTTTACTTGTTCTGTATGATTTTTAATTATGGTATACAGCCAGCTACTGGGACTTTCCCATTGATTTTAAGTAATTAATATTTCAATTTTAATACTCTATGTAAGATCTGGTACTGCAATTGAAAAGGAAACAATGAGCATTCAAAATGTAGTGGTCGGGATTTTTCCTTATGCGAGGATTGTGGCATGTCGGGATTTTGGAATGTCGAGATTCTGGTGTGTCGGGATTTTGGCCGTCTAGATTTTGGCTATCGGGATTTTGGGTGCTGCCTATCTTGGATATATAATGCGTGGGAAATAGTGTAATATCCTTCAACAAATTGTGATGCACAAAATCAAGAGACGCAGAGGAAATCTAGAACACAAGCGTCGTGTTTTAAGAATGTGAAATAATGGACCGGGATACAGAGAACCGAACAACAGTTCAGACTAGCTTAAGACAAAATAGTCTCGAAGTGTTAATCACCAACGCCAAGGGGACTTAATAAGGCAGTTAAGAAGAAGACTTCTTGTAATATATGAGGCGATTTCTTTCGATACATTACTTCGTAATATGTATTACTTAGTAATAGATACAGTCGAACCCGCTTATTAGAATACCTGTTAAACGAATATCCCGCTTTAAGGAATAGAAATTTGAGGTCCCGAAACTTTTCTACTAGCCACCAATGATCGGTTATTAGAATATCCCGGTTATAGGAATACTTTTGCATGGCACGAGGGCTATTCCAATAAGCGGGTTCGACTGTATATCGAAGATATTTTGTCTAAAATCCAATAGTTTCATTTCTTTAAATCTGCCGTGCTAAGCCCAAAGGCGGTAACTGATTTTTTATCGAAAATGAGATTGTTGTATTTCTACGTAGATTATAGGTATTTAGAATATTTTTACCAAGTCCTTGGAGTTGTAGAACTATTATAATGGGTATCTAGAATATATTTACAAAGTCTTTGGGGTTGTAGAAGCATTATAATATAATGAAACCTACCTAGAAATACAAAAATGTCATTTTCGATAAAAAATCAGTTAAGGCCTTTGGGCTTAGCACGGCAGAAATGGTCTCTTCCATCGACCCATACTATTTATTTTTGTATACTTATATTTATTAAAATTAATTTTTTTCTTTTCTTCGTGTATTAATCAACTATATTATATTTCAGATGTCATGAACCTTTCTGATTTTTCTATATTTTCAATAGAATAATATGAAAGAATTATTTCTTTGTGGCATTTATGTAATTTACTATTCTAACGGGGAGATAAGTCACAATTTAACTTGATATATGATATTATTGGTATTATTGACGTTTCGACTTCCACCTCGGACGTCGTTATCAAAATACAAAATATTACTAAACTAAACAAAAATGTTGTTGCTTAGTTAAAAGATTCTTTCAATACTTTAATTTAATCTGACTCATTCATATCGGCAATTCAGACGTATATTATACATTTTAAAGTAGAAGACTTTAAAATGATATTGACAATATTTATGAGTTGCGTTCCTGGGACGACTTTACTAAAAGATAGTTTATTCGAATACATGTTTGTGAGAGAAAAAATGGCTTGGATGCGGGTCCGTTAGCCACTATTTGATTACATGAAATCAACTTTAACTCGATAAATTCAATAAAATCATTTTTTAAGTTAAATATTTCGCAGTTAGAATAGTACATTAGAATAATAGGGCTTTTCATCGATTGTCATTTGTTTCGAGCTTCTGTCATATGTTGTATAATATGTGTATAATATTAATATACACGGATTATACGACATATGATGGAAGCTTGAAACAAATGACTGTGAATGAAAAGCCCTATACTAATAATTTCCTCCATTAATTTGACAGTTCACATGGACAATTTGAAGTTTGACGTTGACATTTGACATTGAAATTGACGTTGATCGAATTATTTTTTACTTGTGATATTCAATTTTAACTGTTTGTTTTAGAGATATTCGTATTGTCTTTGGATGGTCTATATGGAAGTGAGTATAAACTAAAAATTTGAACATGTGTTTATTATAATTTTATTTTTGACAACTAAGTAGTTATTGTGGTTAAGTAAAATGGCTTTGTTGTGATTATTGTTTTGTCTTCTAAAATGGCACTGAATTAAGACAGACAAGAAGAAATAAAGGATAAATAATCTTTTTCTCAACTTGCATTTTTTAGACTTTCTTCTTTCCAGTAAGCCTAACGAACATTACCAAAAACCGATAAGATCGACAAATTGATTGTATAAAATATAAATATACTACTTACTTAAAAGACTAAGTTTTCAATCTAATGGCATATAAAACAACATCCCACCAGACTGAAAACAATGGGAACCTTCTCTGGTTACAACTCCGAATCGTCTACAATTTGCAAGCCATAACGGATGCTGAGACTTAAGAAGATAAGGGAATTTTACAATTTATAATTCACGTCCCATCTGCTGAGCGCGGTAAAGTTCCAATGAGAATGGTTCCCTTTTCCACTTTCAATTTCGTTGCAAAACGAAAATACAGCCGCACCATATTCTAGTCCAATCAGAGAGTGCAGCAAGCACGTCTACCGGTTTTGAAACTTATTAGTCTCTCATCAGGAGGCACATATGTTGCTCTCTCTGATCCAACCAAAACAAACCCCGGCGTGCAGTCACGGATTTTCTAGGTAACGGCAAAAGACTAAGTTTTCATTCTAATGGCATATAAAACAACATAATGTTACTCCACATCCCACTAGACTGAAAACAATGGGAACCTTCTGTTCCGTCTCCTTATGGTTTAGTTAATTTTTGTTTCGATTTTATTTTACATGTAGATGCATATCAGAACATTCCTAAAGCTTGGGTAAATTATTTTCCAGAAATATCTTAATAGATTAAAATACATTTATTCTTACCCATAGTTCTGGGTAATATTTGTCAATTGTATTCCTGATTCTCTTTATAAAGTTAGGTATTTGGAAAGTTTGTGCGAGACCAGCTATGTTGCTGCTTCTTAGAAGGACAGTGATGACGATTTGTTAATTACGTTTTTTTTCCAAAGTGAAATTTTGTAGAAGAGATAAAGACATTTTTGCTTTCCCCACCACATGGGATTTCTGGTAGAGCGCTTTTTGTAATTTCAGTAAGTAGTAGCGAACAAAACTTTGATCTGTAAACACCTCTAGCAATCAATAAAGAGTTCTATCGAAAAGTGTCGCCGAATATTATTTAATTGCTAAAGTAATATTTAATAGCATCGTATATTCACGGTAAACTAATCGTGAAACAAACACCTTCTCTGGTTACACCTCCGAGGCTTCTACAATTTGCAAGCCATAACCGATGCTGAGACTAAGGAAGATGAGGGAGTTTTACAATTTATAATTAACGTCCCTTCTGCTCAGCGCGGCAAAGTTCCAACGAGAATGCTTCCCTTCGTACTCCAATCAGAGTAAACATGTAAATCAAAAATGTATAACCATTTTCAATTTCGTTGCAAAACGAAAATACAGCCGCACCATATTCTAGTCCAATCAGAGAGTTTAGCAAACACCTCTACCGGTTTCGAAATTATTAGTCTCTCATCAGGAGGCACATATGCTGCTCTCTCTGATCCAACCAAAACAAACCCCGGCGTGCAGTCACGGATTGCAACGAGCGAAATGGCATAGATGCCCTAACGGCAACCAGACCAGACCAGGCTTTTCAGTCTGGTGGGATGTAGAGTAACATTATATTGTTTTATATGCCATTAGATTGAAAACTTAGTCTTTTCATAGCAGTTGGGAACCATTCTCGTTGGAACTTTACCGCGCTGAGCAGATGGGACGTGAATTATAAATTGTAAAATTCCCTTATCTTCCTTAGTCTCAGCAACCGTTATGGCTTGAAAATTGTAGAAGCCTCGGAGGTGTAACCAGAGAAGGTTTCCATTGTTTTCAGTCTGGTGGGATGTAGAATAACATTATGTTGTTTTATATGCCATTAGATTGAATACTTAGTCTTTTGATAGCAGTTGCCGCTAGGGCATATATGCCATTTCGTTCGTTGCAATTTGTGACTGAACGCCGGGTTTTGTTTTGGTTGGATCAGAGAGAGCAGCATATGTGCCTCCTGATGAGAGACTAATAAGTTTCGAAACCGGTAGAGGTGCTTGCTGCACTCTCTGATTGGACTAGAATATGGTGCGGCTGTATTTTAGTTTTGCAACGAAATTGAAAATGGTTATTCATTTTTGACTCCTTACTTACTCCGTAGAGTTACAACCCTTCGTGTGTTTTAGTCGACTCGACAACATGTCTCCACTCTTCTCGGTCTTGTTTGAGCAATCTCTATCCAGTTCTCCATGCGCGCGCCCATAGCTTTCAGGTCTCCTGCTATATTATCACGCCACCGGACTCGAGGGTTGATTTATGTTAGGACGAGGACGTGGACGACACGGCTGTCTTATGGGACACGTTGAAGAATCATCTGGTGTGAAAAGCTTTGGTTAGTTTATCATTCACCGGAACGGGGCTACATCGGGGACGTCCATGGACGTACGATTTCTATTGTTCTACGCACGTATCGCGCACGCCCCATCCTAACATAAATCCGGCTTTATCTGTTTTTTCCGTACCAGCCTTACTGTTATTTGGACAAAAATATATAGGGTTACTAAAAAATATTGATATAAAGATCAAAAACAAACGGTGATATAAAATACAATATGATAATCTAAAAATGGTTGCATTTTAGGGTTGCATTTCTTAGAGGAGTCAATTTTATTTTTTAAATATTGAAAGGGTTGCATGTGAGTCCATATTAAATGTAGTAATTAAACACAGACTTACTCACAATCATTTAATTATACTTTGACGACCGGTTTTGATCTCTACACTATTCAGATCATCATCAGGTCGGCGTTACAAGTAGTTAAATGCTACAATTAAAGAAAACCAGAATTAGAACATTATCTGGTTGCACAAATATTAACAGAAAGCCAAATTCGAAAAAGTTTTTGAAATAAATGTTTGCAACTGTTGACATTTCAGAATATTGATACATACAAATGCACACCTATGAGTTAAAATGCTCATAAGCATATATGAGCAAATGGGTGCATGCAGTTTGTGAATATTTGTTGAAATTTAAATTTTTTAACTATTAAAAAACAAATTAAAACATTAAGCTACCTTAAATATGCATCCCAATTCAAAATAATAATAATAAATAGATAGTAATATTGTTCAAACCTACTCACATGCCGTTACAAGGGATGCGTTGCCACTTAGTTGTTATCATATTAATTCGTCCAACTTATGCCAATTAGTTTGCTGGGAAGTAAAATTTTTTTTCAAAAAAAAAAAAATTACTTTGTTTTGACCTGCGTAACATGTCTGTTTACCGTATAACTCTCCCAGCAAACTAATTGGCATAAGTTGGACGAATTAATATGATAACAACTAAGTGGCAACGCATCCCTTGTAACGGCATGTGAGTAGGTTTGAATAATATTACTATCTATTTATTATTATTATTTTGAGTTGGGATGCATATTTAAGGTTGCTTAATGTTTTAATTTGTTTTTTAATAGTTAAAAAATTTAAATTTCAACAAATATTCACAAACTGCATGCACCCATTTGCTCATATATGCTTATGAGCATTTTAACTCATAGGTGTGCATTTGTATGTATCAATATTCTGAAATGTCAACAGTTGCAAACCTTTATTTCAAAATTTTTTTCGAATTTGGCTTTCTATTAATATTTGTGCAACCAGATAATGTTCTAATTCTGGTTTTCTTTAATTGTAGCATTTAACTACTTGTAACGCCGACCTGAAGATGATCTGTATAATGTAGAGATCGAAACCGGTCGTCAAAGTATAATTAAATTATTGTGAGTAAGTCTGTGTTTCATTACTACATTTATTTTTTAAATGTGTAGAGGGGTTTAGTAGAAGCTTAAGTTCAAGTTCTTGGAGTCGCCACACTTGTCCCCCGGCCGTCTTCTTGGAAAAAGTGGTGCAAAGGGCTTTCGTGCTGTATCTCCTAAACTAGCAACCTTATAGAAAGTTCAATTACACATAAAATGTAGCACATTAAATTTTGTACAATTTTATATTATGTATTAATTTTTATCGTCAAGAGACCAACAAAAAAGTTATAAAAAAAATAAGAGTAAATTTTGTAAGAAGTTTCCTTTTGGAGGTAATAACTTTTTTCCGTTCATTTCGCAATAAAATAATATCATAGCGGAAGAAGAATGACGTAACTGAAAATGTTGCCAATTCCTGTTTAATGCGCAATTAACTTCTAAAATACTATGTTACAGATGATACAAAAACAACCGAACTGTAAAAATGGGCTGAGCCACTATAGGGTAGTTGTGTCGTTACTGAAATAGGCGCTATGTAAGATCTTTGTTTCAGATGCATAACGACGCAACTATAGATAGGGTTGAAAAGGGCGATTAAATTAAGATAATGAAATTCGAACCAATATCGATGAAAATAAAAAGCCATCGTTGTTAAAACAAACGCCATATCGATGCTCCTGGACGATTACTCTTCATTGAATCCGTATTTTAAATATCTAAATATCGTTCTTTTGCTCTTCTGAAGAATTTTGGATTTTGCGGTTGCGTCATTATTCTTCTGGACCGGCGAATTTGTCCTCAAACAACTTCTTGGGTCTATTCTATACGAGTATATGCTTAGCGCTCTAAGTTTTATAGTGGAAAGAAAGGTCAAAAATAAATTAATTATAGCATAGGAAAGTTATAATCATAATAAATAGTATGAATAAAAGAATATATAGGTAGAAAAGTAAGCCTAACGTTTTGTTTTTATTGTATCCTTATGAGCATTCGAGAATCTGATCAAGTTTGAAGCGCCGTTAAACCTAGATAAATAAATAGAATGAAACAACTTTATAGTGGAAATTGTTCGCTGGAAAATCCTCCACAATATTTCTATAATGTTATTTTATTATAAAATGAACTGAAAAAATGTTTACTTATTTTTGTTTATATCTTCTTTGTTGGTCACTTGACGATAAAAAGTAATACAAACAAAATTATAGAAAATTATTTAATTTGCTACATTTTTTGGTTTACTATATTATTTTCTGTACGGTTGGTAGTTTACTACATATAGCGCGAAGCCACTTTGCGCCCATTTTCCGAGATCGCGGCTGGGGGACAAGGTGACGACCCCAAAAACTTGAACTTAAGCTTCTACTGATCCCACCTACACATTAAAAAAAATGACTCCTCTAACAAATGAAAGCTATGGCCTAAAAATGTAACATTTCAATGGAATAGCGGCAAATATTGAATTTGTGTTTTGAATTACTCGATCTTTAAAGAGTATTAGAAAATTCAGCCATTTTTATGAATTTGAACAATTATTTTTAAAACTATGGCTAAAACAAATTCTGGCTTTGGTACCCCCATTTAATGATACAGGACGTTAAAACAGAACTGGAAAGTAAAAATAAAAGTAAAACAGGTATTATACAGAATTTGTTAAAATTTTCACTGTTCTTGAATTATAATTGTTTAAATACCCTGTACAACACAAAACAACTAGATGTTTTTGTACACAGGAAGAAAAGCGAATTTAAAATTTAAATAAAATACAGAGAGTTTCATTCAAAAAAAAAAATGATGGGGTAGTGTTAAAAAATATCTTTGATGAGTTAGTGTTAAAAAATGCTCTAGATATTCGTAATAATTTTTTATGATATAAGTGTTAAAAGTACACGTTTAAGGCACGCATGTGAAAGTTTTAAGAATGAGCCAAAGCGAGTTATGCAATTCACATGAGTGCCTTAAAAATGTACTTTTTAACACGCATATCATACAATATTTTTTCTACAAACGTAATTACAGGACAATATCTACAAAAACTTTTACTTGAACTTGACTGACATTCCAATTTTATATTTTTTGACATTACATCAAAATTGCGTATACGGTCAATACGAACTGCAGTGCCTTAAAATTTTTTTATAGCACTAGTGCCTTAAAGTAGCATTTTTAACGCTGCTATGGAGTGCTAAAAATTGCATTTTTAACACGGTTGTAGAAAAATAATTTTAAAGTTGATTGGTCTGTATATTATTATATTTAAATTTGTCTATCTCTGTTTTTAGATGGACGACAATTTAGATTTGGACGTCAAACATATGTGGAACTTTTTACCTCACATTCACAAGCGTGACGTGCACATCTATATGCAATGTAATGATGAAATAAAAAAACTACGTACGTACAATTATAATAACTGATATTATATTTGTCCACACTCCAGTAAATTATAGAATTCACTATATCCTTTTAGACCAGCCTGTATCGTCGCCTCCGCTAGAGAAATTATTCCGATTCGATTTTTTTGCGCAAACTTACTCAAAAAGAGGTCCTTATAACATATCCACAGGGTGCCGGGCGGTGCCGTGGTCGAAAAATTGTTCAAAAATTTTTTTTAGACAAATTCACAAAAACAATTTTTCATTTCGAACAATATTTTTTAAATAACTTGGGTCATTCTGAGCAAAAAAGGTCTCTTGTCATTTTTCTCTAAAATTGATTGTTATCGAGTTATATGCGATTAAAAATTTGAAAAATGCGAAAATGGCCATTTTTAAGTCTTAATAACTCGATTAAAAAATATTATCATGAAATTCAACAAGTGACCAAATCAAGTTTTAAACCCCTTCTTCTTCTGAAGAGATTTTATTTTTTAGTCATTATTTTATTACAAAGCTGCTATTTTTAATTATTAACAATTAGCGCTTTGGTCCAACTGTATCGTCACAGTCAACAGTATCGTCACTCTTATTTGCTTCGTCACATCTACCAGAAGCCTCGTTCTCAGTAGTCTTAATTTTTAGATTTCCAAGGTTTTTGACTTTCTGCATTAAGTACTACGATAAGAAATATCCAAAATAATAGGTAAATATTTAATGGAAGTTAACGAGAATTTTATTTAAAATTACTTTTATTTTGTAGTTTTGCTCTCATATTTGCGTTCTTCCTTCCAATGTAGCAGCTCCTAAGGCCTGTTTATCTTTTGACATTAGTCTCCTGCACTGTATCATTAGCATTCTCAGGTCATGTATTCCTTGCTCGTTCAACAGGTGTTCAAACATTTAGTGATTTGTCTCATATTATTTTTACTATCTTCTGCCATTCTGCTGATGTAATTGTTCCATTCCTGTTCCGTTTTGTTACTCATGAATTTATGTTTTCTATCTTACCCACTCTTCTTACGTTCTCGTTTCACTCTATCCAGTAGGCTTTTCTTCAATATTCTTCGAAGTGTTCTCATCTTTGTCGTTTGTGTACCAGACGGTTCGTGTTGGATATGCCGGGTCTCATTAACGCCTTGTATGTCAATATATAAATATATGGTTTCTTCTTTTTTAGGTGCCGTTCTAATAAAGGTTGTCGATGACCTTACAAATTCGTCTCTGACCTTATAAAAGGATACGCGTCGTAATGGGGTAGTTACTCCGAGAAGAGGGTTGGTTGTTAGGAATACACTATTTGTTCATACTTTATTTATTGAACACTACTACTTATTATCAGTAACAAGTTGGTGGACGAAAGTCTATATTATAACTACCTTGATGGTTGAATAATGAATGCTGAATAATGAATGATCTCTTTCTTTACTTGTTACGTATCTATAATCAATCCCAATTGTTTATTATGATTGTTGACACGATTCGACCTAATGAAATAATTATATCAAAATAGCTGACTAAGGTGATCTTGAAACAAGTGCATTATATTGGGAAATTTGTGTCACCTAGTTATTTACAACAACAGGCAATGTTTGTTTTAAGATATTTAAAAATTAAATGAATATGAGTTGCTTTTATTTTGGAATGATAATATAAGTCCTGTACATCCCCTACCCTTACAAGAAAAATTTTCTCAGAGATGTATCTTATTTTCTCTGCCTTTCCGACAAAGAAGAAAATTTTTCTAAACAACGTCACCAGCTCATTACTGTGTTAAAGATTTATCCAAATATATACAAATATAAAATACAAATATGATATATATAAATATACAACTTATTACCCTATAAAAAAATTAGTCCTCAAACATCGTCTATTCTTACTTATTACTTCCTTATATCTCGCGACATTCTACACTCAGAAATTGTAATGTATATTTTACCTTTTCCCTACTTAAAATAAAATTATAACTTTAAGGGCCGGTTGTTCGAACGCTAATCAAAACTGATCATTATCAAATATTTAATTACAATTATATTTGATTAAGCGTACTTCTGACAGATGTCGCATTTTGAGGTTATGTTGACTGATTTATTTTATTATTTTGGTTTTAATTTAAAATAAAACATAATTAAACTCTTTTTGATGTTAATTTCTTGTTTTTACTTACAAATCAATAATAATAATAAGCAATTTTTAATAATTTAAGAGCTGCGGCTATATTTTAATTACTGTTTTACATACAATCAATAACTGATTAGTGTTTTACATGTATTTTTCATGTCGCGATTTGATTCCCATCAAGAAAATTGATTACAATAAATGATTGATTATAATCAACTTCTTGATTAGCGTTCGAACAACCGGCCCTTATTCTTACATTTGAACTTACTTCTTAATTATACTTCTTTCACTTTTAAAATAATTATTTGATTTTCTGACCTTCTACATATTCTTCAATTAAAAAAATTTCTCCGATTTCTTCCTCTTCTTCTTGACTGGTACTTTACTAATACATATTTTCATTTTCTTTATACTTAGTACTTTCTTCGTCGTGTAATAATAAACAAAAATCTTCTTCTTCATATTTCTTCATGATTTCTTTATCACTTACTTTATATTTCATGTGTCTTCCTTCCTATATTCGTATTATTTCATAATTCTTCATTTTCTAACCCCTACCTACTTGATGGGTAGTTTTTCGCAACTTTATACCCTTGAATTTGCTTCCGGTCCTTTCTCCACGTCCTTAGTCGTGGGAAGGTTTGTTCCAAAAAGACAAAATGGATAGTTGTGCGCTTAAAAAAAATCTTCTACATTTTGCATCCCTAAATTCCTGTCTGATCTGATATACTCAGTCTAGGTGAGATCCAGTTAGTTTCAAAACACGAAATGGGTATGCTAATATCTTCTAATTTTCATTTTGTACCTTTTTCTTGACAAGAGTCGATTTTCTCCCTGAATTGTCTTTACTTAATTTTGGTTCTAATATATTAAAAAATCAATGGTCTACTTAATTCATCACAAAACATTAAAAAAAATCATATTTATACTAAAATTCAACCGATATTGAAAACTTGAAATGAAAAAATCTTATTGTCGTTGTCAAAATTTCCACATTCAATAAAAATTCGAAAAAAAGTGGTAATAAAAATAGACTATATTTTATTAAAAAAGTCACGAAAAATCTATTTACCTATCATTATTCTATCTAGCTAGGACTATTCTTTTCAATCCTATTTATCTATATAACATCTATCTATCTAGGGTTATTTTTCCTATCTAGGGTTATTTTTCCTATCTAGGGCCCTATACTATGTGCACGTCTACTACCTATAAAATTAACCTAAAAATAAACGCTAAATAAATAATGTGAGATTTTGCTATTTACTAAATAATAGTTTTTTCTCACTTAGTTCAGCTTAGTTCGGTTCGGTTCGCGAATGGTCACTAATTACGTCACAAAAAAGTCTCTATTTCTTTAATTGAGATACAGTCTTACATGACTTCATTTGGCTTAAATAAGTATATTTATATTATAGAATTTAAAGTTAGTTTACCTTAAAAAAAAATTAAAGTAAGTTAATATTATACTAAATATCTACATGTACCGGGTGTCCCAATAAGAATGGCTCTCGGCCATATCTCAGGAACGGTTTATAGTAGAGCTTTGAAATAAAAAATTTTATAACATAAGTTGCCTCAGGAAAAGCCTGGAAATTATTTTCATAATTGTGGGTCCACCGCTAGAGGGCGTAATTGAATATCAAAAATAAAAAAATCTAAATTTTACAAAATTTTCCTAATGAAGGGGCACTGGAAATCCGATTATTGTATTCTTCATCAAATTCTGCGCATATTTGATTTAACGAGTTTAACTCTACCTTTGCAAATAAGAGGTGGGGGTGAGTGGGAACCTTGTTATGAAAAAATGGCTGTACGTCCGGTTCTGCTAAATCAAATTTTGAAAACTGGTTCTTGTTAAAGACAGATCTTTTTCTTCAATGTAAGCGTGATAATTTTGAACCATCTTAATAAGTAGTAAGCCAGCTGGGAGGCGTTATTTAATTTTTTTCAGAAATCTAGTTTTCTTTGGAAAATATTAAATACAAGTATGCATTTTTAATCATACTTTATAAAATTAGATTAAATTAGCAATAGAATAGCGAAAACCGCATGTCGATACCTTTTTTCTATATCAAGATATCTCGAGAAACGTGTAAATTTTATACATAACTGTTACTATCACCGGTAAACTAAGTTAATGAAAAGTAGTGTGCTGTGGAAAAAAACAAAATAACATTTTCCAGATGTCAACGTATAAAAATATAATTAATTAAAACAACAATATAAAGAGAAACAATACTATTAAAATTAAATATAACACAGAACAAAAAGAACTACTTAGTGACGACCTAAATATTCAAATTGTTGCCCATCATACACTACTCTAGAATACATTATCCAGAGAATACTAAACGTCATTCAAAGCATATCGAGAGCATAAATTGAGACTGCTGTTCAATCTACTCTTGAAAGAGTAAATTTTTGCAACGAAAATGATGGGCAAAAATTTGAACGTTTATGTCATCACTAAATAGTTGTTTTTATTTCTTTGTAATAGGGCTTTTCAACGCTTCTCATTTGTTTCGAGCCTCTGTCATATGCCGTATAATTCGTGTATAATATTAATATACGAGATATGAACGAGGCTCGAAACAAATGAGAAGCGTTGAAAAGACCTAATATACGTTGACAGCTGGAAAATGTTTCTTTGTTGTTTCCATAGCACATTACTTTTAATGAATTATTTCGTTTACCGGTGACAGTAACAGTTATGTTTTTAAATTTACACGTTTTGTAAGATATCTCGAGATAGAAAAAAGGTATTAACATGCGGTTTTCGCTATTCTGTTGCTAATTTTGTCTAATTGTGTAATATGGTATTAAAAATGCATGTTTGTATTTAATATTTTCCAAGGAACACTAGATTTCTGAAAAAAATTAAATAACGCCTTCTAGCTGGCATATTACTCAGTAAGTTGGTTCGAAATCATAACTTTTACATTGACGAAAAAGATCTGTCTTCAACAAGACCAAGTTTGCAAAATTTGATTAAGCAGAACCGGACTCACAGCCAGTTTTTCATAACAAGGTTCCCACTCACCCCCACCTCTTATTTCCAAAGGTAGACCTAAACTTGTCAAATCAAATATGCGTAGAATTTTATGAAAAATACGACGATCGGATTTCCAGTGCCCCTTCATTAGGAAAATTTTGTAAAATTTAGATTTTTTAATTTTTGATATTCAATTACGCCCTCTAGCGGTGGTCCCACAATTATGAAAATAATTTCCAGGCTTTTCCTGAGGCAACTTTTGTTATAAAATTTTTTATTTCAAAGCTCTACTATAAACGGTTCCTGAGATATGGCCGAGAGCCATTCTTATTGGGACACCCGGTACTTGAAGCAATAAAACGTATTCTTAAAATAGTACTTTTTACTGTATAAAATTCTTTTTAATTATTCGGTTTTCTAATCTTTTGTCGTCAAATCTTCTTTAAATTATCCTTAAAAACTTGTCCTTCATTATGATAATTTTTAAGGCTTAATTGTCCATATTCTTTTGTCTTTTTCCTCCAATGGGGTTTCCTTGTCATATATTCCTTGCGTCATTATGACTTGTATGCCTTTATTTTCTTCTTACATCATAACTTTCTTTTCTTCTTAAAATCATTGTATAAAAATTCTTGTATATCCTTGTATATAAATAATTTAATTTCTTTTCCATAGTCATATATTTAATTTTTTTCGTCTTTAATGTTTCTTTGTCTTGTCCTTGGTAAAAAATTCTCTAAATCTTGATTCACCGGTCCCATAATATCGGAACTCATATTTTCCGTGAAACTTATTCTTGTCCATCATGTTTGTATTTTCCTTTCTTCTTCTTTAAAACGTTTATTTCTTTGCCGTTTCTTATATATTTTCAATAATATTATTTCAATATATTCTCAAAATTCTTCATTATCGTAATTCCATTAAATTCTAATTCACCTTTCCTAGTGTCACAGTCATTTTTTATGTCTTACGTAATGCGTAAAACTCTATTCAGCAAATTCCTGATGTATGTATTTCTGACTCGTAATTTCAGGGTCAGGTAACCACAATGTAATATACTTTATGCCAAATAAAAGCCTGATATAGCATTTTGATCCGTTCAAGTTAAAAATAGATTTATGTATATATGTACTCGTATTGAGTTAAAAATAGCTATTATGTAAATAAAAAAATCGTAAACACTTTTAAAAGTTCTATCTATAATAGGTATTTAAATCAAAGTTCATCTATTTTCAAAAAATAAAATATAACATCACTTATGTAGTTAAAATATCAAGTAACTTGTCAAGTAAATGCTTCTTGAAATGAATATTACGAAAAACTAGACCTAATTTACTAATTGTATTAAAAATAATTAATCCTAATTTATCCCAAAATAACTATATATTATGCATTTCACTATATTATTAATAAAAAAGAAAATTTTACGTGTATGTGAGACTGTATGCAATGAAAAAAAATAGATTAAAAGTTACTCACGCGTACACTATTTTCATTGTCCACAATTAATTGTCCATGAAGTCTGGTCTTCTTGACGTTGGGCGTGGCTCCCATGTCTCCAAACCTTGTTCCTGCCGACGTCTGCGACTGCGACCCTGGCTAGGTCTCTCCAACTCCTATTTCCCTCGCATACCTTATAATATGTACCATTTAATGTGAGGATGGATACGTTACCCCAAATTTTCTGCGCCTCCATTTCCAGTTTCTTTCCATCTTCGTCCCTGTATCAGAAGTCCAAAGGTTCTCTCCAAAGGATCGCCATATAAAAGGATACGCGTCGTAATGGGGTAGTTACTCTGAGAAGAGGGTTGGTTGTTAGGAATACACTATTTGTTCATACTTTATTTATTGAACACTACTACTTATTATCAGTAACAAGTTGGTGGACGAAAGTCTATATTATAACTACCTTGATGGTTGAATAATGAATGCTGAATAATGAATGATCTCTTTCTTTACTTGTTACGTATCTATAATCAATCCCAATTGTTTATTATGATTGTTGACACGATTCGACCTAATGAAATAATTATATCAAAATAGCTGACTAAGGTGATCTTGAAACAAGTGCATTATATTGGGAAATTTGTGTCACCTAGTTATTTACAACAACAGGCAATGTTTGTTTTAAGATATTTAAAAATTAAATGAATATGAGTTGCTTTTATTTTGGAATGATAATATAAGTCCTGTACAACCTCGTTGACACCAGAATCCGTCTTCTTTGTATTTTTTCCCACTATTCGTTGAAGAAAATAACATCTCTTGATTTTTGTTTAATTATTGTTTTTACCTCATAACACAACTTGTCATAATCGTCTCTCCATCCAATTTCTGCATTTGTATTGTTAAGTTTTGGGCATGTCTTATAAATGTAAAGTTTAATATGTTGTTTCGTTTCTTCTTTCTTCAATAAGTTCATATTACAGAACGCTATTTCGGGATCTTTGATCAATCAATATTTTATGTGCACAACAAATGGATAACAAATTTAATATTACCTCACAAATTGGAAATTTAATTCAGGTCATCTCTATTGCCTCTTTTGCCAGTTCATCCAGTCCATCCAGTTTTGACTTCGTATTACTGTTTGACGAAAAAATAAGAATAAGGTTGGCAAATATAAAATATTTTGTTTGTTTCTTTTATTAATTAATTTTTCAATACTGGATTTAAAATGTACTTCAATGTATTTAAAAACTTAACAAGTAAACAACTACATATATTATTTTATTTTAGCTGGCAATGATCTTGTTGAGAAGATGTGGCAAATGCAAAAATGTGCTCAAGGTAGAGTGGACCCTGAGGTAAGCTATTCCAGTAAGAAAGCGTTGTTAAAATCTTGTTATTTAGTTATTTTATTGCATTTTCAACTTTTGTTAAAAAATGATGTTAGTTATATCGTCATGGCTGTATCATATTTAAGCAGTTTATCACCTACCACATTTGTACCTTCAGCTTTTCCATTAATGAACATTTAAGTGTCTTTTAGACTTTCATTTCTAGTTTTATATTTTGATAACGATTTCCGAAGTGGAAGTCCAAACGTCAAATAAATATAATATCAAAAATGTAAATTGTGTAGACTTTCCAAATAAAATAGTAAATTACATAAGATGCTATAAGGAAATACCTTCAGAACAATATTAATGTATAGTGTTTCCTCTGTAGAAATTTCTTTAGATAGTGTCAATCCCTGTATATTTTTGTATGTTTTCTGGCATATTAGTACCTAGAAGTCCGTCTTCAGCTCTTATGAATTACTATATTTCACCTCCATAAAGTACCATCAAACTCATGTTCCATTTCTTTTGGATGAAGTTCCCATCAGTCATTTTGTATTCTTCTTTCAAATGTTTTTTTTTTTTAATTTCGCGCCAATTAGTCCTGTCGCCAGGGGGGGTACAACGGCCTCGTTAATTCAGATGGACTTACCCAAGTTTTTTTTATGTATTTTGACCCGTAGAACACGAATTTTTTGGGTAACAGTTGATCCGGATGTCGATAAGATTGTTATAGACCAAGAACTTGAGGAATCAAATAACAGCGATTTTTGGCAAAACAAAACAATATTTTATATTTTTTGGGTCATTTTAAGCAAAAAATATTTCTACAAGTTTTTTAGTAGGATGCACAGTTTTCGAGATAAACGCGGTTGAACTTTCAAAAAATCGAAAAACTGCAATTTTTAAACCCGAATAACTTTTGATTAAAAAATAAAATAGCCATTCTGCTTAGCGCCTTTGAAAGTTCAAGTCAAATTATGTCGGTTTTGATTATTTGCATTGCTAAAAATTTATTGTGTTATTGTTAAACAAAGCTACAAACAACTAGTGCGTGAGTGATGTTTCTATGATTTCTCATTTAAAATCGAACGAGTAGGTAGAATAGGTACTAGTGCAATCAAGACTATTTCTACGTTACATGCGTTAAAACGCATGTAAAAGCACGGGAAACCCTACGTGTTTATAGCTTTGTTAAACAATAAAAAAATAAATTTTTACCAATGCAAATAATCAAAACCGATATAATTTGACTTAAGCTTTCAAATGCGGTAAGCAGACTTGCTATTTTATTTTTTAATCAAAAGTTATTCGGGTTCAAAAATTGCAATTTTTCGATTTTTTTAAAGTTCAACCGCGTTTATCTCGAAAACTGTGCATCCTACGAAAAAACTTGTAGAAATATTTTTTACTTAAAATGGCCCAAAAAATACAAAATATTGTTTTGTTTTGCCAAAAATCGCTGTTATTTGATTCCTCAAGTTCTTGGTCTATAGCAATCTTATCGACATCCGGATCAACTGTTACCCAAAAAATTCGTGTTCTACGGTTCAAAATACATAAAAAAAACTTGAGTAAGTCCATCTGAATTAACGAGGCCGTTGTACCCCCCCTGGCGACAGGACTAAATGTGTTTTTAAATGCATTCACTTTTTTCGAATCTTTGGAAAACTAATAAGTATTTTCTAAAAATTTAACGCAGAATAAAAGACTGCATTACTACCGAGGGCAGAAAGTTCCTGAAAACTTCTATGTTTATTTTAATAAGTTACAGGGATGAAAAAATATGACAAAATTTAGTGTGATTTTTAATTTCAAATATTTTATTCAAAAGAAATCTTTTGGCTAGGTATTCTAAGGGACTTTCGACCCTCAGTAATAAGGCAACCTTTCATTCTGCGATTAAAATTTTCAAATATAACTATTAGTTGGAGCGAAATTTTGCGCCTACGCCCTTAAATAGAACATTTTATAAATATTGGGTTAATTTTTATGATACAGGGCTGCCACCAACGTCCTGCAGTCGGGTACCCCTGATTGGGGGGGGGGGGCAACGCACTTAAATATTGAATTTATGGGAGATTCGGCCACAACTTGCTGCAATAAAAATTACATTGTAGATATTTGTTCTTGATGTTTCGATTTCTGTTGCTGTATATTAGTTGGAGCTGTTTCACTAAATTTGGCAAGCGACTCCTTACCCGGCCTCTATCTTGGCAGATAACTAGGTTTTAACTTAAAAGTTCTGAGGTTGATGTTTTACCTTCCAGTCGACATCAAATTCTGTTTTGTTGTGTGCTTGTTTACTGTGCGTTTATGTATTGCGTAATATGTATGTGCAGATGATGTTTGTCTCTGACCTTCCATCAATGCATTAATATTGGTAGAGGTCCCGTCTAATTGGGAAGGCACTAATGTGCATATTATGGCGTATCTAAAACTGGTCTAAGAACCGTCTTTACAGTTGGTGATTGGTTACTGACATTAAAATTTTATTAATGAGTAATAACATCATTTAATGTTAAGGTGTGGCCTAGGAAAAAATTTCAAATTTGACTTATACAGGGTGATTAATTAGTAGGGTAAAGCTTTATAGCTCCGCTATAATAATAGATAGCAATAAAAGGTAATAACAAAAATTTTAGCCACCTTTGAGCTTCACATTACAAAATTAGTTAGAATGTTACAGGTTGTTCGATAACACAGTGGCAGACCTAACTTATGTTTTTTTTTTAAATCGAACACCCTATATTTTACTTTATATTCGAAATCCTGTTAACTTCACCATCACAAAAATATAAAGGTTTGTAATGTTATACAGGGTATTTACAAAGTTATAATCAATTTTGTATGAAAATCGTAACAAGTTCAACTCCCTGTATAAATAAAAATAAGCACAACAGCAATGGTTTATTAATGCCTTATTTTTTGTTTATTATCAAAATTTTTAAGAATTATTGATATTGCTAATTTTCTTTATATCAAATACAGGGTGAGTCAAAACGCAAGTATATTATTTTCTCAGTAATGTTAAATAGAACACCCTGTATTTTATATCATTACTGAAAAGTAACATTAACGTACTTTAATTTTTATATAACATTCTCTATGCCCAAATTTATTAGTTTTAGAGATATTTTCATTTTTCAGAGCAAATTATTTTAGGTGTTTAAATTTATCTAAATTTTAAGTAAGCCTTGACTAAAGTGACAATTGAAGATTACCGATTATATCAATCCGGTAATCAATGTAACACTGTAGCAAATAAAGAAATAAAAATAATTTATTAGTACTTAATACATTTTACAAACAAAAACACAACCACTATATGCAACATTTTTGAAACAATTAAAAACTATCTTTTTATGTAAATGCAACAAATAAGCAAAGAAAATTAGTAATAAATTTTCCAAAAAAAACACACAAACACAAAATACAATATTTTGTGAAGACAATTAAACACTACTTTTTTATGTAAATGTAACAATGTAACAAATAAAGAACGAAATATAATTTATTAGTAATATTTTATATTTTGCAAAAAAACATGTTTGAAAAAATTAGAAGCTACTTTTAATAAAATATTTTTAATATTTAATTACATAAGGTGTTCACAATTATCTCCTAACACATTTATGTACGCCTAAAAACGATCATTGATTGAGCTACTTACTCTACGGAGCATTTGTAAATTAACACATCCAAATACACTTTGTATTCTATTTTTCATCTCATCTCTTGTTGTTGGAGGTATTTTATAAACTTCATTATTAACGTAAACCCAAAAAAATCAGTACAGTTTATTAAATTCTGGTGATTTGGGTGGCCACGCTACTGGTCCATTGAAAAATAAAAATATCTCGAAAACTAATAAATTTAGACATAGGGAATGTTATCTAAAAATTAAAGTACGGTAATGGTGCTTTTCAATAGTGATATTAAATACAGGGTGTTCCATTTAAAATTACTGAGAGAATAATGTACTTGCGTTTTGACTCACCCTGTATTTGATATAAGGAAAATTAGCAATATCGACCATTCCTGAAAATTTTGACAATACATTAAAAAATATGGCATTAATAAACCATTGTTGTTTTGCTTATTTTTATTTATACAGGGAGTTGAACTTGTTACGATTTTCATATAAAATGGGTTATAACTTTGCAAATACCCTGTATAACATAAGAAAACTTTATATTTTTCTGATGGAGAAGTTAACAGGATTTCGAATTTAAAATAAAGTATAGGTTGTTCCATTTAAAAAAACATAAGTTTGGTGTGCAATTGTGTTATCGAACACCCTGTAACATTCTAAATAATTTTATAATGTGAAGCTCATTTTTGTTATTAACTTTTTTTGCTATCTATTACTATAGCGGAGCTATTGAGCTTTACCCTACTAATCAATCACCCTGTATACAAGTGCAATACTATGCATATTAGTGCTTTCTCAAATGACGGGACCTTTTTTATATATATATTCATGTCGCTAACTTCATTTTTTAGGGTGTATGTCCCGCTAATAAATACTATGTTAGACATAAAACAATTTTTTCACAATAGTTATTTATGAAACAGTTCGTGAAATATGTTTTTTGCGAACGCACGCGATGTTTAGAGCACGAACGACAACGGAGCGAGTGCTATACATCGCGTAAGTTCGCAAAAAGTATTTCAAGCACAGTTTCATACAATATTTTATCTACGAAAAACAAGTAAAAAAACTGTAACTTTTCGTCACTGGAACTCATTTCTATTCTACAATTTTTAAAACTTTGACATTTAAAAATCCTAACTATTTTCAAACCAAAAAACTGTCAAAATTTTTGTTGTAATTCATTGCTCATTATGTCATCATCAAGACAACGCGAAAGTTAAGGATATTTGATTATATGAAAGTGTGCCAAAAAGAGTGCGAAAAATAAATCCCATTTAAAATACATTGTTACTTCACGCACACTTTAAACCCTTCACGCACTGCTATCTATAATGTAATGACAGTTTTCACAAACTAAAAACTTATACATAATATGACATAGAGTAGATAAAATACTTTTTTAATAAGTACTGGGATAAAACTTATTATCTATCTGGTTAAACCTAACTTCACGAATCTAACGTATAAGCTAACATCAATTAATTAACAAAGTACAAAAGAAAAGCAACAAAGGAAGGACTATCAACTTATCACTTATTGAGAAAAATCTATGAAAAATCTTTTATTTTTAAAACTAATATTTTTTGAAAATATTATGAATAGTTGACATTTATCTATAAGGCTTTTTTATGTATATATTTTTTTCATTTTTTAGCACTACTTATTCTTCTAGTTAGACGGAGATATTATTAAGTAAAGTTATATTAGTAAATTAGATGTCACCAGCAGTATAATAAAATATTTATGAAAATCCAATCAATTGCATTATTTATCCTATATATATCCCTAACACACAAAAAGGACGAAAGTGAACTCAAACGGCCAAAGTTATTGTAGGTCAATACCCTATGCCCTATAAGAATACAACTATGAAATAATCACTAATAACTGACGATCAACAACCATAATATTTGAGGAGCATATGAGTTACCCAAGTACTCAATAAAAACACGACCTGGCACAGAGAGGACAAACAGAATGCTACAAACAGCAGAAATGAAAACACTGGAGGAAATGACGGAGATGCAAGGTGAAGAACATTAATATAATAACTGGGTAAGAGACAGAAGAGTAGAATGGAGCAGTCTGAAAGATATTCCTTAAAATTGACTCTAAAACCTCTCAATCTAACACGCTTGAAAAGAATCTAGAATCATTCAAATTTTTTTTTTGTTTGTGCAAAATAATATCCTTGAAATCCTTAACATAGTCTCGAAAGCACTGCAATCAAAATCTTTGGACCTTTTAAAAGCTCACAATTTATTTGAAGAGACCCTCTTAAAACTAACTAAAATGAGAGAACAATTTGAAACCTTCTTCAAGTGGCTTCAAATATGTGTCAACGTTGGGGAATAGCAGTAGGGTTTGCTCCAAAAATAATGCAGAAGACGAAAAAACATTTCGATGAACTGTAAGAAGATGAAAGACTTCAATATCCCAAGTTATGCATTATCTTTAGAGTAACCGTGTTTTACTAAATGATCGACACATTATGCCAACAGCTAGACGTAGTGTTAGATACTTACAGAATCCGGCTGCCTCAAGTAAAAACACTGTATATCCAATTTTTTCAAAATCGCTTTTATTGCATTTTTGGATTTAGGGTGTTGTTATCTACCATTTACTAAGGAAGAAAAAAATAAAATAAGAGTAGAACCACAATTTAACATTGCTATGAAACACATTATATCACATTCCATCTTCACTTCACCAATTTAAAACACATTATATCCATATCCCCAAGTATAAACACTGTAATTACGGGATATACAGTGTTTTTATTCGGTTTTTGTGACTTACAGTGATTTACCATAGAAATCACAGGATTTACATTTTGAATTCGCCAAGACCATTGATATCCCTAAAGCAATTTTTAATTGTTTTTTAGTTATTGATGGTTATTGGTTATTGTGATTAGGGGTCGACAAGACAAGAATTCTTGTCTTGACAACAACTTCGTGTCTTGTCTTTAGAAAAAATCAAGAAATCTTAAGAAATCTTGTCTAGACATTTTCTTGATATCTTATGTCTTGTCTTGACTCAAGAAATTTCAAGATCTTGAAATTTCTTGATTACCCGGTTCGGTGATTCACCGGCGACCTTTTTATTGCGTTGAGTGCTAACACGGCCTCCACTGCCAGTTGGGGGAGTACCCTATCTGAACTTGTTTCCTGACGAACGCAAAATTGATGTGTAGTTGCATGCTTAAAATAATAATTTTGTATGTTTCGTAAGGGGAAAAATATTGCACACTCCCATTGGTGGTAATTGGAGTAAGCTTACTTTTAGACAAACCGGAAATATTGGGCTCATAAATTTGATAATAAAATTGATAGAGGCGCAACCGATGAAACATAAAAAACTAATTGGATATACTGTATAGTTCTTATTTTGGATCCTCGTCATAAAGTAGTGCCATTTTCCTCTTCATCTTGGGGAAAGCTTCTACAATCAGAAGCAGTGCAAAAATTTGAAGAAATATGTAAAGATAACTACTTTAATAAATCCCAGAATGATCTACAGAATCCAATACCTGACCAATACAGAATCCAGTACAGAAGTCCAATAAAAGAAGATAACGAATTTGATTTAGATGTTACTTACCTTTTTAAGAAAGCTGATAATAATAAAATGATAACTTACAATGTGGGAAGTATGAAACTGAAAAATAGATAAATGAGCCTAGGTCAGAAGATTCTGAGAATATACTTAATTGCTGGAGAAGACACTAAAATATCTACCCGTTATTATCGAACATGGCCAAGGATTTTCTCGGAACGCCAGCAACATCTGTATCTGCGGAAAGCCTATTTTCAAGCGCAGCTTTAACAATAACAAAGCCAAGAAATCGGCTAGACGTTGACCCCATGAGAAGTGTTATCTACCTTAATTCATGGCTTATCAATTCCGATTTAAAAATGTGCTAAATTTGTTATTTAAAATATAATCTAGTTTGCAATTTTATTTTCAACAGGATGAGGTAGGTACCTAAGTATTAGTAATTATTATTTTTAATTTACATTTTTTAAATCGTTTTAGCAAAAAAATGTTCAACGAATTAAAATATGTTATGTTATATTAAAATAATGTTATATTCTTCACAAATAAATACGTCTTGGAGTTTTCATTATTAGTGAAGATATTTCAAGATTTCTTGTTTTCTTGACAAGAAATATTGGCATTGACATACAATTTCTTGTCTTGTCTTGAAATCGAAAATTACTTCTTGTCTTGATCTTGTCTTGATCTTGTCTTGATTTCAAGATAAGATATTGAAATTTTCAAGAACTTGGAGACCCTTAATTAGTAGAAATTTGTCGTGTATAAAAAAATTATTTAAGTTTACTGCAATAATTATTTAAAATATATTTTTAAAATTCAACGGGGTGTTACCTATTAATTATCAAATATGAATTAAAATTGAATAATTCAGTTAATAAAAAACATGTGAAATCAGAACAAAAATGACTCGTGAGGATCATCCATACTCAAAGGTAAGATATTGTTTACAGATAATAAAGAACTTTATTATGACCGTGACTGTTTCATGGCCGATCAAACTACACGTTTATATTAATATGTTTTATTTATACATGTAAGTCTATATATTATTTTGACCTGCTGAATTCGAATTTAAAACTTGCATTTGCGTCGGAAATGAGGAAAATTTATTATAAACAGTTTAATTGTTTAAGTTGTTATAATTCGTAAACTAAAAAATATAGACCATATTTACAAAATGCATTTTAATCTTAAAAAAAACCTACAAAATGATGTTTGGTAAACCTTGACCAATAATAATCAGACCACAGATGCTGCAAAATGAATGCCAAAACATAGCAAAATTACATAATTTAGTCGATTTTTCACTTGTAACTCTGCCGAATTTTGAGTGAGATAACTTTATAATAGTCTAAATAAATAAAAAAACTACAAGCTGTAAAACTAAACCTTAATCTAATATATATTATAAATATTATATATAACAAAGTTATAATAATAAGCGGAAATTTTTTATTAAAAAATGCATAATATAATTTGTTTATATAGAGAATTAATATAATTTTTATATGTATACAGAAATAATAGACAAACGTATTTCCTTGATCTCTGAAAACGGTGTCAAAGGTCGTTTTGGTGTACTTGGTCAGTCTCTGAGACACTAGTGGACAAGCTTTTTCATAACCATGGATGGCAGCAATTACGTGACTCAGACATTGACCATTAAATTGTTGCAATTTGTTATATATCATTTGTAAAAGTGGGATATTTATGCTATATTTTCATGTTTCCCAAGTAGAAACACTGTATGTGTTCAAAACCTAGTCAGGAAATAAAATGCTGACATAAAAATATTTACTAAAAAACAAGAGTATTTTTTGCTAAATTAATGTGTGTTCACTTTTATTTCAAACAAAACAGAAATTTGAAAAGTTAAGTCCTTTAAGTTCTGTACTCTGATGAACATTCTACGAATTGACGCTTACAGTGTTTCTACTTGGGACAGCTGTATTGTTCAACCTGATTTTATTTTGAAAGCAAACGAACAAGACCTTCAAAACGAAGCAATCAACTTGACAATCAATGATTAACAATTAAGCACAAACTAAAGCAGTTAGGTATAGGGAATCCTCAAGAAATAAAAAAGTACCATAAAATATCATCTCACTACAATACTAAAATACAGGGTGTTCCATTTAAGAAAACTCAGAAAAAGCGCATTCGGAGTTTCGACCAACCCTGTATATTAAAATTTTTTATTTAGCTATACTAATAATCTTTAACAATAATAAACTGTATTAAAAACCATTTGAACATAAATAGAGTTTTTTATCTCCAACTACTACAATTCTACACGGTGTGAAAGTTGCTACGAAATTAATAAAAAAACGTAATTACCTTTTAAACTAGCCTGTATAACATTACAAAACCGCATATTTTAAGAAAGAAGGCATCGAGGAGAATTCAAAAATGTAAAAATATACAGGGTGTCCCATTTAAAAAAACGGTGTTTTAAGCAACTTCCGGTATAACCGGGAGTGGCAATTGATGAAAATATTTTCATTTAATAGACCACTCTTCAAAACCCCCTCATTTAAATTTCCATGATTGTGTTGCCTTTAGCTTTCGAGATATTTCTAATAGACCATTTATCTGCTTCACCCTATATACATTGTAAATCCGAAATCATGATTTCCAAAGTTCGTACATTGTAAGTTATGATTCGGGAGTGCTCCTATTAGGATTCAACGTGTCTTGGTGTGTTTATTTCTACTACATCTTGATTGTAAATTTGGTATAGTTACAATTCGTTAAAGTAAAATATTCTTAGTTATATGCATATCCAAAGAAAATTATATGTTTATAAAAGAAGTACTGCAGAATTGCTAAGAGCAAGACAAACTGCAACACAAAACAATTGTGCTGGCGGATGGACTTGTATGCAAAAGAAGACAAAGTGGAAGTGGAAGTACGAGTTGTTACAGCTAATTATGAAGGGCAAAATCGAAGGGAAAAGTGGTCCTAATAGACCATAAAAACATTCGCAACTAGACCGGATTAAACACGCAGACGCTTTGAAAAGAAGAAGATAGCGACCAATTTGCAATGGTTGTAGCCAACCTTCATTAGTGGATTTGGTACTAGAAGAATAAGAAGATCGGTCTAAAATACCTACGTGATAGGCTTAGCGTTAAGAAAATTGTAAGTCAAATTTAATTAACCTAGCAATTAAAATTTAAAAGTTTTGAAACTCATTTCAATTGTGTCAAGTATTATATAGAAAAAAGTATATCACCATAACACATTTTTATCAAATATTTGGTATTTTAAGTTTGGTAACCGAGCTGTGCGTCATAGTAGCTTTCTATAATATTATATAGCATAGATGTGTTACTGTTTGAAGTGGTTATTTAGTGTCATTCTGAACTTATAGCTCTAAAATCGAATTGGCACTTTAAGTTTTAATTTTTTTTTAATTCTTGATAAACAGGTCAAATTTACATTTTCTATTGAAATAACTGATTTAATTTATTAATATAGACTCTATACTCACTAAATCTTAATTTTTTTAGATATTTTACTTGCCTTCATTTATTATGGCTTGGTACTTGCTAATTTGCTTATAACACCTTTTTCATTTTATTTTTTAACTTTTATAACATATTAGTGGCCAATAAGTTAAAAAACATGTTTTTTATATTCTTGTGTTACTCAACACATTATTTTGTTTTTTAAACAGGTAGATCACAGCAAACTTTTAAGGGGTGCTGTGAGCACCCCACGTGGCAGTTGGCGCCTTGCAAAGCCACGTGGCAGGTGCCGGGATAAAAATGAGCTCGCGACCGATCCCGGGTTAAAATCGAGGTCGAGTGGGTCCTCCGTCAATTTGGTTAACCGCTAACAATATAATATAACAAACAACTATATATTTCCCTTATTTTATTTTTATTTATTTTTAATTTTTTGAAAACGATTCACGGAGAGGAAGTCGAAAAGTCAAAAACAAAAAATATATTATGATGTAACTTTAATTACAACCAATTGTTGCTTAATCCCGGATAAACTTAATATTTAACTTTAATGTTATTGTTTCAAAATAGTAGTGGGTTTATCAGAATACAGTGTAACTGTTTCCTTAACCGTAACTCTTACCTTATTGTCCATCTTTCTATTCTTTGCTATTCTACCTTAGTGTACATCTTGAGGGGATTTTCATGTTAATAGACGTATTTGCCAAGACAAGGTGGGTTTATTGATAAAGTTAGATCAGATTTTTATCCCTTTTATAAATTTCTTTTTCCCAAACCAAAGCATTGGATATAAAAACCCTGAGAAAGTAGTGGAATACAATAAACCCCTAGTTCTAGTTTTTATCGATTTTCATAAAGCCTTTGACACAGTTGAACTTAGCAAAATATTACAGGCGCTTAAAGAATGCAGGCTAGATTATAGGTATACAAAATTATTACACAAATTATACTTACAGGCAACAACCACTGTCAAATTACATACTAACAGTAATCGCATAAAAATAGAACGGGGGGTTAGACAAGGAGACCCAATGTCACCTAAACTTTTTAATACGGTCTTAGAACATGCTTTCAAGAGTTTGGATTGGATGACAAAGGGAATAAAAATAGATGGAGAATACCTAAACAACTTACGTTTCGCCGATGATATAGTCATAGTAGCTGAGGATCTAGGTATGGCAAGAGAGATGGTACAAGAACTCGTTGTAGCTACAGAAAATGTAGGTTTAAATATAAACATCTCAAAAACAAAAATAATGACAAATTTGGTACCCAACCAGAACATCAGTATTGGTGGGAAGGAAATAGAACTCGTAGATAGATATAAATACCTGGGACATGAAATTACGATTGGCAGGGATAACCAGACTCATGAGCTGAAGAGAAGAATCGGTCTTGGGTGGGCAGCATTTGGAAAACTGAGAGAAACTTTTAAAAGTGAGTTACCCACATGTCTAAAGAGAAAGGTATTCGATCAGTGCGTCCTCCCAGTCTTGACGTACGGATCAGAAACACTTACCTTAACTAAAGCCTCGGCTACCAAACTAAGAGTCACGCAGAGAAGAATGGAGCGGTCAATGTTAGGAATAACTCTGCGAGACAAAATCAGAAACGAAGAAATCAGGAGAAGAACAAAGGTGACTGACGTCATCGAGAGGATAGCCAGGTTGAAGTGGAGATGGGCAGGACACGTAGCCAGAATGAAAGATGGGCGATGGACGAAGAGGTTATTGGAATGGAGGCCAAGAGAAGACAAGAGAAGCGTCGGTCGACCACCTACAAGATGGACTGACGACTTAAGAAAGGTAAATAAAAACTGGATGAGGGCGGCGCAGGATAGATGGGGTTGGAAACGAGGGGAGGAGGCCTATGTTCAGCAGTGGACTTTTGAGGCTGGATGATGAAAGCATTGGAAAAATGCAATTATTTCGTTTCGGTCTTATATTTTCTTATCTGTAGGCTAAAACGTTATTTTAATTATTGATAATGCATAAATGAAAATTTAATATGACACAATATGTCCATCAATGTCTTCATTTAAAGATATCTCTAAACAACAATATAAAATGTAGGGTAACTCATTATACGTCTATAAAACATTAATTATCCCTGACTATAAAAAGAGCAGGATCGCATATTTTGCAGTCCCTATATTTGTAAGCAGTTAGTAAGAATATAAGATTGCATTTGAGTTTATTGTAAGTATTATCAATTTTTGTAATGTAGTACTGCACTAAAACTGCAGTGTTGTTCATATAAAATAATCTTTTTTGTTTTTAAACAAAATTTTAAGCATAATTACACTGATAAAAATATTATACATAGTAGGTACCAATGAACGCCAATCATTGACTTTTCAACGAAAACTTTTCGTTTATAAATTCGCAATAGTCTGCGTATTATTGCGTTGCTACTCCTGAAATATCTAGAGGCAACCTAGCGATGGATTCCTATGTAGTTTTGTCTTTTGAATCCAGATCTGAAAACGGCATTTCGCTATCTCTAATCATCTTCGAGATATCCGACCTCAAAATCGTCATTGTGACGTCACAAGCCTCCTTTAAATTGTCATTTTCTTCCGACATAGAAACGTCAACTCTACTTTGTTTTCTTTTGACGCAACTAAATGTCAACACAAAATTGAACTGTCAGATAAACAAATTTTGTTTATTTATGTTAATGTAATGTTAAATTACAGTTCACTATTTTCAAGGAAAACTGTTTATTTTGTATTTATTTATTTTTATTAGATATCAAATCTATTTTATACGAAATATATCAAAAAATATGAAGTTCGATCAAGATTAAAGTATCTGTATTTTTCTGTATCTGTATTTAATATTGAAAAGTGTTATTATAAAAAGTTGTTTGGAGTTAAAAACTATGTTCTAATATGCAATTACTTGTATATCCTTCTAAAGATAAAAAAAAATATTTGAAAATGTTTCTCAAATTAAGGATACCAATAAAATTTTCATTCATAACTCTTTTATTATTAATTTTACAAAGAAAAGTTATCCTTCATAAAAAGATCTGCATGGTCTAAAATCTAAGATGCAATCGTCATATATCAAATTTTATCAATTTTATTGGAGGTATGTCAAAAAATATGAATTCCGCTCGAGAGTAGAATACCTTTATAGTTCACAATATTTAAATTAGGATATAATTGCATATTAAAACATAGCATTTAATACTAAACAACTTTTCATAATAGAAATTTTCCATATTATGAATTTAAATACGTAAATAAACAAAGTTTTCGTTATGATAATGCTCACATTTTCAGCTTGTTTTACATTAATTCAATGAAAATTTTGTTAATACCTATAATAAACACGTAGTCCTTCACTAATGACCATAATCATTATTATAATGTAATTCTTTTCATTAAAAATAATGAATAGAATCATTCATGCAATGAATCATTTTATCGATCCAATTGCTTTTTCATAACACTAATAATTTGTTCATTGCATTTATGAAACTATACTACATCAGGATTATGCGGTTAAATTAATGAATATAAAATGTTGCACTAATGTACAGTGTTCTTCAAATTATAACGTCATTTATTGAATCAATGAACGCATTTCTTTATTTAATGTTTTAGATAAAATATAATTCTGTTAAAGTAAACCGAACTGATGCAAAAATACATCAATTTAATGAAGCGAGATCATTGTTTTAAACTAAAATACCTGAATGAGTGATCCATACATTGTAGCAATAATGTTGTCCATAAACCTGTACATTTCTTGAAATGTTGTAAGTGTTTCTATTGGTGCAAAAAAGTTACGTGACAACAGCGAATCAACCCTGCAGACTCCTAAGACTGGTTTCTTTAACGAATGTGTTATATTTTTTCAATTTTTTAACTACTGTGTAAGATTTTTGTATATTTATTAATCTGTCTAACAGTTTTTTCGAATAATCCTTCGAGTTTGAATTTTTTTATTTTCTGATTTTTAGTTGATTTTTTTATATTTTTATTTTAGTCACTCGTAACTAAAGAAAAGCGTTCCTTAAAAAAAATTTTCATATTTTTTTATCTATAAATTCTATAACACCATTGATATAGCTTAGATACTAATGATTATTTTGTTTTCCACCTACCTCTACCGAAAGTATACTTTTCCGGACCTGATTGTAGGGAGCAAAGTTGTACTTTTCCTCCCTAGGGAGGAAAAGTAAAAGTGACGTCATAGTATTTCATTCATGAAATATAACTTATTGACGCCCTGTACAATATCTATTTTCTATTACGTAAGTATCTATACATTTTAACGTTTATTTAAAAACACTCTGTATTTTTCAGAATGGTAAAAAACAGTAAATTCTAATTCTGATTTAACAATGTTTACATTAATAATTTGACTTATATTTGACAGTTGACAGTTATATTGTACCTACTTGTTAGTTTTAGTTCTAATAAATTTTGTTGGTTAGTTACATAAATAAATTAAGTAAAAATGAAAAAATGACTTGTTATTTGAGGAAGGTGGAAAAACCATATGTATAACATGGGAGTAAAGTGCTTTTTCCTCCCTTGAATGATTACTGCCCTCCGCTACGCGTCGGGCAGTAAACTTCATTCTCGTGAGGAAAAGTAACACTTTCCTCCCTTGTTATACAAATAGCTATTACTTTCAGATAAAATACCACAATGAAGTTTGTAGTCTCAGTAATATGTTTGGTGTACTTCAGTGTAATGGTGAACTCTAAATTAGACAAAAAAGTAAGTAATCCGAATAATAAATCAGCTTAATGTAAAGTAATAAATAACTTCTTCTTCTTCTTGACTGGCTTTACAACTCGGGGTGAGTCTTCGCCGCATCCACTATGGCCCTCCATCGTCTGCGATCTTGCGTTTCGATTTGCCATTGTTGTACCCCAATCCTAGATAGATCGGTTTCAACATCATCCTTCCATCTTTCTCTGGGACGGCCCACTGATCTTCTACCGTCTGGTCTCTCGAAGAACACTGTCTTTAGGACTCTGTCTTCCTCTGATCTTACTACATGACCTGCCCATCTTATCCGATTAGCTTTTATATGTCTGACGATGTTTTCAGTACCATATAGAGTCACCAATTCAGCATTGCGGCGCCTTCTCCACTCTCCTGTCAATTCATCTCTTTGAGGACCAAATATCATTCTGAGGACTTTCCTTTCAAATATCAGCAATTTATTTATTTCTCGCTGATGTAGAGTCCATGTTTCACTCCCATATGTAACAACTGGGCGAATAATTGACATGTACAATCTTAATTTAGATTGTGTTTTCAGCAGCTTAGATCTTAATAATGATGATAGGGAGTATAATGCTCTATTTCCCGCAGCTATTCTTGATGAGACCTCTTTTTCTATGTGATTGTCCTCTGTGATTACTGCTCCCAGATATTTAAACTCTTTTACTACTTCAAAGTTGTGGTCATTAATAGTTAGGTTCTGCCTAACTCTTGGTCTTGGATTTTTGGTCACCAGCATATATTTCGTCTTCTCTTCATTTATTCGAAGGCCCAGGTTACCTGTTTCCTCCTCGAGCAGTGAAAACAACTCTCTTACGTCTCTTGTAGAATGATCGACTGCATCTAGATCATCGGCAAAGGCCAACAATAGTTTTGATCCTCGATTTGCGAATACCCCTGTTAGTTCAGACGATATTTTACTTATTGCGTATTCTAAAGCCAAATTGAATAGCAATGGTGATAAAGGGTCTCCTTGTCTAAGCCCTGATGTTATACTAAATGGCATCGATGTTCTGTTTCCTATCTTTACCTGTGCATATGAGTCTGCCACGCACATTTGAGTGAGCTGCACTAATTTTCTTGGTATTCCCATTTCTAGTATTGCTAGCCATAATCTGCTTCTTTTTATCGAGTCATATGCTTGCTGGAAATCTACGAAAATTTGGTGTACATCTCGGTTGAATTCCCAGTTTTTTTCTAATATTTTTCGGATGGTAAATATTTGATCTATTGTTGACCTTCCACTTCGAAAGCCGCATTGGTAGTCGCCTAGAATATCTTCCGAATACGGAGTGAGTCTCTTTAGTAAGATAATTGATAGAATCTTATACGCTGTACTAATAAGCGATATGCCTCTGTAGTTTCGGAATTGCTCTTTATTTCCCTTCTTATGTATGGGTATTATAACGCTTCCATTCCATTCTCTAGGCATTTTCTGCTGTTGCCATACTCTGAGAATAATGTCATACAATTTTTGATGTAAAACGTTTCCTCCTCAAACAAAAACTCACAATAGAATGAAAATGCTACAAAACCCTACAGGAGAACAAAGCAGATTTTCGCAGAACGAGGGCACAGACAAGGCAACTACTCAGAACTAAAAAGGGAAGCTACATAGAACAGCAAATACGAGTAATGGAAATAAGTGGCGAGAGGAATCAAATAAGAAAATTCTTTAGGGAAGTGAAGACAGTCAGACAAGGTGGAAATGTTGGGGTAACACAAGCTATGAGAAATGAAGCAGGTGAACTGATAATGATGGAAACAGAAATCGTAAAGCGATGGAAGGAATACTTTCGGAATTTACTAAATATTGAAAGTGAGATGGAGAAATCAGATACTACATTTCATTCTGCAGATGTGGAAATACCACCACCAACACTCCAAGAAGTAAAGAATGCAATAGCATCTCTTAAAGATCACAAAGCACCAGGAAATGATGGTATAAATGGAGAATTGATAAAAAATAAATAACTTGAAGAATATAAATATAATATTTTTTGGTTCATATAGGTTTTTTCCTTGGTCAAGTTTCTACGCCTACGGAATTCTCTATTAACAATAAATCATCATCATCCTTTTTGTTACTCTGATACATCTTCCATACAATCTCCATATACTCAATGGAAATTTGTTTCTTATCAAGCACATACCACAGAACTAGTCCAGGAGCTCATATGCTTTCTTAAGATCATCGTCAGTTGTTAATCTACTTTCCATATTATAACCAAACAATATTTCTGTTTATTCACGTATCCGTCTATACGTTACCCTTCCTATAATATATCCATGGTGTGTTACGTAGACTTGTGGCCCTGTATTTTGTGCATTGTTTTTTATTTTGTTTTGGTTTTATAATTAATTACTAATATACTGTTATGTTGGTCTGACATTTGTCCCACTCCCTTGGTTATATTTCTGTTGGACAACATCATGTTCTTCTAAACTTGATCTAAAATTATGTATACTTCCCTAGGAATATCATCTGGTCTAGAATTTATTATGAATAACTTTATTTTAAGGATTTTTGACCACATTTGTTTGATGTGATGGATGAATCTCATAACAGGTGCCAAAGAATTACTGCAGCAAGTGACGCTCATATCGACGAAATGAAAAATGGTCGCTTTCCTGAAGATATCTCTATATAGGTTGGTATATCTAATTACTTGTAAGAAAATCAGAAAAATTGAAGAAATATTAACAAATACAGTTTTACGTTAAATATTGTACTTTAATATGAAACGACCTTTTTTAAAACAAACCACATGTTTTTTAAGAGCTTAAGCGCAAAATTTTGGGCCAATTTTGGGCCAATGCTTTTTTAAATGCATTAATTTTTCGAATTCTGAACAAACTAATAAACATTTTTAAAAACTATAAACGCAGAATGATATATTGCAGTATAACCGAGGGCCAAAAGTCCCTTAGAATAAAAACTTTTTTATTTCTTTCTTTTTATTTTTAATGAGATTGTTTCTTTTGAATGAGATATTTGAGATTAAAAATCATACTCAATTTTCTGTTTTTTTTTTCACCCCTGTAACTTTTGGCTCTCGGTAATAATGTAATATTTTATTTTGGATTTAAAATTTTCAAAAATACTTATCAGTTTTCTCAGAATTCAAAAAAAATAATAAATTTAAAATGTATTGACCCGAAATTTTGTCTCTATACTCTTCCAAAATATTTTTTTAAACTCTTAACACATTTATTTAAAGTTTATCTTAACAAACAAAAATAAAAGAGAAATAGAAACATCAAAATAACCGCATCTTGATTTAAAATTGTGTTAATTCCCAATAAAAATAGAAAAAAATTATAAAATGTTACAAAAAAATAGCTTCGGAACAAGATGCATATGCATAATATCTATCATTTATTATGTTCTAATTTGTAAGTGCTTGCTTACGCAGTCGTGAAGAGAGCTGATGATAATAATTGTTTATGTCTTTAAATCGCAAAAAGATTCGCAAAAAGGTCGCCAGACTCAATACTCGTATTTAAACTGACATTATATTATGCATTTATCACTATACAGGGTGAGTTTTTAGTGCGGGATCGGTCGATAACTCCATTATGGTATAAAATATCCAGAAAAGTTATTTAAAAAAAGTGTAGGCAATGATACTCTCCACGCTTGGAAAATATGTCCATTTATACAGGGTGATCAGTAACTGCGTGGTATATCAAACATACAATTTTTTAAATGGGACACCCTATATATTTTTTCATATTTATATTCCCCTCATAATTCTTGTTCATATAATATATGGTTTTGCATTACTATACAGAGTATTTAACAAGTTATGACCATTTTTATTTCGAAATCACTATGAGATTAACACCCTGTATATAAAGAAGTAATTCGTAGACAATAATTTGTTTTATGTAATAAGATAAACAATATACTGTAGTTTTTAAATTAAGTCCAATTCACATCATTGACGAATATTTGTATACAGGGTGAACTACAAAACCAAATTACGATTTTCTCTATTTTTTTAAATGGATCACCCTATATTTTACTCTTCAACATTATTGTATTTAATATACTCTTTCATTTTTATATAGCATTCCCTATATCTAAACTGATTGCTTTCCGAGATATTTTTAGTTTTCTTCAAATTTCGGGAATACATTCAATTTTTCTAGTAGAAATAAGTTAGTATTGAGTGATAATTAAACAACATTATTTTTATTAGATAAATAACTAACACAAAATATAAACCATAGCAATATGCAGTGAATATACCAATAAATGTGATATTAAGAAATTATCATATTTCCCTAATATACAAGAATCGTAAAATTCCTACAAAAAAAACTTTGTATTGTATATAAAAATATAACAAGATTACTTTTATTCAATAAATAACTTACATGAAATATAAATCAAAACAATATACAACTGATGTAACAGTTTTTAGATTGGTATATCAACAGCATTCTAAGCCAAGAATTTTTTAGTAGAACATTCATTTTTATAATCACTTTTAAACTACAAAACAAAATTACGATTTTCTCAATTTTTTTTTAATAGATCACCCTATATTTTATTTTTTTGAAATATTGTATTTATGATACTCTTTCATTTTTATATAGCATCTCCTATACCTAAACTTATTAGTTTCTGAGATATTTTTAGTTTTCTTCATTTGCCGGGAATACATTCAATTATTCTTATAAATATAAATAACTTAACAAATAACTATTATTTAATAATATAACAAATATTTTCATTCAATAAGTAACTAACAAAAAAATAATAAACCATAACAAAATTTAATGAATGTACCAATTAATGTGATGCTAAGGATATAAGTCTAAAGTAAATGTTGAAAATGACTACTTTCAACGTCTATGCCATTTTGTAACCGATATTCAAATGACCGAGCCACATTTCTAACATTTTGGTAAGTCAGTATTATTAAAAGCTTCTTTTATTCTATTTTTCATATCATCAAGCGTTGTTGGATGCTTCTGGTATACAAGGTTTTTTATATAGCCCCACTTAAAAAAAATCAATTTTGGAAGAACTGGAGCACCCTCGTATAAAAACCTCAACCGTCAAAAAATGTGGACCAATCACATAATCTCTAACAATATCACCTTAAACATTTATAGATCACCTAGTTTGAGTTTTAACAAAGTAGGGATTTCTTATTGATGCATATTAATGAAATTTAATATGAAAATTATATTATTAATAACTGCGGGTCACAATCTGCTATTAGGAATGTGTTACTAAAAACTTCTTGGCTTAGAATGCTGTTGATATAATAATCTAAAAAATATTAAATTAGTTGTATATTGTTTTGATTTATGTTTTGTGTGAGTTGTTTATTAAATAAAAATGATCTTGTAATTTTATTATACACAACATACCTATATTTTTTTTGTAGGAATTGTATGATTCTTGTATATTAGAGAAATATGATAATTTCTTAATATCACATTTATTGATACATTCATTGCATATTGCTATGGTTTATATTTTGTGCTAATGATTTATTGAATAAAAATAATTGTGTTTAATTATCATTCAATACCAACTTATTTCTACTAGAAAAATTGAATGTATTCCCGAAAGTTGAAGAAAACTAAAAATATCTCCGAAAGTAATAAGTTTAGATATAGGGAATGCTATATAAAAATGAAAGAGTATAATAAATACAATATTTTTGAAAAATAAAATATAGGGTGATCCATTTAAAAAAATAGAGAAAATCGTAATTTGGTTTTGTAGTTCACCCTGTATACAAACATTCGTCAATGATTTTAATTGGACTTAATTTAAAAACTACAGTATATTGTTTATCTTACTACATAAAACAAATTATTGTCTATGAATTACTTCTTTATATACAGGGTGTTAATCTCATAGGGATTTAGAAATAAAAATGGTCATAACTTATTAAATACCCTGTATAGTAATGCAAAACCCTATATTATATGAATAAGAATTATGAGGGGAATATAAATATGAAAAAATATATAGGGTGTTCCATTTAAAAAATTATATGTTTGGTATACCACGCTGTTATTGATCACCCTGTAGAAAGGGACATATTTTCCAAGCGTGGAGAATATCATTGCCTACATTTTTTCTAAATAACTTTTTTCGATATTCTATACCGTAATGGAATTATCGACCGATCCCGCACTAAAAACTCACCCTGTATATCACACAATATCAGAAGGTTGGTGCGATTGAGCTTGCGGACTAGATCTTGATTATCTAAAAGCTTTAAAACTTCCCTGTTTGTATCATTGTGGAATCGGTTTTCATGCCCCTTAGTTTCATGTTTCTTAGTATTCCGTTTAAACACAGTGAAAGCTAGAGACACATCATACCTAGGCCACATAAAGAGAAATAATAAGTATCAATATGCTCAACTAATAGTGAAAGGAAAGATCGAAGGAAAGCGTGGACTAGGAAAGAAAAAACTATAGTGGCTAAAATAATCCGACAATGCACAGAGCTAAATTTTGAAGAGCTAATAAGACCAGCTAAAGACAGACAAAAATTTGCAGTTGTAGTAGCCAACCTCCATTGAGGAGAGTGCACTTTAAGCAGAAGCAGAATTTTTCCGTTTTGGAGTTTTTAAAGGCAAGCATAGCTACTCTCATTAGTACAGCTCCATAACTGTAAACCATAGGACCATGCTGGTTGGAACGTTTGTTTGTAAACTACTACTTTGTTCTTGATTCTAAGTTGGGAGCCTCTACCTAATAACCAATATAACTTCGATTATTTTAGTTTAAGTTCTTCGGTTTTCTTTCTGATATGTTCCTGCCAATGTGGTTTGCTATTCAAACATAGCCCTAGGTATTTAACTATTGTCTTGTAAGGAACTATATGGGCAGATTTTTGTTCATTAGTTTTTATGTGCCATTTATTATTTTGTGGTGCCTACTGGCTCCTTCTGCTAGTATTGCAGTGTTCGTCTGTAAATGTAAGAACTTCAAGCCAATGTATTGGTGTCCTACATCCCCACTAGGTGGCATTTATGTGAAATAATAATCTATCTGTAAAATAATTTGTATTAAGCTACGTAGAAAACATAATACATACTAAGTTACTAATTTAATTTTTTTTTGTATATTTTTAGCATTACATATGGTTCTAAAATGATTTTGAAGGAAAGCGGTTAACAGTTTAATAGCAATGGGCAATTTAAAATTACTAATAAAGAAATTATGAAAACTTTATTTGTATAATTTAAAATATTACCTCTCTCCCTCCTTTCTCTCCTTATTCTGTTTATACTACATACAACGAGGTTGTTTATGTAATAATTTATACAAGTACTCTACAACAAAATGGCATCACTCTTTGTCACAGTTTTAACTCTAAAATAAATGATATTTAAGTAGTTTTTGGTGTCAATCCATTAATAAAAATATGATTGATCTATAAAAGTAACGAGGCCACGCGATCGGCAAATTATTTAAAACTGTTATTGAACAAAGATGACATTCTACACAAATGAAGTGAAAGCCGAAAACATTAAAAAGATTTGTTATAAAAAAATATTCCGAAGAATATGCGAAACAAATAAGAAATCCAGGAGCAGCCATTGGAAAAACAAATTATTGAAAAATCCTTTGTAAAGCTGAGTCCTAGCTGAGCCACCAAGGAAGTACCAGGGTGAGAACCCTTTAAATTGTTTACCAGAGAACGGCAGTTCTCGTCAGTGGCGCACAACTCCAACAACAATACCACTACAAGCTACACTATATTATACACGAAATTTTCGATTTTCTAAACCTGACTGAATTGAAAACTGGACCAAACCCCATCTTAAATTTTAGGGAAAGACTCACCCAACCATATGTCAACTCTCCATTTTGGTCCAAGGGTGTGGATTTTACGGCATTTAGGGCCTGTTTTTCGTTCTCGTCCCCAAAACTCCCAAAAATTCCAAAAATTTAAGTCCATCCTTTACGGTTTCTGATAATACTGTTCATTACCTTTCCAACGGATGTCTAATTTTGAAAATCGGCTAAACCGTTCAAAAGTTACCGAGCTCAGAATTATGACTCAATTTTTATTTAAAAAGGGGAAAATGTTTGTGGATATGTTTGTATGTATGTGTGTGGAAACGTTACACCGATCTGAAATTTTTTCTTTGTTTCAAGAGAGTGTAAGGGCCGATTCAGAACCTGTGTAATTTTTGACTTCTGACTACCCGTAAGCCAGCTAGAGGGCTAGGGAGATACAAAATAGCATATTTTTTGGGCGTATATTTCTTAGGTTCAAGGAGAGACAGGAAAACCACAAATACAACAAATCAATATAGTTGAGTTAAGCTTTCAAATGGTGCCTAAGATATCAAGCTGAGATATATACACTGCTCACCATAGCCAAAAAACTGAAAAATTAAACTTTGAAAATTTTGGTTTTTCGACAATTACTCAAAATTTCAACCTACGAATTACGCCGACAACTGAGCGTTTGTAGGAAGTCTCCAGTCGCGTCTAACGGTGTATACCTTATATCTGGGAAAATTCTAGTTTTTAAGTTATAGGCTTCATAAATATGATCAAATCTATTTCTTATGGGAAAAACGGTTTTTCAAGCTCAATAATTCATGTAATATTATGTTCAGTTATCATACTACTTGATCTTGAATGCATCAGATAGTATTTGTCAATACGTCTCCAACTCATGTTTACTGATCAAAATCAGTTAAGCCGTTCAGAAGTTATAGATCTCCAAATGTATAATTAGTTCAGGAACTGAAACTTTTCACTTCGCAATTTTTACAGAATGGATCGATTTGCTTGAAAATTTAACAATAAGTAGTGGATAGTCCAAGAATTAAAATCTATATGATGCCGAAAGACGCTTTTACCATGGGGTGGTTGCCACGCCATCTCGGGAGTGGAAATTTTTTATTATATTTTGACCGCAAATCTTGGTAAAAACATTAATTGTAAGCAAAAAATGTTTTATACATTTTTTTGATAAAATTAATAGTGTTCGATTTATTGGTTATCGAAAGTATTAGTTTAATATGGAAAAAATCAATGTTATTATTCAGTTTGCTGCTAATAGCTCAAAAAGTTTTTGTTTTATCAAAACAACTTTACTTAACGAATATATACCTTTTAAAAAAGAAAAAAAGTGTTTTTTTAATTTTATTTAAGACCAATAGTAATCGAGCTGTACGTTATTATATGTTAGCTTTCCTTCGTCAAATACTAAATATTATAGTTTTAAACTCAAAAGACGGAAAAACTATACATTTTTCGAGGATAACTTATAGAAACTAATTTTAAATGTTTAAAAAGATTTATCTTCAAAAATAAAAGATAAAGTGTGTAGCTTAAAAAATAAGCGACTTATAATGAAAAGAATGTCAGTCCCTATTTTTAAGTCAAAAAGTTATCGGACAACCCCCTAATTACCACTCTTACATAAAATTAGTCATCGACCTTATTCCGTATTTTCCATTTATGTATTTTTAAGAGATTACAGAAGTTTGACCGGCTTAAACAATTAGTTTTTAAAAAACTGAAGTTACAAGCGAATAACGATTTTTTCTAGTTTGGTAAAACAAGACCTTTTCTTCTGAATAGAAAGATTAGCATCAGAGATGCGAAAAAATGTTTACATATGAAAATGTAGCTTGTTTAATTCTTAAGAAATTGGTTTACGAAAATTTTTTACGACAAAAATTGAGTGAGCTACAGACAGTTGGAACTTTTAATAAGATGCAAAAACCACCTTTACCAACCCTTTCAAAGTCACTTCTTTTTGCGACTTAAGATTTTGAAAGGATTTAATATTAACAGATATTATATTATTAACAGCTATTATAGATCTTATAAAAACCTACAAAAATTTTTTCAACAAACTTTGTAATATAAAAAATAAAAAAGTTAACGTTAAAAACCAATAATTTAAAAAAAATAGAAAAATTCAATTGCAAGCATAATAATGTACGTTAGCGGTGTATTTTTGTATGGTGCATGTTAAAAACTTATTACCAGAGAACGGCAGTTCTCGCCAGTGGCGCATAATATTCCTACATGCGACACTATTTATAAAGCTTAACGTGTATTCGATAAACATTGCATTTAACTTCATACATTTAATTTATAAATAACTTTGGAAAACTCCTGATACAAGAGTAAAAAACCGCTATACGCCGTAAAAATGAGTGGCGCACACAATATTCCAGCTACAAAAGAGCTGATATGAATATTACGTGGCGCGATAATGTATTTTCATTTTGATGGAAAATAAAATTATAGTTTTATTTTAAAAGATTTTTTCATAATATTTGCTAAATTTGAAGTAAACGCGCCACAAAAGAGCTTCAAATGCAAATTGTGTCAAAGTTATCCTTGTGTGGCGCGTTTTACTTCAAATTGAGCAAATATTATGGAAAATCATTTAAAATAAAACTAGAATTTTATTTTCTATCAAAATGAAAATACATTATCGCGCCACGTAATATTTATATCAGCTCTTTTGTAGCTGGAATATTGTGTGCGCCATTCATTTTTACGGCGTATAGCGGTTTTTTACTCTCGTATAGTTTACAAGGAATTATACTCTTAGGAAAAGTATAAAGCTTCCCATCATGTGGGATGTAAAATAAGTTGTTTTGTCTCTACATTACGACAGTTAAATGGCATCTGAATGAAGGTGCCACCTTTCAGAAACAGCACTTAACTTTCATTCAGTTGCCTTCTAACTGTCGTAATGTAGAGACAATACTACATTTCAAAAAAATTTACCTTACTTCCCACGTGATGGGAAGGTTCATACATTAGGTACCTAAGGGAATAATTTCTTATAAATTATATCCATCCTACGGAATTTCAAGCAAATATGAATTCATAAAAGTATAATCATTTAAATGGTTCTCAACTGGTATTTCTTTGGCGGCTCGTCTAGAATTCAACACTGATGATAATTTTGTAAGAAAATCGAAAATGTTCTGTTGTGATGTAGCCCTTAAAGGGATTTTAATAAAAGTTTTCGTACCTTTTACAAAGGATTTTTCAACAAAATTTTTGAGATTGATGGTATAAAGCCACCTACAGGAAAAATTCTTTCTTTTCCTTGTGGATTTTTAAAAACAAAAAAAAATAACATCAAACAACGGGACTAAAAAAACAAAACCAAAAAAATATCTAAATCTTCTTTTGTGAATGTCGCCAGCATATAAAAAAGTTACACAAAATAAAAGAGAGAACGATAGTTGGTTTATAAACAAAGAAACTGCCAACAAATAGGCAAATAATATAGAGGAAACCATACAAAAAATAGATTAATAAAAAATTTGAAACTTCAGTTGTAGAAAAGAACAATAAAATAAGTAGTAAGGAATTACCTACACAGTAATTGCAAGGTCACACCAGTAATCATGCCCAGAAACTTACAGAAACTCTCAGAAGACCAAAGGCTCCTCAGATAATTTTAAGACAATTTAATCCAATTCACCTATTCCGAAAATGCATCCTAAATGAGCTCTTTGAAGATGGCGCCTTGTCATAGTTTTTTTTATATCTCCAGAATGCTTCTATTTAGACAAATGAAAACTGGTACTGTTATTCAACTTCCTAAGATAAATCTGCAACGGTCGACCCGTTATAATATCATTTTTTAGCTCTTAAATTATCTTTATAATTATTTTCTTTTGACCTCCCAATTAATCACTTTAATTTTCTTGTAAAGGACTCCTTACGTGACGTCACACTTAGGCGTACGGAACATAGTTGTTGAACCGTTCCTTGTCGTTTAATTCGTGTTCCGTGAGAGTTTGACGTTTTCCTCGCTGAATGAGAGAGGAATGTTCGTTAGTTGACTGTTGGCTGTGGGGTCGAATAGGTACCATAAAATGGCGGATGATTTCCATTCAACTTATTTTATAACATCCAGTTTAATTAAAGTGAAAAAGTTACCACCAAGGGTTTTCTGCAGTAGGGAGACATGTGGTTAACACAACTCCTTCTGGAATTGGAATAAAAATCACCGCTATTTTGGAGAAACCACAACGTGAAGTCGTAGCCCCTTTGACCACCTAGGGAAACCATTACAGCCACAGTCAAGTCACTCTGGGAGTATGTCATTTGGGAAACACTTGGGGCGTTCCTGCTCCTGATTTTCATTCTACACCTGGACATATAGGAGGTACCGTTTCATACCACCCAGGTGTTCATTTTGGGATGCAGTAGCGGACTTTTTAGGAGTCATTTGGATTTGTTTGGGAACATTTAATTTTGTGTGGATTTGAGTAACTATAGTGTTTTATATTTCAGACTCTCGGTTTAATGCACTATGTTAATTAATTTTTTTTCCAGATTTAGTTTACCTCTGTTTTTTTTTATATGAACTATTTGTATATTAATTTGGTTTCCAAACTATTGTAGATATGGTAAGTTACTTGTGTGCACAAGGTAATAAGCCTAGAAAATTGGGTTTTATATTTTATTATTGGTTTGATATTTATTTTGTAATATTACTCGCTTGTTTTCCAAATATTTTATTGTTATTCGCTTTATTTCGGTTGTTCCGTTAAGTCGTCGTTATTTTATTTCATTGCATTTGCTCGGTTAATTTAGATCATCGTTTCGGTATTTATTTTAGCTTCATTTTTATAACTTTTATTAATTCATTTGCTTAATTCATTATCGTATTTTCTCTTAGTGAGGCTTGGGCCTATTTATTTGTATTATTTTCATCTTTGTCGGTTTCAATTTAGTGGTACGTAGCAAGCGTACTATAACCATTTGGTAGAAGACTCATGTGAGTTGTACCCTATATGTAAGTAAGAGGTACTTATGTAATTTTGTAACAGGTAACATTATTGTTGGTATCTTAGATAGATATAATGTTTTGTACAACTTATGTCATTTTAGAGTCACATGATATGCACTTTGTGTAACTCAGAGATTGTCAAAGATCTTGTAGTTATTTTTTAATAAATATTAACTTATTTTTTATATCATTTATTTTTATTATCCCTTTATGTTCATTATTACAGGTTTAATATATTTAATATTCGACAGCAGTGTAAGATACCTGGGAGAATGATCGAAGATCATTTTCATGGCGCCCATGATTTGTTAGTTTTATTTATTTTGTTCGTCTTTAGAAATTATTAATCTTCATTTATTTTCAGTACATTATTCTTATTTTATTATTTCACCTCTTAGTTATCATTACTATCTACTTAGAGCTACTGTTCTTCGACAGGCATGCAAACGAGCCGTATCCATCCTTGAGTGTCAAGTTGTTCTCTTGCATTTCTTGCTAGCCAATTCTATTCAGTTTGCCTCTGTCTCTTCATACTTCTACTCCTATCCCTTTTTTAATCCCCTTTCTTAAGTCTTACTGCAAAGTAGTATCTTTTTTCTTACTTCGGCTTCGACGCTGAAGTCCCTTCATTTTTATTTTCATAATAGCCACAACTAGTTATCGAGTTCTTTTTTCCTTACTTCTGTTGGAGTATATCCCTCTCTTTACTTTCACTCCAACAAAAGTTCGTCTTCTATATTTGTTACAAATTGATTCCATCAATTGCAAATTTCTAGTACCTGTCATAGGCGTACGTTTTGATTAGCGCAACGGTTATTTTATTGCATAACTTTTTTGTCTTTAGTTTTTAAGCATTATTGACACTGAATTTTTAAATTGTGAGGTATTCTAATAATAAAAGGTACAGTGGAACCCCGATAAGTCGGCCCCCGATAACCCGGACCGATTTTTATCAGACAAACATTTCAACAATAAAAATGTATGTAATATAATATTTGAGAGATAATGGGTATTTGTGTAATTTGAAGTACATATACCATAGTAAAAATGACTCATGGCACACCACAGTCATTGTCGTGTTATCGAAAACAACAGGCATCTGTAGTATCCTTTATTTATTTGAAACTGCCTTTGTATTGTTTAGAAAAAGTAAAAGACTATTAAAATTCTTTTTTAACAATGGTCTTAGTCATCACTGTTATTAAATAACATAACATCAGAGACGGTACTGTGTGTAGTAAAGTCGTATTGTTCGCTTCCGTTCTGTAATCGTTCGTAAATCTATTCAGATTTTGTGTTTTCGTGTTTTTTGTCTAGGTAAGGGCAACAAAACGTAAAATGTTGTAGTGACAGTGGAAAAGAAACTAGAAGCATTAAGTAGAATTGATAAAGGCGAATATTGCAGCAACGTATGGTGTCAGTACATCTACAGTATCGGATTGGAAGAAAAATAGAACTAAAATCGAAGAATTTTGTTTCAAAATGATAACAAAAGACAGTTTGGACAATCGGTGCAAAGCTAATAATAAAGCTAAAAATGAGACTCTCGACGACGCTTTGTATGTGTGATTTTGTGCGTAACGCGAACGTGGTTTACCAGTGTCTGTGTGACAATTATAACGGAGTTTATTTGTAAGCATACCATATTATATTAATTTTTACCATTTTCTCCGGCTAACCCGGAGTTTCGATAACCCGGATCGGCCGCGGTCCCGATTAATTTGAGTTAACGGGGTTCCACTGTACTTTAGTTCAAGTCGGTTTTTTCTACAAAAATCAATTTGAAAAATTTTTGGTTTTTTGAATTAAAAAAAAAATTAAAAAAATAAAAAACGGTGTAATATGCCCACTTAAAGCAAGAGTAACTTCAAAAATTAGAATATTATATCATAATTTAATAATCTTGTGTCGAAAATGCTTAAAAATTAAACACACAAAATAAAATGCGATAAAATAACCGTTGACCCACCCAAAATGGACGCATATGACCGGTACTAGAGATTCACAATTGATGAAATCGATTGATCTCTGGAAGATAAATAAACGTACCTACCAGTTTTAGTTTTTCTAAAGATTTTTTTTTGAAAATTTTTTTCAAATTCTGAAAACAAATTTTTGAAATCTATTTTCCTAGAAAACGGTGTATCCTACTGACTTAAAGCAAGAGGGACACATAATGAGAAATGAAAAGTACCACCATGCGCAACTGATCATACAGGGAATGATTGAACGAAAACAGGGTCCCGGTAGGCGCCAGATCTCATAGCTTAGAAATATCAGAAAATCAATGGGCCGGCCTTGATTCAACATCTTTTTTAGAGCCGCATTGGACAGAGAAAAATTTGCTGTGGAGTCGCTAATCTTCACTAAAAGAAACAGCACTACAACAAGAAGAAAACATCTCATTGTCACATGTATATTGTGGCAATAAAAAGGAAAGAAGAAAAGTGGTCAACACATATGGGATTAACGAAGGCTCCGTTGCTCAGAATCGGTTAGAGATGTGCGTGTGGTTCTTTACATTTTCTTATTAGCTGAGAAATAGATGATAAATGATAGAGAAAAACAACAGAAAGGGGAAACTGCTACTAGAGCAAGGGGAAATAGCTACTGAAGTAAAGGAAATAGTGACTAAAGGAAATAGTAGCTAAGGGGAAATAGCTACTAAACAAGGACAGAATGGACAAAAAAATAAATAATGAATCAATATAAAGCCGAAAGGGCGCCACTTTGTTTTTTAGATTTGAAAGGGAAGACAAAGAAAAACTCTTTAATTAAACCAAACAAATTAAAATTCCCTAAATAAAAATAATTATTTCAAGATAAATTTAAATTCATATAAAGATATACAGGGTGTCCCAAAAAGATTGGTCATAAATTATATTACAAATTCTGGGGTAAAAAGTAGGTTGATTGAACCTCACTTACCTATATACAATAGTGCACACAAAAAAAGTTACAGCCCTTTGAAGTTACAAAATGAAAATCGATTTTTTTTTCACATATCGAAAACTCTCAGAGATTTTTTTATTAAAAATGGACATGTGGCATTTTTATGGCAGCAACATCTTATAAAAAAATTAAAGTGAAATTTGTGCACCCCATAAAAATTTTATGGGGGTTTTGTTCCCTTAAACCGCCCAAACTTTTGTGTACGTTCCAATTAAATTATTATTGTGGCAACACTAAATAAACACAATGTTTTTAAAACTTTTTAGCCTCTTAGTACTTTTTCGATAAGCCAGTGTTTATCGAGATATTTTGAATATTTTTCGAATCCACCACATATTTGTATATGGTTAAGTATGATTATAAAGACCTATTAATAATCTGAAAATTTATTTATAATTTAAATTTTTTATGTATATTTTGAAAAAGAAGCTACATCTCGATAAAAAGTGATTTATGAAAAAAAGACTGAGAGGCAAAAGTTTTAAAAACACCGTGTTTAATTAATGGTACACCAATAATAGTTTAATTTAAACGTACACAAACATTTGGGGGGTTTAAAGGAACAAAGCCCCATAAAATTTTTATGTAAATATATATTGAAAAATAAGCCGCATCTCGATAAAAACTGGCTTATCGAAAAAATACTAGGAGGCAAAAAGTTTTAAAAACGTTATGTTTAACTAATGGTATCACAATAATGAATTAATTGGAACGTACACAAAATTTTGGGGGGTTTAAGGGAACAAAATCCCCATAAATCCATCTTTGACATGTTCCTGTCATAAGAATGATACATGTCCATTTTCAATAAAAAATTTCTAATAGTTTTCGATATATTGAAAAAATCGATTTTTATTTTGTAACTTCAACAAGGGCTGTAACTTTTTTTACGAGCACAATTATACTAAGGTAAGTTAGGTTCAATCGAACTATTTTTGACCCCAGAATATGTGGTATAATTTATGACCAATCTTTTCGGGACACCCAGTATAATAAATATAAATAAAACCTACCTTATCATTTCTTACTCAGTTGACCAGAGATAAGGGAGATGGATAATTAGTAACAAGCAAACATTATTAAAAATGAATACTATTTATTAAACAAAAAAAAATATTAAAAAAAGACATTAATGTGGACCTCTTTCTGGTTTTACATTATTTTGTAAGAGGTATTATCCACAAATACTGACAAATTACAATATTAAGTTGGTACCTTTGTGTCTCTGCAAAAATGTCCTGCAGCTTCCAACGCTAAGTCCAGATATTACGGTCACTTTTCACTTCACTGGGTATCACAAAAATACACTACTGATGGTACAATTTTTCGAGTATACAGACTACACAGTAGTACATAATATGTAGTTTGGAAAGTTCAGCGATGTTGTAGTAACTTAACTTGTAACAAAAAAAACGACTTCATATTACTACGGTTATTAATAAGAACTGCTTGAGATGAGATATTTAATTAACCATGAACTGCGTTCCAAAAGAACAAAAGGTGTTTTCTACACCGAAATAAAAGCCATTGACTATCGACCATCAAACGCTGTAGCCAGATCGATGATCTTCATAATTGCATCTCAATGCAAACTATTCCCGGTGTTTTAAGATGACATCCACCGGACATTACACAGTTAGAAGTTCGACCTCTTTACATCGTTGGCTGATCCACAATCTATTGCACCTAAATGCAACATATTATGCGGGCTGAAAAGGATGACATCACACCAGACACTGCACAGTTAACTAAGAATCGACCTATTCACTTGGTCGTCTGATCGATAGTGATTTTTTTAAGCTCCTATCCATCGCTTCCGACCCAAAAAAGCACGTTCCTCCCCCAGTTCTCATCTCATGATCCTTTAACCAATCAAAGAAAAGTTATAGAACGCTGCTTCCTTTTCGTGGCAAAATATTTGACAAATCAAAAACCAATACACTACTCTGTGATAAGATGCCAATAAATTATAATCATTAGTTAGAAAAATAAACGATAAGATCTTTAAGGTTTTTGGTGTTTATACGTCGCAATTAGATGAATCAATTCCATTTCGGCTTAACACAAGGTAAAGAAGTTCCATAACAACCATATCTCGGATGAAATTTGGACATGCTTGCTATCCGGCACATTTATACAAAATAAAAATAACTGTTAACAATCTTTGTGATATTTGCAATGAAACAGCGGACTTGGATCTTATATTTTTTAATTGTAAGAAGAACACACATCAGTCGGACATTCTTACAAAAAATTTAAGAAGTTTAAACGTTTACGGTCCCTATAATGTTACGTATCTTTTGGCACTGAGTGATAAACGTATTTTTGATTTTATTTTATTTTTCCTATATGACTGTAAAATTAAGTTATAGAATGACTAGATTAGGCTTGTAACCTTAAATGTCTTTCCTTTTGATTGCCTACATGCCTGCCTTACCGTGTGGGGTGGGTATATAGGTAATCAATAATTATTAAGAAAAAAGAAAAACCCTCGACTGAGAAAAGTGTGACCCTTGTCCTTATCCCAAAATTTTTATTAAGATTAATTTAGCAAAAATTCACTTTGAAAATAAAATGTTTGTTATATATATATTCTTAACAAAAAGGTCGGTCAGACTTAGATAACCTTAACTTAGATTAGTAATTAGATAGTTTAGATAAGATATATTATGTTTATGTATGTACTATTTACTTTGTTTCTGGCCGCATGGTCTAATCCTAAAGCCAATAAAACAAACACAAGGTAGCTAATTATTCATTCCAAATGCGACACATTTAATTAAAAGAAACACAAACACATACCCATAAGTCCTTTATACTTTACATAGTCCCTTATACTTTATATACCCATAAGTCCTTTTCAATATTATAAACAGACTTGACTTCCTAAACAACTTCAAATAAACAGATAGATTCGCCTCTTCTTAAATCATCAGAAAATAAATTAAGCCTTAATCAGGTGTTCTTCAGGATGAGTAAAAAAACAAACGCATTAATTCACTATAACGAAAACTCGAGGCGTAGAATACATTATGTCACAATACTAAAAGACGCATATCTATAATGGCTATATGAATCGTAACATATACAGGGTAAAATGGAAAATATTGTTTTTTTGCAAAAGATAAAAATAAAAAATATGAGGTGTTTTCGTATCGTTACAATATATGATTCTGAGAGGTTATTCTTCTCTAGAGTTGAAATTAGTAGTGGCACAGATTTTGCACTATAGGTACCATGTTGTCAGTTTATCCGCAGTTGCTTATTTGGAGAATTTTATCGGCGCATGCCCACTTATTAGCTCAGTCTGTCTTTTGTGGAGTGCTGAAAAACTCCTACTTTGTGCAGACTTAAGTTGAGACCGGCTCTATATAAAATATACTGAAAAAAAGATAAAAGAGTAAAGAAAGAAAAAAGAAAAGTGTAACGCGGAAAAATCTTAAAACTACTCATCTAATGAATTTGAAATGGGTAAAATTACTTCAAAAAAATTCAGTTGTTTGAAAAGATATCTCGGATACCTCGTATACAAAAATATTACTATCAAGATATTATGTAGAATATTTCGATTTATAAAATAGATTTTTGTACCTTAAAAGTAGATTACATTTTGCCGTCGGTAAGGGATAGTGTCTTGACTTCTCTATTAGTCCAAGCTGTATGCTCGCTCCCGTTAAGTAAATTGTTCCGATTGTTTTTTGTTGCACAAATTTACTCAAAAAGAGGTCCTTATAACATATCCATAAGGGGCCAGACGGTACCGCGGTCGGAAAATTGTCTGGCTTGGATAATATTAAAAAAATTGAAGGCACTCGTGGGACTGCCGACAGAAGTGAAAACTTCTTATAGTAAATAAATTACGAGCTCAATGCTTTTTCCCCATCCAAAAAGAAGTGCTATAACTCTATAACTATATCATATACGCGATGCGTAAGCCCTATGCTATTTATGTATACATGCAAATAATTTATAGGTATACGCACAAAATGTATTTAAGCGAAGTGATGACGGCCGCAAATTCAATACTTTTTCCCAATCCAAGAAGTGCACAACGTCCCTAAAGAAATTTTCAATTCAAAAATTTATTTCGTCGAAGCGATGACGTTCCCTAATTTAATACTTTTTCCCCATTCAAAAAGTGCACAACGTCCCTCAAGAAGTTTTCACTTCAAATATTTATTTCGTCGATGCGATGATGGTCAGTTTGTTAGTTTAATACTTTTCCCATCCAAAAAGTGCACAACGTTCCTAAAGAAATTTTCACTTCAAATATTTATTTCGTCGAAGCCATGATGGTCGCGATGACGGTCGCTATTTTAATACTTTTTCCCATCCAAAAAGTGCACAACCCCCTAAAGAAATTTTAATTCAAAGAATTATTTCGTCGAAGTGGCTAATTAAATACTTCTTCCCCATCCAAAAAGTGCACAACGTCCCTCAAGAAGTTTTCCCTTCAAATATTTATTTCGTCGAAGCGATGATGGTCGCCGTCACGGTCGTTAATTTATTATTTTTCCCATCCAAAAAGTGCACAACGTCCCTAATGAAGTCTTTACTTCAAAGATCTATTTCGTTGAAGCGATGACGGTCGCTAATTTAATACTTTTCCCCCATCCAAAAAGTGCACAACGTCCCTAAAGAACTTTTCACTTCAAAAATTTATTTCGTCAAAGCGATGACGGTCGCTAGTTTAATAATTTTTTCCCATCCAAAAAGTGCACAACGTCCCTCAAGAAGTTTTTACTTCAAAAATGTATTTCAGTGAAGCGATGACTATCACTAATTTAATAATTTTTTCTCATCCAAAAAGCGCACAATGTCCCTCAAGAAGTTTTCACTTCAAAAATCGATTCCATCGCAGCGATGACGGTCGCTAATTTAATACTTTTTTCCATCCAAAAAGTGCACAACGTTCCTAAAGAAGTTTTTACCTACTTCAAAGATTTATTTCGTCGAAGAGATGACCGTCGCTAATTTAATAATTTTTCCCCAACCAAAAAGTGCACAACGTCCCTTCAGAAGTTTTTACTTAAAAAGTTTATTTCGCCGAAGCGATGACGGTCGCTAATTTAATACTTCTTCTCCATCCAAAAAGTGCACAACATCCCTCAAGAATTTTCACTTCAAAAATTTATTTCTTCGAAGCGATGACGGTCGCGATGACGGTCGCTAACTCTCATCTAAAAAGTGCAAAACGTCCCTAAAGAAATTTTCACTTCAAAAATTTATTTCGTCGAAACGATGACGGTCGCTAATTTAATATTTTTCCCCATCCAAAAGTGCACAACGTCCCTCAAGAAGTTTTCACTTCAAAAATATATTTCTTCGAAGCGATGAATGTCGCGTTGACGGTCTCCAATTTAATACATTTTCCCATTCAAAAAGAGCACAACGTCCCTAAAGAAGTTTTCAATTCAATAAATATACGTACAAAATTTATTTCGTCGAGGAGATAACGGTCACGATGACGGTCGTGAAAAAATCTTTTTTCCCCATCCAAAAATATGATTTTCATTTATTTTAAATTTAAATACTTCTATAAAATTTATGTACACATACACATAATATATAGGGTGAGGCAGATAACTGGCCTATTAGAAATATCTCGAGAACTAAAGGCAGCAGAATCATGAAAATTGGAATAAAGGGGTTTTGAAGGATGATCTATTAAATGAAAATATTTTCATCTCTTTGCAACTTCCGGTTATACCGGAAGTTGCTTATAACTTCATTTTTTTAAATGGGACACCCTGTATATTTTTACATTTTTGGATTCTCTTCGATGTCTTCTTTCTTAAAATATGAGGTTTTGTAATATTATACAGGGTATTTTAAAAGATAATTACGTTTTTGAAGTTATACTTCTTTACCGGCGATAGAGGGTGATTTTTTTATATGTTAAAACCTATCAGCCCGGCGCATGCGCATTATAACTTTGTTCTGATTGGATGTTCAAATGACATGTCAAAAATTATCCGATATGGCAGCTGTGGTTTGGAGGTAAAGGTAAAGGTAAACAAATGTATAATATATTAGTTTTATTGTTGTGAGGACAGAAACAAAAAAGTTTATAATATTGTAGTGACTTTTAAATAGTTTTTAAAAGCAACAGGTACGTAATAATTGTTAATGTATCATGGGTATAAACCTGCCTATTTGATCTGCCAAAATACATAGTATGTAATACTTTTATTTATATAATTTGATTACCATCAAAATTTCTATCAATATATTGTTTTTTTACTCTATGTTTTGTTGTATTTTTTCAATTCTAAATCATTTCAATTCAAAATTAAAATAATTTGATCAATTTTCAAAATATCAAAATATCACAAGTTTAATCCGTTTAGTTAGTCGATCTTCCTAAATAATGACACATAGTGTCCGTGGCTAAGCGGAGAAGGCGAATGAATTCCAATACCAACCGCTCTTATCAGCGCTGGTTCGAGTCCCAATAGAAACTTTCTTTTTTGTTTTTTTTAATACATTTTATGATTGTAAGTATATTTATTATATAATTGTATTTTCAGAAAATACGTATTTAGTTAAAAAAATTTTCGACAATTAATGTTCAGACATCATTTGTGGCTTGTTTAATGTGTTTGTGTGTGTTTTATTCTTTTATTATTTTAATTTTTGGCACTGTTCTAATAAAAATGTTTGAGAAGTAGTAAGTATAAATTAGTTTAATATTTAAACAAAATATAAATAAAAAGTATATTAATTTCGTTTAAATCATATAATAGAAGTATAACTTCTTACGTGCGTACAAAGTACACACACATTCTTTTTTTTATTAATTTCGTAGCAATATTCACACCCTGTAGAATTGTAGTAGTTTGACATCTAAAACTCTACTTACGTTCAAATGATTTTTAATATACTCTACTATTGTTAAGAATCATTAGTATAGCTAAATTTCTAATTTTAGTATACAGGGTTGGTCGAAACACGGAATGAGTATTTTCTGAGTTTTCTTAAATGGAACACCCTGTATTTTAGTATTGTAATGAATTGATATTGTATGGTACTTTTTTATTTCTTAAGCATTCCCTATACCTAACTGCTTTAATTTGTGAGTTATTGGTGATTGAATCTAAACATTAATTGCAACAAAAAATACGTAAAATTTTATTAGTTTGGCCGTAAAAATACTCAATCCCAAATAATTTTTAAGAAATAAATACATATTAATCCAGACTGGTCCTTAAAATTACCAATAATGGTTTAGCTATCAAAATACCTACGTAGTTAAGATTGTTGGTACGATTAACAATTAAGCACAAATTAAAGCAGTTAGGTATAGGGAATGCTTAAGAAATAAAAAAGTACCATAAAATATCATTTCATTACAATACTAGAATACAGGGTGTTCCATTTAAGAAAACTCAGAAAATACTCATTCCGGGTTTCGACCAACCCTGTATACTAAAATTAAAAATTTAGCTATATTAATGATAATTAACAATAGTAGAGTATATTAAAAATCACTTGAAGGTAAGTAGAGTTTTAGATGTCACACTATTACAATTCTACAGGGTGTGAATATTGCTACGAAATTAATAAAAAACGTAATTATCTTTTAAAATACCCTGTATAATATTACAAAACCACATATTTTAAGAAAGAAGACATCGAAGAGAATCCAAAAATGTAAAAATATACAGGGTGTCCCATTTAAAAAAACGAAGGTGTAAGCAACTTCCGGTATAACCGGAAGTTGCAAAGAGATGAAAATATTTTCATTTAATATATCATCCTTCAAAACCCCTTTATTCCAATTTTCATAATTTTGTTGCCTTTAGTTCTCGAGATATTTCTAATAGGCCCTTTATTTGCCTCACCCTGTAGATACATACAAATTTATTTCGCCGAAGAGATGACGGTCACGATGACGGTAGCGAAATAAATCTTTTTTCCCCATCCCAAAATAGGTTTGACATTTATTTTAAATTTAAATACTTCTATACAAGTTATATATACATACAAATAATATATAAGGTATGTGCAGGTAATAACGCCAGGTTGGTAATATCGCCAACTCGTGATTTCTCAGAAAGTACGTTTGCTAAATAATAAATGGCAACATGGATATGTTCCTCATAGTATTCTAAATCACGTGATCATGTTTGCGATGACCTTAGATTTGTCAGCTGTGTTTATGACAGTTGAATATCAGTAGTCGGTGTAGAACGAGTACCGTTTATAATTTTACATCTTTTGTGTTCATTAGATTGGAGCGGCGTTATCGATGAGTAATATTATTTGATTTCAGTAATTTGTACTTTGTTTCCTAAGCAATAAAATGATGCATTCAGATTTTTTAGATAGTTTTGCTTATCTTCGAAAACCAAATTACAAACAATTTATGTGCATGTCGGTAATATCGCCAAGTCCAATGGATGGTAATAACGCCCTGGCGTTACCATCCCTTCTTGGAGTTTTGGTTGCCTTGGCAGCTTTCTCCAGATACGTCGAAGGTTGGAAAAATTAAAAAGCGCTCTGCCGTAGAGTCATAGACAAGCAACAGTGATTCTGATGATATAGAGTTAAGTGAGATGGAAACATCAGATGAAGAAAAGCATGACACTTCATTTTCAGATATGCTAACCACTCCAGATTATGGTACAAAAATGTTATTGTTCTTAAATACTTACTTATTGTTATTATTCAGCAAATATATCATTTTGAAGTATAATGTTCAATTGTTAGACCGTATTGCATTCGAAATAATAGGTTGGCGATATTGCCAACAGGGGTTGGAAATATCGCCAAAGATGACTTTTTTTTTAAATTGTCCAGTAAATGTGTAGAAATACCCAAATTATTTTTTTAGTAGATTCTACTTAATTTCAAGTAGTTCATTGAACAGCTCAAGTTGTGACATATTTTTTAATATGACCCACTATCCAACAAAAAAATTCTAAACCTTAGCTTGGCGATATTACCTTCAGATACGTTACAATAAGCGATGACGGTCGCAATGACGGTCGCGATGACGGTCGCGAATTCAATGTTTTTTCCCCTATTCAAAAATCGCACAACGTCCCTAAAGAAGTTTTCACTTCAAAAAAAAAATCAAACAATCAATTTTTTCACTTCGAACAAAATATTTTTTAGAAGATACTTTGTAGACTATGAGTCGGTATAGGTGACATTTTCTAATCGTTTTAAGCAAGATTAGAGCCTATAACTTAAATAGTAGATCGCGAAAGAAAACGTATGAACACTGTCCCGTCACTTTTTAGTGGGACATGCGTCGACAGTGGCGCATCAAACTTTCCACTTATAGACGGTATAAATAAATTAAAAGCTTCCCTCCCTCACTTCCAGAATTTTTTTTCATCTTCTTAAGTTATATGTGATTAAAAAATAAGGCTCAGCGTAATTTTAACCCACCACCCCTTCCCTCTTCCCCCATGATCAAAAACTTCCTTTTTCGTTTTTATTTTTTTTTAGGTGGGATGCAATCAGTTTTTAAATTTCAGAAAATTTACAGGCGTAGTTGAGGTTTTTTTCAAAACATGTATATTTTTTATAGATCCGTAGGTTGAGTATACATAACCTCAAAAAAAATTATTTTTTTTTTGGAAAAAGCATAATATAACTCTTTTTTGGAGATGGCTGTAGGTCTAATTTTTTCTATTTGATGTATTTTGTCAAAAACAATATTTTAATTTTTTTCAGATTTTTCCGTAACGTTCACCAACTTTAAAAATGCAGTTTATTTAAGGCATTAAGGGGATTTTCCCTAGTTTAAAGTCTTGAAAGTAGGTCAATTTAATCGACGGCTGAAAGGCAAAAATGACCAAGCGACATTTGGCTAACTTTACACTAGAGCGGTTTATTAGGTTCATTTTCGTGAAATTCCAAATAGAATATTTCAACATGAAATATCCAAAAAATCAAGTAGTTTTTGGGGAAAACTCATAACAATTTTTTAAAGTGTTTAAAAAAAGCTTTATTTCTCTCACAATAAAACACTGAAAAACGTTTGTTTTTTATACTTCCACAAAATTTATTACAACTATGTTATTACTACAGCTGTTTCGGCAAAGTGCCTTTCTCAAGTGATATATTTTACAATGGGTTTGCCTTTTTAAGTCTTTAACTGAAGAGGTTGAGGAGTGGGGAGCTGTTTGTCTCGAGGTGGTCATTCAGAATTATATCTGTATTTTTCAATTTATTAATTTCCATTGATTCTAAAAGTGATAGCTTAAGGCCTTTATTTTGAATATGTAGAATTTGAAACTCTCCATTGAAAGAATGATTATGATCTAGAAGGTGAAGTGCGTATGTAGAAGTGTCTGTTTTTCTATTGTTGAAAGCCCTTTTGTGTTCTGCTATCCGTTTGTCAAAAGTTCTGCCAGTTTGACCGATGTAAAAAGCTTTAGTTCCGTTTTCATAAAAAAGTTTCTAGCATCAAATGTAAGCAAGTTACGCGCAAAGTATAGTTGGTCCCTTTTGTTTTGGCAAAAAAATCGGGAAATCTACTTCTTAATTAGTAGAGAGCGGAATATATGCAAAGTGCATATAGATGCATATACACGATTTATTTTGCATATTTTAAAAATAAATTATATAAAAGTTTAAAATTTTCCTCTCTTAGTTGGAATTTTATAACTTCGATATGAACGAGCTTGTTATTTATCTATCTATCGCTCATTATTATCTATCTGGACTTTCCCATTACTACCTGAATTTAACAATTATGGGTGTTCCCAGAAAAATATTATTTTATTAGCGTAGCAAGTCGTAGGTACCTACCTGCTTTTAAGGGTCTAAGATTTATTTTGTCAGTTTCCGGCCAACATTTGTTTAAAGTAAACGTTGTATCGTATTTAGTGTTTTTGAAGTGATTGGTATATATTAAATTTAAATATATCTACCATCAAAAAAAAGTTTGGATAAAGTGTTTTCCCGAGTTAAAGCTAAGTGGAGACAAAGTATTTTGCAAGGCCTGTTCCAAAATCGTAAGTTACATTCACTTTCACATATTTTTTAAATGAGGAACTGAGAAACAAAAGCATCATGTCCCACAAAAGAAATTTTTCTGGAAAGAGTGTTTTTATTCTTATATTTCTTCTTATATTTATATTATATAAGAACTTTTAAGTAACGTACAAATTGCTAAAGTACTTATGTTCATAAAAGTTAATTTTAGTTTTTTACCAGATCTAATAAAGTCATTAGAACAAAGGAATTTACAATTAAGTGATTCGGTTGATCTTGTTAACACATTTTCTGCTCATTGTCAAAAAATTCCCGGAAATACAGGGATTACAATTAGAAATAAATTAAAAAATGTTTTAGAAAAAAATGAGGGCTTCGATTGTTTGAGGAAAGTTGTACGTATTTTTAAAGGCAACTTTTCTGAAGATCTGACGACTTGGCAAATTAGTTTACTGCCTAAATTAAAATATTGTCTATATCATTGTCATTGCCTATAACATCAGTAGATGTAGAACGAACTTTTTTTGTGTCCAAACACGTTTTTAGTGATAGAAGGCAAAAGTTGCTAGTTGAAGATTTTGAAAAATATTTGATTATAAATTCATACTATAATTTAGATTCTTAATTTAATTATAATATCAGCTTTTGTGTGTCATTTCATTTGTTTTTATGTGAAAAATAAATATATATTAAACATAAATGTAGGTTGAATTTTTTAAACATAAATGTAGGTTGAATTTTTTAAACATAAATGTTTATATTTAATATATTGTTTTATTTTTGAGTATTTTTAACCCGCGAGTAGTCGCGCGGTGAGATAGAATCTCAATTTTTATCCTTTTTCGCGATAACTTGATGAAAAATTTTTCAATTTTGAAAAAATTTCGTAAGTGCCTCGAGGAAGGGTGTAGTAATGCGTAGGAATTTTTTTTCTTCTTCTTTTTGTGTAATTTATGACTTTGGGGAGAGCCAATTAGCTTTAACCCGCGAGTAGTCGCGCCGTTAGATAGAATCTCACATTTTATCCTTTTTCGTAATACAGTAAAACCTGTCAGTAACGGCCACTAAAAATGAAAGAACTATTGGCCGATTTAGAAAGGTGGCCGCTATTGCCAGTTTTTGTAGTCTACATACAATTGGTTTGGGAAAATTTTAAACTGGCGGGTAGGACAGGTGGCCGATGTTGGCAGGTGGCCGTTAACACAGGTTTTACTGTACAGTAAAATTTGTCAGTAACGGCCACTAAAAATGAAAGAACTATTGGCCGATATAGAAAGGTGGACGGTATTGCCAGTTTTTGTAGTCTACATATAATTGGTTTGGGAAATTTTTAAACTGACCGTTTGGACAGGTGGCCGATATTGTCAGGTGGCCGTTAACACAGGTTTTTTTAATAAAATTGTTAGAAATATATATTTTCAATATAAAAAGTAGATAAAAATAGTACAAAGTAAAAATTTGTTTTAAATTCGTATTTTGAGATAGAATCTCACACGCGACTATCGACGTTACAGAATTGAGCGCGACTACTCCCGGGTTAATATGCATTTGCATATTTAGACAAATTTAGAAAAAATACATGCATATTTGTAGTAAAAGTAATGCATATATATGCGCATATTTTGGTAATGTTGTGTTGCATATATTCCGCTCTCTATTAATTAGCAATAATGAAATTAATCGTTACAGCTTCACAAGTTGCTTTACTTATGTTGTGTTTATATGATCTGTAAGTTTCATCGATTTAAAGTGCTTAGTTTTGAAAAAAGTGGCTTTTAAAGTAAAATTTTTAATTTATTTTCAAAATAACTTAAAAATTATTATGGTAGAGGAGCCCAAGCGTGGATTTTTGCAGTTACTCTAGCGCGTCAGATTATTACGTGGGGAGAAACCTGAAAATGCACCTCTGCCATATATTGGCTCTTAATGCAAGGGGGTTAAGAGGGGGCCGAAAAAAAATCTATCCTTAGACAAACTCGAAATCGTCAGATTGAGATAAGGTAAGTTAGGTACATGCAAAACAGTGTATATTTCAAAAATCTGACGATTTGGGCGTAGCGTAAGGAAATGGGTGAGTCCCAAAGTTTCACAAGATAAAAGCGAATATTTCGAGATATGAATATCAGATCGAAAAATTAAAAAATACGTACTCAATATTTTTCAAAAATCTATCGAATGATACCAAACACGACCTACCACGGAGAGGGGTGGGGGGTAAATTTAATGTTTAAAATACGAATCCCGCGATATTTCGCAAAATGAACATTAGATCGAAAAACTGAAAAATACACTTATTCAATATTTTCGAAAAATTTATCGAATGGCACCAAACACGACCCCCACGGAGGTGGGGTGGGGGAGTACTTTAAAATCTTAAATGGGAGCCCCTATTTTTTATTGGATTCCTTACGTAAAAATAAGTAACTTTTATTTAAAACATTTTTTCGGATTATGGATAGATGTCGCTATAATCTAAAAAAACGATTGTTGAAAATGAAAAAATAAATTAAAAATGGACAAGTCCCCAATGAAATGGAAAACTTTCTCTTCTCTTCATAAGCCAATAGGTCCCCAAAGTGCTCGAGTGACTGCACATTTAGCATACTTTGCTGCCCTACCATTAAAGATACCAAAAATCTCATGCAGTAAAAAAAGTCGGCGTTGCTCTTCTCAATATTTTTTATTTTTTTTTTGTTTTTCTGCCAGATAAAAATTAAAATTAGGGCGTTAAGATTTGGTGTTTCTAATTTGCATACACTCATGATTAGTGACTCGTTCCAGCTCTTTCAGCTACAGCCCTTTTAAAAATAAAGTCTTTGAACAAATAAAACTTAGAGATCGTATAAACAATACATACATGAGTAAAGCAACTTGTTTGTGAAGTGGTAACTAATAAGTTCATTTGACATGCTATTAAGGGGTGATTTTTCCGATTATTTTCCAAAAAATAAGGGACCATTTTTATTTTGAGCGTAATTTTGGATACTAGAAATTTTTTTTATAACACAAAAATAAAGCTTTTTTTTAAACACGTTCAAAAGTTGTAATGAGTTTTCCCAAAAAAGTGCTTTATATTTCACCTCCGAGAAGGGGTGAAATTCACATCCAGAGGAAAAGCACGCATCGGCACAATATCACTTTTTCTTTTGACTTGATAGCTATGTGTATGGCAAATTTCATATCAATCCAAGCAGTTCTTTAAAATTTAGAGGTTTTGCAATATTTTACCGTTAGCGAACCTACTATTAAGAAGCTAGAAATATTTGAAAGAGTTTATAGGTCTGGATCCCGCGTATGAAAACAAAGTTGATTAATAGCAAGCTGAAAATTTGTTAATAGCTTAAGGGTGTCTAGTCGGATAAACTTTGATAAATGGGAACACTGGAACAGGGGCATTTTTAATTGTGGAACATGTTAAAAATTTGGAACGGTCACACTACGAAAACGGCACATGTATTTTGTCCGACAGAACAGACTTAAACTCTCCGAACCGAGATTAAACTCTCATGCAAAAATCAGACTGCTATCTATCAACAAATGGGCGTTTTAATGAGTGGAACATGTAGAATATGTCAAATGACAGGAATTATGACAGGTGATAAATAGCGGTCTGATTTTTGCATGAGAGTTTAATCTCTGCTCGGAGAGTTTAAGTCTATTCTGTCGGACAAAATAAATGTGCCGTTTTCGTGGTCTGACCGTTCCAAATTTTTAACCTGTTCCATAATTAAAACTACCCCTGTTACAGTTTTCCCATATATCAAAGTTTATCCGACTAGACACCCTTAAGCTGCTAACAAATTTTCAGCTTGCTATTAATCAACTTTTTTCATACGCGGGATCCAGACCTATTATGAATATAGTGATATAATAATGTCATTGTATGTCCATAAACACCTATTAAAAACGAAGATAAAATATCAAATACTAAGTCTCACTAACGACTGAAATACGTCCATCAATGTCCGAATTAATTAACCATTGAACATTACTACCTATTAAAAATATGTATATAGGTAACAATAATTACGATATCATTTTTAATATGTTTTATTTGACTATAAAAGAACGAAAATTTGCAATTCTTGTACCGTTGTTCAACGTGTTCTACATTTAGAAAACGAAGTAATTTGCAGAGGTTAAAAAAATATTATTTACTTACTATTTTGAAATTTAGTGTTGGCCGCTTAAAGGTAGGGTATCGTTAGTTTTATTAGTCGTTCTAAATTTTAAGAATTTCGGTTATTTAAAGCCGAGGAAAAGTCATTAGAATATTGATTTTTTAAGTTTATTGTAAATTTTTTTGAAGTTATATTTCTTTAGGCGCGATTGAGAGTAAAATTTCATAAAACTGCGCGCATGCGCACATAGACAGTATGGCGTTTAGTTGCTGAATCTTTCAAGTTATGTATTAATATATCAGTGCAAGAAAAGGTGTGAAAAGAATATATTAGTGTTTTTAGTAAATATATTTATTATAATTTTTGTGTCTTTGGATTTGTCTTCCTCAGGAGTAAGATGAGTATTATTAAAACATTTTATTGTATATTTATTATAATTCACCTTCCAGTGTGTTTGTTACCGTGAATTGTCATTAGGTACGTCCGAACCGGTACAGACACAGTAGTCCTCGTAGCGCATTTGGTATACCATTCGGCCAGAGATCGAGAGGTCTTGAGTTCGACTCCGGAACAATCCTATACTTTTTTTTTATTTTTTTGAAAGCGGTAAGCACAAAATTAGTTTGGTGTTTAAAAAAATTAAAACAAACTGTTTAAAGTATATTTATTTTTGAGAAATCATAATAGAATTATAACTTCTTACGTGCGTACACAGTACACACACATTCTTTTTTTCCTTGATATTAACAGGTGGCGCAGAACTCTGTTTAATTTAATTGTCTCAGCAATAAAATTTTTTCGAATATATCGGAATGGAGCCCGTTACCAGTAGTATAAAAATATTGTTTGGAGTACTCTCTTAATTTCGGAAAAAAAATGAAATGTATTTTGTTTTACATGTTTCTTTCTCTCGTAGTATGGTAGAGAACAAGACTAGTTTAATATTATCGAATGTTTTCTTGTTCCAGTTATAACTTATAATATCGAAAATGAAAGCTGTTTTGGTACCAGTCATTTTGGGTTGTTTAATAGCTGCATCATATGGAGCATTGGACAGAGGTGTAAGTATAAAATTATATAAATAATAATTTTGCTGTAAAACTAAAACTACAGACGTCTTATATTTCAAATCATTCAGAGTGTCATAAATACCCTAAACAATTTAAGAAATCATCATAGATTATAATATACAGGGTGTCCAGAAATTCTACCGACAAAGGAAGACAGGAGATTCCTCAGATAATTCTAAGTTATTTTAACCCAATTCACCTAGTCCGAAAATCTAGCTCTAGCTAAGAGAGCTAGAGCTCTTTAAAAATAACGTCTTGTAATTAGTTTTTCTTAAATAACTCCAAAACGCTTCTACTGAGAAAACAAAAATTTGTACACATATTTATCTTCCACAGATACATCGATTCCATGCATTGCTAATTTCTAGTACCGGTCATAGGCGTCCGTTTTGGGTAGGGCAACAATTATTTTATCACGTAACTTTTTTATCTTTACTTTTTAAACATTTTTGATTCTGGATTATTAAATTGTGAGGTATGTTAAAACTAAAAGGTACTCTTCTTTTCAGTCGATAGGATACACCTTTTTCTAGAAAAATCGATTTATAATTTTTCTTTTTTTGAATTTCCAAAAAAAATTCAAAAAAAACTATTTAGAAATCTGAAAACTGGTACGTTTATTTATATTTCAGACATGAATCAATTTCATGAATTGCGAATTTCTAGTAGGGGTTAGATGCGTCCGTTTTGGTTAGGTCAACGGTTATTTTGTCGCATAACATTTTTGTCTCAATTTTTAAGCATTTTTGACTCTAGAATATTTAGTTATGAAGTATTTTAGTACTAAAAGTTACTCTTGCTTTAATTTGGTAAAATACACCGTTTTTTTTTTGAAAAAATTTTCCAACTTTTTTTTCAAATTCAAAAAACAAAACATTTTCAAATAGATTTTTGTAGAAAACCGTGTCTCCTACCGACTTAAAGCAAGAGTACCTTTAAGTACTAGAATACCTCACAATTTAATAATCCAGTGTCAAAAATGCTTAAAAATTAAAGACAAAAAAGTTGTGTGATAAAATAACCGTTGCCCTACCCAAAATGGACGCCTATAATTGGTACTAGAAAGTCGCAATGGATGGAACCGATTTATCACTGGAAGATAAATATATGCACCGATTTTAGTTTTTCTAAATTGAAGCGCTCAGAAGGTATTTAAGAAAAACTAATTACAAGACAGAATTACATTACAGAATGAGGAGGTTCTTAGAAGAATGGGGAAGAACCGAGAAGTACTAACCACCATCAAATCTCGAAAGTTGGAATACTTTGGACACATTATGCGAAATGAATCCAGATATGCCCTCCTACAAGCCATCCTGCAAGGAAAAATATTTGGAAAGCGAGGTACAGGAAGAAGAAGAACATCCTGGTTAAAGAACCTCGGAACCTGGTTCAACATAACATCTGTGCAGCTTTTCGCGTTGCTGCAGATAAAGTGAAGATTGCCATGATGATTAGGTGAATTCAGCTAAATTGTCTTAAAATTATCTGAATTATCTCCTGTCTTCGTTTGTCGGTAGAGTTTCTGGACACCCTGTATATTATTACTTTCTCTGAATGAAGTAAAACAAATTCGATTTCTAGTATCGATTTACAGCAAAATAACGCGATATGTGTGACATGGCGGCATGTGCTTAAAACAAGCAAAAGTTTTACTTCAATAAAATTAAAAATAATATTAAAATAAATTTTTGTTTAGACTAATTTTCTGGTAACGCCTTCCCGGTCGCAATAATTTGTAAACCATACGAATTCCGAGACAAAAAAGGCTAGGGAGATCTAAGAAGTGCATTTTCTTCATCATCTAAGAAGACAGACATTCTTTTATTTCAATTCATTCAAAGAGTGCCATAAACACCCTAACCGGTTTCAAGTTCCTACGCTATCATCAGAGAGCGTATACTCACTTTCTGTGAATGAATTAAAACAAATCCGACTGCTATTACCGATTTTTCTAATTTTTCACTGGAATTTTTGCCATACTGAGCAGGCAGGAAGTTAGATGCAATTCTTAGATCTCCCCTAGCCTTTTTGCTTCAGCATTCTTATGGTTTGCAAATTACAGAAACCGCGAAGGAGTTACCAGAACATTTTTTTATTTATTTACACTGTAACCACAGGGATTATTAGCGATTTAAAAAATATAACAAAAGTAAAGTTTAAGAGTCTTTAAGATAAATTATTGTGTTTTTAACGTTCATATTTACTCCTTCCTTGATATTCTTTGGGATGGTATACTTCTTTCTTGTTGTTTGATATGTTTTGCACTCAGTTAATATGTGTTTCACGGAGAGTGTTGTTCCACAGTTTTCACACATACGCGGCACAGTTCGCGTAAAGAGGTGTTTATGTGTTAGGTTTCTGTGTCCCAGCCGTAAACGTGTTATTCTCACTCGGTCGAGTCTGTTCGCTGTTGGTTGGAGCGACGCACTAAACACTTTATATTTTATTTCTGACTTCAAGTCATCGGGAGAAACCTCGTTAATAAGAATGGAGTCCTGGCTGAAGGATGCTAAGCGGGCTAGTAGATCTACTTCTTCATTTCCTTCTACATATACCAGAATGCGATGGGACAAACATAAAGTCGACAGTGATTTTATTTTTATTAGTCCAGGAACTGAAGCTTTTCACCTCGCAATTTATACAGAATGGATCGATTTGCTTGAAGATTTAAGAATAAGTAGTGGATAGTCCAAGGATCAAAATCTATATGATGTCGAAAGGCGCTTTTACCATAGGGGTGGTTGCCACCCCATCTCCGGAGTGGAAATTTTTTATTATATTTTGACCGCAAAAGTTGATAAAAACATTCATTCTAAGCAAAAAATGTTCTATACACTTTTTTGATAAAATTAATAGTTTTCGATTTATTCGCTATCGAAAGTGTTAGTTTTATATCTAAGAAATCAATGTTTTTGGTATAGATACTCATTTACAATTCACTCAATTTGTGCCGCAGAAAAAATTTTTTCAAACGTTCTTGGAAATTGAATAATCTACAATTTCATATTGAATAATTTTTTCGTATCTCTGATGCTAATCTTTCTATTCTGAAGAAAATGGCATTTTTTACCAAACTACAAAAATTCGTTATTCACTTTTAACTCCATTTTTTTTGAAAACTAATCATTATAAGCCAGTCAAACGTCTAGAACCTATTAATAAGAATCTAATAAAGGAGAATGAATAAGACCATTGACTAAAAACACCGCTACCTTACATTATTATGCTTCCAATTGGATTTCTCGTTTCTTTTTTTCAAAAAATATATTGATTTTTTTAACCGTAACCTTTTAATTTTTTATCTTATAAAGTTTGGTGATAAAGAATTTTATAGGTTTTTACAAGATCAATAAGGCTGTTAACATTAAATCTTTTTAAAGTCCTCAGTCTCAAAAAGAGGTGACTTTGAAAGGGTTGGTAAAGGTGGTTTTTGCATGTTATTACAAGTTTTAATTGTCAATAGCCCACTCAATTTTTGCCGCAGGAAAATTTTTTGCAAACCATGTTCTTGGAAATTAAATAAACTACAATTTCATATTAAAACATTTTTTCGTATCCCTGATGTTACTCTTTATATTCCGAAGAAAAGGCATTTTTTACCAAACTACAAAAATTAATTATTCGCTTTTAACTCCATTTTATTAAAAACTAATAATTTTAAGCCAGTCAAACTTTTAGAACCTATTAATAATACATAAATAAAGAAGAAAAAATAGGGGCAGTGACTAATGTTAATTAGGCTGGTGATAAGGGGGTTGTTTCCGATAAATTTTTTGCCGAAAAAAATAGGGACTTACATTCTTTTCATTATAAGTTATTTAATTTTTGAGCTAGAGACTTTTTTTATTTCTAGAGATAGATATTTTTAAACACTTTAAATTAGTTTCAATGAGTTATCCTCGAAAAATGCATAGATTTCCCGTCGTTTGACTTTGAATATACAATATTTAGCATTTGGCGAAGAAGAGCTAACATATAAAAAAGTATAGCTCGATTACTATTGGTTTAAGAAAAAAATTAAAAAACCAAATTTGTTTATTTTTTCAAAAGGTACATTTTTATTAAGCAAAGTTGTTTTAAAACTTTTTGAGTTATTAGCAGAAAACTGATTAAAAACATTGATTTTTTCGATATAAAACTAACACTTTCGATAGCGAATAAATGAAAAAGTATTGATTTTATCAAAAAAATGTATAGAACGTTTTTTGCTTAGAATAAATGTTTTTACCAACTTTAGCGGTCTAAATATAATAAAAAATTTCCACACCGAGATGGGGTGGCAACCAACCCCATGGTAAAAGCGCCTTTCGACATCATATAGATTTTGGTTCTTGGACTATCCACTACTTATTCTCAAATGTTCAAGCAAATCCATCCATTCTGTAAAAATTGCGAGGTTTTGTTCTATTCTAAGCTTCATTACTTGGACTATATTTAGGATCGCTATTTCTGATTGGATATGTAAGGCAATTGGATTCTTGGTGTAAAGACATTTTTGATAGTATAAAGTGAGCTGAGTGAGTCGGTTATTATGAGAGACGGGGATTGTTTCGACTCTTTTATATGGATAAGTGCTTGTAATATTGCATACAACTCTGCAGTGAATCAAGAAGTAATAGGCTTGAATTTAAATTTTAATGATGTATTGGGTGTGAGGATGGCTGCACCAACACCGTCTGATGATTTGGATAAGTCAGTGTATATCTTATAGTGATTTTTATAAGTTTCCATTTCTATTAAGAATTATTGTTTGATTAGGTCTGTTATAGTCTCACTTTTTTTGTATATACTAATACTTAAATATACTTACTAAGGTTAGTATTAATTTTGGGATTTGGTATTAACCAAGGTGGAGAAGTTGGGAAATTTGTTGGGATAATTTCAGGAAATTGAAGATGTAAGTCATGAAGGTTTCTCCGAATTCTTTCGTAAAATGGTGGATATATTCTTGTTGCAGAGAAAGTGCCTTGAAATCGATCTGTGAACGTATTGGTATAGGTAGAGTGTTCTTTATTACTGGCTATTTTAGAAGCATATGAGAGAGAAAGCTATTTGCATCGTAAACTTAGAGGTGGTTCTCCTGTTAAGCATTGCAAACTTTCAACTGGTGTCGTTCGAAACGCACCTGTAGCTATTCGTAGAGCTGTGTTTTGAACAGTTTCTAAGGTTTTCAATACTGATATGGACTTTGCTTAATGAATAAACTATCGCACTGTAGTCGAGTTTGGATCTGATTAAAGATTTATATATATGTAATAGTGTATTTTGATCTGCTCCCCAGTTTTTGCTGGAAATAGTTTTCATAATATTTAATCCTGCTTGGCATGATTTTTTAACTTCTGCTGTATGTTTTTTCTATGATAACTTTTTGTCGAAAACCATACCTAAAAATCGGACATTATTTGTCAAACTGAGGGTTTGGTTATATAGCTTCAGATGTGGAGTTCGAATGTTATGTTTTCGTGTGAATAGAATACATTTAGTTTTTGTCGGTGAGAATTGTAATCCGATAGACCTAGACCATGATTATAACTGATTAATTGTTTGTTGTAAATGTTTTTGTATAGATGTAGAGTTTTTTCCTTTGGCAAATAAAGCTAAGTCATCAGCGTATAGTCTTCCTTTGACAATCGGTTAGCATTGTTGAAGTATATCATTTATGGCTATTAGAAAAAGGGTTGAGCTTATAACTGATCCTTGTGGTACTCCGTTCTCTTGAACTTTTTTATCTGAGTTAACGTTGTCTGATCGAACTATGAAGCTGCTAGATTGAAGAAAATTTGATATGAATTTTAACATATTTCCTTTGATATTCCAATTATGCAATTTCGTTATGATATTGAATCGCCACACAGTATCGCAAGCTTTATTAATATCAAAGAAGACTGCGATACAATCTTGTTTATTTGCAAATGCTTCATGTATGCCTGACTCTAAGTCTATTAAGTTGTCTAGTGTAGATCGATTTTGCCTAAATCCGCTTTGTTGTGGAATAAGAAGTTTTTGTTGTACTAAATAACATCTCAGTCTTTTATTTACCATTTTCTCTAACACTTTTCATATAGTATTGGTTAAAGATATTGGTCGATATGATTCTGGTGATGTCCGGGATTTATCAGGTTTGAGAAGAGGTTAACCTGGTTACTCTGGATTAAATTATAAAGGTCTAATAATAAATTTTTTCCGTTGTCTGGAAGATGTAGTAGAAATGCTAGGGGGATACCGTCTGGCCCCGAGCTTGAATCTTTACCAGAACATTGGTCTCACTAAAAGTTATATTTTAATATTTTTTTAAATTTCAATAAAGTAAAATTTTCGCTTGTTGTTAATAGGTACCTACAGGGACATTTTTCTTTCTTTTATTTTAAAGCCTCCCTAATGTTAAATTTTTCTTCATCTTAATTTGTGATCTCTAACTTTGACACCAAAATTTTACTAAAACTTCCACATCCCCCAAAATTTCCACTAATATACACATTCTTAAATTTTTTTTATATCTGTTTACATCGTTCATTATTCAAATCATTTCCATCACAAGCATTCGTTGTCACTTTTTCTTTTATTTTTAATTATCCAAAATTCTGTTAATAAAGATAATATATACATAAGAAAAATAATAGCTTGTTTTATGAAAGGTACCTTCTTGAACCTTAAAATTTTTGTTTTGTTGGAATTTTGATACCATTCAATTCACCACCCTTCCATTATCTCCATCCCTCTCTAGCATTCTAGCATCTTCTAATTCTCGTTCCCTATCCTCGTTCTACCAATTTTTAAATCTTGTTCTTCAAGAGCAGGTCTGTACTCTTCTAGACTTTGCTATAAATAGTCTCGCTAAGCAGTAAGCCCGAAGGAATTTTCGGTAGTCTGCCGTCTGGCATCCCCTGTATGTGTCCTAGCGATCGTAGTCATTGGGTTCTTATTACCCATATCGCTGGGCTCTCCATGGAACTCTGTTAAATCCTTATTTTGTCCTTCTGATGCAAAAGCCGTTCTCCATTATACCCATATTACTAAGGATGAAAGAAGGCATATCTTCTGCTCTACACTTAACAAACAATAGAATATTTTTTAATTAACATCATCAAAAATCCACCATCGTCTTTGGTTGATCATCCACTTTTAACTAAGTTCCAAGAAATCGTTGGAGGTAGAATATAATTATTGTTTCTGTTATACAGGGTGTAACAAAAATACAGGTCATAAATGAAATCACATATTCTGGGACCAAAAATAGTCCGATTGAACCTAACTTACCTTAGTACAAATATGCTCATAAAAAAAGTTACAGCCCTTTGAAGTTACAAAATGAAAATTGATTTTTTCGAATATATCGAAAACTATTGGAGATTTTTTATTGAAAATGGACATGTGGCATTCTTGTGGCAGAAATATTTTAAAGAAAAATTATAGTGAAATTTGTGCACCCCATAAAAATTTTATGGGGGTTTTGTTCCCTTAAACCCCCCCTAACTTTTGTGTACATTTCAATTAAATTATTTTTGTGGTACCATTAGTTAAATTCAATATTTTTAAAACTTTTTTGGCTCTTAGTATTTTTTCGATAAGGCAGTTTTTATTGAGTTGCGGCTTCTTTTTTAATATGTTTACATAAAGATTTTATGGGGGTTTTGTTCCTTTAAACCCCCCAAATGGTTGTGTACGTTCCAATTAAAGTATTACTGCGATACCATTAGTTAAATACGGTGTTTTTAAAACTTTTTTGATTCTTTGTATTTTTTCGAGAAGACACCTTTTATCGAGATGTGGCTTCTTTTTTAATATGGTTCAAAATATACCTAAAAATGTAAATCATAAATAAATTTTCATATTATTACCAAGTCTCCATAATCGTACTTAACCATATACAAATAATGTGGTGGATTTGAAAAATATTCAAAATATCTTGATAAAAACTGACTTTTCGAAAAAGTACTAAGAGGCAAAAAAGTTTTTAAAACATTGTGTTTAACTAATGGTACTACAATAAAAATTAAATTGGAACGTAGACAAAAGTTTGGGGGGGGGGGGGTTTAAAGGAACAAAACCCCCATAAATTTTTTATGGGGTGTGTAAATTTCACTATAATTTTTTCTTAAGATACTGCTGCCATAAGAATGCCACATGTCTATTTTCAATAAAAAATATCTGATAGTTTTCGATATATTGGAAAAAATCGATTTTCATTTTGTAACTTCAAAGGGCTGTAACTTTTTTTTGTGCACATTTGTACTAAGGTAAGTTAGGTTCAATCGAACTATTTTTGGTCCCAGAATATTTGAATAAATTTATGACCTGTATTTTCGTTACACCCTGTATATTATAAACAATTCTAACAAAGTTATTTACCGGAAATACCGCCGACATTCGGATACAATTAGCGTCTCTTTGTAAAGACAATAAAGTCGACGTTACAAAGTGATAAGACATTTGCTCATCACACACACTACACATTAAAATATGATTGCGAAATCAATCGTATTATTCCAACGACCTTAGTTGTTGAGGTATTTAAGCTAAATAAAAAAATCTAACAAAATGATTATAGACACGATAATAGATTTTTTATTTTAGAAATTTCCACCAAAAATTTTGGAAAACCTAAATGAATGGCATAACAAATGTAAGAGAATGACTGGAACTACCGAGGCAGACATTACGGAAATGATTAATGGACGTTTTCCAGAAAACATTGCCATTAAGGTAGTCAGTCATTTATTATTTATAAAATTTTCCATTTTAATTAATACTTGTTTTTGCTTTTAGCGATACCTTTACTGCTTATGGGAAATTATAGTTGGCGTAAGTATTTTCATATTTTTATATGTATAGTAGACACAAGAATAAAAAAACCGCTAAACGCCGTAAAAATGAGTGACGCACTCAATATTCCAGCTACAAATGAGCTGATATGAATATTACTTGGCGCAAAAATTTATTTTCATTTTGATGGAAAATAAAATTCTAGTTTTATTTCGAAAGATTTTTTCGTAATATTTGCTAAATTTGAAGGAAAATGCGCTACAAAGAGTGAGTATCTTTGATAAAGTTTTGAGGTTCCTTTCTATTCTATATTGTTTAATGTAGATTTCGCTTTTAAACGAAAACAGTTCGTTTATAAGTTCGCAAAGTATGTGTGTTATTGCGTTGCCGCTCCTGCAATACTCAGATCAGATTTATCGATGGATTCTTATGAAGTTTTTTTTTCTAAATCCAAATCTGACAACGGCATTTCGATATTTCTAACCGTCTTCGAGGTAATCGACCTCAAAATCTAAAATGTGACGTCACAATATTTTTATTTTCTGCCGACACACTACACGTCCAGCTGAAATCGTTGCTAGTAATTAGGCTAGTTTTTTTTAATCTAGATTTGTTAAGCAAAGCATAGGTTATTTATATTTTCGAGTTTGACACTTCGTGAATGTCAAACTAAATTTTAAATTTAGTATTAGTAAAACATCAATGATATTTGATAGTGAATTTAATTATTATATAAAATAAATAAGGTGTTCAAAAAAAATTTGAGTATATTTTAAAAGCAATAATTTATTAACAGCTTTATACGAGTATACGGCTTCCCCTTTATGATAAATGGACTGCTCCATTTGGTATGAAATTAAAATATAGTCGGTTCGCTAAACTCGACACAACTGGCTAGTGATTTTATTAGGTAATTTTTCTGTTTTTTGCGAATTTTGCCAAAATTGGCCAAATTACTAATTATTTAGTAATTATTAACTAATTAGTAATTATTTTTTTTTGATAAATTGGCAAAATTATTGACTGAAATCACTAGCCAGTTGTGTCTGAGTTTAGCGAACCGATAGTATATGAAATAATAGCGTATGAAAAAATTATGGTCTGATATGTGCAATTACATCCTTCTAATGGAAAAAAATATTTGAAGATTTTTCTCAAATTAAGGATACCAACAACATTTTCATTTATAACTCTTTTATTTTTAATTTGACGAAGAATAGCTCTTCATGTTCTAAGATTTATGATGCAACAATCATATATAAAATTTTATTAATTTTATACGAGGTATATAAAAAATATGAATTTCGATCAAGTGTAAACTACCCTTATAGTTCATAACATTTAAATTATAATGATATAATTGCACAATAAAACATAATTATTAATTCTAAACTACTTTTCATAATAGCAATTTTCCATATTATGAATTAAAATACGTAAATAAACAAAGTTTTCGTTATGATAATGCTCGAATTTTCAGCTTGTTTTTCATAACTTCTAAACCACGACTCATTTTTTAGATCAAAAAAGGATTTGATATCGATGTTGAACAGATATGGCATTATTTACCAAACATGCATAAAGCTGACTACGTAAATTACGCTCTATGCCACAAAAAAGCAAAGGAAACGCGTAAGTACTAGTATATTCTAAATTTGGTTTGTTAGGTAACGTTTTCTTAAAATATTAGCCCTGCCATTGAGGTGAGCAATCATTAAAGCCACTATTAAAACCATTTTAACTTGCTACTTTGCTAAAAAATCTAACATTTTACCCTTTTTCCTGATAGCTCGATGAAAAATTTTGCAACATAATTTTTCACTCATAAGTGCCTTGAGGAAGGGTGTAGTAATGCGAAGGTTTATTTTTTTAAAATTTTTCTTCTTCTTTTTCTTTTTCTTCTTCTATTTGTGGAATTTATGGCTTTGATAAGAACCAATTAACATTAATAATTGTTAGAAATAATATTTCTAACTTAACAAGTAAATAAAAATAAAATAAAATAAAAATTTGTTGTAAATTCGAATTTATATTCGTATTGTTAGATAAAATCTAACGCGCGACTGCTGCCGTGAGAGAAGTGAGCGCGATTGTTCCCGGGTTAAGCATATCGTTTTAAGCTACAATTACATACTACATAGCTACATACCATTATCCCGGATTCGTCAGCCAAGACATTCGCCTCTTTTTATCTTTATGCCCTATATTTTGTCTCTTATTTGTGTATCAAGTTATTTATTGCAAGATTCCTTATTTTTCTGTACGTATTATATTTATGTTCGACATACTTTAGTTTTCTTTCTTTCATTCTGCGTTCACCTTCTCGTTCTTTCTTCGCACTTCTTAAAACTTCAAGGTCGTAACAAGTTTAACTGATGAAGTTTTTACAATAACTGTTTTATATGTCTAGATCTCAAAAGGATTAAGTCTTCTTATAGCCTCCGTATTAAGTATGCATGATTCGACTTCATAGAACAGTACACGTATAAGTATACGTAACATTTTTTAGACAATCATGTTCGCATGTTCGGCTACTCTAAATAGTTTTCGTTACGTTGCATTCCTTATCTCAGATATTATCTCAGACATTATCTCAGAATACAACTAGTCTAAGAGCTAGTGAACCCTCCGACTAACGGTCTTCCTGTAAGACTAGAAATTTGTATAGTGATAATTGACTTTTTGGCATATTTATAATACTAGTGAAGTCATCCATCTGGGCGTGATGACGTAGTCGATGATTTTTTTGAATGGGGGGAGGGGTCGTGTGATAGCTCATTTGAAGTGTTATTTGTAATATACCTACTTTTACTTTACTCCTCTTGATTCCATTTGGAACATAGGGCCTCTACAGTCCCCCTCCATTTATCTCTGTTTCTGGCCAGGGCTTTCACTTCTTTCCATGTTAACCCATTGTCTTCTAGCTCTCTGGTAATATTTCTTTTTCAGGATGTCATTGGTCTGCCTTGTTTTCTTTTTCCAGTTGGTTGGTAATCCAGGGCTTGTTTGGTTATATCATCTTCATTTATTTTTCCTTAATGTGTGTCCAGTAAACTTCCATTTGCGTCTATTTATCGTTTTGGCTATCGGCTCTTGATTAGTTTCTCTTTAAAGTTCCTTGTTACTTATCCGATTTGGCCAATATGTTTGCAATATTGGTCTAAGGTATCTATTCACAAATGTTTGAACCTTTTGTATAATCTTTTTCTCTATTTTCTAAGTTTCTGCTGCATATAGCAAAATGCTCTTTACATTTGTATTAAATATCCTGATTTTGGTTTTGGTTGTTAACTTATTGGACTCCCATGTTTTCTTCAGCATATAGAAAGCATTTTGGGCTTTATTTAGCCTTCCATTAATTTCCTCTTCTATTCCATCGCTAGCGTCAATTATGCTTCCCAAATAGCAAAACTTCTGTACATATTCTTCTTCTTCTCCTTCAATGAATATACCCATTACTCTTTCCGTATTTACTTCATAAGTTTGGTTTTTCTTGTGTTAATCTCTAGTCCTATTTTTCTTGCTTCTTTTGTCACCTTTTCTGTTTTTTTCTGCATATGTTGTCTTTTTTCGGACCCAAGACATATATCGTCTGCAAAGTCTAGATTTTCAAGCTGACCGAAAGCATTCCATTTGATTCCTGTTTTATTTTTCGTTGCCTTCTTCATGACCCAGTCGATTAAGATCAATAATATGGTTGGAGATAGAATACACTCTGACTCCACTGTATATGTTGATTGGTTCTGTGAGTTTCCCATTGTGCATGATTTGTGCGGTATAGTTTTCATAGAACATTTTGATAATTCTTATGTATTTTAATTGAATTCCATATCTCTTTAATATTTCCCACATATTTTTTCTCTGTTAATCCGGTCAAAGGCTTGTCTAAAGTCAATGAAATTTATATAGATTTTGCTCTGCTATTATATTTTTTGTTCTACAATGTTTCTTAATGTGATAATATAATCTGTGCATGTGTCCATGCTTTATTACTTCTGAAGCCCGCTTGGTTTGGTCTTAACTGGTCTATAGTTTCTTTCATTCTTTCTAGTATCATCCTTGTCATGACTTTACTCACTGTAGAAAGTAGTGTTATTGCTCTCCAATTGTTGCAATTCGTTTGATCTCCTTTCTTGGGTATCTTTACAATTATACCTTTTTTCCAATCATCAGGTAGGTATTCTCTCCTCCTGCCATATTCTGTTTATTAGTACATACAGGATTTCTTCCGATGTTTCTCTATCTGCTTTCAGTAGTTCTGTGGTAATGTTATCTATTCCAGCTGCTTTCCCTCTTTTCAGCTGTTGTATTGCTTTACTTACTTCTTTTTTGTGAATTCCGATCCGGTGAAGCTTAATTCTTTCTTTATTTCTTCATTTTCCATATCGTGTTCTATTATTCTGTTGGCATATACTTCTCTAAAATGTTCGATCCATCTCTCAACTATTTCCTTTTCATTCTTCAATATTTTCCCGTTTTTGTCTTTTACATGCTCAACGTTCATTTTTCCGCGCGAGCTTAGTTTTTTCGTCGTTTTATATAGAGTTCCCATGTCGTTGTTTTTTGCTGCTGTTTCTGCTTCTATTAACAGTTCTTCTTTATATTGTCTTTGTCGTTTCTCGCACTTTTTTTAACTTCTTTATCTTTCTCCCTATATTCTCTCTTCATTTGTTCCCTATCTCTTAGATCATTTTTTAGCATTTTACATTTAAGTAGTTTCCTTCCTTATATTTTTTCCCACGTACTTCTCGATAGCCATGGTTTATTACTTCTTTTTTGTATTCCTATCGTTTCTTTTGCTGCTTGTGTATATACATACTTGCATTTATCCCACAGCTCTTCTATCGTGGCATTTTCTGTGTTGTAACTTTTATTCTATAATTCTCTTAACTTGGTCTTATATCCTTCAGTACTTTCATTTCCGTCTTTGAGCCACTGAACGTTATATCTTTCTCGTTATTCCATTGGCGTTTTCTTACTTCTGGCTAGTTTGAGTTTCATTTTGGCTCTAGTCAACATGTGGTCAGACCCTATGTCTGCCCCTCTTATTGCTCTAACATCTAAGAGTGAGTGCCTCCATGTCTTATCTATGGTTATGTGGTCAATATGATTGTGTGTTTGTCCATCGGGGGATGTCCATGTTACCTTATGTATGCGTTTGTGTTGAAATATACTTCCACCTATGACTATACTGTTTGGGGTGCAGAAATCTGTAAACATGTTACCATTCTCATTAATTTGTCCCAATCTTTCTATCCCCATTACAGTTTCTCTTCCACTATTATTCGTTCCTATTTTGGCATTCATATGTCCGATTATCATCACAATATCTTTTTTATATTTATTTTGTATTTTATCGTATGCCGTCTGTAGCTGTTGATAAAACTCATCTTTTATGTCCTGTTTTTTTCATTAGTTGGTGCATATACATTAACAATTATTAGATTTTTATATCTCGCTTTGAATCTAGCCATTATTATTCTATCCGAGATGGCTTCCCATTCTATTAGGTCATTTGTTGCTTCTTTTGAAATCATGAATGCAACACCATTCTCGTGTCGGTCTTTTTCGCCACATTTTCCCGAGTATATAACCGATTTGTCGTGTTCAATTCTTGTTTTTTCCACATCCTTTCCATTTAATTTCAGATAATCCTAATATACTAATGTTATTTTTATCCAGTAATATAAACGTTAACATAATTGATAAAAAAGGGCTTAAGGCAGGTTTTGTTTATATTCGATTCAGAGTTGGACCACCATCTCCATATAGTAACTATTTCAGCATCCTTATGCATCATCAGTGAAGATTATGCAGTCACAAGAATACAAATCTGAAGGGAATACAAACATTCTGCCTCTTTTAAAGCAAACCATCGCGATGCGATGAACCCGCCTTTTGAGACGCAAAACAGCGACATCTCTCGTATTACGAGGAAAACGAAAAGCCCTAGATACAAAGTTTACTACTTTTTAAACAATTAGAATAATTGAAATAAAAATATAATAAACAATATTTTAAATCCAAGACTTTTCGTTAATAAACTGCTTTCTGGCTGAAAGCAGTTTATGGCTAGCAGTACTAGCCAGAAAGCAGTTTATTAACGAAAAGTCTTGGATTTAAAATATTGTTTATTATATTTTTATTTCAATTATTCTAATTGTTTAAAAAGTAGTAAACTTTGTATCTAGGGCTTTTCGTTTTCCTCGTTAACATAATTATTTATACAGGGTGTGCAAAAAACTTTTCTTTTTTTGTGTAAATTAATTTAATATTTTTTTTGTACACACTGTATAAATAATTATTTTATTAAAAAAGATAAAGGCAGTTTTTGTTTTTATTTGATTCAGAGTTGGACCACCATCTCCATATAGCTATTTCAGCATCTCATGCATCTTCAGTGAAGCTATGCAGTCACAACTCTGAAACAAATATCAACAACCCTGCCTATTTAAGGGAAACCATCGCAATACAATGATTCCACCTTTTGAGACGCAATCCAACGACATCTCTCGAAAACGAGGAAAACAACGAAAAGCCCTAGATACAAAGTTTACTACTTTTAAACAGTTAGAATAATTGAAATAAAAATATAATAAACAATATTTTAAATATAAGACTTTTCGTTAATAAACTGCTTTCTGGCTGCATCCTGTATCTCCGGCTTTTACAATATAAGCACAAGAGACGACGAAAATAGGAAAAAGCAAATAGAGGACACTTTGGCCACGCATTTACCTTGTCTCCGTCTAGGAAAAGGACCGAAAGACAGTTTCTAAATACTCAAATCTGAGTAAATATGAAAAATATAAAGACACTTTCTGTTTTTAGTTGATTCAGAATTATTTTACTGTTTACATTACTGAATATAGAATTAAATAACCTTTCTAATGAGATATCACACAACCCCTACTCTAATTTAAAAAAAATCATCGATTACGTCATCACGCACAGATGGATGACGTCACTAGTATTACATATTATATGCCAAAACATTATAATTTAAAAATAAAAATCGACATGTCTGAGTATTTCTCTTCGAATTCGCCCATTCTCGAAAAAATTAATTTACGCAAACTCAAACGTCCTCATTTATACTAAAGTGCCGCGCCCGCTTGAGTAGCAATTAAAAAACAAAGGGGTTTTCGATATTGTAGTGCAAAAAACTCTTCGGGATTTCATCAATCGATGTTTAAGGAATATCTACCTACCTTGGCAACATTGAAATTTTCAGTTAAATGTCCGATTCAGGGTTAAAAATGGCCGTTTTCGTAATTTTTAAACTTTTTAATCGCTTATATGTCAAAAATGATTCAAAATTGAATGATTCAAAAAACCTAAAAAACTTCATTCGATGCAAAAATAATGATTTTAGGAAAAACCCTAATCTTTCTCCCCGCCTGGCAAGGTGTTATGCTGTTCAGGATCGCCGGTCATTGTACACATTTCTTCTAAATGACTTACTCAACACACATACCTACTTAAATATGAGCCTTACAGGAGAAAGTTTATTTTACCCCTAAACTGTGCACTTTTCGATTCACCTGGTAGATACACGTGCAGGGCTGATGCCTGCCTGGTCATGGTTTTTAGCCTTGGTGTGCTATGAATTATCACCATAAAAATTTCTAGCCTTACAGGAGGACCGTTAGTCGGTTCACTAGCTCTTAGACTAAATGAACTACGTACAATTTGCAACATCTAAGTAAAAAAGAGAAGTTCTGAGTACTTTTCCCATGCGATAAGAAATCTGAAATAAGAAATACTACAGTATGTGACAAAATAAACAGTACTGAAATGAATATTGAAATAAAAAATGAATAACCATTTTCAATTTCGTTGCAACACACAACTACAGCCGCATCATTATTCCAGTTCAATCAGAGAGTGCAGCAAGAACCTCTACCGGTTTCGAAACTTATTAGTCTCTCATCAGGAGACACATATGCTGCTCTCTCTGACTCAACTAGGCCAAACTCCGGTGTAAAGTCACGGATTCCAACGAACGAAATGGCAGGGATGCCCTAGCGGCAACTGCTAGCAAAAAACTAAGTTTTCAATCTAATAGCACATAAAACACCATCCAAAAATGTTACTCTACATCCTACCAGTTTGAAAACAATGGGAATCTTCACTGGTAACACCTCCGAGGCTTCTACAATTTGCAAGCCATAACGGATGCTGAGACTAAGGAAGATATGGGGATTTTACAATTTATAATTCACGTCTCATCTGAATACGTCCCAACACGAATATTGAAATGTTTATGATTATTTATATATCTAGTATACATGATATAGCCTTGCAAACATTATTCACGGCGACGCACGTTCCCGATAAAACAGATGTTAAAGAAGCCCTTTGGCCAATGGTGAATCTACGGGGAGGGTAAATGAGGAAATTTCTTACCCTAATAAGGTCAAAAATTAAAGTTCAAAGTTCAAAGTAAAAAATGGTTCAACCATAAAAATATATGAACTGACATAAAACTGAAACCATAAAAAGACAAATTCAACCTAATAATCATGCTAATTAGGAAAATTCAGGGGAACTTAAAGCCTATAAGTTATTATTTATATCTTGTATGTAATCTGAGTTGTTTATCTTTTTTATGTCTTGTGGTTGGTTTTTCATTGGAAGTTCCCCTAAGGTGAATTTTCTCTCCCAAGGTAAACTTCTAGATCTTCCACTGCCTCTGGCACGAAAATTTTTTAAATCTAGTCCACAATTCCGAAATATCAGACGGTGGATCTGTCTGAGTCCTTCAACATTCCCCATATGTACGTATCTGGTGGCGATAAATCTGGTGAGTGGCAACTCACAAAACAATCGCGCAGTGTTCAAAGAGACTCCCTGGCAGTGTAACAGGTTGTCCCGTCCTTCTGAAACCATTGTAGATTTTAAGCTTGGACCGTTTTCGTGATCTTTTTCGTATGACCGAAAATAGTACTCTAAAATAAAAAAAATTTCTGCAAAACTGAGAACCATTCTGAAGCATCTAACATTATCACGACATTCACGTGCGTTATAACGACGTTCGGAAGCCACACAGTAAGTTTCGACGTCTCCAAAATTTGAAGCATACGAATTTCAGTACTGTTTATTTTGCCGCATACCGTACAAGTAATCAGACAAGGGAAAATATAAGGAAATGTGATTCATTAATAATAATCCCTTATTTAATTGTCCCAATTAATTCGATTGCACGAAAGAATCGTGTGTTCCCAGGTTATTTGTAGGTTTTGACCATAAGTATATAACTATTAATTATGTCTTTTCAATATTTAGCTTCAGACCAATTTCAACAAAACAACGTCATCAGCATATTTATTAGAGGAAAATGCCTCTAATATCCAGTTTTCGGCAAATAGTCCAGAGAAATAAGGTTTTTGTCGGCCCACTTGAGCAGCCAGGTTGCAAACGGATTTTTTGGGTACTATATACCTAATACATTATAAATACAAAAATGCCCGTCACAGTTCGGACGAGAAACTTAGTTATTAACAAATAAGGGTCAAAAATTGCAGTTTTTTCGTTTAAATCGCTACGGGTAAAAATAGAGTAATTAAATATCCTATTTATAATATTCTTCTTTTTTTAGATGAGCCAAGGTTTAAAATGGCACTTTTTGAATTTTGGTCTAATCCTTTTTTGTTTCGGAAAGTGCAAAATAAAAACTAAAGTTTCAAAAATGAAAAATGTGCTATAACTTTTGCGAAAATAGCCTTAAAAATTTCATATTGCAAGAAAAGTTGTGTCAAACATTCCGTATAATGCACAAAAAATTTTAAAATGATTCGTTAATTAGTTTAAATTTTATTCATTTGTTTATCACAAAGAGCTTTTTTTTCGCAATGGTATTGTTCAGAAAATAATAATCACATAGCAATTCTGTGGAAACCACGTGCAAAAATAATAGTTATATTTTTAAAAGATTGAAAAAAATCTTTAAAAAGTCGTTTTTATCACTCCGAAAAAAGTTTAGTAAAATAGAGTCATTTTTGGCTTCTAAACAATTTGAATAACTTTGTTAATATTGACTATAGAGTAAATCTACTTTACGATTTCAAAAGCTGGTATTTTTATACGAATTTTCAGAAAAAACTTTTTGCCTAGGTTAATTATGTTCAAAGTTAGCCACATTTATTATTTAATTCACAGTTACTTCTATATACATCAAATTCTCCTGTAACAGTGTTAGTTACCATACTACTCCGAAACGGCTTGGCCGATTTTTATAAGATTTTACACGTTTATCCTGTAGGACTTTGAAGTGGTTTTAATCTATTTTTTATACCCATAAGTTATAAGGGGGGTTGCCCACCTGACATTTTTTTTTATTTTTTTGGACAAAATTATCTACCTTAATTTAAAATGATGTAGAATTAAAAATTACATACAATACAACCCTTAATTTTCACTCTTCTATCACCAACCTCTATTTGTTAATAACCATCTATATTATATTATTGTAAATATTATTTACATCTATTAAATTCTTCTGTCACAGTGTTAGTTTCCATACTCCTCCGAGACAGCTTAACCGATTTTTATGAAATTATATATGCATATTCGGTAGGTCTTAGAATCGGTCGTAATATATTTTTCATATCCCTGAGTGATAAGGGGAGTCCCCCTAACACTTTGTAATGTTAGGTGGGGTTGTGTGTACATAAAATACTCTATAAGACTACGACTACATAGAAATTTAAAAAATTATGATCAAAAATCCATCAACAAGTTCCAGCGATATTATCGCAGCATATGTTTGCAGAATCAGTTTAATTTTTTGAGTGCACGTATTTTAGTAAATATTCCCCTCCACCGACCACGAATTAATTCCGTTCGAACGCCATTTTTAAAGCTTATTAACCACTCTGTTGAGGTTCAAAATTTACTGAAATTTTTACACACAACCTATATATATTCACTTTAAAATGGCTCTAGTTAGGTTGCTTAATTGTTATAAACAAAGTAGCCGTCAATTTAACAAAAAAAGTGGCTAACTTTGACAGTAGTTAACCTAGGCGAAAAGGTTTTCTTTAAAAATTCGTATAAAAGTACCAGCTTTTCAAATTCTCTTGTAGTTTTATCCTACAGTAAATATAAACAAAGTTATTCAAATTGTTTATAAGCCAAAAATGACTCTATTTTATTAAAATGTTTTCTGAGTGATAAAAATAACTTTTTAATGATTTTTTTAAATGGTTTGAAAATATGACTATTCTTCTGTCACGTTGTTTTCACGGAATTGCTGCATCATTATTATTTTTTGAACATTAACATTGCGAATAAAAAGCTCTTTGGGGTAAACAAATTGAATAAAATTTAAACTAATTGACGCATCGTCTTAAATTTTTTGTGAATTTTACGGACTGTTTGATTCAACTTTCCATGCAAAATGAAAGTCCTAAATTTAATTTCGCAAAATTTATAGCAAATTTTTTATTTTCGAAATTTTAGTTTTATTTTGCAATATTCGAAGCAACAAATAATCGGACCAAAATTCAATTAACGCTATTTTAGACCTTGGCTCATCTACTAAAAAAAAATATTATAAATAAGATATTTAATTACCCTATTTTTACCTGTAGCGATTTAAACGAAAAAACTCTCATTTTTGACGCTTATTTGTTAATGACTAAATTTCTCGTCCAAACTGTGATGGGCATTTTTGTATTTATAATGTATTAGGTATATAGTACCCAAAAAACCCATTTGCAACCTGGCTGCTCAAGTGTCCCGAACATGGTATATTTTTGCCTTATTTCCCTGGTGTAAAATATGATTTTGTTAAACTTCTGTTAAAATTACGCAATAAATATCAAAGTCTAAATTGTCCAAAGGAACATTTTTGTTTCACGTCCCTAAAAATACTTTCCACTGTTATATTGCCAACAAATGTAATTATTTTTATTAAGAGCCTACAGTAGCGCGTCATCAATATAACTTCGGAAGATAGTATGATACCCTTTTTGGAAATTTCTGCGAAACTTTGGCAACAGTGGCAATATTTGACATTATATAAGATCCATATTTTGACCATCTACTCATAGCCGCGCTAAATGGAAGTAAAAGGAAACAATTTTATTTATAGTAAATATATATTTATAAAAATAAACCAAAATGGGTGAAATTTTTATGTTAGAATAGGTATTTGCATAAAATAATAATAAAACAATAAAAAATAATCATTTCGTTGTGAAGCGAAACAAGTGCCACCTTATTTTATTTAGTTTATAGAGCGCTGAAAGCACTGATACTATTTTTGGAATAAGAAATCGCGTTAGCATTCGAAATATTTTTACGTAAATATACTTACCTATAAGTAAAACTCACAATTAACAATAATCTATTTTTTAATAGTCCAAAATAAACATTACTTTCCTAATGCACTACTGCACTGAACAGATATCGATACAGATAACAGAAGATAAGAGAATCGTGCCATTGCACTTTGAAATCTGACGCAGGTTTGTCAAAATGACAGTGAATATTTCTCTATGTTGCCTAATCAGTATTTAGTTATAATGTGTAAGATTTATTAAAAAGTGACAAGAAACCAGATCCAACACAGATCTTCAAAACTATATGGTGGCGAAAAAGGAAGCGAAAGTAGCAGTAGCAAAAGCCAAAGCAGAAGCGTATTCAAACTTATACAATCACCTTGATACCAGGACAGGCGAAACTAAGATATATAAAATAGTCAAATAGAGAGCAGAGAAAGCAAAAGATTTTAATCAGATTAGATGTATCCGAGATGAAAATAATAAAATACTAGTTCACGAAAGTGATGTCAAAAAGAGATCGAGAAAGTACTTTGACAGCTTATTAAATGAAGAATTTGACAGGCAGCCTGTAGAGTCAACGAAGACAGTAGCAGCAATGGTTACCAACATAACAAACGAGGAAGTGGCTTAATCGCTTCAAAAAATAAAGAAAGGAAAAGCGGTAGAATCAGATGATATTCCTGGGGAAGTATGGAGAGCATTGGGAGAGACAGGGACAAGGTGGCTAGCAGGTCTATTTAATAGAATTATAGACAAATGCCAGACGAATGGAGAAGCAGTATACTGGTACCTATTTACAAAAACAAGGGAGATATACAACAATGTACAAACTACAGGGATATAAAACCGCTTAGCCACACCATGAAACTATGGGAAAGAGTAATTGATAGACGGATACGTGAAGAGACTGAAATATCCGTTAATTAAGTTGGACAAATGCCAGACGAATGGAGAAGCAGTATACTGGTACCTGTTTACAAAAACAAGGGAGATATACAACAATGTACAAACTACAGTGATATAAAACCGCTTAGCCACACCATGAAAATATGGGAAAGAGTAATTGATAGACGGATACGTGAAGAGACCGAAATATCCGAGAATCAATTTGGATTTACGCAGGGCAGATCAGCAACAGATGCAATTTTCATTATAAGGCAGTTGGAAAATGGAAAAATACAGGAGTAAAGACACAAACGCTCATATGGTATTCATTGATCTTGAGAAAGCATATGGTAGAGTTCCTCGAGAGATTCTGTGGTGGGCACTCAATTGGAAAGGAGTCCCTGGTGAATATGTAAAGATTGTGAGGGATATGTATGAGGGAGTAACGACTAGTGTTAGGACAGGTGTGGGAGAGACTGATAAATTTCATGTGAAAGTAGGATTGCACCAAGGCTCTGTGCTTAGTCCGTATTTATTCTCATTAGTTTTGACTAAATAACAGCGAAACTACAGGGGAACATTTCATGGTGCTTAATGTATGCTGATGATGTCGTGTTAGTAAGAAATATTGAAAGAGACTTAGAATAAAAACTGGAAGAGTGGAGGCAAGCAGGCAACCTCTGGAGGAAAAAGGTTTAAAACTTAGTAGGAAAAAACAGAGTATTTGGAATGTTCATTTAAAGATGGAGTTACTACAAATAAAATGGTATCTTTGGATGGTGAACTGATTGTATAAAGCAATAATTTTTAGTGTGTACCTGGGAGCGGTATTACAGAGTAACTGAGAAATGATAGAGATGCATGCAGTAGAATTATAGAATTAGGGCTGGATGGATGAAGTGGAAAGAACCGAGTGGTGTGTTGTGTGATAGAAAAATTCCAATGAAGCTGAATGGAAAATTCTATAACACAGCCATAAGACCGGCCATGTACGGAACTGAATGTTGGGCAGTGAAGGAGAAAGAGGAACAAATAATGCATGTGGCGAAAATGAGCATGCTTAGATGGATGAGTGGAGTGACAAAGAAGGATAAAATTAGGAATGAGTATATTAGGGGAAGTCTAGGTGTGGCACCAATTGATGCCAAAATGAGAGAGCATAGGTTAAGATGGTTTGGTCATGTTCAACGTCGAGACGTTAATCACCCAATACGAAAAATAGCTTAAGTGCAGATTCCTGGAAGGAGTAGGACAAGAAGACCAAAAAAGACGTGGGGGGAGACGATAAGGCAGGATATGTTGTTAAAGGGGATTGACATCGATATGACCCAAGATAGAATTGTGTGGAGAAATGCAATTAGGGAAGCTGACCCCGCATAAGGATAAGGCAAAGAGAGTGATGATGAATGTGTCCGATTTCGTGTTTGAGATAAAAAATTGTAGTAGTTCCAATAATATGACATTCTAGGCATGGGATAAAAAGTTTAAAAGAAGGAGGTGTATTTTTTTGTTCTTTTCTTTTTAATAGCGATACAGGCTCGTTTTTTTTAAATGTACCTAGTTATATAGTAACTTCCACAAATAACTAACTCATTTCTCAAATTGGGCTCTGTACCGCCATTCTTTACTATATTACGGATATGTGTGAGAAATTCATCGACAAAATTAAAGCTGCAATCTTGGAGCGCGCTTTCCGTATTGATGACGCTCTACTGTAGCCTTTTAACACTATACAGACCATCGTAGGCAATCAATGTATAATGTTTAAATTAATTTTACAAATTAATTTTAGCTGGAGATGACTGGGTCGAGAAAATCTGGCAGATGCAAAAATGTAACCAAAAGAGAATCGATGCTGAAGTAAGTACGATTCAGAGTAAATCATTCGATAAGTAAATAAGGTAACTTCATTCACGAACATACAAATAATATAAATTAAAATAGATACTAATGTAGAATAGTAATTAAATTAGGTATATCAAACGAAAGTATACAGTCTGTTCCAACGAAAATTTGACCCCCCAGAAACTCAGAAACCAAGAGCTTCTTCAAAATTTAAAAAAACACGTCAATTTTTAATGGGACGGGGACGAATTTTCATGCAAATTTCATGCCCTCACATGTAACCCCCTACTGCCCCGCATCGACCCCCACTTTTTTTTTAAATAGCAAGTGTGGTCGAGTGGCACATCATTTGAAAGGTATTTTTTTTCTCTAAACGACGCTCTATTTTTTTATTTACGTAACAAATTTAAAGATAATTTTGGACTTTATTAATTTGAGACAAAATTATAAATTTGTTAAATCCAAAATTATCTTTAAAGTTATTCCGCAAATAAAAAAAATTAAAGGATCCTGTGGAAAAAAATACCTTACAAATGATGTACCACTCGACTACATTTGATATTTAAATAAATACTGGGGGTTGATGCGGGGTAGGGAATAGGGGAAAATTCGTCCCCCTTTCAATACAAATTGACATGTTATTTTTTTACCTCTGAAGAAACTCTTGGTTTCTGAGTTTCTGGGGAAGGGGTCAAATTTTCGTTGGAATAATCTGTATAACAATAATACTGTGTGAGGCAGTTACATTCTTATTTTCTTCATTTTCATATAACGTTGAAGGTTTGACTAAACAAGTGACCATTACAATATCTTGTTCTTCTTCTTCTACCTCATTTTTAGGCAATTATATCTCTTTCTATTTCCATGCGTTGTGCCTTCAACTTGTACTCATACATTCAAACGCAAATGACAGTTCAGTGTTGCTGGTTGCGGTCAATTATGCTGTGAGCTCTGAAATAATCTATTTTAATGATTATACCTACACTATGATAATATTGTTGCTAATTAATATATTTTGGCAAGTAATGAAAACGAATTGACATCATTAATTAGAATAAATAATTATAGATATTACTTTTATAGTAAACAAAAACAAAGAAAAATATATCTGACAAGTAATGACATAAACGTGGCCATGATGAAAAGTCACATTCTAATGTTTTGACAGTAATCTTGCTTTTGTAGTAAAAATACTATAGTAGACTTCTTGTTTAAGTTCTTTTTCTCGCTTTTTCGTTGTGAAATATTTAAGTTGAAAAAAAATAACTCCTAGTGTTTATTAAAATACAATTTATTATGTTTCAGCATTACATCTTCTTCTAAAGATAAGGTACTCAAATTCCACTGATATAGTCCCGCTGAAATTCCATTGGTATTTGGTAGTATATTATAATGTAAAGAAAATTAATGAAATAAATGAAAATAAAACCTACACTTTTGTTTTCTTATATTATTATTAAGTTACTTCTCATAACAAATAAATATGTAATAAAAATAAATAAGTAAATAAATAAATAAATAAATAAATAAAAAAATAAATAAAAAAATAAATAAATAGACAAATAAATAGACAAATAAATAAATAAATAAATAAATAAATAAATAAATAAATAAATAAATAAATAAATAAATAAATAAATAAATAAATAAATAAATAAATAAATAAATAAATAAATAAATAAATAAATAAATAAATAAATAAATAAATAAATAAATAAATAAATAAATAAATAAATAAATAAATAAATAAATAAATAAATAAATAAATAAATAAGTAAATAAATATATAAATAAATAAATACCTATATATAAATGAGGCACCATTAGAACATTAAGCATACCATTAAGTCTACAAGAACAGTAGCATGGAACATTATAATAAAATATGTCAGTGCTAAATTCTAATTACCTAACGTTATCACAGAAATGGAATTAAAACATGCTTCATAGAGTTTGCATAAGGTTCCAATATACAGGGTGTAACAAAAATACAGGTGATAAATTGTACCACATATTCTGGGACCAAAAATAGTTCAATTGAACCTATCTTACTTTAATAGTACAAATGTGCACATAAGAAATGTTACAGCTCTTTGAAGTTACAAAATGAAAATCGATGTTTTCCAATATATCGAAAACTATTCGAGATTTTGTATTGAAAATGGACATGTGGTATTCTTATGGCAGGAAAATCTTTAAAAGAATTATAGTGAAATTTGTGCACCACATAAAAATGTTGTGGAAGTTTTGTTCCCTCAAACCCCCCCCCCAAACTTTTGCGTACTTTCCAATTAAAACCCTCTAACAGGCCAAATCGTAAAAATTATCTTTTGAAGTTGATATTTTTTTTGGTAAATATAGGCAAAAATAGCTTCTTTTTAAATTTTCTGCTAAATATCTTGTCTAGAATAAGTGCTAGGTGAGAAATAGTGAAGACCGTCTACAGACAATCTTGTCGGGTTATGAGTAAAAATAAATTTGGTAGAAGTTTATTATAAAACAAGATTTATTAAGAAAAATGAGTATATAACATGTTATTTTTGATGGTGGTAATCCGAAAAACAATTTTAACTGACTATGCCGCATAAATGGAGGCCACATTTGAAACAAATAAGCTGCGTATCAGATTTTTTACACAGCTTACACCTCTTCTTGCCTTTTCGATCAACCCAAACTGGAAAATGATTTTCACCATCAAAACGTACATAAGCAACTTGATGAAATGTTTTTTGACACCAGATGAACTAGTTTTACTAGAAGAACCAGGTTCACCATTTCGAGCTGGTGATGTTCGACCTATATTTCGCTTTTTCTTGAAAGAAACAAGGCCAGATGCTATCTTTTCACGGATTTGTGGAAGAGATAGAGGCCTCTCCTCTTCGCAACACTCACTGGAATTATTTGCCTTTTCGGCACGTATACGTTTATATAGTATGAATGCGTTTGTGGCGGCCAGTCGACAAAATGATGAATGACAGAATATCCGAATCATAATATTTCTGCTTTTAGCTCGAATGTGATATCGACCAATAAGGCCATCAATCAAATCCATCCATGTAAGCATTATGTTCACGTTTGAGTTGTGGACAATCAACTTCGATATGTTTTCCTTGCTTCCTGTCATACCGAGGTACTTTTGTAATATGTTGATTTGGAGTGGTTGTAATGCATTTCCTGAATGCATTCGTCAATAACTTGTAATTTAGCTGATAGGCCTCGGATAGGCTGTAAGACTTTTCAGGCTCAATACTATCATTAACATAGTCGGGATCTACAATACTATCGTCACTACTATAAATGCTATCCTCGATTTCAACGGAATCAATAAAGTCGAATAATTGTTTATCAGACAATTCTTCCAAATTGATTTTGTTCTTATGGTCAGTACCGGTGCTAGAATATGAGATACCCACCTGCAAAAGTAGCATAGGCGCCCTTCGATTTTTTAAAATTAGTATTTTGTGTAACACCAGCAGAAAAAAGCTCATTATGAAGCTCCTTAAACAACGGCGCCCGACTGCAGTGCATCCCTTGAAGGCCCGTTATCGCCGGCCCTGCTTATGGTTACGATTTAGACGATGCATCTATCACAGAAAAGAAAAATAATAGAACAACAGGAAAATAACCATGTTCCTACGCACAAAATGATAACAAAATTTCATACTGAAGGGGATATTTTTTATACGTAAACCGGCAAGACCGTCTTGAGAATGTCTTGGTATTTTTGTTAATAAAGCCTATTTAAACAATAGTTTTTACTAAAAGCTTATTATATTACTCAAACATGAAATATAATCTACTTAGGTACCATAAAATTATCAAGTTGATCACTTTGATCTAAACGTGTTTTTTGACGAATTAAAAATAACGTTTACGAAGAAATAATTTTCACTGCCACTTTATGAGATGTTAGCATTTGACTAACGATAATACCGTAATCGCGATGTAGGTAATGCCAGAATGTGTTGTATCGAATAACGTCAAGTAAGGTTTTTTGAAAGATGCATGTCGTTATTGTGGCTGCAAAAACCATTCGGTATAAGTTTTATAAGCTAAAATGCAAAGACCGTCTTAAGACGGTCTTGCCTACTTTCTGTATATATGGTTACGTATGACTATAGAGACCTGGTAAAAACATGAAAATAGTAAGAGGCAGAAAAGTTTTAAAAATATTGTTTTTAACTAGTGGTACCACAATAATAGTTTAATTGGAATGTATACAAATATTTGGGGGCTTTAAAGGAACAAAACTTCCATAAAAATTTTATGTAAACATATTAAAAAAGAAGCCGCATCTCGATAAAAGCTAGGTTATCGAAAAAATACTAAGAGGAAAAAAATTTTAAAAATATTGTTTTTAACTAATGGTACTATAATAATAATTTAATTGGAACGTACGCAAAAGTATGGGTGGGTTTAAGGGAACACAACCCCCCATTTGTGCACCCCCATCAAATTTTTATGGGGTGCACAAATTTCACTATATTTTTTAAAGATTTTCCTGTCATAAGAATGCCACTTGTCGATTTTCAATAAAAAACCTCTAAGAGTTTTCTAAATATGGAAAAATAGTATATTACATACCTAGCGGGAAAGTACTCTATTTCAGCCGAGCGGCAAGGTAGTTTACCGAGGTACGAAGCACCGAGGTAAACTACAGGCGCGAGGCTAGGATGAGTTCCCGCGAGGTTTGTATACTATTTTACTCAAAATCGGTTAGTAGTTTATGGATTTCTAATACTCACAATATACCAATAATAATTTCGTTTCAAACATCTGTATCCATTTTCATTATGTGACAAGATGATTTATTTTAAGTAACCTGTCAGATCGTTGCTAGGTAACAAAACAAGTTTGTTGAATCTGACATTTAGGCGATACACGACGCCATTAATTGTACATATAATTAAATTGTGTTTATTTTACAAAAATGTCTGATAGTGAATTTGAATTTACGCCACCAGACCTGCGGGTAGCTGCAGAGAGAGCTACTGAAGGAATAATTCCTGAAAAAAGCAGGGAGAGGTATGAAAACACCTATGAACTATACAGTAAATGGTGCGTGGCTAAAGTGTGCAGCATACCTCTGAGACGGGACTTCTTGCTTATTTTTGTGAAATGAGCAAACAAAGTAAAGCCTCCACATTATGGTCAAGATAATCGATGTTGCGAGCAGTATTAAACTTTAGGCATAATGTTGATATTAGTAAATACGTAAAATTGCGGGCATTTTTGAAAAGGCAGAATGTGGGATATCAAGCTAAAAAGTCAAGTGTTTTTTCTGAAGCAGATATCGATACATTTTTAAACAATGCCCCGATAGAATATCTTCCTCAAAAGGTAATTTTAATTTATGTAGTGCATATTAAATACATGTTATATTAAATTTTTTTAGGTTGCTTTAATTATTGGCATTTCCGGAGCCTGTAGGTGCGATGAACTTTTAAAAATGAAAATAAGTGACCTGGATATTTTAGAAAATCGAATTATAATAGTGATTCCTGTCACAAAAACCTACTCTTCCCGTACATTTGTAATTACAAAATCGGAATGAATAAAAATAATAAAGCAATACTGTGACCTTCGTGATAACATTGACTCTGATAGATTTTTTTACAAATAAGATTTGGTAAAATTACACGACAGCCTTTTGGGCATAATGCTATAGGAAGCTTTCCCAAAAAAATAGCAACTTATTTAAAGTTGGAAAATGTTACCAGGTTTACAGGACATTGTTTTAGACTTACTTCAGTAACATTATTAGCAAATACAGGTGGAGACATCCTACAGTTGAAAAAGTTGGGAGGTTGGAAATCCAACACCGTAGCAGAGGGATATGTGGAGAATTCATTACATGGACAAATAAAAATTGCTAATATGTTGTCTCATGTAGAAAATCCAGAAACGTCGGCGTCATCATCTATTTCTGAAACTCATAATTTTGAGCAACACGGTTTTACTTTAACCGTTAATACTAATCATAATTCCAATGTAACTATTAATATTTATAATTCCAAATAATTTTATTTTTGTTATTGTTGTTGTTGTTTCTTAATTAAATAAATGTTGAGTGGATTCTATTCTTTCTAAACCATCTTTTAATCAAAAATGACATTGACATTTGCAGGTAGAAAAGTGACAGATGCTAGCCGGGACTTTCCCGGCTAGCTGGGAAAGTAAAGTAAGTAATAAGTCGCTTCCTGATTACTTCAAAGGTTAGAAATCCATAAATTGCTAACCGATTGTGAGTAAAATTGATTTTCATTTTGTAACTTTTTTATGTGCACATTTGTACTAAGATAATTTAGGTTCAATCGAACTAGATTTGGCCCCAGAATATGTGATTTCATTATTTATCACCTGCATTTTTGTTACACCCTGCATACCTTGTTATACTTACATACTATAATAAAACATGTTGAGTGTAATTAGTTCAGGAGAGAGTCAGAAGACGAGGAGTTTTTAATGCACAACAGATTAATTCAAGAGATGATACTAAGAAATATGGAAGATTAGTTTTCTAGTCTAAAACTAAAGAGTGATTCATTTAGAAGTCCTTTTTTTGATGGGGACTTGATGGGAGATTGTGCATTAATATTATCACCTGATATTGCGTTTTTATTGAGTATTATTTGACATTTCATCCTGGACAAACTTAGTCCGACACAGCGTCTAGAAATTATTCAGCTATTTTACGAAAATAGGCGTTCTATGAGGAATATATTTCGAGCACTTAGAGCAACTTGTGGTCCACATAATTGGCCTACCTAACGCACAATTCGCTACAACATCAATAATTTTAAAACCCAGTTTTCATTATTAGATAACACGCGACAAAATAGACCACATGCAACACGTCCTAAAGAAAATATAGCGGCGGTAGCGGATGGTGTACGCGAAAATGATGAAGAATCGATTTTTCGCTATTCCCAACATCTTGGCTTGTCGTATGCAACAACTTGGCGTATTTTAGATAAAGATCTTGGTTTACAAAAGCCTACAAAATTCAATTAGTGCAAGATCTGAAGCCGCTCGATCTTCAGGGTCGTCACCGTTTCCGTCGATGTACTCTTGACAAGCTTGCAGGAGATCCACTGTTTTCAAAAAAAGTTTGTTTTTCGATGAGGCCAATTTTTGGCTTAACCAGGAAGTAAATAAGGAAAATGCCCGTATTTGGGCTGATGAGCAATCCGAAGAGGTCCAAGAGTTGTAATTACATCCAGAAAAAACAACTGTTTGGTGTGGTTTATGAGCTGGTGGAATCGTCGATCCATATTTCTTTAAAACAGAGGCCAACCAGAATGTTACTGTGAATGGAGATCGTTATCGCGCCAGGATAACGGACTATTTGTTACCTGAAATTGAAGCCCGTGGTCTCGACGACATTTGGTTCCAACAAGATGGCGCCACTTGCCATACATCACTTGAAAGCATGGCTTTACTACGAGAATGATTCGGTGAGCAAATTATTTTACGCTTCGGACCAGTGAATTGGCCGCCTATATCCTGTGACACCACACTTCTAGATATATTCCTTTGGGGCTGCCTAAAGTTTAAAGTCTACACGAAGAAACCTGCTTTGGTATTGAACGCCAATATTAGGTACTCGAGTCATTGGTCAAATAACAATCGAAATGCTCGAACGCGTCATCGAGAATTGGAACTTCAGAATTGACCATCTTAACCTCAATCAGGGTCAATATTTCAAAGAAATTATGTTTAAGAATTAATTGTAAACAATGGTTCTTTTGTATGATAATAAAAATTTTCATAAAAAATTCATTTTTTTTATTGTTTTTTCTTTTTGAAGAAAGTACCTCTAAATGAATCACCCTTTATGAATAATACCAGATAGGTATGTTCTAATTAGCAACAGTACTAGCTATAACGATTTTTAACACATTGTGCCTAAAGCGAGAAAGTGAAGAGACGATATACAAAAGTAGACAAACTCATTCTCAAAAATAGGTTAATTTGGACAAAAACCGGAGAAATTCGTGAATGTCCAGACTACAAAATAATAGCCAGTGAGACTGTAAGCATTCTGTAAGGCAACAAAATAAATTTCTGGCGCTAGACATTGAAGTAAGTAGCGAAACAAAAATATGGCTATGGGAGGCCTATGTCCAAAGATGGACCGAAGAAGGCTAATAAGATAAATAGATAGACATATTATTATATCTAAAATATATACACAGTTACGGTGAGTTAGAATATTCATTTATAAATCAGGTACAGTGGATTTTTACGTTTTATCCTTTGAGTTTGTTGACTGTTATCAAGCAAGTTTATTGCCTCGGCATTTGGATGGTTTTCTAGGCGTTTTATGTGCCGAGCACTGCACTATTACTGAACTATCACTTCAGTGATCGTAGGGATTTCTAGATCACAATAAATATCTTTTTCTACAGTCGTGCTAAAAGAGCCACTTTCCCGCAAGCATTTCTTTTCCGAAAGTTGCACTTTCCCGCACGGCGTGCGTGAAAGTAAATGTTCCCGAATGGCGCGCGGGAAGGTAAAAAACCTTGTAATATGGTATTATAATATATTATAATTATAATACATCCAATAAACTCATATTTAGATATTATTTACTAATTTATTTCAAATTTATCTTATCGTGTTCATGTTTTAATAAAATTAGCGCGATTATTTCATTCATAGGAGATTCTGACCAATAGAAAGCTACAGAAATAAAAATTAAACTGATAATTTTTGATAATATCCCGTCGTCAAGTATATTACGTCAGATGCCCTTCATTGCTACGAAAAAATACATTCAGTGACATTAATGACAATTAATGTTTTAAAAATTATAAAAGTGATGACTTTCAACCGTCAAATATTTATAACAACTGTGTGTTTAATTGTATTAATGTGTTCTTACATAAATTAATTACAATAAAATTTTGATTTTGAACAGTTTTATTCATGAAATAATCGCAACAAATTGCACTCGATCTCTACAATTATTATCGAATTTTTGCCGTCGTGACATTTTGACATAATTTCAGTCCCCTTCGGGTCATGAAATTAAAACTGTGAAAGTGTCACTCGAGAAAAATTCGGTAGTTTTAGAGTTCTTGTGCAATTACTACTGATAATTCGATGAAATAAAATTATTTTGACATCATATTTAAAAGTCAGATCAGTAGACATTACAATGGTTTTGAATCGTCGTCATGGAAACCAATATCGTCGTCGTGGTAACCCATTATATTCAAAGTTTGGTCTTGAGAACCTTGTCAAAGAATTAATTTGTGTATTTTCAATCCTAAATAAAAATTGATATAACTTTATTTTTTGTTACTGTTTTCCAAACATACGGCCCTAGAAAAAATAGTGTTCCTGACTCATGCGGAAAGTGTCTTCTCCGCACTCGACTGCTTGCCCGAAATGCACTATCGCGTCGTTCGGGTCAACGGCAGTCTCGTGCGTGAAAGTATCACTTTCCGCACTAGTTAGGAAAATAACTATTGTTTGACTCAAACGATGGGGCGTAAACGCTTTCGATTGTAATCTTTCCACTATAGATAGGTTGGATTTTGCTGCTGTACCCCATAGCTGGTTCACATAGGTCCAAACCGGTTTGAGTATTGTATTATATACCAACAGTTTGTTACAAATAGACAACTTCTGGACAACTTCGATGTTCGTTTTTAGTAAGTTGAGTTCGGTGTCAGACACCGAAGGAGCTACACGTACGAGCGGAGCGGAGCAGTAGCAGCGAAAACAACCGAAGAGGTGGGGGTAGCCTGGCTGTGAACTTTTCGGTTCAGTCGTGAATCTAAGCACGACAACTGCTCACTCTCCGAGGTTGAAGCCAACGAGGAGTCGACGGAGAAGGGAGTCAGTTCGATTAGCTGGAATTTTCATTCCGACCACGTATGTAAGCGTGCTAGCGAGCCGGACACTTCTAACTCCTTAGGGTAGAAGGAGAGAGAGGCAAAAACCACTCTTCTGGGATGTAGTGAACTTAGGGAGTTTGATTTTATTGGACTCTCTGAGACGCTGCAGCTAGAGTTTGGTTAGCAGAAGAATGAAAACGGGCTCGACGAGAGCCCGTTATGGGATTTCTACTGTGCGTCCGTAAGGGTATCGACACTGCAAGGTGTAGTTCTTTGGAATCTACATCGGTCAGCCCCGGCCCCTAGGTCAGTAGAACGAGAACGTCAAGAGGATCCCTAACCCAGTTCTGTCTGAGTTAGTGAACAACCGCGATAGGTCAAAGGGAATCACCCCCGAAGTCGAGCTGGTGTCAGGCCAGTCGGCGGAAAAAAAGGTTCGTCAGTATTAAGGATTCTATCCCCCGGACGATTGACCGAGCTAAGTCTCGATCACCCCCCCTATGGCCCCTCCGCCAAAATATGAGGATCCACGCAAAGTGGATTGTACCCTTTTACAGGAACAGAAAAGAGAGGAAAGCGACGAGGAAAGCGAAGAGGAAATCGTGGAGACATCATCCGACGAAACTGACGAAGACATGGATACAGAAGCCCCGGCAGGGAGAGGAAAAGCGAAAAGGGCTAGGAGGACAGAAGACGTGAGCGACGACGAGGACAAAGCAAAAGACGAAAAAGTAGCCATAAAAGAGATGCTAAAACAGATGCAGGAAGAGGCAGAAAAGATAGGCCAACGAAGGCCAAAAAAGGAAGAAGAGATGGCAAAAAAGGAAGAAGAGATGGCCCTAAAATTGGCAAAAGGACGAAGAGATAGCTCGACAAAGAGAAATGATGGCGAAGATGACTAAACAGATGGATGAACTAATCAACGAGCTGAGAGAAGTTCGGAAAGCCCTGGAGGCAGAGAAACAGAAAAGGCACAGCCGAGAATCGAAAAAAAATCCAACGGCCGAAAAGCCACCGCAGGATAAAGAACCGAAAACAAAAAAGAAGAAAGAGGACTTCCCACCACTGGCAATCAACACCAGCCAGCCCAGAGATAGACCAAAGCCCCCCCCCCCCCAGAGCAAAACACAGACGATGAGACGTTTGCCTTGCGGCGACCTGGCGATTCAGAGACAGCGGACATGGAGACAAACGAAGAAACCACCGTGTTGCCCGAACAACAGGCAACACCTCACAGAAAGCCGCCTTTAATTAAGTTACAGAGCGTGAACGAGACAGGGGCCATCCTCACCATAGCCCAAAAACTAAAAGTTTACACGACGAACAAAATCTCCAAGAGTGGTAGAGAAACACTCATCCAGGCGAAAAGCCTGGACGACTACAGAAAAATGGTGAGGATTATAGAAGAATATGCAGAGGCGCATAAAAACAAGAGGTTACAATGATAGCCTTTCCAATAGATGAGGATATAAAACCCAAAGTGGTTTTACGTGGATTGCCCTCAAACACCACTAAAGAGGAAATCCAAGAAGAGATGGAAAGACAACACCAAATAGTATGCCAAGCAGCTAAAAACACGACCACTAGAGCCGGTCCCAAGAGGAAATTCCCGATGTTCGTACTGACTCTGAATCGTGAGGACGTAGACAGGGCTAAGCTGATCACCAATCTGTGCCACATGAAGGTAGTGGTAGAAGACCTACGAAAAGCGACAGGGCCAACGCAGTGCTTTAACTGTCAGGGCTTCCACCATGCACAGAACGCGTTCCACAAAGAACCCAGATGTGTGAAATGCGGAGAAGATCACCTCTCGAAGCAATGTAAAAGACCCAGAGAAACAAAGGCAACCTGCGCCAATTGCCACGGAAGCCATCGCGCAAGCTACAGAGGATGCCCAAGATGTCCAATCTAGAACAGACCACCACAACAGAGGCCAAAACAACAGACCAACAGAAGACAACAGGCAACCGGTTTCTCCTATGCCACAGCCACACAAGCCAATAACCAAGAAGCCACACAGCGATCCTCCCACACGAAGACTACCTGGTCAGACTAGTCACCAACATAGTGACCAAGGTAGTCCAACAAATCATCCAAGATACCAGACAGACGATCAGGTAAAATCAGCATACAAAAAAAAAAACATAAAAAAGGCGTAAGCCACCAAAAAAATCACAAAAAACAAAAAATCATAAAATTCTAGAACGCCAAGCCATTGGACGGAGCCCAGTGGGGTTTGGTACAATGGCTTGGGGCCCAAGCAAGCAATTTTAGTTTCCGCGGATAAGTAATTAGAGGATAAAAGGCTTAGAGCGCTTAACGCTGGCCTAGTTTTTGCATTCGATTAGGGTACCACATTGGAATCTTATTACCCAGGGTTCCATTGTGAAGAGCATTTGGCTGATAGTTGTGCCCCTATCGCGCATCAGCGTGCTATAGGGGGAAAAGGGATAGCCCGGGGCATTGGAGCTAGGTGGGTCGATCCCTGTTTTTTACTCGGGCCAAAACACCTCACCCCAATGAATTGTTACACCCGAATGTTCCTTTTTCGAAAGGGTGAACATCTCCCACAGGTCGGGTTGAATCAAATTGCTTGCTTGCTTGCACTTCGATGTTCGGTTCTGCCCAGTATCCAATATAATATTTACGAAATTTTAAGTCCAACTGTTGGCGCTTCTTCTATAATAATGCTTAGTTAATTGATTGGTTGACTTACCTGTTAAGGAGGGACAATCATAATTGTCCTATCTTACATTTCGAACATTTGTACTTATGGTAGTGGTATTTTCGGGCCGCTGATCACAGTTTAAAGAAGCAGAAGAAGGAAAAGAAGATTATCAAGCTTCTTGACAAGTTACGTCCGCGTATCACTGTTTTTTTTATTTTATTTTTATCGCACAAGACATGGGTGGGTTCAAAAGAATCAAAGGGTGGGAGCGTACAAATCTTCGAAATGTAAGATAGGACAATTATGATTGTCCCTCCTTAACAGGTAAGTCAACCAATCAATTAATTGTCCTTCACGTTACATTTCGAACATTTGTACTTATGGTAGGCTGTTGAAAGATTAAACAATATTGTGCGATAAATAAAAAAAAAGTATATTGCAATCCAAAAATGAATACTTAGCAATTTTTTTTTAGGAACTTTACACAAAATATATATTATTAATAATTAATATTAATGTTTATATTTTAATTATATGAGATCTGTACCTTTACCCAGGTACAAATAAAAATAATAAGAAAATTAATGTTCTTACTAATATTAGTAACCTAAATTAGTAACCTAAACATGTAATATAATTACAAAATGCATAACAAAAATAAACCAACCAAGAAGCATACAATTACATGGACTCACCAGACAATACTGTTTTGCAAAGAGTCCGTAATCTTTTGCTAGAGGTTTATTATAAAAAATATTGAATACTTGAGAATTTTCTGTCCATCTCGCCGTCTCTCTAATAACTAATATCTTCTATAATCCAGTTCTAACTCCCACTGAGGTAGATGCATGTGTGACACTATACACTTTAAAAATATTAGTGTCTATATACAGGGTGGGGCATTAGTGTGACAAAGTCTAATTACTCGTTTGTCGTAAGAGATACGAAAAAAAGTTATTTAGCTAAAGGTTGGGGCACACATAGTACCATATTTTAAAAATATTTTCAAATATACAGGGGCATCCGTATTGACAGGATGACACAAACCTATGTTTTTTTAAATGGAACACCCTGTATATTTTTACATTTTTGAATTCTCCTCGATGTTTCCTTTCTTAAAATATATGGTTTTGTAATATTATACGAGGTAGTTTAAAAGTTAATTACGTTTCTTTGTTAATTTCGTAGCAAAATCTACACCCTGTAGAATTGTAGTGATTTGACATCATATTTTTTATCTACATTCAAACGATTTTTAGTATAGTCTGCTACTGTTATTCATTAATAGTATATCGAAATGTTTAATTTTAGTATACAGGGTGGGTCGAAACTCGGAATGACTATTTTCTGAGTTTTCTTAAATGGGACACCCTGTATTTTAGTATTGTAATGAAATTATATTTTATGGTACTTTTTTATTTCTTAAGACTTCCCTATACCTAAGTGTTTTAATTTGTAAGTTATTCGTCATTCTTTAAGAAAACATTAATTGCAACAAAAATTACGTAAAATTTCATTAAGTAGCCGTGAAAATATCCAATCAAAAGTAATTTTTCGAAAAAAAATACATAGCAATCTAGCCTGATCCTTCATTTATTAATATTGGATGAGATATCCAAATACATTCGTAGTTAAGTTTGTTGGTGCTTAAAATATGAATCAAACATACAAAATTCTGCCTAGTTGGCTATGTCACAAAATTTGCTTAAACATTTGACATTATACTATTTATATAGTTCCAGTTGATTTGATACCATTACTAATATTAATTCTTCTAATGAGGAATGGATTAAAATGGCTTTGTGCTAGGGGAGTATAACAAAAATGAGCTACTTGCAATAAAAATTTATCATCAGCAATTTCCTGATAGACGACAACCAAAAAGAGAAACTTTTGAAAGTATACTAAAACGGTTTCAACAGACTAGATACTTAGATTGTAAGAACGATTGTACTAATATGCAGATCCTCAGTGACACTAAGGATTACATTTAATTGTTGTTTTCTTCACTTACAATAGTTTTTATTCGAGCAGATTTATCATAATCTAAGTGATCAGTCCGTTGAAACCGTTCTAGTATATTTTTAAACGTTTCTCTTCTTAGTTGTCGTCTATCAGGGAATTTCTGATGAAAAATTCTTATTGCTAGTAGCACATTTTTGTTATGTTCCACTAGCACCAAAATCTTATTATTCAGTTTCTCATAAGAAAAATGCATATTAGTAATGGTAACAAAGCAACTAGATCTATAAAAATAGTATAATGTCAAATTTTTAAGGAAATTTAATGTCATAGCCGACTAGGTAGAATATTGTATTTCTTTATTAATATTTTGCGCACCAACAAATTTAACTACGAATTTATTTGGATATTTCATCCAATAGTAATAAATTAAGGATCAGACTAGATTATGATGTATTTTATTTTCCAAAAATTATTTTTTATTAAATATTTTCACAGCCACTTAATAAAATTTCACGTAATTTTTCTTACAATTAATATTTGGCTTAAAGAATCACGAATAACTTACAAATTAAAGCGCTTAGGTATAGGGAATGCTTAAGAAATAAAAAAGTACCATAAAATATCATTTCATCACAATACTTAAATACAGGGTGTTCCATTTAAGAAAACTCAGAAAATACTCATTCCGAGTTTCGACCCACCCTGTATACTAAAATTACACATTTCGCTATACTGTTAATGTTTAACAATAGTAGACTATATTAGAAATCGTTTGAACATAAAATAAAAATTTGATGTCAAATCACTAAAATTCTACAGGGTGTAGATTTTGCTACGAAATTAACAAAAAAACGTAATTAACTTTTAAACTACCTAGTATAATATTACAAAACCATATATTTTAAGAAATGAAACATCGAGGAGAATCCAAAAATGTAAAAATATACAGGGTGTTCTATTAAAAAAAACATAATTTTGTGTCACCCTGTCAATACGGACGACCCTGTATATTTGAAAATATTTTTAAATTATGGTACTATGTGTGCCCCACCTTTTACCTAAATAACTTTTTTTCGTATCTCTTACGACAAACGAGTAATTGGACTTTGTCACGCTAATGCCCCACCCTGTATTTAATTTAAAAAAATCTTATATCCATCTACTCAACGCCTGGGTAGATGCTGATTTATACGTTTCTTTTTTTTTAGTTATAAACAAATTTTCTTCTGATTGAGGACGAATGTTTTAGAAATCTCTAAACACTCTCAATTGTTTTTTTTTTATTTTAAATAGGTTGATATTTGTTTATTTATAATCCAGATTTAGCCATACGGCTCACACTCCCTCTAAGGGGAAAATTGACTCATCCCAGATACCTACGGTATCAAAAGGATTGAGCTCTGGTGGGACTCTTTCGGTGTTATCGAGCCTTAGGTGACTTGGTATGCAGGTGTATCTCCCAAAAATGTTCGTACACATCTGGCCGTTGCGAGTAGTACTGCTTTCTGCATGGTCTTATAAAGATGTTCATTAAGGCCCAGCTTTTTTATGCTTTCGAGGAGGGTCTTCGGAATGACTCCAGTAGTAGACATAATAATCGGTATCGTCTGGGTACTTTGCATTCTCCATTGTCTCCGTATTTGAATTTCCAGATCTCTGTACTTGGCGATCTTTTCAGTAAATTTAGTACGTAGATTATTGTTGTTAGGAATCGCCACATCAATGAGGGATGTTTGTCTCGTTAATTCATTGACTAATACGAGATCTGGTCTATTATGCGCCACTGTTTGGTCTGTGAGAACAGTGCGGTCCCAGTATAGCTTGTAGTTGCCATCCTCAAGCATACTCTCAGGGACGTATTGATAATATGGGAGACGGTCGGTTTGAAGAAGTCCCAGCTTGATAGCTATCTCCTGATGAAGGATTTTCCCACTGCGTCATGCCGTTCCTTGTACTCAGTTGCAGCAAATGCCTGGCAGCCCCCTATAAGATGTTGGATGGTTTCTTGGGCTTGACATCCATATCGGCATCTGTCGTTTTGAATATGAGGGTCTTTGATGATATATTTCAGGTAATTTCTGGTTGGTATAACCTGATCCTGAATGGCCAGTAATGAACCCTCCGTTTCAGGGAACATCTTTCCTGATGTCAACCAGTAGTTCGACGCTATATTGTCGACATAATCTTGGCTAACCTCATTGGGATGTCGCCCGTGCAGAGGTTTACCCATCCAGGCGCGCACTTTTTCGTCCTTAGTAAGGTGGTTTATGCGCAGTTCTGCTTCCCTCAGTTTTATCGGTGTTATGTCATCTACTGCGCAGATAGCGCGATGTAGAGTAGATGTTTCAGACTGCATCTGAAAATAAGATCTTAAATTAGCAAATTTTTTTGTCTAATTGCTCACCTATATCCATAAGTCCTCTTCCTCCTAAATTCCGCGGTAATGTCGTTCTTTCTACTGCACTTTTTGGATGGTGTTTTTGTGCCTTTGTAAGGTGCGTTCTTACTTTTCGCTGAAGATTTTCTATGTCCGTTTTTGTCCACTTAACAATGCAAAATGAATAATTATTTATAATTATTATTATTATTATTATTTTTGGGATGTATTTATCCTATCTTATATCAAAATCTCAATTTTATCTTGATCCATAAAAATATTCTAAATTTTTATTAGGAACAGGGTTTGTAACCTCTGAGCTGAAGTGAGTGCAATCAACATTACAAGTTTGTAAGTAAGTTCTTTCAGGGAAAGGCTTGCGAGACGAAATAATGTTTCTAAATAAAGTAATACTGCTAAAGGGTCCCAAATTAATTGATATTTGGGCAAATAAGTTTTGAGGTTATACACATTTGTAAAAAAAAATTTAAAATGTTTTTATAATTTTCTAGGATATCTTTTATTAACGCCAATGCAGCTCTGTGAATCCTGTTCTACGATAGATTTAATAAAATTAAAATTTGATAATTCATAAGCAAAATGGTCAATATTTTTATACTATACTTCCACCATTTCTTAAAAACTGTATCATACAAATTTAGTGATTTGTTTTAATGGATGGGGTGAAATCCTCAGGAATGCCTTTTCTTAAAAAGCTTGCCTGACAAGAATATGGAAACCCAAAGAATGTCCTGAGAATAAAAGCCCAAAAAGAGTTCTAGATTAAATTTTTATCAGACCCAAAATTATCTTTTTGGTTGTGTAAGGTGTGGTGGTTAAAGGTTGTGTACCAAGGCTGAAAAGCATAAAATTTTAATCCATGCCAATCTAGAGTGAAGGCATTGACTTTCTCTGATCCGGGGTCAGGGTTCCAAATTACATACCTTGCACATTTTTTTAAGATATGTGGCAAACATATCGATTTAAGGAATAAGAAACTGCTCAAAAATTATAGTAACACAATTATCACTTAAAGAATACCTACTCTGTTTCTATTTTAAAAGATCTTGATTCCGAGTCAGCAAAAGCATTTTTTTACTGATATAAGCTGCAAATATTTTTAAATTCGTATTTTTACAGAATTATTAAACTTATCTGCAAATTTTGAGTACTGTACACTCCCCATCTTGTTAATGTAAGACACAGCGGTTGCGTTATTTATTCCTAGCAAAATGTTACAATTACTATATTCTTTGAAAAAGGATTTCAAGCCATTATATGCTGCTAGTAACTCAAGTACATTTATATGTAGTTGTTGTTCATGACTCCAAAAAGCATGAGTTTTGTTATCAATACAGCATTCCAGCCATGCTAGAAGATATGCATCGCAAAATATTTCAAGTACATAATTGGATTATTTTATATTTTGCTCACTAATTGGTATGTTATTTAACAAACAATTGTAATCGTTTTTAAGTATTTAGGTATGGCCATTTTAGTGTTATAACTATTAGTTTAAGAAAGAGAAAGCTACGTTTCCTTTTTTTTATTTATTTTTTTTTTAGTATAATTTTCCATATTTAACTTCCATAAAAGGACGAATTGTTACAAACTGACCGATTAAGGCTGCAAATGATCTTATTTTACATGTACTTTTATTTTTGATGGTCTGAATACTATTAGATATTTTTTGTTTGTCAGCAGGTGCAAAATAATATCAGATTCGAATCGAATCAAACGTAAAACCATGAAAAGTTATATTTTGTGTGGGTGAAAATATATTTTTCTTTCTTTTTTTTATTTATAGTAAATCCGAAGCGGAAAAAACATAGAAAATATTTAAACAATATTTTCTTTACATTTTAAATATAATTTTGAAATTGGTAAAGGGTCATCTAAAAAATTGACATAAGTAAAGCCTCCTGTTATTAGATTATTTAGGGCTGGTTTTAAAGTTTTTGTAAACATAAAAGACGAGAAATTATTCAAACCAAACGGTAAACAGTTTAATTAATATAAAAAAGTTCTGTACTCAAATTTTAAATATTTTTTAGAATTTTCATGAACAGGAATAGCAAAATAGACAACTTTTAAATCTATTTTTGCCATAACCCTTGAAAAGTGAGCTTGAGGACTGACCTATTACAGTCTTCCAGCTTAAAATATATGGCTTCTATAAAGCAATTTAATTGTTTTAAGTTCAAAACAAAATCTATGATTTCCGTCCTTTTTGGGCACAAAAACTACGAAGAATGAAATTGTTCTTTTGTATGTGAAGAAGAAGAAATAGCTCCCTTTTCAAGTATTTTTTTTTGTAAGTCATACGACCGGTTTGGGTCTATGAGAACGTTTGGTGCTCTCTCTTCAGGGGGCGTTGTTTTAAATAAAATATTAAAATCTTAGACCCAACTTAAAGCTTTCTTATCTGAATTAATCTCTTTCCAGATTTTAATACAGTTAGCCATATTACCCTATTAATTTTTTATTTTCCTTTAGTATGACATCCAGGTTTTTCTCATTTGGTTTTGGTACTGCTGTCTGTTCGATTGTTTGTATCTCGATGCTAGTAGAGGGTGATTTGAGTACTGACTTTGTCCAAATCTTGGTCTGCTCAAGGTTGGATTGAAGTTTAAACGCTGCTGATTAAAGTAGCTAGATTCTAAAAGAACTCCTGATGGATGCTGAGTGGAAACAGCAGCTTGGCTTTGTGGTACAGTCTTTGGATAAACAGTGGTTTTTTGTGGCTTCGTGATAGAGATGACTTAATAAAGCTGATTTTGTATCTCTGTTTAATATTTTTAACAAAACCAAACAAAAATTTATTATCAGGACACTTACTAACTGTGTAATATCAAGGTAGATGATAAAAATCAAGGTACAATGTGCAAAAAGTAGTTAAATATATTCTAATCTATTCTAAACTTCTGGGCTTCTATAAGTAACTCTGCGAAATAGGAGCAGCTCAAAATAAAGTTTTTTGGCTACTAAAAAGTACCATCTTCTTGTTTTATTGTTTGAGGACAAACCAAATAAAAACTTAGTGTAAGCAGTAAGCTTATTACCCTCGTAATATGAAATCAAGGCAAAATGTGCGCAAAGTAGTTAAATAAATATATTTTATTGTATTCTAAACTTCTGGGATACATTAATGTACCTCGGAGAAATAGCAGCAGATTAAATAATCATAAAGATGGTCTGGGCTACTAGCAAGTACCCTCTTCTGTAGTTTTATTGTTTGAAGACAAAGCAAACAAAAAGCTTAGTGTAATTAAATGGTGCTTGTAATCTTAAATCGAAGTAGAATTTACAAAAGTAGTAAAATAAATATAATTCTATTATATTCTAAACTGCTGGACTACTGTAAAGTACCTCTGAGAAATAGAAGCAGATCAAATGATCATAAAGATTGTCTAGGCTACTAAAAATACCTCTGCTCTAGTTGTATTTTTTGAACACAAAACCAAACAAATAATTTAGTGCAAGTAAACTTGCTTGTAACGTGAAATCGAAGTAAAATTTACAAAAGCAATTAAATTAATATATTTTGTTCTATTCTAAACTTCTGGACTACTGTAGAGTACCTCTGAAAAATAGAAGCAGGTCAAATAATCATAAAGATTTTTTGGGCTGCTTAAAATTACCCCCTGCTCTAATTTTATTGGTAAACCATTTATTTTATTCTATTTTAAACTTTTGGGCTGCTGTAGAGAACCTCTGAGAAAAAGAAGCAGGGCAAATAATGATAAAGATTTTTTGGGCTACTAAAAAGCATATCCTGCTCTAATTTTACTGTTAAACCCCTAATAATTTAGTCTGTATTACTTTGGACTACCTTATAGTACCCTTATTGACACAAACAATATAAATTTTTGCATAATATCATGTCTGTCGGACATTTTGCTACAAAATAAACATTAATAGGAAAACCAGTGCAGTGTGGCAACATAGCGCCTGTTACATCTCTGTTGTGTTTTGAGTATTTCGAAAATAGGAAGGTGGCGATATGTAGTAACTATGACAACAGAGAAATACATTGATAACAACAAAAAAAAAAGGAATTCAACTTTGAATTTGATTAATATTGTCATTTCGTAAACACTAAATATTTATAGTTCGATCTATTCACACATAACTTAATTTATCTAACATAAAATAATTCAAAAATATCTTATAAATACTTTCTGTCTTTTTAAATAAAACCCAAAAATATCATATAAATACCTTAACTCTACCAGTTTCTGTTGCAACTTTTCATATTTCCGCCTTTTTCGGGATACATAATTATTCTCTGATGACATTTTTGGTATTTTAAACACTTTCTAATAATTTTTATAAAACTCTTTGGAAAATACTTGTGATCAGACACAGAAAAAACAGTGATGCGCGGACGTCACTTGTCAAGAATCTTGATAATCTTCTTTTTTTTCTTCTGCTTCTTTAAACTGTGATCAGCGGCCCGAAAATACCACTACCATAAGTACAAATGTTCGAAATGTAACGTGAAGGACAATTATATTTATTTTTTTAGATACTAGGCGATATTTTGCGACATTTTGTAAATATGATATGTTGTGATTTAGATTCATTGATCTTAATTCGCCATTTCTTTGTCCACTTTTCAATGGCCCTAATAAGCTTTTGAAGAGATTCGTTAGCTGTTGCAGGGTTCTCGTATATATACTAAGAATTTCCACAGTTTTCACTGTATTCCTTCACTCTACCGTTCTCTCCAGCTCTTTCTGTCTTGCTAGTCCCCTTCCTGTAGATTTATTCTCTCCACTGCTTCATCCACTTTATCTCTGAGGAATCTTCGGTGTGTGACATTCTTCTTTTTTCCTATCGGGCTCCACTCTGTTATTCGATTTAACTACCGATTTTGGTCTGCTTTTATGGACATGTCCGTACTTACCAGGTTAATCTCTTTTGTTCTATGTAGTCTATTATGTCTGAGTTGACTTACATTCTTCTCTTTACCTCTATGTTAATTATTCTATTTCTCCTTGTTATTCTGCAGCTTCTCCTTAGGGATTCCATCTCTGCTGCTCTTATTTTATTTTTGGTTTTCTTATTTATTGTCCAATTTTCACAGCCATAAATGAGGATACTTCTTGTTATGGTATTATATATTCTTCTTTTTGTTTTTGTGCTAATGTTCTTATCCCACAGTATCGGTTTCAATTTTAGTATGCAGTCTCTTGTTTGTCCTAGTCGATTTTTATATCTTCCTCAATAATTGTCTCTTTGTTTGATATTATAAAACCTAAATACTTGTACTTATCTGTTCCTCTGATTTGTTTACCATCGTCTATTTCCAGTTGTTTAATTTCTGTATTCTCAGTTGTTAGGTATTCAGTTTTCTTTAGGTGTATTTCCATCCCATTCTTTGTATATTCTTGTTCCAGTTTCCTCATCACAGGATTTTCATCTGTGACTAATATAACAATGTCGTCTGCGAATGTTGTAGTCGTTGCATTTTCATTTGTTGTTATGTTGTCTGTAAATATCAAATATAATATAGGACCCAGAATACTACCTTGAGGAACTCCAGATCGTATGGGGTATATTTTTGATGTTTTTGCTTCATACCTGACACAGTAGTATCTTCCTGCTAAATATGATTTCAGTGCAGTAAATATTGACACTGGAATGTTAGTATTTATTTTAAAGAGCAACCATAAATGCCAGACTTTAAAAGCCTTACTGACGTCAAGAAAAAGTGAAGAGCAGTATTTTTGTTCTTTAAATGTTTTATTCACTGTATCAACGACTCTATGTACTTGTTCTATTGTTAAATGCTTTTCCCTGAAACCAAACTGATGATCCGGAGACAGCGTATTACTAGTTATTATCTTCATAAGTCTTGTCTCTAATAGTTTCTCAAATAGTTTAGCTAGTACCTGTAAGAGATTAATGGGACGATAAGGGTTATGTGAGCTGGTTTTTCAGGTTTACGGATCATTATTACATCAGCAATTTTCCATTGCGCTGGTACAATTATGATCCTTAGTGAGGCGTTGAAAAATTGTGTTACTACATACCATCATATCATAACTCTAACTTAATCTCGTAACTCTTTTAAGATAGTCGCTGTGATAAGGTCACAGCCTGAAGATTTTTGGGTTTTGATCTATATTTAACAGTATTTTTTACTTCTCTTCTTAATACTTGTTTAATTTTCTCACTTGACTGTTAGGTTGCTGCTAGACTTTCATAAATAGCTTCATTTTCTTCAGCACTGACAGAGGGTAGAGGTTGAAAAACTTCTTTAAGATATTTTCCAAATATCTCTGCTTTTTATTGATCTGTAGATATTTTAATTTTCTGGTGGCCTCCCAAAGTGACTAATCGATATCTGCTGTTGGTGATAAATTTTGAAGACAAGTGTTTGAGATGTAGTTCCTCTATCTCTTGGAAAAGGATTATACACCTACATTGTGAAGAAAGTCGAACTCTTTAAGTAAAGAAGGGATGAAGAACAAGAACATTACAAAAATAGAGGATACGAAAATGTAAAACGCATGTCTACATACACACACTACACATATAAAACAATTAACAATTTTACACGAAAACGCATTATTACAGACACAGAACCCCTAAACATATTGAAGTATGACATAAATAGACGGAATAATCAGAATTTTATGTACCTTAAGGCTGGTTACATATAAAAACATCTACCCTGATACCTTTCCAGTCGAATCTGGTTGTTTTTCCTCTCCTGCTTCCTTCTTGTATGTAAGCTTTAAAGCCTGTTTCTTCTATAATATTAGCCTCCTAAAATATTTAAGTTATCGCACCATCTTTTTATTAGTCTGCCAATACTTCTTCGTCCATTTGGTGACTTATCTCGTGCTATTCGTACTATCCTATCCTCTGCCATTCTACTAACGTATTCTTTCCAATCCTGTTTCCGTTTTGTCACCCATCCATTTATGTCTTCTATATTGCGTGATTTTCTTATATTTTCGCTTCTCTCCCTATCCAACAGACTTTTCCCTGATATTCGTCAGAGTATTTTAATCTCTGTTGTTTCTAGTAGTCGTCTCGTTTTAGATGTGTCAGGTCTAATCTCCGCTGTGTTTTTCAATACAGGTCTAATTTCTGATTTATAGATTCTTGCTTTTGTGTCTTGTCTTAGTTGTTTGTTCTTTCAGCTTGTGTCATTAAGTGTTACAGTTAAGAGTTAAGTCATTAACACCAACTCAACTGTTGGAATTTTATTTCGTATTGTTGTTGTCGTTGGCCATACTTCCGCTCCATATAGGCTAATATTCAGTTAGTAGGTACTCTGAAAATCTTCTTTTTTGTTTTATTGGTTAAAGTGTCGTTCCATATGGAGTTGGCTCCTTAGCTTGTTGTGCACATTCTTTTTTAATTTCTATATCTTTTATACAAGTACCTCGGCTTATTATTGACTTTAAATGCTTACAATCCTTAATAGTCACTTTTAAACTTAAGTTCAAATGTGCAACCTCGGTTCGAATACGTAAGTATTCCCTCTTACACATATATATCTTGAGTCCCCATACTTCATAGCCCATCAATCTCATCATAAGGAAATTTAAGAAAGAGAATGAGCTATCTCATAAATAAAACATGAAATTTAGTAGTCGTCTCGTTTTAGATATGTCAGGTCTTGTCTCCGCCGTGTATGCCAATATAGGTCTAATTGCTGCTTGATAGATTCTTGCTTTTGTGTCTTGTCTTAGGTGTTTGTTCTTCCAGATTGTGTCAAGGGATCCCGCCGCTCTACTTGCTTTTAAGCTTTGTTGTCGTACTTTCTCTTCAACATCTCCGTAACTGGTTATATCTATTCCCAGATATCTAAACCTTTCTTCCTGCTTTATTATTTTCCCATCAATTTCGATTTTACATCGTAGTGGGTATTTAGATGTTGTCATACATTTGGTTTTTTCTGCTGATATTATCATATTGTATTTCTTGGCTGTTGTATTGAAGATGTGTGTTAATCTTTGGAGATCGTCTTCTGTCTCGGCGATTATTGCGGCGTCGTCTGCATAACATAATATTTGGATTTCTTTATTCCCCATTCTGTAATTATGACATTTACGTACTGCTTCTATTATTTCGTCCGTTATTAACTTATTAAATTTCTTAAGGTAGAATATGCAATTTGCAAATTTTTTTTTTAAATTTTGCAATAGATTGTTACTGTTTTTTTTTTGTTCCTCTTCATTATTTTTATTTATATAGACGATTTATATCATTTTAGTAAATTGTATTTGTTATTTGTTATTGTTCTTATTTATGATTCTTGTAAGCTTTGTCTATAAAATTGTTAAATTTTTCATGACAATAAAGCATATTTCTATTCTATTCTATTCTATTCTATTACAGTGGAACCTCGATTATCCGTCTCTCTATTAACCGTCACCTCTGTTAACCGTCAGGGTCCGTACATAAGTTGTATTGACTACATAAGCAAAAATTGGGTCATCAATTCATTTTTTTGAGCATTACGATAAGCCAAACGAAATTCACTGAAATGTACAGCGCAGTAACAAATGAAGTTATGGCTGAATCACCTGTTTTGTTTTCGTTGGCTATAGATGACATAAACAAATCGTTAATTTGTGATAAGGATGTAAACGGCTATCGATTGCTGACAGATGATGAAATCATTGAAATGGCAAAAGAGGCGGACGAAACAGATTCAGAAGCTGACACAAACTCAGAATTTGATGGTGGAAATGTCGATGATATTATTACTGTTATACTGACAAAGATTCGCGTAAAGAAGCTAGAGAAGCTGCATTGCACATGCAACAATTCATTGTGTGGTATTCTTGACAAGAAGAAGCCAATAAAGTAGATTGCATGATCTTACGCAGATTAAGAAAATGTGAAGCATCAGTAAAACAAACAAAGATTTCAGAATATTTTAAACCAAATTGATTCGATTGTACGAACAAGAATTCCTCTTGTCTTGCAAAATAAAACATATTATATGTAAATAAAATTCCAGAGTTGTACTATCAATTTTCAATTTTTTTTAATGTTCTGTTAACCGTCTTTTCCATTATCCGTCATACCCTTGGTCCGGTGCCCTGACGGATAATCGAGGTTCCACTGTATATTAAAAAGCAGTGGGCTTAATGAGTCACCTTGTCTGACTCCGCTTTGTACTGGTATAAACTGCGTTAGTTTTCCATTTATCTTTGCCTGTATTCGATTATGAAAATAGATGTTTTCGATGGTTTGTATAATATTGATGGGTATGTTTCTTCTATACAGTAAATATAAGACGTCTTCGACTTGGATGCAATCGAAAGCCTTTGTCAGTTCTATAAAACATAGATACATAGATACTTTATTATTTGTATGCTGGTTTATTGTACTCAATGGCTTTTTCTATGATTTGTCTCAGTACAAATACGGCGTCTACGCAGTATCTTCCGGATCTGAATCCTTGTTGTTCATCTAATAAAGTTGTTAGTTTATTGATTTTGTTGGTTAGGGCTTTTGTGGTTAGCTTAAGTGCGGTGTTAAGTAGATTTATACCTCTATAATTGTTGGGGTCTTCTTTGTCTCCTTTCTTGAACATTGGTATCAATATACTGTTTCTCCATGTATATGGTATCTTGCAGATGTTGCTGGTTGTTGCTTACACCAATCAAGCCAAGTCCGTTTAATACTTGATTTTGTTTTGAACTAGCGCGCCATGGCTGTTTAACAATTGGCGGTTACACAGAGATTCGAACAAAAGTCTTTTTTCATCTTTCTTTTTGGACGATTTCCGGAGAGGAAATCGAAACGTCAGTACATTTTAGGTAATAATGTAATTTTCATTACAACCAAACTGTGGCTAATCCCATTTAAACATAATACTTAACCTAAACATGCCACAAGACAACAGTTTCAGAACCTTATTACGCAAATATACAAATACAGAATAATACACAAAAAACAGTGATAATTTTATATCAACGGATGGCAGTGACAAACGACCATTTATTTATAAAGTTACTTCGTCTTCTATTTTTTAATTTTTTACTGGCTATTTTCACTACATTTATGTCGGTTTTGTTGACTCATGTATTTATACTCTCACCGGCATAAAATTCCGCCACCCAAAATTTTTGATTAAGTTTAACAATATATAGCTTTATTATTTGTACTCTGATTTTCAAGATTTTTGCATCAGTTTATAGGTACATGTATTGATGACATTTGTTATTATTCCGGTAACAAAAATGTTTTTGTAGATGGAATTATACGGTGGTGAATGGAGGCGTTGTTTTTTCTTCTAACTTTAAAATTCTGTGGAAAAATTGGAGGGCTGATTTTATGTCATACTCCTTTTCTTCCCTTCTCCTTTTTCCTTTAATATATCAATAATGTTTTGTTTTTTGAACTATCAAAATATCTCTTTTGTTACAAAAGCTACAAATAAAAACACGGCTCTGAAGGTTTATTTAATTAAAGATATCAAACGCACTAAAAGTAACTAAACAAAACACAATTAACAACACAAAACAAAACGGCATTAATAACTATAATGTTGTATTCAATGTGCCCTCCGAATATTTTTAATATTAACAAAGTTTAACATAAGTTATAAATTGTGAATCTCAGTCATATATTGAAATAAACTGTAAGTGTACAAACTCTTTACATAATATCCAGTAAAATTAGCATTAAAATCAGCAAACTGCAATTATTTGTTATTGTTGTCAATAAACAAATCCAGTTTTACCAGCAAAATAACCGCTTTTGCAGGTGGCATTATATTTTTTGCAAAAAATATAATCTTCTCTTCTAGATTATCTAATAATCCCATGTGTATGTATTTTTGAGCCAATAAACAAACAGTTGATGATTTTATGAATAATCATGGTCAAACAGAAATACAAGGTGAAATTGTCAGAGCAAGAAGTTTAGTTACACCAGCGGAACGACTTGTGCTCTCCGGCGTATGTCCTTCAATACCGCACGACTTGCTAATCAATGAGTTACAAAAAATCGGCATAGTTCCTCTCTCCCTTATGACATTCCTCATAATTAGTGCTTATATGTCTGAGTTCAATCACATCCTTAGTTTTCAAAGAAAAATATATAACAGTCCTCACAGTCTAACACTACCAGAGTCATTTACTCTTGTTTTTGACAACACGATATATAGAATATTCATTTCTCAAGATAGTTTAGTTTGCTTTAGATGCAAGAAGCCAGGTTGCATTGCATCACAGTACTCCGAACCACTAGCTAAACTAAACCCCAACCAAAACAATGAAGCATCGGTATCCAGCGCAACAAATATATCTTTGCAAGCACCCAGTGATACAAACCCTTCTCAATGTGAACAAATGTATATTTCTAATGTCCCGGAGATACCGAACAAAGTAGATGCTTCAAATAAGGACAGTCACATAATTAATCAATAGTTGAAAGACTGATAAGTTTGTACACACTTGAATGAATAGAGGAAATATAAAATGTAGTATATCAAAGTGTGTAAATAATTTATTTCTTTAGCTGAGCGCTTTCGACATAAACGTCATCATCGGAGCTAATGCTAAAATAAAAAAGAGGTCTTGTAAGAAAAAGAAGTACAAAACTCTTTTTTTACTTACGCCAATTGTTAAAAAAGTACCGCTACAAAATTGAGGTGTTAACATTTGCATCTTGTGAAAATAAATTTTGGTTGGATATGCTATGTCCTCCGTACAACCCCAAACAGCAAAAACAGAAAAACGGCAACATTACACGTTACACAAACACAAAAAGAATTTTTTCATGGTATAGGTATCACCCATCCATTGTTGGCCAAGTAGAAACAGCTGACTGACAAAGTCGGATATTTAAATCTGCTTTTATCTGTTCTGCGTTGACGTATGACATCTGACATTAAATTCTGAATATTTTTAACATTTTTGAAAGAAAAATTAAAAATTTTAAAAAAATTTTAATTGATAAGGAAATGTACCTTATATGTTTGTACTAATCAACTAATAAATTAATTGATAACATGATTGATTTTAAGACTAATTGGCCCAACATACATACACACCTTGTCAGATAAAAAATAAAAACAGGAAGTAATGAGGAAGATCAGTTTGTAATGGTGAATTCTCAAATTCAATATTCTAGGAGATATTAGATCATTGAAATTAAAGATTGAGATAATATTAGATTGTTGTTGTTATTCATCTTTTGTAACATATCTTTTGACTTACATAATTTACAAAAGATGAATAACAACAACAATCTAATATTATCTCAATCTTTAATTTCAATGATCTAATATCTCCTAGAATATTGAATTTGAGAATTCACCATTACAAACTGATCTTCCTCATTACTTCCTGTTTTTATTTTTATCTGACAAGGTGTGTATGTATGTTGGGCCAATTAGTTTTAAAATCAATCATGTTATCAATTAATTTATTAGTTGATTAGTACAAACATCTAAGGTACATTTCCTTATCAATTTAAATTTTTTTAAAATTTTTAATTTTTCTTTCAAAAATGTTAAAAATATTCAGAATTTAATGTCAGATGTCATACGTCAACGCAGAACAGATAAAAGCAGATTTAAATATCCGACTTTGTCAGTCAGCTGTTTCTACTAGGCCAACAATGGATGGGTGATACCTATACCATGAAAAAATTCTTTTTGTGTTTGTGTAACCTGTAATGTGGCCGTTTTTCTGTTTTTGCTGTTTGGGGTTGTACGGAGGACATAGCATATTCAACCAAAATTTATTTTCACAAGATGCAAATGTTAACACCTCAATTTTGTAGCGGTACTTTTTTAACAATTGACGTAAGTAAAAAAAGAGTTTTGTACTTCTTTTTCTTACAAGACCTCTTTTTTTATTTTAGCATTAGCTCCGATGATGACGTTTATGTCAAAAGCGCTCAGCTAAAGAAATAAATTATTTACACACTTTGATATACTACATTTTTTATTTCCTCTATACCTAATTAATCAACCAAAACGTAACTTAGATGAAATTATTTCACCTGAAGCAGATCCATCTTCAAAAGAATGTAACATTTTTCCAACACCTAAAGTCCAAGCAAAATCTAAAAAGCTAAAATTAGTTCAGCAAGCACTTTTGAATGCTCATTTTCTCTCTTACTTGACCCTGCTAAAAACTTCATAGAAAATCACCCCCTACGTTTCCCTCTAAACTTTGATCAACTTAACATGCTCCTAACGAATATCACGTGATCAACAGATCCTATAACCACAATTCAAGAATATACCACAGACCTATCAGCTTTGTCCCATATGCTCAGTCTAGTTTACTCCCATTTAAAGGAAAGTTCCATAAAACGAAAATTCACGTCCATAAAAAAAATCCATAGTTATCTTGGCAGTGAGGCATGGGACTGGGAAAGTGACACATCTCAATTAATCCAACATTAAGATTCAAGTTTCTACTTCAAAAGAATATTGATAGATTTTTTCATCACCTTGCTACGCTCCTACATCTTTCTCTGAATTCCAGCATCTATACTGCAGAGCTCTTTGGTTTGTTTAAAGCCATCAAACATGTATAATTAAATACCTCCCTTGTTGTCCAGTCCTTTCCGACTCTCTTGGCACAGTTAAAGCTATGCAAAATATATACCATAAACACCCCATTGAGAAAAGAACCAAGGCCGAACTAACGGAAGCATAAGAAAGTTTCAGAAGAATCCACTTCCTGTGGATACCATCCCACATAGGCATAGAAGGAAATATGAACAAGCAGATACTTGTGCGCGTAACGCTATCACTAATAATGCATCAGGAAGAGAGTGTCCGAGTGTCGCTGGCGATCTAAAAGTTCATTTTAAAAATAAAGTGTTAGTGCGTGTAATGCAATTATTGCTCCAAAGGTTTAATTGTCTACAAATTTTAATTCATTTTTACCAATTTTTAATTTAATATTGTTACAAAAATTACAGAAATGTCGCTAATAACCTTCGGGTGGATGCGACTTTGTCTTTTTAAATAAATAAAAAAAACAAACAACTCAATAGCGGATATGTCCACCTCTTGCAGCAAATGCTGCTTGTAATCTGTTTAGCATCGAATAAAGATGTGTTATCAATGTCTGGGGAATAGCCCAATATTCCTCTACCAGGGCCATAACTGTACCAAATTTTCTGAAGGCCTAGGATGACGTCGAATAGCTTTTTTAATTCATCCTGTAAATGCTCAATAGGATTAAGATCTGGTCCGAATGCGGGCCATTCTAATCTTATCAATTCAACCTCTATTTCATGAGTCAATCAGTGTTTTTATTAACAAAAAATGGTACATCCCTTACAAGAAAAGAGATATTCGGATAATTCAAAAAACAAAATTTTAGCGACGCCTCCGGGATAATATGACAGAACTATAAAACAAAATCAGCAATTCCATTTTTCTACAGAATATTTTAAAATTAACACGATATCAATATAATATGTACCTACAAACTGGTGCAAGAATCTTGAAAATCGGAGTAAAAATAATAAAGTTATAAACTGTCAAACTTAATCAAAAATTTTTAGGTGGCGGAATTTTGTGCCGGTGAGTGTATATTAAGCCCTTCAATTACTTTCTTTTTCATCCTTAAGTAATCCAACTTTGGACATAGGCCTAACCCAATCCAATCCAGTGTTTTCAATTTTGCGCCACTTGCGTCCAGTTGTATCCTCAAATCTTCTTTAATGTCATCAGACCATCTCATTTGTGGCTTTTCTCTGCTTCTACTTCGTAATCATGGTCTCCATTGTTGTATTTCATGATTTTATCTTTTATCCTTCAGTCAGGAATTGCGTCCTGAAGAGCTCCATTTTAATTTGGCAGCACGTTCTCTTGCTTCTTTTACTTTGGTTTTGCTTCTAATCCATTTATTTGGTTTTTTTGTCTATATATCTCAACCCGAGCATTGATCTTTCCATCGCTCTTTGTGCCTTTACTATTTTATCCATATTGGCCTTAATGAGTGTCCACGTCTGTTAACTATACTTGAGTATAGGGAGGATACACTGATCGTAAACTCTAGTTTTCAAATATTGTTTTATTTTAGTGTTTTTCAAGATCCAGTTCAGTTTTCCAAATCCTGCCTACGCCAACCTTATTCTTTCGGTAATTTCGGCAGTTTGATTTTCTTTGTTAACTTTTATTGTCTGTCACAGGAAGATGCATTCGCCAACTGTTTCCAAATTTATGTCTTTGTGGATGACCATCCGGAATCCAATATATAAGTTCAAATGATATTCATTTGCTTTCTCTATTAGCGTTCTGACTGTAAGGAGATTATCCGCTATACTGTAACCCTTTCGGAATCCTGCCTGCTCTACCGGTTGATAGCTATCAAGCTTCGACCTTGACCTATTAGTTATTAGTTTATTAGTCTCTCAACAGTTTGTACATTTGGGACAGCAAGGAGATTGGCCTATATTTCTTCAGATCTCGCGTGGCTCATCTGGGACTTCTCCTCTGTGAAGGCTTTCGTGGAAAAAATTTTTCAATTCCTTGACAATAATTTCAGTACCCTACTTCAACATTCCGGCAAGTATTAGATCGGGACCCGAAGCCTTATTTTTCTTTATTTGTGTCACAGCTTACCTTTCAATTACTTTATGAAAGTTACAGGAAATTCTTAATTTTTGTAATTTCAATCGACTTTATCTTTCTCAAATTTAATTGAAAATATCTCGTTTTCATGAGTGGTGTCAACAGTACGGACTAAACATTAATACCAAAAAAAAACAAATGATTATTATCAGCAAGGAGAATATAAACGGGGCTCATCTATACATTGTTGGAACGCAGATAGAGCGCATAAAACAGTATTGCTACTTGGGAACTATTATAAATAAGCAGTGGAGTGATGTACAGAAAATAAAGTGCCGTATAGGAAAAACAAGAACGGTTTTTAACAAAATGAGCGCAATCTTCAAAAGCTACAACATATTCCTAAAAACAAAAATGAGACATTTGAGATGTTATGTTTTCTCGATATTATTGTACGGAGCGGAGGCATGGACGCTTACAGACACCACTATTAAAAATTTTGAAGCATTTGAGATGAGGCTATCTAGAAGAATGTTGAGAATATCCTGGACAGCAAGGATCGCGAACAAGGAAGTTCTAGAAAGAATGACGAAGGAACCGGAGATTGTGTTTACCATCATCATCATCATCGTAAGTGGCTCGACAATCAGTTGTGGATCTTGGCCTGCTCATAAAGAAGTCGCCACTCCTGTCGATTCCTGGCAACTTCCTTTCATCTTCTGACCCCTAGAATTTTTAGGTCTTCTTCAACATCATCAATCCATCTTCTTCGTGGTCGTCCTCTACTTCTTATATCCTCTGGTTTTGAAAATCTCTTAGTGTATTCGTGGTCTAACAACCTAACAATGTGTCCAGCCCATCTAAGTCTCTGCACTTTAGCGAATTTCACAATATCTGGATTGGTATATAACTGATACAGTTCAAAGTTGTATCTTCGACGCCATAGCCCATTTTCATTTACTGCCCCAAAAATCTTTCTAAGAATTTTATCTCAAAAATACCAAAAAGTCTTTCATCACTTTGAGATCACTTTTCAGCTCCATATATCAAAACCGGTCTTATTAAGGTCTTATTATATATTGAGCTTTACGGCACGTTTTATATTTTTATATTTTAAATGTTTATGGAGACCGTGAACAGTTCTGTTTGCTATTGCTATGCGTCATTTTATTTCATCGCTTGTCGTGTTTATTGAGTTTACTAGCGATCCAAGATATGTGAATTCCTTGATTTGCTCAAAGGTGTGATTGTTAATTTGAATTCTCTGTTGGATATTTCGGGAGTTTTTAGAAACCAACATATATTTGGTTTTCTTCTCGTTTACCACAAGTCCTAATTCACTTGCCGCGTCCGCAAGCCTTGTAAAACACTGCACCATGTCTCCCAAACTTCTGCCCACTATAACTATATCGTCAGCGAATGCGAGAATTTGCGTCGATTTATTAAAATAGTTCCATTCATTCTAATATTTAATTTTCTGACTGCCTTTTCCAAGGCAATATTAAAGAGGAGACACGCCAGTGCGTCTCCCTGTCTTAGACCATTATTAACGTCAAAGAACGTAGAGTTTTCTCCTTGCATTCTAAAGCACGAGCTTACGTTTTGCATTGTTTGTTGGGTCAACTTAACTAACTTAGGTGGGATCCCAAAGTCTATCATTGCAGTATATAATGCGCTTCTCTTAACACTGTCATAGGCTGCTTTGAAGTCGACGAAGAGATGGTGGGTATCTATGTTATATTCTAGTGACTTTTCTAAAATCTGCCTTTGTGCTTGAATTTGATATATAGTTGACTTTCCAGCAGTAAATCCGCATTTGTATTGACCTACAATATCCTTTGTAAAATGTTTAAGTCGTTCAAACAATACATTGCCGAATATTTTATATGCAGATGCTAACAAAGTAATGCCTATATAGTTCTTGCAATCCACTTGATCACCTTTTTTATGCAACGGACATATTACTCCCTTTAGCCACTCTTCTGGTACCAATTCATTCTGCCATATAAGAACTATCAGTTTATGGATTGCTGCAAAAAGTTGATCACCACCTTTTTTAAACATTTCCGAACAGATTTCGTCGATCCCTGGGGCTTTATTTTCTCTGAGTTTTAGGATGGCATTTGACAATTCTTCTCTTGTTGGGTCTTCACTGTGTAGTTGATGATGTAGATTTTGTTGATTTCCTATGTTGTAACCTCTTTCAATATCGTTTATATTTAGATATTCGCTGAAATGTTGTGCCCATCTGTTAAGAACTAAGTTTTTGTCATGTAGAATTTCACCGTTAGTGTCTATACAAATTTTTAATGGTGGTTTAAATTCTCGACGGTTATTATTTAAGGATTTGTAGCATTTTCTCAGTAGTTTTCTAATATAGTGTTTACCATCAAACGCATAAAACTGAAGTATCTGGGACATGTTATGAGAAATCATCACCGTTACTCTCTGCTGCAGTGCATATTGCAAGGTAAAGTCAGAGGTAAGCGAGGACCCGGCAGAAGGAGAATATCATGGCTGCGGAATTTGAGAACATGGTTTAAGAAGACCTCAAAGGAATTGTTTCGAGCCGCAAAGAGCAAGATTATGATTTCCATTATGATTTCCAACATTCGAAACAGATAGGAACCAGAAGCAGAAGAAGAAGAAGGTTTTTGTGTCAAAATTTTCGGTTTTGACGTGAATATTATTTTAATCTCGGAAAATAACTAGGCACATTTTCGCAGTAAAAGTTCTATTTTCTTACCTTTTGCCAAGTTGCTTCTTTATCATTGACTTACTAATTGTTTAAAATACTAAAAAAAATAACATGATGTTTATTATCACATGTGTCAATCAACGTCTTTAAATTCCATGCAGCCAATTAGAAACACATTAATTAAAAAGCATTTTGTAAAAAAACATTTTTATCAGTTCTTATAAATACAATGTGTTTGCATTTTACATTCAGTTGCTAAAATTACACAGCAAGAGCCTTTTCAGTAAGTATGACTTAAATTTTTACATACAATTTACACTAGTATGAACCTTCTCCATAAATAATTATTTTGGTTCATTGTACTTCCACAATATTTGTTCTATGGTTATGTTGGTAATTAAATAGATAATCAGTTATAAGTATCCTAAAAGTAGTTATGCAGAATTATTCAGTTAATGGAGAGTAACAATTATTGTAAATGTTGAGTTGAACTGTCTGCTCTCGATGGTCTATGTTCTTTAAATCTACGCAAGTTTGTCTTTCTTGAATAATTTTCCATGTATATTTATGTCGTAAAGCCGACAATATTAATTTACCTTCTTCTCTCTTCTTCCTACTTTATAAATAGGCTCAAGCCTGTTTTACTTCGGTTTTTACCCCCAAGTAACGTTGTCTTATCATCTTTTCCTTGGTCGTCCCAATGATCTTCTTCCATTTGGCGATTTGTCTCTTGCTATTCGTACTATTCTATTTTCTGTCATTTCTATTTCTCTGTGTTGATTCCATTCTATTTTTCTTCTTTTGTCCACATGTTTATTTCCTCTATACCACATCTCGCTTGTATTTCCTCACTCCTTACTCTGTCTTATAGAGTTTGGTTTATTATTTTCCGTACGACTTTTATTTCTGCTGTTTCCAGCAGTCTCTTTGTTTTCGCCGTATCTGCTCTTGTTTCCGCTGTGTGTATGTCATTATCGGTCTTATTTATGACTTATCCTGGTTTTTGTTTACATTGTGAGATATTTTTTTCTCCAGATTGTGTTATTGAGACATCCTGCTGCTCTGTTTGCCATGTTCACTTATTTTTGTACTTCTTCTTTCCCTTTTCCGTAGCTTGACAGTTTGATTCATTAGTAATTTGTTTCCATCACTTTTTCTATTATTTTATTATTTACGACCAGTTTAAATCGTCTCGGTTCCGCTAATATCACTATTGATTTAGTTTTCTCTATTGAGATCACCATGTTTTATACCAGCGCTGTGTCTTCGAATTCTTTAATTAATCCTTGTAGGTCATCTTCATTTTCGGCTGTTATTATGCCATCGTCGGCGTAGCACATTATCTTAATTTTCTTTTCTCCCTTTGTATATTCTCTCCTTTTTTAACTTTCTTTATGATTTCATCCATTATCAGATAAATTTTAATGGGCTCAGCGAATCTCCTTGTCTATGGCCAGTTTCATACCTGACAAGTTGCGATAGTTTTCCTTTACATCTTACCATAGCTATGTTATCTTTATATATATTAGGGGTAAAGTTAGGTAAACGGTTAATTCTAGGATTACCCTGGTAAAGTTCGAAGTACTCGCCAGGTTTTGGTAAAATATCAAAGAAATGAAGCACTTTTTAGGGAAAACTCATTTCAACTTTGTTAAAGTGTTTAAAAACAGAATGTGTGTGTACTTTGTACGCACGTTAGAAGTTATACTTCTATTATATGGTTTCAACGAAATCAATATACTTTAAACAGTTTCTCTACTACTTTCCGAAATTTTTATTAAAACAATACCAAAAATTAAAAAAATAAAAGAATAAAACACACACAAACACATTGAAAAATGCCACAAGTGATTTCTGAACAATAATTTTTGCTAAAAATTTTAATTAAATACGTATTTTCTGAAAAAAAAAATATAATAATATACTTACAATCATAAAATATATGAAAAAAAAAATAAAAAAATAACAACTTGCTTGGGGCTTGAACCCTCACGTCTACCGCGCCGTACGAGAGTTGAAGCGATTTCTCACTACACCACATTCGCGTATACGTCATGTGGGAATATACACAACCTAAACGTTTGCATCACATAAACTTTTTGACATTTTGTTTATTTATATGAATCAAATTATTAGTTTGATTTTTGTCGAATTAAAATACAACAAAATATAGAGTAAGAAAACGATATATTAGATGAAGATTTGTAGAAAGTTTGTTCGTAATCAGATTATGTAAATTAAAGCATTGCCTACTAATAGGTAACTATATTATTTTTTTTTACATTTTCCAAATAGATAGGTATGAAGATAATTTTTTATTGGAATACAACTGAAACATTTAGAATTACGTACCTGCGGCTTTTCAAAACTATTTAAAAAGTCACTATAATTATAAATTTGATTTTATTTCCGTTCTCACAACAATAAAAACTAATATATACAATATTTTTGTTTACCGATAACCTCCATATTGAACAATTATTGACAGATTATTTCAACACCCAATCAGAGCCCGTATAACGACTAATACCATACTGTCGGTGTGCGCATGCGCGCAGATCAATAAAATTTCACCCTCAATGAAATCGCGCCTAAAGAAATGTAACTTCAAAAAGCTATATTTTTGTTTTTTAAAAAAGGTTTCTAGCATTAAAAATAAGGAGATTAGGCTCAAAATAAAGTTTGAAGATTTTATCATCATTTTATTTCTCTTTATCTTAATGCTATATTATCCCTATCTCACCTGAAGACCTGGAAGTCTTCTGCGGTGTTTCCAATGAGCAAGTATTGCGTTTTATCATATTTCCAAACACCAAATTCTAAACTTTTCTTCCAGGTTTTTGATCATATAGACAATGTTATTATCGTAAATTCTTACTCCCATCTTACCGTATTTTTTGTTGCAGTTTTTTTAGTGTTCCAACTTTATAAAGTTTAAATAAAGTTGGTGACGGGCAGCATCCTTGTCGAAGTCCTTCATCAACTTTAGACGGCTCTGAGTAGGCTTGTCTGACTTTCATTCTACATTTGTTTTATTGTCTTCCTAATTTAGTTGATTTTCCATTACTTTCCGTAGGTTGTTGACTGGGACAATGTGCAGTTGAGTGTTTAATGCTATTTCTTTTCTATGAACTATTTTAGAGATGAATAGATTCCGACGAAACCATTCTGTTTTGAAGTTCGCAATTATTTCTCCATAATCTTTAACATAATTTCCCTATAATTCTTCTTCTTCCCGTGCCGTTTTCTAACGACGGTTGGCGATCACTTCTTTAAACGCTTCTCTATCTTTTGCAACTTGAAACACTGAGGTTAGTCCAATATCTGATATTCCTTAGCCAAGATTTCTTCTTTTTTCCCTCTACTTTCCCTTGCATGACGGCGTGTAGCAGAGAGTATTTATCGTTTCGAAGTATGTGGCGCAAATACGATGTTTTTTTTTATTTTAATTGGGTTCATAAGCTTTTTGCCAGGTACAATTCGTCTTAACACTTCTTCGTTTGAGACTTTTGCAGTGCAAGTAGTTTCCAGAATACGCCTATACTATATAGCCACATTTCGAATGCCTACATTTTTTTACGGATTGGACTTTAGAGTCCATTTTCTCTAGCCTTTTATATTCTAATGGTAATTGCCTGGAAGTAATCATTTGTGGACTTGATCATTGTTCCAAGATGTGCATATTGGTCTACCCGCTCGACATTGGTTCCTTTTATGAGAAGATTCTAGTTATTTCTTTGATTTTGAGATATTCTCGTACATTTTGTCTTCTTTCATTTCAGGACGTTCACCAAAGTATTTTTCGTCTCGTACTTTTTATCAAATGCTTTAGTATAGTCAATAAAACACTCACATACGTATATCTTGATATTCTTGAATGACGTCCATGCACGTTTGTATTAGTACATTTATTAAGTGAAGAAAGAGCTTCACGCGTTCCTAGGCCTTTGCGAAATCCAAATTGTGTATCGTTACGGTCTATGTCCAGTTTATGGTATTCAGTTATTTCAGTAGCAACTTTAGCGCATGGGCCATCGAACTAATGGTGCGGTAATCGCCGCATTCTCTTCCGTGCTTCTTTTTGTAAAGACAATAAAGATCGACGTTTACCATTCTTTGGGTAATACGTCTGAGCTATAAATTCGGTTCAAGAGTATCACTAAAATATCAATATGTTGCTTATCTAAAATTTTTAATAGTTCGATAGAAAGCATATCAGCTACAGGGCTTTCCCCGATCTTCTGTTTTTTAATGTGTGTACTATTTCTTCTTCTGTAATATCTGGACCTATTTGTTCTGAAGTAAGTTCTATGTGTTCCTGTTCCTTCTTTGATCATCGAACAGTTCGTCAATGTTTTCTGCCCAGCGTCGTACCTTCTCATGTTTGTGTTATAGTAATCCCTATCCAGAAGTGCACCAGTGAGATTCTGTTTTGTTATTCCTGCTATTTCTTTGACCATCTTGTATAGATTAAATACAGTATCTTTTTTTAAGTTCCTGGATCTCTTTGACTTTCTATTTAAAAGGTTTTGGTTTTGCCTGCTTTATCATGTCCGTAATTTTGTGGTCAATCTCCCTGTATTTATTGTTGTCTTTATTCTTATATTAGTATCTCAGCTGTTTAATTAGTTTGAGCATCTCGTCGTTCATCCATTCTTCTTTTCTTTTTGCGGAAGTCTGTAGCATTTCTTTACCACATTTCTAGTAGAAAATATTTTGGATCTAAAAGTTCTATGTTCAGTTGGATCTAAAAGATCATTCAGCCCATTTCGTGCAATTTTAAAGTACCGTAAAATGGGGTTACTTTGACCGCTGGGGTGAATTTGACCGAAAACATAGAAAAATACCTATTGTGATATACTTCAGCCACCCTGTATAATTTTTAAAATTATTTTTAACCATTCAAATTTATAAATATCTAAGAATTCATTTTTAATTAAAAAAAAAGAATTAATATTCCAAGGGTTGTTAAATCCACCGATATAACGAATTAAGAAAAAATGGTTTAAAAAACGGTCAAATTAACCCCACTTACAAGAAAAATAATTTTACAAGCAAAATGCATATACGGTCAACTTCCCCCAGATGGGGTGAACTTGACTAAAGGCATTTTTTATTTTTTTTTCTAAGTCATGATTATTTTCTTGTAATTATAAGCTAAGCTACTGAAAGCAGACGCCTAAACCCATAAAATATTTGCATATAGAAAAATGTCGCAAAATTTAAAATATGATTTTTATAGGATTAAAGTACAAAATCGGTCAAAATCACCCCAATTTACGGTATAGTTGGCGATATGTTTGGTGAAGAATGTCTGGAGTTTTTATGGCTTCTTGATTTTTCGTATTCACCTGTAATTTTTTTTTTAGGGTCAGAGAGACAAAGAATGAATTTTCCCGTAATATTCACCCTTTCGATTTGCTTTTTTGCAGTAGCCAACTGCAAATTGGATAAAAAGGTGAGTACTTGGTGACTAAAATTGTGTTATAATTTTCCTAGTAAGCTTAGTTAGAACTGGTAATTAATAATTTGCAATCCAAAAAGAGGTCAGAATAATTTAAAATGATCTACATTTTTATATTTAGGATTTTGGAGCACATCTGCTTGAAGTAGTTGATGTTACTCATGACAAGTGCCAAAGAATTACTGGGGCCAGTCAAGCTCTTATTGATGAAATGAAAAAAGGAAGTTTTCCTGAAGATATAGCTATGAAGGTTTGTTATCCTACAAAATATAAACTACGGTTAGATTTAAATTAACATATTAAATTTAATGATATGTTTTACAAAAAAATTTTAACTAAATTTAAATTAAATCACTATTAGACAAGGCGAAAACGGCGCGTTCGTTGGTAAAAATATTTCCATGAGATTTTTTTGCATAATTACATTCGTGAGACATCCCAGAATAAGATTCAAGAAGTCGCCCACGTGAAAAGTGGGCCAAATTAATTAAAAAAAAAAATTTAATCAAATTACAAAAATCAATAGTTTTGGCCCGGAAAATTTTTTTAGGTTTTATGGACCATTCTGGATAAAAAAGGTCTCTTAAAATTTTTATGTAAAGTTGATCGTTTTCGAGTTATAAGCAATTTAAAATTGAAAAATACGAAAAATGGCGATTTTCAAGGCTTAATAACTCGATTAAAAGTTATTATTATGAAAGTCAGCAAGTGACTAAATCAAAGTTTAATGTCCCCCTACAAGATCCCGAAGATATTTTTGTCATTATTTTATCGCTAAGCTGTTATTTTTAAGTAATAATATTGAGCGCCATGCACGTGGTAGCCGGCTGTAAATGCTGAGTGCGAGAGAGATGCCACTCCGGCAGTCCAATTGGGCATCTTACTTGCACTCACATTTACGGCCGCCTACCACGTGCATAGCGCTCAATATTATTACTTAAAAATAACAGCTTAGTAATAAAACAATGATAAAAAATTTTTCGGGATCTTGTAGGGGGGGGGGGGGATATAAATTATAGATATAATTTATCTATAATAAAAAAAACTCTTTTTCAATAATAAAAATTAAAACTTTGATTTAATCACTTTCTAACTTTCATAATAATAACTTTTAACCGAGTTATTAAGCCTTGAAAATCGCTGTTTTTCGTTTTTTTCAATTTTAAATTGCTTATAACTCGAAAACGATCAACTTTAGAGAACAATTATAAGAGACCTTTTTTATCCAGAATGGTCCAAAAACCTACAAAAAAATTGTCCGGGCCAAAAATATTGATTTTTGCAATTTGATTAAAAAAAATTGTTAAAAAAATTTGGCCCACTTTTCACGTGGGCGACTTCTTGAACCTTATTCTGGGATGTCTCACGAATGTAATTATGCAAAAAAATCTCATTGGAATATTTTTCCCAACGAACCCGCCGTTTTCGCCTTGTCTATATATTTATGTTTATATTTTAGAGGTACACTTACTGTCTCTGGATGTTGATTATGAAAGTAAGTATATTTTATTTTACATTGTAAATATAATAAGCTTTACTTAAAAATTACTACAATTTAGAAAGTACTTCTTTCGGTGGAATCTTGACTAAGATTCTGCAAACATTTCCAAGCAAGTCTACTGTTCTGTGTCACATTCAGGATTTCCAGGAGGTATCGAGTAACGTTTCTCCATTTTGTTCACTGTTGTATCTGAAATTATCTTTATCATACAGTTTTTTATAAGTCTTGATTACTCAAAACTAAATTCGAGTAAGTACTTGAAAATATTGAGTCCGACCTTCGAAGAGAACATGTCTTCTGATAATTGAAACATTTCTTCACCATGTCTAATAATGTTTTTTGTGGATAATCTAAACCAATTTTGTAATTCCCAAAATCCAATAATAAAGTCTAAACGTGTTACAAACAATGTAAACATCTCTTTGATGTGAACATCAAAGAGATGTTTACAATAGGTGTTATATCTATTCTAAATGAATTTTAAAAACTGATAATCATTGTTGGAATGCCATAATATTGTTAGGTAGGTACCTATACATATTTTGAAATAAATAATGCATCTTCTATCAGTCGTTTAATATCGATATAAGTGTCGACAACTAAGCTCCTAAAATTATATTGAATTACAGTGAAAGTAAATAGTGCGAATAAAATGTCCCGAAAACCATTATCAGCTGCAGAACTGCAAGATATAGCTAATAATTTATGGGATTCCAATGACAAAGAATCTCCTGAAGTATGTGGCATTAAAAATGTGACTCTGAAATTGAAGATCATCTTTCGGAAGCAAGTGAAGAGGATGATCAGCAAGTAGTATTGAGTGATAATGAAGAAGAATGTGTAGCTAAAAGTACCCAGATTTCAGAGTGTCTAATTTTTGAAACTAAGGATGGAATTAACTGGAAAAGTCAACCACAACCGACAGGACGTATGCGATCCTGCGACGTAATAAAAAGCAAAGTTCACAAAGTAATGTTAGCCCTGGTCAAAGTGTAGATGATCCTTTTGATTCTTTTTGTTTGTTTGTCGACGAAGAAATTGTGAACGAAATTGAAGTGTACAAATAAAGAAGCCGAAAAAGTCCTGGGAATAGAGAACTGGAAATATTGCGACTCTACAGAGCTAAATGCTTTAATTGGACTACTACTAACTGCAGGGCACCTGAGTGCCCTCGATCGCACCCTCGAGGTAGACCGAATACTATAGTAGCACCTTTTTTTTAATTTAGACAATTTAAATTTAACTTTAATAAAAAATCAAAAAAGAATATTAGAAATAAATGGGTAAATATCAATAGTACATTCAAGAACAATGGTGGGCCCAACGGTCCCGAGTTAACGGTTACGTAAAATCTGTTGCCCGGATAAGGGTTAACTGTTGTTCAGTTACTCCTGATTTCAATTCTAGAGGTCTTTATTCTCGTTTATAATCTGGCGATCCTGTGCCAGATGGACGGCTTCATGTAGGGATCGTGCTACCGGAATCTTTACTGGGTGTGCCCATTGTGTTTGAGATCTTTCTCTTGGATTTCGGCCTGCTACTTTTCTGTCTACTATCAATAGTTTTATAGTTCTTGCTCTTCTAGCTATGTGGCCGAAGTAATTTAGGTTTGCTCGGTTTACTTGTTAGTAGCTTTTATATGAAACTTTTTTTCAGAATTAACAGGTTGATTCTGCGTCCTGTGAAAGACACAGAGAATTAACAAAGTAAGTTATCCATCGAAGTAACACAGAAAACGACAATAAATATCGTTCTCATACCACCAGATTGACAACAGGTGGAATACTTTCTTTGGTTACAAAATTGAAAATTGTAAATGTTTATACACATAGAATTATTCTATAGAGCCACATTTTGAAAGCTTCGATCTGACTTCTGTCGATTTTTTTTTGGAATCCATGTTTCAGTTGCATATGTAGCGATGGTAAAAATAAGGGCATTGACCCACTTGAGCTTAGTATTCCTTGTTATTTTCTGAGATTTCAATATTTTGCAATATTTTAATTACTTCAGCTGTTGAGATCCATTGTTGGTTATCATGAGGAAGACCAAATATACAAATCTGTATAGGCACCTACTATTTCAAAATTTGCCAGTTGGTGTGTGAGTGTGAGGTAGATTATTATTTCGCCTGTCTACGAGCATTATTATTGATTTTGCGGTGTGGATCTGAGATCCGAAATTCTTGCTTCTCCGGCTTATTCGTTCGGTAATGGTAATCATTTTGGCTTCATTCGCTGATAGTATAAGAAGTGTGTCATCTGTGTAACGCAGGTTACTGATTTTTCTACGTTTTATAGTGACTTCTCTATCCCAGTTGTATAGTACTTTCCTCATTATATTCAGAATTTATATTTTATGATAATAGTTATATTGATACTGCATATATTCATCTGAATATATTCCGTGTATTTTAAGTTTCGCTGAGTTTTTATCATACAGCTTTCTTATCAGGTTAAATATCTTGTTAGATACTTCCACATTTTTCCTTATACTCTAAAAGAATCCTAAAAACTAAATAAACTGTTCTAATTGATAATAAAAGAATTCAGATCTTAAATATAGAGGATTCTCTTATATTCTCTTCTGATTTTGTTATTTCTGATCATGAAATCTTTATGTCACATATAAAGTATTTCTTGGAAATGATTTATTATGACTAGTCCAGAAATCCACTGGGCATCCGCTAGGAAAAATATTCCGATTCGGATTTTTTGCACAATCTTATTTAAAAAAATAAGGGCGTTTTAACAAGTTTGCATGTTGCCAGAACCAAAAGTGGGTAAAAAATTTTTTAAACGTTGTTTTTTTGTTTTTTTCCTAAAATTATTTTGTTTTGCATTGGACAAAGTTTTTTTTTAGGTTTTTTGGATCATTCCAAACAGAAAAGGTCTTTAGTGAATTTTCTCTAAAGTTGATAGTTTTTGACATATAAGCGAATAAAAATTGAAAAATTGCGAAATCGGCCATTTTTAACCTTCAAAAACTATGTGAAAAACTTAAAATTTGAATGTTGCCAAGGTAGGTAGATGTTTTTTAAACATCGATTGATGAAATCCCGAAGAGGTTTTTGCAATACATTATTCAAAACTCCTTTGTTTTTTAATTTATACTCACGCGTGCGCGACACTATTTTCCACCGTTGCATGTGTATACAGTATGGTGCAAATGAAAGGAATAAATTCGTTATTTCGTAAACCGGCGACTTTAAGGAAAAAACCCAAAATAGGTCGATTTTTATTTTTAAGTTACGATATTGTGGCATATATGGTATACTAGTGGCGTCATCCGTCTGGGCGTGATGACGCAATCGATGATTTTTTTTAAATGAGAATAGGGGTCGTGTGGTAGCTCATTTGAAAGGTTCTTCAATTCTCTATTCAGTAATGTAAACATTTACATATTTATTTATACAGGGTGTCGAAAAAATGTTTATTAAATTAAATTATTTGACAAAAGAGAAGTAGAAGGACACCCTGTATAAATAATTATATAAATGTTTATATTACTGAATAGAGAATTGAAGAACCTTTCAAATGAGCTAGAACACGATCCCTATTCCCATTTAAAAAAATCATAGATTACGTCATCACGCCCAGATGGATGACGTCACTAGAATACTATATATGCCGCAATATCATAACTTAAAAATAAAAATCGCCTGTTTCGGGATTTTTCCTTAAAGTCGCCGGTTTACGAAATAACGAATTTATTCCTTTCATTTGCACCATACTGTCGGTGGAAAATAGTGTCGCGCACGCTTGATTATCAATTAAAAAAAAAGAGGAGTTTTGAATATTGCATTGCAAAAAATTCTTCGGGATTCCATCAATTGATGTTTATAGAATATCTAATTACCTTGGCAACATTCAAATTTTCAGTTTTTTACATAGTTTTTGAGGGTTAAAAATGGCCAATTTCGCAGTTTTTCAATTTTTAATCGCTTTATATGTCAAAAACTATCAACTTTAGAGAAATGTCACCACAGACCTTTTCTGTTTGGAATGATCCAAAAAACGTAAAAAGCTTTGTTCCATGCAAAAATAATAATTTTAGGAAAAAAAACCTTTAAAAAATGTTTGACACACTTTTGGTCCTGGCAACATGCAAATTTGTTAAAAGGGGTCCTTTTTGAGTAAGATTGTGCAAAAAATCCGAATCAGAATATTTTTCCTAGCGGATGCGCAGTGGCTTTCTGGACTATACATATTTGTTAATATTAGCACATGTAGCATTACATCCATATTATTGACCACATTTTAGTTGCGTGAAGATCTAGTCCTGGATTCGAGAAAACTGTGGTATTACGTACCTGATATGCACAAGGAAGATGCAGTCGTTTACATGAAATGTAACGAAGAAGCAAGAAAATTACGTGAGTAAAAAATAGAACATATCGAAACAAAATGTTTAAAATATAGTTTAAAATACCTATTCTTCTGAAGCTATTTCTTTGTGGCATTTGTGTAATTAACTACTCTAATTTCTAATTGGTAAATAAGCCACAATTTATCTTGAAAAACTAATTTTATTAACGTTTCGACTTCCACTTCGGACATCGCTATCAATATACAAAATATTAATAAATTAAACGAAAATCTTGTTGTCGGCATGTCGGACATATATTATACATTTTAAAGTAGAAGACTTTAAAATGATTTTGCCAATATTTATTAGTTGCATTCCTGGGACGACTTTATTGAAAAATAGTTCATTAGATTACATGAAATCAACTTTAACTCAAGAATATCCGTCACAAAAAAATCATAGCATGTGATTTGCCTTTACAAAGACAACCACATGCAACGTTGACAGTAAAATTCTCGTGTTAGTGACGCCATAGTAACCTTCGTGATACTATCCCGACATTGTAAGTATTTGGTCTTACATTCATTTAGTTTACTCTCAAAATTAACACAATGTTCTGACTTTATTATGAATGTTATTTTAAATCATAGTACATAATATTTTATATTTTATTATTATTTGTTATCTATGTATTAATAATAAAATAATTAATAATATTTTTTGTAACGGATATCCTTGAGTTAAAGTTCTGGACCTCGGAGGTAAACTACACTATGTCGACATGGTGTTTTTTAAGAATTTTTTTAATCCACTTGTTTTATTAGTTAGATCATAGAACATGATAATATTATATATTATCATTAACATACGTATACTCTATCAAACCATTATGGCATATATCAGATTTTTATTAACATTTTAAGTGCTCTAAACTTTGTTGCAAACACACGCTAAACACAGTTGCTCGAAATGACATAATGCAGTTTACCTCCGAAATCCAGAGCTGATTTCGTGTAACCGAATGAACTATTTTTCAATAAAGTCATTACAGGAACGCAACTCATAGATATTGGCAATATCATTTTAAAGTCTTCTACTTTAAAATGTGTAATATATGTCTGAATTGCCGATATACATGAGTCAGACTAAATTAAATTATTAGAAGAATTTTTTTACTAAGCAACAACATTTTTGTTTAACTTATTATTATTTATTATTTTCTATTTTGACAACGACGTCCCAAGTGGCAGTCGAATAGTTAATAAAATTAGTTTTTCAAGTTAAATTGTGGCTTATTTCCCAATTAGAATAGTTAATAGTTTAAAAATCTTCTAGATAAAAAAACGTGTCAAAAAATAAAAAAAGTAACAATTAATACAAATTGTGGATCCAACAGTCAAGTAAGCTATTGCTTCTTTAGATTTTTGATGTGATTTCAATTGTAATATCAAATGCCTTATAATTTGCTTTATCCTTCTTTTTTAAGTTTATTATTTTTGTTTTTCTATCGTATATCAATTATTCATCTTTGAATTTTGTTGATTTAAATATCTTGTGCTATTTTTAACTAATCGGTCAATTTAGCAAAGCTCATCAGATCTCTATAAATTAGCGGTTTAACAAGAGTTGTTTCTCTTCTTCTTAAAGTGCTGTGCATTTCTGCGTATTACCATTGTGTAAAGTTCTAACCACATGGGTTATACCTTTTTGAAATCCACAATTGGCTTAGAATCGTGAAGAGGTCAACCTTAGCTAAAGTGTCTCCACTTCGTCACCACAAAGACAATTATGGAGATCTCTACCTCTTCTCAGAGGTAGTTCGGCTAATCCCCAAGACAAATAATGGTAGCAATAACGAACACAAAGGGGTCTACCGTACATTGTCTTGTCTGGTGAGATGTTATATATTCAGAATTAAATAATTCTGTTTTTAGCAGACCCCTCTTACCCTCTATCTTCCCTTCGAGTATCAGTTGCTGAAAAGTGTATCGTTCTTCTTGTAATGTATGCCCCATGTATGCAGTTTTCTTACTTTTAATATAATTTAAAGGCTCCCTATCCTGTAACCCCGCCCTCCTTAGTACTTCCTCATTTCTGGCTCTGTCCGTCCATGATATTCTAAGCATCCTACGCAGGCAACACATTTCAAACACTTCAAGTTTGTTAATGGAACTGACCTTTAACGTCCATGCTTCCATTCCGTACAAGGACACAGGCCAAACGTAACACTTTAGCATCTTGTATCGGAGGTTAAATTCCAACTTGCGATCAGTCAGTAATTTACGAAGCCTCAAAAAAGCATTTCTGGCTTGTTCCACTCTGTTTTTTATTTCATTCTCATGGTCGTAACCTTCGTTCAGCAGACAGCCTAAGTATTTAAATTGTCTGACTTTTTCGATTTCTTCTCCAAAGACATATATCTTTACATTGGGGTAATTATTTCTACTTGTGATCATTGCTTTTGTCTTCTTGATATTTATTTTCAAACCTCGAGCTTCACTTGCGAGAGTTAGGTCATTTAAATTTTAAAAGGCATTGGAGATCTGCGATGGTATCTGCCACTATGGCTGTGTCATCGATATACCTGATGTTAAATATCCTGTTAACTTTAATACCCCTATTAGAGTCTGACACTGCTTCTGTGAAGGCTTTTTCGACGTATAAATTGAACAACTTTGGAAACAGTATACCTTACTCCTTTTTCTGTTTGGTTTCTGATGTTTCGGATTCGTTGAAATTTTGAAGACATACTGTTGCTGTCTTGTTCCAATACAGATTGGCGATAATTCTTATGTCCTTGGTATCAGTGGCGGCTCGTCAGAGGAGGCAAGGGAGGCTCAGCCTCCCCATAAATTTTTTACACACTCTATACTGTTTTGTTTATCATGAATCGCGAAAACAACAATTACTCTCACTATTATACAACGTGTAAATTCCATATTATCACTAATTATCCATACGTACGTAGCATTAGCATTAGAACGCATGATCGCGTCTCAGTTTTATTACATATTATTGTAGGCAGGACCCTGGGTTATCCCGAGATGCACGAACGGAGCCGAGAAGCCCAGCATTCTCCGTTGCTAATGCTCCATGCAGCGCAGCAGGCGTTTAAGGAGAGCCGGTCTCCTAACAGTGGCATCTACGGCGCCATCACACGCTGCCCGGAGATATACCAAGGGAGGCAGTGTAGCTTCTCAACTCCGTTGGGTGGTTGGGTGCGTCTCGGGACAACGAATTTTAGGGTCCTGACTAAAAATAATGAAAAATCTAAAAGTGCGAATTTTGTTATGAAATTTGGTATGTGGGGTTATAATAATATTTGGAACAACTTGCTCAAATAACTTTTTCCGATATCTCTAACTCAAAGCAAAATATCGGTAATTTATCGTGTTTTTGAATTCGCAGTAGGCCGCGTTTAGAATTAAAAAAATTCAGTTGAGTATCTTAAAAAATTTGAAGCTTCATTATGTATGGACTGCAAAACTTCAAATCTGTATTTATTTTGATATGCATAGGTATCTATTTACAAATAGATGGAATTGTTAACAAATAAACGACACAAAACTTTGGTATTAAACTTTTACTATTAGACTAACTATTTTTAAAATGATATAATGAAATTATGAATTAGGATGATATTGTGAAATGTAAATAAAAATGGTCAAAATATGGGGCCTTAAATTACATTTTTGGCGCATTTTTTTGCTAGTGCAAATTTGTCTAGATATTTTACAGTTAGGTATAGCCTCCCCTATTGTAAAAATCACGAGCCGCCACTGCTTGGTATCCAGTCCCAACTCTTGTAAGTATTTTACCATCAGTTCGTGCTTTACAGTTTACAAGAGTTATTTAGTTCGGTCTTATTACAAAATTTGATCTAGACCAAACTCAGAACGCAATTCAATGTTTACGCTTGTGATTAGCTTGTTAATGAATTTTTATTAAAATCTTGTTACACCTACATGATATTTTGTTTTACCTGCAGCTGGTGACGATCTGGTCTCAAAAATTTGGAATATGCAAAAATGTATCCAGAAAAATATTGATGACAAAGTGAGTAGATTATTAAAACATCAAACTAGTAAAACAAGATAATTTTGTTTTTCTACGACCGTTTAATAATATGCTTATTATTCTCTATTTTTTAATACATAATAGCACCCATTACTTTACCCGTGAGTAATAATTCATTACTCACGGGGTGAAGTTACTCACGAGTCATTACTCATTGGCTGAAGTTAGTTTCAAGTGGCGCATGCCACTTTTAATATTAATCCTATATAAACTGCAAATGAAATTACTTAAATTTGCTTATTTAATGCTAAAAATTTTTAAAGGAATTTTAACTGTAACAATGTCAGTATATTTTTTACGTTTATATCTTGTTTACTAAAAATTTTGACGTTTATGATTTATTTCAGCGACAGTGACATTAGCGCATTTTGTTTATGTTAATTGGAATTTGTAACTAATATTGTGGTTATTTTTTAAATTATATTGTGTTAAAAATGTTATAGCAAATTATTTTATATGGTTATATTATTGTATTATACAGTGATGACCGCACTAATAACCGGCAAAATAACGCAAAAGATGGAAAACATAATTAAGTTGTGAGATAAAAAGATGAACCTAGTGGAGGTGTTAAATTTAGCGATAGTAACTTATAGATTGACATTATATTGATTGTTTCCCACCTTTAGACGTATCGGACGAATTTGAGAAATGCCACTGTCACAGTGACAGTTTTTAGTTGACATACCCTTCTGATACGTCTAAAGGTGGGAAACAATCGATATAATGTCAATTTATATGTTACTATCGCTAAATTTAACAACTCTACTAGTTTTATTTCTTTTTATCTTACAATTTAGTATGTTTTTCATCTTTTGCGCTATTTTGCCAGTTATTAGCACGCTCATCACTGTATATAGTTAAATGACACTGTATATAAGTAAATGACAGTATATAGTTAAATTTATGCTTATAATTTTTCGGAAACGAATAGAACTTGGATTGACTATTTCTTGTTGTATTTTTACAATACATAAGAATTTGGTAATAGTAGGCAACCAATTATTCAGCCATGTACTAGGAGTAAACAATATTTAAGTATTTTTGTAAATTATTATAATTTAAATCTCGAGTAGTTGATAATTAAATTTTTTATTAATTAAAATAGAAATGGTCGTAGAAAAAGTATAGTATTCTACTCGCATGTAATGGCTATTACTCACTCTGATGAATTATGACACTCGCTTATGGCTCGTGTCGCTAACTTTATCATCGTGAATAATAGCCATCATTACATGCTCGGTGAATAATATACTATTAAAATACGTATTTTTAACTGTTAAAAATATTGTTCTATTAATAATTACGTTTTTTAGCACTACATCTATTTCTGAAGCGATCCAAGGAGTATATATGATGGATACGTAGTTGATTTTGTTCATATATTATGTTCAATATAAAATAAATAATAAAACATTACAGAAAGATGTATTTCTTGTATTAGTTTTAAAATAATTATAGTGCTCGTGAGTTCGAATCCATCCCTATCCTTTCCAGCTTGCGCCGAGTTGGGAGTTCTGAATTAAGTAAGGGCTGTTCTGTACTTTACGGAATATAGAATTGCGGCAAGTTCTCAACTCCGACATGGCGCATCTCACTGCTGATAGAGAAATGCCCTACAAATATTTAGGGCAGATTATTGGCAGATTTCAGGAAGATAGTGCGCAGGGGCTCTAAAGATCATGGATAATGTTGTAGGAGCATGTAACCAATATGGCCTAAAACTAAATTGTAAGAAGACAAAAATATTGATCATTAGAAAGAACCCCAACATAAACGCCCAAATTACCGTAAACAATACCCCCCTAGAAAGAGTACAGAAAATATGCTATCTGGGCTGCAACATTAAAGATACTTGGGATTATAGCTACAAAAATAAAATCGTATTGAAAAAGCTAGAAGCTCTTTTAACAGTCTTAGGACGATTATCTGTAACTTGTCTTGAAGTATCAATATACGCATAAGAATTCTTAGATGTTATATATTTAGTGTCCTCCTCTATGGAGTTGAAAGCTGGAGTTTTACAGAAGATGCCATAGAACGGTTTGAGGCATTTTAAATGTGGTGCTACCGACGTATGATGAGTGTCTCATATATACACCACACAACTAACATAACTATTCTCCAGAGGCAATAAAATACAAAGAAATAATTAACACCGTAAAGAACAGAAAAATTACTACAGAACAACTGCTACAGTTGATTCTACAAGGCAAGATTGAGGGCAAGAGAGGCCTTGGACGTAGACGTACATCCTGGCTGACCAACCTTAGGAAGTGGACTGGTCTAACTTCAACTGATCTATTTCGAGCTGCTGTTAATAGAATAAGATGGGTCAATGTGGTCGCCAACATCTCCAGAAGATAGGCACTTTAGAAGAAGAATATTTAGGACAGATGTGAATAATGTGTTATCAAATAAGCGCCCGTGTACCAACTGAGTTTATGTCATAGGGCAGCAGCTATGTCATTACTGACTAAAGGCTGAAGGAAAATAATCCTCATAGATTTGATATCACACATTTCTAGGCACAATATCTATTCAATCGGCTTTAAAACTGCGGTGTAAAAAGCAAGGAGAAACTACACTATATCCCAAGAACAATGACTATGCGATGTACATAGGGTGGAGCGCAAATTTATTTTTTCGAATTTCATTTTCGCGGGGTGCGGAATTGATGCGTCTTTCATTTTCGAATGAAAAACTTAGATGATATTTTTTCGTATTTTCAGTCTGAAAAGTGCCCCACAGTGATTGAAATTTTGGAATTTTGTAAAAAAAAATTTTCTAAAAAAAACTCGGTAGAGTCAACTAGAGTCAACGATAATGTTTTTTTCATTTATTTAAGCTATTAGGACTATATTATGAAGAAAAAAAAAACAAGAAAAATAGTCAATATAACATTGTGAACGATAGTCTCTCTTAGTATGAAATTTAGGCATTAAAAGGGATGATTTGACTTTATTCTTAATGAATTCGTCTCTCCTCTGTGACCCACAGAGGCAGCACTTGCACAAGTGATATTTCAAGAAGCTTTATTGGATATTGTGGAAGGTATTTTGGTCAACGGAAATAGCATTAATAATATTAGATATGCGGACGATACGGTCATATTTGCAAGTGACATGAAAGATCTACAGTACATAATACAACATGTATACAACGCATGTGAAAGAATGAATCTCAAGAAAACGAAATCAATGATATTCTGAAAAAAACCACAAAGTGTAGATAACCTGATCATCAATAATACAACGATCGGAAGAGTAACAACATATAAATATTTAGGAACGTGGCTAACCGAAGATGGAGATCAAACAAAAGAAATCAGATCTAGAATAGAAATGGCAAGAAACACGTTCATAAAATTGAAGAACTTACTTTGCAACTGTAACCTTAATCTAGAGATCCGCACAAGAATGCTACGTTGTTACGTTTTTTCTACTTTACTATACGGCATGGAAGCATGGACAATACAACAGTCTGAAATCAAAAAATGAAACTCCTTAGAGATGTGGTGCTACAGGAGGATCCACAGAATATCGTAGACTGAAAAAGTAACTAATATAGAGGTGTTACAAAGAATGAAGGAAGAATGTGAAGTCATAAAAACTGTTAAAATTAGACAGATTCAATATCTGGGTCATATAATGAGGGGCAAGAAGTACGTATTACTTAGGTTAATTATACAAGGGAAGATACAAGGGAAGAGAAACCCAGGACGACGCAAAATATCCTGGCTAAGAAATTTGAGAGTGGTTCGGTTGCAGCTCATTAGAATTATTCAAAAGTGCGGCGAATAAAATTAAAATAGCTATGATGATTTTCAACCTCCGATAGGGGAAGGAACCTGAAGAAGAAGAAGTGATAATTGGGAAAATCGCTGTCAAGATATATTTGATTTTATGAAATTGTTCCAACCAGCCCCCAGCTCTCCTACCACAAACCTTTTCCCCTTTTGAAATAGAAATTTAGTCAAATTTCTGAGCTCTGTTACTTTTGAATGGTATGACCGATTTTCAAAGATTGGACATTCGATGGAAAAGTAGTGATCAAAACTATCAGAAGCCGTAAATATCGGACAATTTTTTAAATTTTTGGGGACAAGAACGAAAAACACACCCCAAATGGGGAGGGCTGTAAAACCCACATGCAAAATGGATGGATGATATATGGATTGATGGGTATTTTTCTAAACTTTAAGATGGGGTACCCCTTCCCATCTTAATTCGTTCAAGTGCCAGAATCGAAAGCTTGGCGCATATATAGTGTCGCATGTAGGAGGATATGCGCCACTGGCGAGAACTACCGTTCTCTAGGATTGCAAATCTTTGTAAAAGTTTGGAATATCCAGGCAACCAAGAGACGTCAATAACGTCGAGGAAACATTAGTTTTTGGTTGAATATACACACGTGGTTGAACATTACGTCATACAGACGTCTTTTGTAGGTGATTTTAAATACGTAAAATTAATGACGTTAAAATACGTTTAAAAGACGTTTTCATTTCAGACAGCCGAAATCTGACGGCTGACGTCACGAAATTGTGAGAAGCTTAAAAGTTATAAAACAACGGTTATAGGTTATGTTTGTATCGTCGTTTCATATTTTGGATTCATTTGGATGTTGTTTGTCTTTTTTGTATATTTTTTAAAACTTTTTAATTTGTGAATTTTATAAATTTAGCGCAATGCAAAGTGATTATTTAAGGAAATTATTATTGGAATCTCCAAATGTTGGAAAAAAAGGTAGGCGAAACAATTTTTATTTACTGTACATTTTCCCTGATATTTATCAATAATGATGAATTTTGCAAGCAATAACATTTCTTTCATTGTTTTAGATATTCATTGAAGCTGAAAATAATTGGAGATTTAGAGCCATATACAATTCAGTCAACAGAATTGGATTTTACAGTAAAGTGCATATTCCACCAATTACTACTTTAAGCAGCAGATGAAAGCATATAAAAGCCTTCAGGCACATAAAAGCCTTCACCACTGGATTTGTTTTGAAAGTTGGAGTAAAAGTTGTTAATGATTTCTATATTATTGTTGGAAAGGTATGCCTTTATTTTATTTATTCACCATTAAGAAATATATGGATAAGAGTATTAGTGTCTTTTGGATAAATTGGTTTTAAATATTAGATTTATTTACGTTTATATATCTGTATGAAACCAGACATATTGTCGTCCTAATTTGTAAATTGTATAACTCCATATTTCTTTGAAAATGAGTTATTACTGCCATTTATTTGAAAAAATCCCTACTCGTTTAAAAATGGATGCACAGGCATATTTTTACCAGAAGAGTAAATAGTGACCTCCTCGTATGCACCGTATCTCCCTTGCGGCAAATTTAGTATGAAAAATATGTAAATCCCCAGTTTGTCATACCACACGACTGATCTCACTGTTTAGAAAGTGATATTTTCAAGAAAAAGTTGGTGGTAAATAATATTAAATATTCATTAAACAATATAGGTACAAATCGCCTTCCGGCAACGATACCGGGACAACTCAAAATTGGTGGTCATTTTTGAGATGTCTACACTAACATATAGAGGATTTTAAGCTCTATAATAAGCGACGGCTGGGACATTTTTAAGTGCAATACTCTCCAAGTGAGGGCACAAGGTCCACTGTTACATTCAGAGTGGTAGGAGGTAAACGCAGCGCGAGTAGTGGGTTAACTCTAAAATCCGTCGTGAACCTTTTGAATTGTCTCAGTGTGTGTGCCACAATGATCACAAAAATATTCATAATAATGAAATGATTCTTCCAACAATACTGGGACAATTCAAAAATTTTTCAATTAATTGCTAATTGTTAAATCGAGTGGTACCAAAAGATTGCCAAAATGAACTGAAAAACAATCTTTGATATCAACTGAAACAAAGAACATAGTTTTAGTTAAAAACGAATATAACTCAAACCATACAATAGCTGTGCAAAGTGACAAAAACTTGCAACTCGATTTTCTCGAAACACGGTTTTTTGAGTTGTCCTGGTACCGTTGCCAGAAGGCGAAATGTTAGTGATATGTGTACCTATTTATAAAATATTCCATTTTAGCATCCTATATTTTAAAATGGGAGATAAGTTGTATTCACATTAGTCATATTTAGAGAAATAGTTTTTTGTGTCTCCTGTAAAATTTGGATAAATGGAGTTACGCAGTTTACAGATTAGGTCGACGACATATAATTGTTATGATAGAAAAGAGAATAATAAACAGTCATGATTGTTTGTTCTAAAATTATATTATATGAATGTCTGATTTTAAAATATTCTCAATCATTGTAAAGAACGCAAATACTCTAATAAAAATAAATTTTTGTAGTTGAAGCATTCCCACAAAGGTAAAATATTTTTTTTAGGTGAAGCATTCCCAAAAAGCCAATGCTAAACCACTAGGTGCTTGGGTGATAGCCAGTTCCAATGGCATAGCAAATGCACATTGTATGTGTCTGGCCGGTAATAGTGAAGTTTGCAGCCATATTGCAGCCATCTTATTTGTAGCTGAGTATGCCCACAATAAGACAGAAGAAAAAGAACCCAATGCATGTACAGTTGTTACAGCTATGTACATTCTCTGATGAAAAACTAATGAGTTTTGAAACTGTTTAGTCAGAGTGCTTGTTGCGCTCTCTAAATAAACTGATATATAAGACGGCTTTGGCTTCATCTTGCAGCGATATGAAAATGGTTATTCATTTTTAATTATAATGCACTTCTTCATCATGAGTATTGATGTACCCAGATAGCACAAGTACGTTTTATGGACATCCAATGGACGTACATCTGTGTACATTGGAACGTCCAATGGACGTCCCGCTAACGTACAATGGACATCCGATGGACGTCCAACGAATGTCCAGAGTTCACAAAATTGGACGTCCATAGAACGTCCGCTACAAACGTACATTGTACGTTGTATTGAAGCTTTCAGTGTACACCTTATGCACATTCAATGTACGTCTTATGGACATTTGTAGGGCACTTTTCAGAAAGAAATCTAGTATCCATAATTTTGTGAATACATAGCAAAAAGCCTTTATAGGAAATAGTTCCTTATAATACTAAACTTATACTTAAAAATATTACACAAAAGATCTTTTTATTTCTCTTTACTGTAACTTCATTATAATATATACTTTATTATAGGAACTAGGAACTTCATTAATGCACGACTGCACTTGCACGATAAACAGAAAACACGAGATTCAGATAATGACGCCCTAGGAAGCATGCACATTAAAAGAGGTTTAATCTCTGTTCTGTTTCTGTTCCAAACTATTTTTAGAGTCAGTACCGTTGTTGTATATTACAAGCGCGTTTGCCATTCTGTGAATTATCATAAATAAACCATCCTTCAGTATTCCACAACAATTAACAGCGATAATCCCCCAAAAGTACCTGCCTAATACTGCTTTTCACGACCGATAGCACGAAGAGCGACAACGTTGTCAAGAAGATTCTCATTTAGTTTGTATTGGGACTTAATATAATAGTCGCGTTTTGTGTAAAATATCCATGGACCACAAATGGATGTCCAATGTACGTTGAAATCAAACGTCCAATGGACGTCCCGTAATGTACGTACATAGTACGTCCAATTTTGGTCCATGGACGTTTGGACTTTAAATGTACGTTATATGGACGTACATCGGACGTTGTGTGCTATATGGGTATTAGTCTTTTTTAAGTGTATATTATCAGATATCACGTGTAAATCCTTTTTATCATTTTAATTTGGTCATTACAGTCCCTTAATCAAAAAATATATTTTTCATGTGTCTGTAGATCTTTTTGTATGCAAAAATGTGTAATAATTATTTGAAATCAATTTGAGGATTATAAGAGTATGGAAATATAATATGTGAGAACTCAGACTATTACAGTTTTGTCCTATTTTTTATCATTCAATCCTCTTCTTTAAAATTTATAAATATAAAGCAGATAGTTTTCATTGAAATACAATACATTGGGTCTTAGCCAAGCCGCACACCAAAGAAACTTGAAACGAAAAACATGAAACATGAAACGAAAAATGTGTTTCATGAAACTAAAACACTGCTAAACAAATCTCAAAGTCCGCCTACCAATGAAACGAGTGTGATTCATGCTCATGACACATTTTTATTTTCGGAGAGTTTCATAAATGGCCGCACGTAGATTTGTTTAGCACTGTTTTATTTCCATGAAACGTAATTAACGTTTCATGTTTCTTTGATGTGCGGCCTGCCTTATTTGTATGTATTCGTTTCTGACTAAAGGTACGATTCCGACAACGACTGCAGACGGCAACTGCAAACATCAGTTGCAGTTGTCAGTGTTACGGACGTTACTACTTTGCACTATTTATTTGTATGAGACTGATTCCGACATCTGACTGCAACTGCTGTCCGACAGAACGTCAGTTGCTAATAATTATGCAAATTAATAGTGCAAACTAATGACGTCTGTCGTGGTGACAACTGTAACTGCCGTCTGCAGTTGTTGTCGGAATCGTATACCTTTAAAGTGTGTGGTATAATTATAATAATTATACATATATATTATATAACTTAAAACGTTTAAACTTAAGTTTGTTATTAAATTGTGACTTAAATGTTTAATTTGTTAATAAATGATTTATTAGTTTATATGTTGTTTCAGTTTTGACACAGTAAATATAATATAAAAAGTGAAAATTCTATGTTTTTTGTATGTTGCATTGAGGATATTGTAATTCTATACATTTTATTCTATTATTAATTATTATTATATATAATTATTTCTATACATTTTAACGAACCTTACATTTGGTTTTACTTAAATGAAAAAATTGCAATACCAACAATGCCCATACGAATAATTGAATGGGTCTACAGAATAACCTTATAAGCGCCACATGGTCTGTTTTTGAGAAGTCAAAGAAAAATTATATATTTTAAGTGTTAGTGATACAGTTTTTAAATACAAAATACAAACTGTATTACTCACCTTTAAAATGTATAAACTCAACATTATCACAATATTAAAACTTTTTCTTTGACTTTTCAAAAACAAACCATGTGGCGCTTACAACGTTACTCGGCGGGCCCATTTAATTATTGTGTATTTCTAAAACCATAAAATGAAAAATAAATCTAAAAACGACGTAAAATCTACGTTTTTCATATCACGTATTTAGAACGTGATAAAAATGACGTGAATTATGGTGGGACATATTCACGTGATTTTCGACGTCTAAAAAACGTGATAAACTGACGTCGTTTGGTGATAATCATGACGTTTTTTCAACGTTTTGTAGACGTTATTTGGTTGCCTGGGTAATATTTAACTATTTGAAGAGTATGGTAAATTTTACGAGGATGCACGTCATCATAGCCGTTGCGTTAACAGAAGGTTCGTTTCACTGTATAACTGATTAATGATTTTACCAAATCTTTTTTGATTTCAATAATTTTTGGTTATGTCTTGATTTCTAGGTATCTTTTAGTAATTTTTGTTATAGTAGGTACCTAATATTAGCTCTTCATATTTCAATATATTGATGTTAGATCATCCCTTTCTGGGTTTCGATTTAATTTAAAAGTTCGACAAACTATTATTTTCACCTGCCCAATGTGTCCCTCAGGTCCTGAAATTCCTTTCACTCTTATTTTTGAAATACACCATTCTTTGATATCCGTATCATAAAGACTTTTTCAATTTAAATCGCCCCCATTCACTCCAATCCCCGACTACAAGGCCATCTTTTGATAAAGGGAGGAAACGGTATATCAAGTAAAGGAAAATCAATAGCGTTATATAGATTTCATTGCTCTCTCGCATTAGGTTGAATATGTTTGAGCATTTGAGATTATGGCAATCGGAAGGTTTCTGCTAGAAAACCATATGACTTTAAGCAAATTTTTAATTATGTTACTTTCTTACTTACAAACCAGGCCGAAGGATATAACCGGGAGTGCTATTTTCTTGTTATTCTTAAAGTATAAATATACTACAGAAACTTCGATAATATAAAATTTTAACCAAAAAAACTCAAATTTTGTTAAGATTATTTTCAAATAGTTTATTAAAAAATTTAATTTGGGAAAAGGTGTTCAACGCAGAACAAAAGTATAAACAGATAATATATGATTAAATGTTTAACCCGCGAGCAGTCGCGCCGTTTGAAAAAATCTAACATTTTACCTTTTTTCCTGATAACTTGATGAAAAATTTTGCAACATAACTTTCCACTCATATGTGCCTCAAGGAAGGGTGTAGTAATGCGTAGGTTTATTTTTTTTTCTTCTTTTCTTCTTTTTTTTTGGAATTTATGGCTTTGGTGAGAAGAAATTAGCTTTAATAATTGTTAGAAATAATATTTTTTTCTACGACCGTTTAATAACATGCTCATTATTCGCTATTTTTTCATAGATAATAGCACCCATTACTGTAGCCGTGAGTAATAATTCATTACTCACGGGCTGAAATTACTCACGGGTCATTACTCAGAGGCTGAAGTTAGATTCAAGTAGCGCATGCCACGTTTAATATTAATCGTATATAAACTGCAAGTAAAATTACTTAAACTTGTTTATTTAATACAATAATTATTGTAATTTATACCAATGATTAACTTCAAAAAATGTTTAAAGGAATTTTAACTGTAACAATGTCAGTATATTTTTTACGGTTATCTTGTTTACTAAGAATTTTGACGTTTATCATTTAATTTAGTGACAGTGACATTAGCGCATTTTGTTTATGTTAATTGGAATTTATAACTAATATTGTGTTTGTTTTTCAAGTTATATTGTGTTAAATATGCTATAACATATTATGTATAGTTATATTATTATAGTATAATATATACCTAGTTAAATGTAAATATACATTATAATTATATATGGAATACGTCCAGCGACAACAGCCATTTCCTATTTATTAGATTCACTGACAGTAGGTACAAATTTAAGCTTATAATTTTTCGGAAACGAATAGAGCTTATATTGAATATTTCTAGTTGTATTTTTACAATAAATAAGAATTTAGTAATAGTAGGCAACCAATTATTCAGCCACGTACTACGGGTAAATAGCATTTAGGTATTTTTTAAATTATTCTAATTTAAATCTCGAGTAGTTGATAATTAAATTTTTTACTAATTAAAATAAAAAAAGGTCGTAGAAAAAGTATAGTATACTACTCGCATGTAATGGCTATTACTCACTCTGATGAATTACGACCCTCGCCTACGGCTCGTGTCGCAAACTTCATCATCGTGAGTAATAGCCATCATTTCATGCTCGTTGAATAATATACTATTTTTCTACGACCTTTTAATAATATGCTCATTATTCGCTATTTTTTCATAGATAATAGCGCCCATTACTGTACCCGTGAGTAATATTTCATTACTCACGAGCTGAAGTTACTCACTGGTCATTACTCACGGGCTGAAGTTAGATTCAAGTGACGCATGCCAGCTTTAATATTAATCGTATATAAACTGCAAATAAAATTGCTTAAAGTTGTTTATTTAATACAATAATTATTGTAATTTATATCAATAATTAACTTCGAAAAATTTTTAAAGGAATTTTAACTGTAACAATGTCAGAGTCTATTTTTTACGATTATATCTTGTTTACTAAAATTTTTGACGTTTATCATTTATTTGAGTGACAGTGACATTAGCTCATTTTGTTTATGTTAATTGGAATTTATAACTAATATTGTGTTTATTTTTAAGTTATATTGTGTTAAATATGTTATAACATATTATGTATAGTTATAATATTATATTATATATATAGTTAAATGTAAATATACATTATAACTATTGAAATACGTCCACCGACACCAGCCATTTTCCTATTTATTAGATTAATTGACAGTAGGTACAAATTTAAGCTTCTAATTTTTCGGAAACGAATAGGACTTATATTGACTTATTCTAGTTGTATTTTTACAATACATAATAATTTGGTAATAGTAGGCAACCAATTATTCATCCACGTACTAGGGGTAAATAGCATTTAGGTATTCTTGTAAATTATTATAATTTAAATCTCGAGTAGTTGATAATTAAATTTTTTACTAATTAAAATAAAAAAGGTCGTAGAAAAAGTATAGTATTCTACTCGCATGTAATGGCTATTACTCACTCTGATGAATTACGACACTCGCCTACGGCTCGTGTCGCAAACTTCATCATCGTGAGTAATAGCCATCATTACATGCTCGTTGAATAATATACTATAACATTACAAGTAAATAAAAATACTATACCATAACGATTTGTTGTAAATTCGCTTCTAAATTCGTATTGTTAGACAAAATCTAACGTGCGACCGATTACGTGACAGAAAAGAGCGCGACTGTTCCCGGGTTAAATCTAAATAAAGGGGCAAACATTTCATTTTTTATTTATGAGATAGCTCATTCTCTTCCTTTAATTTCCTTATGATGAGATTGATGAGCTATGAGGTATGGGGACTCAAGATAAAAATGTGTAAGACCGAATACTTACGTATTGGAACCGAGGTTGCAGATTTGAACTTAAGTTTAAAACTGTGTGTTTAAAAGTGAACTTAAGTGTAAGTATTTAAAGTCAATAACAAGCCGAGATACTTGTATAAAAGATATAGAAATGAAAAAAGAATGGGCAAAACAAGCCACGAAAGCACTCCATATGGAACGACACTCTAACCAAGAAAACAAAAAAGAAGTTTTTCAGAGCATAGTACCTACAGAATATTAGCCTACATGAAGCGGAAGTATGCCCAACGACAACAACAATACGAAATAAAATTCCAACAGACTTAACTCTTAACTGTAACTCTTAATGACACAATCTGGAAGAACAAACACCTAAGACAAGACACAAAAGCAAGAATCTATAAATCAGCAATTAGACCTATATTGACATACACGGCGGAGACAAGACCTGACACATCTAAAACGAGACGACTACTAGAAACAACAGAGATGAAAATACTCCGACGAGCATCAGGGAAAAGTCTGTTGGATAGGGAGAGAAGCGAAAACATAAGGAGATCATGCAATGTAGAAGACATAAATGGATGGGTGACAAAACGGAAACAGGAGTGGAGCGAACACATTAGTAGAATGGCAGAGGATAGGATAGTACGAATAGCATGAGATAAGTTACCAAATGGACGAAGAAGTATTGGCAGATCAAAAAAAAGATGGTGCGAAAACTTAAACACTTTAGAAGGCTAATATTGAAGAAGAAACAGGCTTTAAAGTCTACGTACAAAAAGGAAGAAAAAGAGTTGGTGTTTATGAGATGATGCCTAGAAATCATCAGAGAAATAAATATGGAACAGAATAAAAGTAGAATGCCCAATTACAAACTAGTTATAAAACAGAGTCATGCAATGGTACGGGCATTTACAAAGAACGTCAGAGTACAGGGTGGCCGAAAAAAATACTGGACTGAGACATGCCACAAAGAAGATGGAGAGGAAATCCTACTTTGAGATGGAAAACTTACATAGGAAATGCTATGATAGAGAGAAACCTCAGAGATGAGGACTGGAAGAATAGAGTGCTATGGAGGACGACAACGGCTAACTCATAATTAGAAAAAGCCGAAGAAGAAGAAGACGATTTATGAGATAGAACCCTATGAACCAGTTACCACGAATTAAATACCTAAGGAAGAATTAATTAATTATCTCACTGGACTGAAGGTAGAAGACACGGAAGAATTTTTGAGCACACCAGAAATAATAATAAATAAATATATCCAAATAGAAATCCAAGATTTAAAATCGGCCCTCCAGAAATAAATTGATAGAAAAAGCCCCGGACAGGACGGAATACCAAATGGACTACTAAAACGTGGAGGAGAGAATCTAATACAACACATTCAATTCAGAAAATCCTCTACCAACATAAAATACATATAATCCTAAATGAACGACTAGCTGGTACCACCACAATGATGTTTAAAACGAGAGATGACCAGCTTCCCTCGAATTATATAGAAGTAAGCTTTTTTAGCACATTAAAACTTACGACAAAACATAAAACAAATTTCACATAATCACTAACCAAAATTGTGAAAAACATATAAGGAGTGGACCAAAGTTTAGAAATGCTTAATAATTATCTCTTAAATGGATTGCTACCTTCAGCTGGTGATATGGAGAATATAATTGAACAACCAGATGAGTTCCATGATTTTATCGAGGAAATAATTATGGATCATGAACATCCGATTCCAAATCCTGAAGGTAATGAAGATATTTATTGAATTGTGGATATACATATATCCCAAACAAATCAAATCATATGGATACAGGATGTCAAATTCTAAATCAAAAGTTTGTTCTTGGAAGAACAGCCAGTTCAAAACCTTTCACTTCTGCTCAAATGAGTTGAACTAGGACTGAAGTAAGGCCCCTTGCAGTACTAAGATTGGACAATATAAACCATATGCTTCAGCACACTGGGGTACCCCTTTCTGAACGATACAATAATGTTGGCTGCAAGGGCAGGTATAGGTGGACTTGCACTAAATTCAAAGTGCATTTGTGCCTTAAGCAAAATTAAAAATAAACAAATACAATTTATATTGCTTACAGCACGACCAGATTCACGTTGTATTTGAAATTTGGATGCACACTGGTGTGCAGGCGCTGATTCAAGGGGGGACAACGGGTCCATGGACCCCCTATTGTATTTAGTCTATTATAAGTATTTTTTATTATTTATTATTTTTTCTTTTAACTCCAAACTTTAAACCGTCAGTACAACACTAAATTACACGACAACCGCTTCCAAAGAATTGAAAGACGCCATAAAATCTAATAAAACACCCTTCTCTGAAAAATAATCTGCAGGCGCATTTGTTTGGGTATCGGTGGAACCAGAAACCACGGAAATACTTTTCTTAATTCAAAGAATAACAAAAATGATATTTTAAAATGCAAATATATTACACTGGGAATAAACTTTATCTCACGAAAAGTCACGTTTCAAATTTTCGATACAATAAAGATATAAAAATTTGTATTTTACTAGATAATCCATGTGTACCTCATTGGTGGTAGAAAGGTTAATCTTTATAATAAAGAACGACCAGTGAGATTAATAGTCGTGAATTGTCTATCAATCCTTTTGATACCGTAAGTATCTGGGATTATATAGTGTATTTTATCCTTAGAGTAAGTGTGAGTCGTATCGCTAAATCTAGAAAATATAATATTTGACTTATTTGAGGTAAGTCTGCCCCCCCCCCCCCTATTATGAATTTCTAGATCCACGCCTGCTGGTGTGCATCCGAATTGAATTGGTGTCTGCATTTTATTTTGGTAAAGTCCCTCCAAGTATAATATCTGCACAGTACCAAAATAAAATTAAGAAAATGTGGAAAACCCGAACGTTACCACCAGTGTGCATCCAAATCTCAAATACAAAGTGAGTCTGGTCGTGCTTTACTTACATATTATTTAAATTTTTACTATATTTTTATTTTTCAATAAATACTAAAATTTATTTCATTGGCTGCCAAAGTCAATAATTTATTGTGGACACTGTTTTTCATGTACTAGGGGAGAAAGTTAAAAAAATAAATCAACAGGTTTGTGTGTGAGCGAGAGAGAGAAGATGGCTTGGATGCGGGTCCGTTAGCCACATTTTTTTCGGACCAACCCATTACTGTCGTCTACCCACATGTAATTCTTTGTTTTCACTTGTCACTCTCTTTACCCTTTCAGTTACAAGTTTTTGTTTACGCCGATAAAAATTATTGTTGATTTTTGTTTACGCGGTCCGTTAGCCACCATTCGAGGGAGATAAGTATAATATTTTAACAATATATTACCCAGAAAATAATTTTTATCTGTGTAAACAAAAATTGTGATAGAAATGATAAACAGAGAAACAAAAGAAAACAACAGAAATACATGTGAGGAAGACGACATTAATGGTCGGTCCGAAACGGGAAAATAGATTCGAATAAAAATATTAGCAGAATAAAACAAACAGAAGGGTTGAGAGCCGAGACAAATCGTCAACAAGACTATGAAGTATATGCTGACAAAGAGAAGGTAGAGCGACATTCAAAATGCTGATGAAGGTGGATGAAGTGTAACCATAGAATTTACCTAAATTATATAAGATAATCTACACACTAAACAAATCGGTCAATTTTAATCTTAAGTCTTTTGTAGAGCTTCCTTAACACGCTGAACGTCGTAATGTATATAATTTAGATAATAGATTTATAACAGATTTTCTGAATCGACGATTTTTTTTTATTTAAAACACATTTACTTGTCATGAATATTGAATGTATATTATTATGTAATCGATCAGAAGATATACAGGCAAGATACCAACTAAAATAGTCATGCAGTCACGCCACATAGATAGATAGGAATAACACCAGCTTTCAGACAAAAACAACTTAAGGAATTAAGAACAATAAGAGCCAAAACGACAAATCACTTACACAGTGCTGTAGTCAAACTTATAATATGGGGTGATTGTTTAAAATCTTATTATATCGTTCGAACTGCTAGAACCTTTAGCAAATGTATAGCAAAATACTAAAGGAACATATTTATTAGAGTCAATGGAAATTGATAAATTAACAAGCTGAAAATGCGAGAATTATCATAACGAAAACTTCTTTTATTTACGTATTTAAATTCATAACATGGAAAATTGCTATTCTAAAAAGATGTTTAGAATTAAAAACTATGCTGTAATGTGCAAAAATTATATAATATTAATTTAAATATTGTTAACTATAATAGTATATTATTTAACGAGCAAGTACTGATGGCTATTAGTAACGATGATGAAATTCATCAAAATAAGTAATAGCCATTACGTGGAACTAGAATACTATACTTTTTCTACGACCTTTTTTTATTTTAATTAGTAAAAAATAGAATTACCAACTACTCGAGATTTAAATTATAATAATTTACAAAAATGCCTAAATGTTGTTTACCCCTAGTACGTAGGCGAATAATTGGTTGCCTACTTTTACAAAATTCTTATGTATTGTAAAAGTACAACCGGAAATAGTCAATCCAAGTTCTATTCGTTTCCGAAAAATTATATGCATACATTTGTACCTACTGTTAAGGAATATAATAAATAGGAAATGGCTATTATCGGTGGACGTAAAGTTTTATGTATATTTACATTTAACTATACAATATAATATATTAATATAACTATTTATAATATGCTATAACATATTTAACACAACACAACTTAAAAATAAACACAATATTAGTTATAAATTCCAATTAACACAAACAAAATACGCTAATGTCACTGTCACTAAAATAAATGAAAAACGTCAAATTTTTTATGTTTATATCTTGTTACAGTTAAATTTCCTTTAAAAATTTTTCCAAGTTAATTACTGATATAAATTACAATAATTATTGTATTAAATAAACAAGTTTAAGTAATTTTATTTGCAGTTTATATACGATTAATATTAAAAGTGGCATGCGCCACTTGAATCTAACTTCAGCCCGTGAGTATTGACCCGTAAGTAGCTTCAGCCCGTCGCTCTCACTGGTCACTGCCCTCTGAGATATCATCTCAAAAAAAGGCAAATCAGATAGTGAGAACTGTCGTTTCTGTTAGACAAGGCGAAAACGGCGGGTTCGTTGGAAAAAATATTCTCATGAGATTTTTTTGCATAATATCATTTGTAATACACCTCAAAATAAGGTTCAAGAAGTCGCCCACGCGAAAACTGGTCCAAATTTTTTTTTAACATTTTTTTTTAATAAAATAGTAAAAATAAGTATTTTCGGTCCAAACAAATTTTTTTGTGTTTTTTTGGGCCATTCTGGATAAAAAAGGTCTCTTGTAATTTTTCTCTAAAGTTGATCTTTTTAGAGTTATAAGTAATTTAAAATTTGAAAAATGCGAATATGGCAATTTTTAAGACTTAATAACTCGGTTAAAAATTATTATTATGAAATTCAAAAAGTGACCGAATCAAAGATTAAAGCCTCCACTACATGATCCTGAAGAAACGTTTGTCATTAATTTATTACTAAGCTGTTATTTTTAATTGTTAATAATGAGCCGTAAGATCGTATTGACGCGTCTGTAAATGTGAGTGCGAGTAAGATGCACCATTGACTGCCGGAATGGCATCTCTCTCATTATTTTTACTTAAAAATAACAGCTTAGTGATAAAATAATGACAAAAATTTCTTCAGGATCTTGTAGGGCGGGTTTTAAACTTTTATTTGATCACTTTCTGACTTTCATAATAATAACTTTTAACCGAGTTATTAAGCCTTAAAAATCGCCCATTTTAAATTGCTTATAACTCTAAAACGAGCAACTTGAGAGAAAAATTATAAGAGACCTGTTTTATCCAGAATGGTCCAAAAAATCTAAAAAAAAATGTGTACGGGCCGAAAATATTGATTTCTGCAATTTGATTAAAACAAATTGAAAAAAAAAAATTGTGGACCACTTTTCACGTAGGCGACTTCTTAAACCTTATTCCGGAATGTCTCACGAATATGATTATGCAAAAAAATCTCATGGCAATATTTTTTCCAACGAACCCGGCGGTTTCGCCTTGTCTATGTAACAACGAAAAAGAAACGGCAAAACACATTCTATGCAATTGCGTAGCGCTGTTCTGCAAACGACTAAAACTCCTAGAAGAGGTCACCCTAACGCCCTCTGTCATAGGAAACAAGTCGCCTAGGATGCTAATCAATTTCATCAGAAGTATTGGCATCTTAGATTTTAACTAGATTAATGTATGCACAAAAGATCTTTATAGGTCGAAGTGCTGAGAGGCTCCATAGCCTTAACGACCTCACATAATCTAGTCTAATCTCACTTCAGCCCGTGTGTACCTAATGAAATATTACTCACGGGTAAAATAATAGGTGCTATTATCTATTAAAAAATAGCGAATAATGAGAATAATATTAAACGGTCGTAAAAAAGGTACTTAACCTACTAGGTATTGATCGGAATTCATATTTTTGACGTACCTCGTATAAAATTAATAAAATTTAATCAATTATGGTTAATTCTTAGATCTTAGACCACGAAGAGCTTCTCTTCGTCAAATTAAAAACAAATGAAAAACAAAAAAAAAACAAATGAAAATGATGTTAATATCCGTAATTTGAGAAAAATCTTCAAATATTTTTTACTCGAAGGATGTAATTGCACATTAGAACATATTTTTTAGTCCAAACAACATTTCATAATTACAATTTTCATTATTGTGAAATAAATAAAGATATTTTACTCTTTAGGGAAATTCATATTTTTTCACATACCTCGTAGATAAAATTTGATATATGATGGACCAATCTTAAGTTTTAGGTCATGCACAACTTTTTATGAAAAATTACTTTTTTCGTAAAATTAAAAATAAAAAAGTTTTCCATAATATATATGTGCAACTTAAGTGAAATGATATGTATTATATCTATATACAATACATATCATTTGGTAACAGCTTAAATAAAAAAATACGACTGCACTCGTTCAATTCTGGAAGGAAAATGTCAAACATTTGTAAAACTACTATACTAGTCTACTAGCAGCGATTTGAGTTGACGTTTAGCTATGTCAGCAGGAAAGAAATATTTGAAGAAGGATTGTGACGTCACATTTTTGATTTTGAAGTCGGTTTTCTCGAAGATGGTTAGAGATATCGAAACGCCGTTTTCAGATTTGGATTCAGAAGATAAAACTACATGAGAATCCATCGGTAAGTCGGCGCTAAGTATTGCAGGAGCGACGACGAACGAACGAACGAACAGATTTTATGAATATATAAACGAAAAGTTTTCGTTGAAAAATACAGATAATATATTAATCCTGAATGACCAACTTGACACAAACAGATCTTCCCTACACAATAGGGATGGGAAAACCTACCGGTTTAAACCTAAAACCGGTTTTTTACTTCGCAATAACCGGTTTTACCGGTTGTTTTTTTGGTCTCGGTTATAACCGGTTTTTTTTTAAGTATAAACCGGTTATTAGGCTTTTAGAGTGATTAGGATTAGGTTAGGTATTATTTTGGATTCCAATCATAATTATTATTATCAAGTAATTATTCCAAACAAAACCATGATTCAAATTTTATTTTATAAATACAGAAGCAAACTGAAAGTGCAAACTCACATCAGCCAGAAACAATCAAGTTTTATTATAATATTTCATTGAAAAGGTATTTGTAATCATAATATTTACATAAGACGTGATCTGGTCGAACTAAATAGACGCAAGCATCATCTATTTTTCACACTCGACTTGACATTGAAAGTGGGTGAATGACTTTTTCTGATTACCAAAATAATGTTCTGACTATGAATATTAAATTACCGATTACGAATACGAATCTCCAAGGATTTCCCTACGTTTTCAAAACGATACACCCATACAGGAAGTATTAAATGACTTAAAATGTACCTACAAATCGACACCTGATATGAAAAACATTGTAACTCACTTTTGCTTAGTTTACAGGAGAGCGATTTAAAGAAATTTCCAAAACATTTTATTTTTTTACTGGGTCAGCTTTTACATTTTTTGTGATGTTCTTAATCCATATTTTATAACTTTTTCTCAGCTTTTCACTTTTACATATCACATTGTTGTCAACATTACTGGTCCTGATTTAGGTCGAGTTACAATAGCAAATTTTTTCAGAATTTTAGGTGAAAATCATTGTAAGTGGTTCATACAATGATATTTCAACACAGTATGTTTCTTTGGTTAGGTGGATATAAATTGTAACTAATCAGTAAATATCCAAATAAAGAGATTATAATTAATTTATTTTATTGGTTTTACTTGAAACGTGATTTTTTTGCTCAGACAAGTAGTATTTAAGAATTTACGTCATACATACTAACAAGAAGTAGGTAAATAAAATAATATCTTTTAGATTTATTTATTACAAAATGAACATTAACAAATTATAAAACAGTTTATATTCTATTAAAAAATAAATAAAATTTACCCCTTGCAAACTTTTATTCAGAGTCAACATCCGAATATTCCGTTTGTTAAGAGTGGGGAAGATTTAAATAAAAACTGCAATATTGCTCTGGTATAGCTTTACCAGAGCACAAAGCCACAAGATCTTTTTATTTTGAAGTGGTTATGGGAAGTAACCCATTATATGCTAAAGGAATTTGTACTTCCCATAAATCGTGTATATTTTTATTCCTGGATTTGGTAGCCCTTTTGCTCGATTTTGGTTTGCATTCTAAGTTTATAAACGATAATTGATCAGAAATAAGATCGTACTGAAAACTAATAATATATGGTTCTTCTTTATATATTTTTACGTATTGTATTTTTGACCAGAAAACTTGGCGTTTATCTATATCTAAATCCCAATTCGGCATTTTCTTTAACATTGATTTAAAGTCCAAGATGTCATTTTGACAGTTCTTTCAAATCGTATGGTTTTCCTGTGACTTTAGCACACCTTATCAGTGTATACCACTGTTGTGGTACATAAACAACTTGGTTCTTTTTTCTTCGCTTAATGAGGGCGTGCATTGAATTACCCTCAGATTGAGAGTGGCCCACCTCAAAAAACGTGTGTGTAATATTAATATTCATGATCTTAGATGCATAAATATACATTAAAAATATTATTCAATTTCGATTTTGTCCTCCACAACAATCTGAATAAACTCTAAACTCTAATGCTCCACCAGCTAAAATCAAATAGCGCACTACTTATTTCATTAGGCCCCTTTTTACCTGTGGTTTCATCCCATGCATAACAATAGCCTTCTGCAGATCCAAGATCAAAGATAGTAAAGTTATACATACACTTTAAACTTCCTTTTATAATAAAACAATGATACCTCTGATTGGAGCGTAGTTAATATTTTTTTGCAAATCAAAGCAGGCAGTTACAACCGTTTCTGTTTTCTTAGAAACCTCTTTATCGCGATTTTTGGCTTCACGTGCAACACATTTATTTGCAATATGTAAAGCACATTCTTTTTCTATTTGGTCTTTCTCTGCTTTAGTGTTATGTAAATTGCAAGTAAGACACATATCTTTTTTCGGTGCAAAAAAAAGCGATATTAAACTCAGTATTGAATATGTTTCTGTACTGACTTTTGGTGGTTGGTTTATCGCATGGGTTATTCTCCAACATCCATTCATTATAATAGTGAATACAATTTGGGAAAAGTTAAAGACTCATCAAAATACATCTTACTTGTTCTTTGCCTTACGTAATGGGATTCTTTTGCTGGAACAGAGTTAATATGCGCACGAATCGAATTTTTACGGAATGGGACGTTTCGATGCCGCCGGTTCATCGCCGGCCGTTTCGATGCCGCCGGTTCATCGCCAGTCCATTTCATCGCCGTCATATCTCGCATTTCCTAGAATTCCTAATTAATACTAAAAATAACTGATAATTGTAACTGTCGAAAATTCGGAAATATATCAGATAGCGATTAATTGACTGGCGATGAATCGGCCGGCATCGGCATCGAACTGGCGGCATCGAAACGGCGGCGATGAAACGTCCTAGACCCGAATTTTTAATACTTTCGTCTACAGCATTTGCCCCGTTCCTGTGGCGACCACGCATATCTCCAGGTATACGGCCTCCGCCTTCATGGCTATCAATTTTTTTGAATATTGTAGTTAACCACATATCTGTTATGTTAAAAGTGTCCAAAAATATTTTCTTAACAAACTTGAAGTCGGTGTTCTGCCAACTGCAAATTATATTCATATGTCCAGTGTCTTCTGGACTCTTTTAGCTTTGCAACTTTCCTCTCTTGTCTGAGAACATAAAATATCTACATAAATATTCGCTTTGTTGGTCATGATCAGCCATTGCCCAAAAATTATTAAATAAATTGAGTCATTTTCAGATAATTTCGATTTACATTTTCTGATACATTTATCGTTACATCCAGGTCCCAGTTCTCTAATTTTCGATAATTTTCCAGTTTTGCCAGTATATTCTTAGCCAGAGTTCCTCAGTTTCTTCAAGACATTCATTTTCCAAACACTAGGATCCCTTTGTTACTTCCTTCCAAGATTTTTCTTCTTGAGGTATTGTTTTTTCTTAGCAGACGTATCTAATGGTGAACTTCGGTATCTTCGGTGCATGTAGAATTTTCCACTGTCGATGTATCTTGAGCGTGCAATCCACTGTGACCATTGATTATCTGAGTTTCATCAGTAGAAGTTAGTTCAGCAGTGAATGATATAGGTGTTATTATTTTTGTTTGAAATTCTAAACTAGTATTTTTATGTGAGTTTTTACGATTTGAGGCATGCTTACTATGCTCAGCAGTTAATAATATATAATTTACCTCCTGACTATATTGACTTACAATGTTGTTCATCGTAATATTCCACTACCTTGCTTTCTTGTATCACAACTTACAATGCAGTTATAAAAACTTACTCAATAAATGTTTCAAGAAAAACATTGTATCCCATGTTACAATGTTTTATTAAAAAATTTTCATCAATAATAAAAAAATTTAATATTGTAACATTGGTTACAATGTTTTTTCCACCCAGTGATCAAAAATTTGCACTTACAATGAGGTTATTTTGTTAAATAACTTTATAATTACATAAGATAGGATAAAAGTTCTTAGACCAAATTGAAGGTTATCGTTTATAGATGCTATTTAAGCCATAGTTGAAAAACATTGTAAGTGGAGATACAATGTTTTTCATATCAGGTGTCGAAATATACAAACGTGTTAAAAGATATAGATGATAATATTTTTGATGGTAGTAAAAATAAAAGATAAATTGCTTTATCCAATTTATTTCTAAGTAAAATATTTATGTTGATATTATTTTTTTTAAATCCCATTTAAAAGAATCTGGGAAATTTTTTATAAGTTGAAATGGTTGGGTTAAATTGTATATTATTGCAATATGTATATATTAATCTCACGCTATATAATTTAATAATAATCCAAAAATCTATACTAATAATAAAATAATAAATAAATATATTAATTAATTAAATAAAATGGTTTTATTAAAAATTGTGTTTTATTTATATTGATATTGATGTTCTTTCGATAGTACTAATTTTGATCACATTTATATCGAGTATCGAGTCTAGTGGAGTATCGCGAACTAAAGTGCATTGTAAATGTAACATTATAACCTATTGGATTAAAAAAACCTGAAATCCGGTTTTTGGAAAAACCGGTTTTTTTGGCCGGTTTTAACCGCCAGGTTAAACCGTAAGCAAAAAAACCCGGATAACCGAAAACCGGTGTTTTGTCAAAAACCGCCATCCCTACTACACAACGTATTCACTTAAAGACTATAACGTGTAGACACATAGTAAAAATACATCACTTGATTAAGACACTCTGCAGAAACAGCTTAATGAAAATAAATTTTAACAAATATTGTGGACGTGTTCCAACCAATGAAAATGATGTTCCAACATCAAACTGTACTGGAATCAAAGTGCTATCATAAAAATTGGAGATAACTACACCGATGAAATCTCCATACAATAAGGAGTCAGACAAGGTTGCATTTTGTCGCCAACATTGTTCAATGTTTACTCGGACCAGTTAATTAAAAAGGCACTAGAGAGACAGCCATATGGAATAAAAATGAAACGGGAACTACTTAATGTGATTAGATACGCAGAGGATACAGTAATTCAGTCAGATAATATTGAAGGTCTCCAAATTCTACTTGATCGTATTCACAAGGTAGGAGAGGAAATGGGCATTAAAATAAACTCAAACCGAATCAAATTTTCAGTGTTTAGTAGTGACCCACATTCCGATGCAAATCTTCAATTAAACGGAGTCCAAGTAGAGAAAGTTTACAAAATGACATAGTTAGGAACTGTGATAACAGATTAACTAGATCCAGACAGAAATACAGAAAAAATTACGATTGGCAGGGATAACCAGACTTATGAGCTGAAGAGAAGAATCGGTCTTGGGTGGGCAGCATTTGGAAAACTGAGAGAAACTTTTAAAAGTGAGTTACCCACATGTCTAAAGAGAAAGGTATTCGATCAGTGCGTCCTCCCAGTCTTGGCGTACGGATCAGAAACACTTACCTTAACTAAAGCCTCGGCTACCAAACTAAGAGTCACGCAGAGAAGAATGGAGCGGTCAATGTTAGGAATAACTCTGCGAGACAAAATCAGAAACGAAGAAATCAGGAGAAGAACAAAGGTGACTGACGTCATCGAGAGGATAGCCAGGTTGAAGTGGAGATGGGCAGGACACGTAGCCAGAATGACAGATGGGCGATGGACGAAGAGGTTATTGGAATGGAGGCCAAGAGAAGACAAGAGAAGCGTCGGTCGACCGCCTACAAGATGGACTGACGACTTAAGAAAGGTAAATAAAAACTGGATGAGGGCGGCGCAGGATAGATGGGGTTGGAAATGAGGGGAGGAGGCCTATGTTCAGCAGTGGACTTTTGAGGCTGGATGATGAGACAGAAATACAACGTAAAACTACTTTGATGAAAATGAAGTAATTTTTTTGCAATATTCATCTCAGTTTAGAACTAAGACAAACAATGGTTAAGTGCTATGTTTGGTCCGTACTTTTGTATAGTGCACAAGTGTGGACGCTAAAAGTATCGATTATGAAAAGAATTTAAGCATTGGAAATGTGGATTCATAGACGGATGCTGAAGATACCCTGGACAGCAAGAAAAACTTATGAAGAAGTACTAAGGAGAAGAAGTGGATACAAAATCTTACAACTGATTCTTAAAGGCAAAATAGATTGCCGTAGAGGTCAAGGAGAAAACAGGTTTCTTGGTTAAAAAACATTCGTGAATGGACTCAGATATCAAATGCAGGACAGTTATTCCATATTGCAGAAAATCGAGAAGCCTTCGCAATAGTGATCGCCAACGTCGGATAATTCTGATATGGCACGTGAAGAAGAAGAAAGTTCCAGCCAAAAGTTTTCAATGTTTTATTGTTAGATAAAATGAATTTCCATCAAGCAACGGTATTACTTGTTTAAAACGATACAACCTTTTATGAATTACTCATACACATTATGTAATAATTGGGCGAGACTTTGCCTGAAATAATGCGAAACCATATTTTTCCATCATGCTTGTTATTCCACTACTCTGCTCTTCTCGTAAATAAATCAAACAGTATTAGATTAGAGTCATATTTACAACGCTCTTAAGCTAGTTAGAAAATTCAAATTTATCGGCGTCTGAAGCCAGATTAAGTGCAGTGATTAAGATGAGGTACTTTGTGCTTATTTAAGTTTGTTTCCATTAGAAATTCATGTTTCATTAGCCGAGAAAAATGTTGTTGCAAATAGTGAAAGTATAATGAATGTGTTTACTGTGACCAATTTTTCTACAAATAAATTAGAATAAGACGAAATGTCATTTGTTTAGCTTACTAAAAGTCAACATCAGCGAAAATACAGTATTGCCCAAAATAAACAGTACTGAAACTAAAACACAGATGTATTTTTGTACGTGTTGTCATATTCAAATTTAACTAGCATAGACCTGTCGAGTAATCTTTAAATAATTACTTATTAAAGCCTAATTGAAGACCTTGGGACCAGAAGGGGACAAGCCACAATTTCGTCGAAAATGAGTTAAAGTAGAAATCGCACATTTTAAGACCATATTAATGTCACAAACAGAAAATTTCAGCTGATTTCTCATAGATGGCGCCGCTGTAGTAAGTCCCGTTATGTCACCATAACTTTATATTGCAACAGAAGGAGACAAGCCACAGTAGTAATCAACATGGCGGCGGAACATTCCCGTGCATGTAAATGGAAAATAGACGTTTCTGAATTTGATTCCGAACACAGTGACCAAGATCCGTTTTTAAATGAAAGCGAAGATGCCAAAGACTAGGGTGAGGCAGATAAAGGGACTATTAGAAATATCTCGAGAACTAAAGACAACTGAATTATGAAAATTGGAATAAGGGGGTTTTGAAGACTGATCTATTTAATAAAAATATTTTCATCTATTTGGTTCTTCCGGTTATACCGGAAGTTGCTTATAACTTCGTTTTTTTAAATGGGACACCCTGTATATTTTTACATTTTTGGATTCTCCTCGATTTCTTCTTTCTTAAAATATAAGGTTTTGTAAGATTATACAGGGTCAGTTAAAAGATAATTACGTTTCCTTATTAATTTCGTAGCAATATTCACACCCTGTAGGATTGTAGTAGTTTGACATAATAAACTATTTATGTTCAAATGATTTTTAATATAGTTTACTATTGTTAACAATTATTAGTGTAGCTAAATTTTTAATTTTAGTATACAGGGTGGGTCGAAACTGGGAATGAGTATTTTCTGAGTTTTCTTAAATGGAACACCCTATATTTTGGTATTGTAATGAAATGATATTTCATGGTACTTTTTACTTTCTTAAGCATTCCCTATACCTAACTGCCTTAGTTTTTGCTTAATTGTTAATCCCACCAACAATCTTAACTTCGAAGGTATTTTGAAACCTGAACCACTATTGGCAATTTTAAGTATCAGTATAGATTAATATGTATTTATTTCCAAAAAATTATTTGTAACTAAATACTTTCACGGCCAACCTAATACAGTTTCACCTATTTTGTGTTGCAATTAATGTTTGGCTTGAATCACCAATACCTCACAAATTAAAGAAGTTAAGTATAGGGAATGCTTAAGAAATTAAAAAGTACCATAAAATAGCATTTCATTACAATACTAAAATACAGGGTATTCTATTTAATAAAACTCAGAAAATACTCATTCCGAGTTTCGACCAACCATGTATACTAAAATGAAAAATTTAACTATACCAATAACTCTTAACAATAGTAGACTATATTAAAAATCATTTGAACATTAATTGAGTTTATTATGCCAATCTCATACAATCCTACAGGGTGTTAATATTGCTACGAAATTAATAAGAAAACGTAATTATCTTTTAACCTACCCTATATAATATTACAAAACCTTATATTTTAAGAAAGAAGAAATCGAGGAGAATCCAAAAATGTAAAAATATATAGGTTGTCCCCTTTAAAAAAACGAAGTTACAATCAACTTCCGGTATAACCGGAGGTAGCAAAGAGAAGAAAATATTTTCATTAAATAGTTCATACCTCAAAACCCCTGTATTACAATTTACAAGATTCTCTTAGCTTTAGTTCTCGAGATATTTCTAATAGGCCCTTTATCTGCCTCACCCTGTACAGTATGCGCAAGTAGCAGCGATTCCTAAAACATAAACTTAGGAACGGTATATTTATTAAATATGTGGCTTGTCCCCTTATGTTATATTTTTCGAATCTAAAAATATTAGGATTGTTCTAAAGTTTTTTTGTGGCTTATCCCATTTTAGTAAAATACTTTTTTGTAGGAAAATGAATAGGTTGATTCCCCTTAGATTTCTCCAGGTGTCTTGCCAACTCCAGAAAGGAAGGCGCCTTCTAGATGGAGACACAAGGATAGCCAATGACATAAAAAAATTAAGCGTAAGACTAAAACAAATATAGGTTACGAATATATAAATACAAAAGGGAAGAAAATAGAACAAAAAAAATTAGGTGCACCTTGCGGTTGCACAAAATAGTGTAGACAGAAATTGGTGCTTGCCAACAGATTCTACCAGATTCTGAGAATAATAAACCGCTGGAAGACACTGAACATTTGGACCCCTTTTCAGCTATTGAAAATATTGACAACTTAATTATTTTATTACTGAGTTTTATGTTCATTTTTAGAATATAATTTTTTATACATAAGGGGATAAGCCTCATACTTTTTTCAAAAAACGTTGAAAAATTCAAAAACCGTTAAATAAACATTTGTGTTACTTTTATTGTGAATTTAGTAACATATTTCCAAATCTGGGCCTTACTTCCGAGAAAAATTGGATTTCAGGATTTGAAAATAAGTTTAAAATGATGTTTTCACCAAAGTATTGTTTGGTGGCATGTCTCCTTCTGGTCCCAAGGTCTTCAATTGTTAAAAATGGTGTTAAATACAGAGGAGAAAGTGTTTCTCGTGGAGCATTATTTTCGCTCATACGGAATCGGCCGACGATCGGTACATCAAAGAAACATGAAACGTAAATTACGTTTCATTGAAATAAAACACTGCTAAACAAATATACGTCCGGCGTTTTATGAAACTCTCCAAAAATAAAAATATGCCATGAGCATGAATCACACTCGTTTCGTTGGTAGGCGGACTTTGAGATTTTGTTTAGCAGTGTTTTATTTCAATAAAACATGTTTCACGTTTCATCTTTCATGTTTTTCGTTTCAAGTTTCTTTGGTGTGCGGCTTGCCTTATAGTGCAAGTCTGCAATACGTGTGTGATCAATTCACACAACGCAACGGTTTAATAAACGTTCTAATGCTGTAATTTTCAACAACCTTCAAAATTACAGCATTACTTGGACAACGTTTATTAAACTGTTGTGTGAGTTGATCACACACGTATAGCAGACTTGCACTATTACGTCGGCCGATTCCGTATGAGCGAAAATAATGCTCCACGAGAAACACTTTCTCCTCTGTATTTAACACCGTTTTTAACAATTAGGCATTAATAGGTAATTATTTAAAGATTAATCGACAGGTCTATACTAGTTAATTTGAATATGAGAGCGCGCATAAAGATACATCTGTGTTTCAGTTTCAGTACTGTTTATTTTGGGCAATACTGTACAGTAAAACCTCTATATAACGGACTAATTGGGGGGACGGTATGTCCGGTAAAGCCGAAAGTCCGTTATATAAAAATAGGTTTAAAATCAACCAAAAAAATTTTTTTTTTAATATATGCCGTAGTACTTTAGATACTGGGTACAAATCTTTAAGTTAAGAGAGGAATTAAGTTTTGTTTGCTACTTTTTTACTTCTCGACTTCATTTCAAAACTTTCTACAATATACTCGTTTGGTTGCCAAAATTATTCACTGATCCATGAGTTGAATAAACTATCTATTTTTTTGAAAACGATTCAATTAAAGTTACCATCTTCTGAATGACGAATATTTTCAGGGGGATAAGCAGGAGTGTTGTCTAAAATCAATAAACAATTCACCTCTTTCGGCGGCATTTCCAGTTTCTTCTCTTGAAATTTTCTCACTGCAGGTACATATTCTTAAAAAAAAATTTTTTTAATATCTGTGGTGAATCATGCCTTATTAGAGCGATAATATGAAACGGGCAGATGATGCATTATATCTTTGAGAACTCTAAATAGATTTACGAGATTTGCCAATAATTATAACAGTCAATTTATGCGATCCATTGGCTTGAGTACAAACATGTGCCGAGATCCTTTCCTTTCCTTTCTTCCAGAATTCGATTTTTCATATTTTTTGCATTAAAATTTTTTTCATTGGATCGGATTTTTTGTCTGTTATAACCGAAGTCCGTTAAATACAGGTCCGTTCTATCGAGGTTTTACTGTACTTCGAAAATACAAATAAGATTACGAAGAAACTGGTGAACCTGAAACAACAGTTCATTAGCGAACTAAACATTTAGATGATGACACAATGAGTAGCAGTGCGAATAATACGAATAATAATTACATGTAAGAAGGCTAAGAATTTAATATAATTCAGATAAAAGACAGTACCGGAAGTGTGTTTCCTACGAGAAGACACTTAAATCAATATTTGAAACCACAGACGTGGTCAAGTTTAGTTTCATGGGGGTTGAAGAAAATAAATCAAATAAACGTTACAGTTATAAAGAAAATATTAAAAATGTAACAAAAAGATAGAAAAAAATGCCCTTGGAAGAAATTGGGGATCGATTTTAATGCAATGGGATATTATAGGCTAACTAAGAAAAATATCGTTCTGTTGTATGTACGTACAAACTTATGGAGAAGAGCCTTTAACACTGACGTAAAAATCCGCAAATAAACTCAGAGTTACACAAAGCGCCACGGACGAGACTTTTGACAGTCTTGGTCTTGGTCTTGCACCATTACACCTGGTCTTGGTCTTGGTCTTGGTATTCCACTCCCAGTATTGGTCTTGCAGCAAGTGTCTTGCAAGTCTCGCAGTTACCCACTAGCATATTGCTATTTATTAATAAACAACTCACATTAGGTGGGTTTGAACCCACGATCTAAACTATCCCTGCCTATACTCTAACTAACTGGGCTATCTACCATGTCCCACGGGCCCACGGGAGTCAGTCTGTTTCTTAATAAACGTTTGCATTTAATAACCTGACATGTGCTAAAACATGGTGAAAACACAAAAAAAAACAAACAAATGACATAAACTTGACTGTATTTTAAAGAACATTATCTGCCTGGAAAGGGATTGATGGGCTCTCACATTACGTATATGAAATGAAATTGAATAAAAGAGTTCTGAAATTTGCCATTTATTCAAATAAAAAATAAAAAAAATACAAATTAAATTACAGCACAGTACGCAATAGCTTTGACACTATTATTAGTTGATAATTTTTGTTTGCTATTAGTTGAAAATTTTAAGATTGACTTTTTTTAACAAGAATTAATACAAAGTAATACGGGCAGTTTAATTAAATAACATTTATACAGAGTGAGTTTTATGGATGGAACGCCTCAAATATCTCGGAAACGACTTTAACGATTTTTATAGAATTTGGTGGGTAAAGGTCTTCTAATGTGGCCGATATTATAGTGGTAATTAGAGATTGTTGCCAGATTTTGCGTTTTTTTGAAAATATAATGAACTTTCGTATTTCGAATAGAACACCCTGTATATTTTTGCATTTTGAACCCTAATAACTACTAATTAATTTTCATGTAATATTTCCTATACCGAAATGCCGTAATTTCTGAGTTATTTCTATATTTATTAAAAAAAAAATAAACAAATTATAAAAATCAGTTGTTTCAGCCCTGGCAGACTTATTTTAGGTTCTTTGAATCATATGGAACAAAAAAGGTCTTTTGTAGTTTTTGTCTAAAGTTATTCGTTTCTGAGTTATAAACAATTTAAAACTGAAAAAAATCGAAAAACGACGATTTTCAAGGCTCAAAAACAAAAGTAAAAAATATTATTTTCGAAATCTCGAAGTGCCTAAACTGAATTTTAAACTTTATTTATCAGTTGGCGATAAGTAATTTGTTTATTTCATTTTAAAAAACATTGTTTTTTAGTTTTTAATGCAGCCCGATCGCCCATCCTCTCATAAGTTCTTCATTAACAATAAAAAAAACAATGGCAAAATCACACATCGGCCAATATCTCTTTTTATAATAATAATAAATATCTCTTTTTTTGAAATTTGAAGGATTTCTAACATTTTACCGTGCGCGAATGGACTATACAGGGTAGCCAGGCATTATCTTATCTAGTGCTTTCTCAGCAAACAATTTTGTTTGGCCGATTGATCTAATATCTAATTGCACACTCTGCAAACAGTTTATAAGTAGGACGTTTAGTCTTTACGATATGGATAAGGAAAAACAAGTGAGTGGTTGTCCGTAACAGTGGATATGGTATTCGTATTATATTTTTATCACCTTATAGGCGACATACTTCTTTAAAAGTTTCAATGCGATATTATTATACTGTCGTATCGTGTCACACAAGAAGATTATTTTATCAAAGGTTGCTATTCTCAAAATCTAGACAATTGCTCAATTGTAATTAATTTCGGAGCGAAGGCATCGTCTGATATTAGGAAAAAATGAAATATTTTATTTCTACATTGTATAATAATTTATTATGACCTCTGAGTACGTATCCAATAAATAAGTGTTCATATTTTTAATTCGGTATGTATGTTCGTCGTATTGCTCATAAAGCGGATAAATCCAATTTTCCAAATTTTTGTTACATATTTTTATACATATGTATGTTACATATTTTTTTGTATCTCATAGTCTGTAAGCATATACCCGAACTAATATACAGGGTGTAACAAAAATACAGGTCATAAATTAAATCATCTATTCTAGGACCAAAAATAGTTCGATTGAACCTAACTTACCTTAGTACAAATATGCACATAAAAAAGTTACAGCCCTTTGAAGTTACAAAATGAAAATCGATTTTTCCAATATATCGAAAACTATTAGAGATTTTTTATTGAAAATGGACATGCGGCATTTTTATGGCAGGAATATCTTAAAGAAAAATTATAGTGAAATTTGTGCACTCCATAAAAATGATATGGGGGTTTTATTCCCTTAAACCCACCCAAACTTTTGTGTACGTTCCAATTAAATTATTGTTGTGATACTATTAGTTAAATTCAATATTTTTAAAACTTTTTTGGTTCTTAGTATTTTTTCGACAAGGCAGTTTTATCGAGTTGCGGCTTCTTTTCTAATATGTTTACGTAGAGATTTTATGGGGGTTTTGTTCCTTTAAACCTCCCAAATGGTTGTGTACGTTCCAATTAAACTATTACTGCGATACCATTAGTTAAACACAGTGTTTTTAAAACTTTTTTGCAGGCATATTTTATCGAGATGTGACTTCTTTTTTAATATGGTTCAAAATATACCTAAAAATGTAAATCATAAATAAATTTTCCTATTATTATCAAGTCTCCATAATCGTTCTAAGCCATATCACAGACGAACATAACATATATGTGGCCATATACAAATATGTGGTGGATTTGACAAATAATATGCAAAATATCTCGACAAATACTGCCTTTTCGAAAAAGTACCAAGAGGCAAAGAAGTTTTTAAAGCATTGTGTTTAACTAATGGTACTACAATTATAATCAAATTGAAACGTACACAAAAGTTTGGGGGGGTTTAAAGGAACCAAACCCCCATAAAATTTTTATGGGATGTCTAAATTTCACTATAATTTTTTCTTAAGATACTACTGCCATAATAATGCCACATGCTCATTTTCAATAAAAAATCTCCAATAGTTTTCGATATATTGGAAAAAATCGATTTTCATTTTTTAACTTCAAAGGGCTGTAACTTTTTTTATGTGCGCATTTGTACTAAGGTAAGTTAGGTTCAATCGAACTATTTTTGGTTTCAGAATATGTGATTAAATTTATGACTTGTATTTTTGTTACACCCTGTATTATTCCATAAAACGACACTCAAACTGCAAGACGCAAGAGTCTCGTAGGCTTAGTCTTGTTCTTGCTTAAGTCTTGCACGGTCAGTCTTGGTCTTGGTCTTGCTAAGATAAGGCGGTCTTGGTCTTGGTCTTGCTAAAACGCAAGGACAAGACCAAGACTGCAAGACCAAGACCGATTTTGGGCAACACTAATTGCGGTTATCAATATAAATACAGATTTAAAATTTTCCAGTCAAGCAAGTGTGATGGTTTTCATTTTTTAAGATAGTCATAGTTACCTCAAATTTAAATTTTAAACGCTATCTACTGCGAATCTACAAACAGGGCAAATTTTCGATATTTTGCTTCGCGTTAGATATATCGCAAAAAGTTATTTGGAAAAGTTGTTCCAAATATTATTTTAACCCCACGTACCAAATTTCATGACAAAATTCGCACTTTTAGTTTTTTTAGTATTTGTAGTCAGGATCGTAAAACATACAATTGGCTATCCCGAGATGCAGCTCGGGACAACCATTGCCGAAGGCGCAAGAAATGTAGTCTAACCTAGCCCCAAAAAGTTCCCGGGAATTCTCGTCCACTAGGGCTAGACAAGCCACAGTTACAGTGCTGTGCTTAGCGCAAGAATGAGAGACGCAGATCATTATGTTCTGTTATTTAGTTAGGCGGATTTTAAAGTGCCTGACCATAGGGTAGAGCGATAATAGAAGTGGGTACTACTACGAGGAGCGTACAATAATTACAACTTCGAAGAGAAATTAAAAAGTAGCTTTTTTCTTTTAGATAGGTATATACGTATTGTGTCAAAATTTATAAATTACAATTTTGAAATATGTAAGTAATTTATATTAATAAACAAGCTACGACGCTTAAGTGGAACTGGGCAGGGCACTTAATAGAACACAAGATGGACGATGGACACGACTAATCATGGAATGGTGGCCCAGAATCTCTAAAAGAACCCGAGGACGACCACCGACTAGATGGGCCGACGGCATAAAAACAGTAGCGGGAAACAGGCTACAAGCGGCTCAGTGTAGAAAACACTGGAGAAAACTGAGCGAGGCCTATGTCCAGCAGTGGACGCGATTGGCCAATTGATGATATGGATGTACGCATTCCAGAAATATATATCTGTTTATCAAGCCGTTCAGTCTGGTTTTACTCGTTGCGCCCTCAAAGTAGTTTTTCGTCTACCTTGGAAAAGTTCCTCTATCTGGTGTAGAAGTGGTTACCAGTATGGTAACCAATATTTGCAATAATGTGTAAATACTGAATGACAGGGAGGAAAGAGTACTTGTTAAGTGTGTAAAATATTTTTCCACCTACCTCTACCGAAAGTATACTTTTCCGGACCTGATTGTAGGGAGCAAAGTTGTACTTTTCCTCCCTAGGGAGGAAAATATTTTTCCTCCCTAGGGAGGAAAAGTAAAAGTGACGTCATGGTATTTCATTCATGAAATATAACTTATTGACGCCCTGTACAATATCTATTTTCTATTACGTAAGTATCTATACATTTTAACGTTTATTTAAAAACACTCTGTGTTTTGCAGAATGGTAAAAAACAGTAAATTGTTATTCTGATTTAACAATGTTTACATTAATAATTTGACTTATATTTGACAGTTGACAGTTATATTGTACCTACTTTTTAGTTTTAGTTCTAATAAATTTTGTTGGTTAGTTACATAAATAAATTAAGTAAAAATGAAAAAATGACTTGTTATTTGAGGAAGGTGGAAAAACCATATGTATAACATGGGAGTAAAGTGCCTTTTCTTCCCTTGAATGATTACTGCCCTCCGCTACGCGTCGGGCAGTAAACTTCATTCTCGGGAGGAAAAGTAGCACTTTCCTCCCTTGTTATACAAATAGCTATAATTCCTAGATGAGCGCTTTCCGCTCATAAAGCCATCTTCAGAGCTATAGTCAATAATTTCAAAAAACCATTATGCAGAGAAAGGGATCCCATGTAAGATTGAAAAAAACTTTTTCGTATTCAGTTTTTTATTGATAGAAAAAACTTTGTCCGAAGTTTGAAAAAAATAATAATATTGCTGGTTGTGAAGATGTGGTTGAAACAGTTATAGGTTAAACAGTTAAAGGTTATAAACCAGTTTACAATAATTTATACACTATACAATAAAAACTAATATCTAATCGAGAAAAGAGGAAACATTATTTTTTTAATAATATGTTTTTACTATGGAACACTTAGATACATTTTGACCATCTTTCAACAAAATACTTGCATCACAGAATATATCCTGGTGTAATCTCTGCTTGGATCTTCTGTAAATAATACACAATAAATAACTTTTTATTAATTTCACGTATTAAATAAATTATTTTTCAAATTCGCTATCAATTTATTTAATAAACAGCTCAAAATATTTCTAAAGCTGTGTCAAATATTTAGTAGCCTTGTTTATCACTATGTCAGGTCAGCACATTATGTTCGACTGAGTGTGTTGTATGATAAATATGTAATATACAGGGTGAGGCAGATAGAGGGCCTATTAGAAATATCTCGAGAACCAAAGGTAACAAAATCATGAAAACTTGAATACAAGGGTTTTGAGGTGTGAACTATTTAATGAAAATATTTTGGTCTCTTTGCTACTTCCGTTTATACCGGAAGTTGATTGTAATTTCGTTTTTTTTAATGGAACACCCTGTATATTTTTACATTTTTGGATTCTCCTCGATTTCTTCTTTCTTAAAATATAAGGTTTTGTATTATTATACAGGGTAGGTTAAAAGATAATTACGTTTTCTTATTAATTTCGTAGCAATATTCGCACCCTGTAGGATTGTAGCAGTTTGACATAATAAACTATATTTATGTTCAAATGATTTTTATTATACTCTTCTATTGTTAGGAATTATTGGTATAGTTAAATTTTTCATTTTAGTATACAGGGTTGTTCGAAACTCGGAATGAGTATTTTCTGAGTTTTCTTAATTGGAACACCCTGTATTTTAATATTGTAGTGAAATGTTATTTTATGGTACTTTTTATTTTCTTAAGAATTCCCTATACCTAACTGCTTTAATTTGTGAGTTATTGGTGATTCAAACCAAACATTAATTGCAACACAAAATATGTGAAATTGTATTAGGTTGGCCGTGAAAATATTCAATCACAAATAATTTTTTGAAAATAAATACATATTAATCTAGACTGATAGGTACTTAAAATTGCCAATAATGGTTGAAATATCAAAATACAATCGAAGTTAAGATTGTTGGTGCGATTAACAATTAAGCACAAATTAAAGCAGTTAGGTATAGGGAATGCTTAAGAAGTAAAAAAGTACCATGAAATAACATTTCATTACAATACTAAAATATAGGGTGTTCTGTTTAAGAAAACTCAGAAAATACTCATTCCGAGTTTCGATCCACCCTGTATACTAAAATTAGAAATTTAGCTATGCTAATAATTGCTAACAATAGTAGACTATATTAGAAATCATTTGAATATAAATAAAGTTTATTATGTCAAACTACTACAATCCTACAGGGTGTGAATATTGCTACGAAATTTATAAAAAAACGTAATTACCTTTTAACCTACGCTGTATAATGTTACAAAGCCTTATATTTTAAGAAAGAGGAAATCAAGCAGAATTCAAAAATGTAAAAAGATACAGGGTGTCTCATTTAAAAAACGAAGTTATAAGCAACTTCCGGTATAACCGGAAGTACCAAATAGATGAAAATATTTTCATTAAATAGATCAGTCTTCAAAACCCCCTTATTTCAATTTTCATAATTCAGTTGCCTTTAGTTCTCGAGATATTTCTAATAGGCCCTTTATCTGCCTCACCCTATATAGTCCATTCTCTAATCTGAGACACAACTGTCTACACTACAATCACGATAAAAATGCAATAGAAATAAACAAGCACGAGGATCACTCCCAAAGCAGGATTTGGGAGTGCTCCTCGAACATTTAACGTGTCTTGGTATGTTCATTTCTATATAGTGCATTTTTATTGTGATTGTAGTGTAGACAGTTGTGTCTCAGATTAGCGAATCGACTATAGCGAATATACAGGGTGTCCCATTTAAAAAACGAAGTTATAAGCAACTTCCGGTATAACCGGAAGTACCAAATAGATGAAAACATTTTCATTAAATAGATCAGTCTTCAAAACCTCCTTATTTCAATTTTCATAATTCAGTTGCCTTTAGTTCTCGAGATATTTCTAATAGGCCCTTTATATGCCTCACCCTATATAGTCCATTCTCTAATCTGAGACACAACTGTCTACACTACAATCACGATAAAAATGCAATAGAAATAAACAAGCACGAGGAGCACTCCCAAATCATGATTTGGGAGTGCTCCTCGAACATTCAACGTGTCTTGGTTTGTTCATTTCTATATAGTGCATTTTTATTGTGATTGTAGTGTAGACAGTTGTATCTCAGATTAGCGAATCGACTATAGCGAATGTTCGATTTGGAAAATATCAGCACGGGTATGGTTTTCATTCTTATCAAATCCTGAAAAAACTAATGAATATTTTTGAAAAACTTAAACGCAGAATAAATGACGAAATTATTACCGAGGACTGAAAGTCCATTAAAATAAATAAAAAGTTTCTTTTGAATGACATATTTAAAATTAAAAATCACACTAATGTTTCTCTCTTTTTCACCGCTGTAACTTTGTAAAATAAACATAATGGAAGTTTTCAGGGACTTTGATATGGACTATGGATGGACTAATGATATAATATTAGTGCCCGTATAAGCTTGGAAAAACTGCATTATAATAATATGGAATGACATCAATATTCAATAACGAAATAATTGTACTGATATTGACCATAAAACACGTGTTTCATTGCAGTTCAAGGATTTTGCAAGTTCTATCATCATCATTACCGCCATTCAATTCTAGTGGATTATGACAATGGCTGGGTATATAATAATCCTTTTTTTCAGATTGATTATTATAGTTTGGTTTATTTCTTATAGACCTATATATATATATATATATATATATATATATATATATATATATATATATTTCCAGTCATGGTTTCTTCTGTTTTTGCATCTTGTCTACCAGCCTTATTTTCAATATATTCATATCTTCCTCTATCTGGTTCCACCATCTTCTCCTGGGTCTTATTTTTTTTCTTGGTCCCAGGGGTGTCCAGTTCGTGATTCTTGTTATCCTTTCTGGGGGTGCTTTTTTATTATGTGGTCTGCCCCTTTTAGTCGCCTTGCTTCTTATGTATCGTCTTATATATTATCTTGTTGACTATTTTTGAATTTATGTATTGGTCTTCGTTTTTGTCTCCCGAATATATAGTAGATGGATTCAATGACCAACAATATACGGGAGCAGCCTTTCTGGATGTAAGCAAAGCCTTTGATAGAGTGTGGCATGAAGGACTGACATACAAAATGAGAGATTATGGATACAGCGGGGCCATGACGAAACTCATCTCCTCGTACCTAAGCGACCGGAAGTTCAGGGTCCGGATAGGACCAGTTCTGTCAGAACACGGAATGCCGGAAGCTGGAGTACCACAGGGGGCAGTTTTATCACCCCTTCTGTATAGCATATATACAGCAGATGTTCCAAGAACACCCGGGACATTGATCAGCCTTTATGCAGACGACACTGCAATTGCTGCAAAACACATGAACCTAGATATAGCTGTAAGAAATCTACAGACGGCATTGGATACAATAGAAGAATGGAGTATCCAATGGAAAACAGCAATAAATCCAGATAAGACCCAAGCGGTTATCTTCAAAAAGAGAAGAGATAACCCAGAACAACAGCTAACATTGCAAGACAGACCCATCGAATGGCAAAACAAAGCTAAATATTTAGGAGTCACAATGGACCAAGGTCTAACATTCACATCACATGTCAACGCAACCGTCCAGAAAACAGCAGCGGCCAGAGCGGTAATAAAAGGACTCACAGGAAGAAGAAGCAAATTAGCTATGAAAACAAAATTAAGACTTATAAATAGCATTATACTGCCAATAATTACATACGCATCTCTTGCATGGGGTCACACAAGTCAAAGTAACAAAAAGAAGATACAAGCGGCACACAACAACTGCCTCAGAGAAGCTGCAAACGTGCCCAGATATGTCGCCGAACGGTTCTTATTTAGAGACCTAAAACAAATAAGAGTACTGGATATTATGGAGGAAAAAGCCAGAACAAAATTTGCTGAGCTAGAAGACCACCCAAACCGGATCCTGCAAGAGATATTAAGAGGAAACAGTAGCGATCAACAGGTAGCGAAAACGCGTTCCCAGATTGCGGCTGTAATTTTGAATATTTTTTCGAGATATTTGGCACACGTATTCGTAATATAATAAAGAATGGCGGTACAGAGCCCAATTTGAAAAATATATTAATGTGTGGAAATTACTCTGTAATTAAATACAATATTAAAAAAACGAGCCTGTACCGCCATTAAGAAGAACAAAAAAGTACACTTTCTTCAAATAAACGTTTTTATCCGATGTCTAGATTTTGTGTCATTTTGGAACTACTAAAATTTTTTATTTCATTAGGAGTTCCAAAATGACACAAAATCTAGGCGTCGGATAAAAAAGTTTATTTGAAGGAAGTGTATTTTTTTGTTCTTCTTAATGGCGGTACAGGCTCGTTTTTTTAATATTGTATTTAATTACAGAGTAATTTCCACATATTAATATATTTCTCAAAATGGGCTCTGTACCGCCATTCTTTATTATATTACGAATACGTGTGCCAAATATCTCGAAAAAATATTCAAAATTACAGCCGCAATCTTGGAACGCGTTTTGGCTACCTGTTGATCGCTACTGTATCACCTTAAGGTATGATGTGTACCATAGATGGAAACACAGGAGACCCAAACAGCAAATATTAGTTAATATATAATAAAGGCTAGATAATCGTAGCTCTATCAAAAGAAAACAACTTGCTCACCTTTGGCATCTCATTATATTTATTAATGTTGATTTTTATACGTTTCAGACATCCCTTAAAAAAAATATACAAAAACTTCAAAACGGCTTCAGCCACTAAACAAATCAATAAAATATTAACAATAGGCGAAAGCCACAAAAAAATATTAGTAACAAAACCCAAAAAACGGGCATGAGGGGCCCACATCCTCGAGCGCCGAGTCACCGAACTGGACATAGCCCAGAGCGGGGACTCGGCGCCCGAGCAAGCAAAACAGATCGAAGATAAGTCACTAGAGATAGCGGGAATAGAGCGCCTCACGCTGGCCTGCATTGATCGGGGTAGGATTTCATATGGGAGTCCGTGTACCCAAGACTCCCATATGATAAGCACTTTACTGATTGAGAGCCCCTATAGCGCATCAGAGTGCTATCGGGGGGTAAGTGGATGGTCTGGAGCATTGAAGCGGGGTGGAGTGATTCCTGCTTACGGGAGTTAATCCTCCTCGCCCCAATGAATTATATCACCCGAATGTCATTCTCTAGGGGTCAGCAAGTCTCTCAAGCTGGGTTAAATAACTATGCTTGCTTGTTTGCTCTTTTTTGTCTCCCCGTCACTTATTATTTGACTCTCATTATTTTTCTTTCTAATAATTTTAGAATTTTTTTATTTTTTTTGTCAGTGTCGTGGTTTCCATAGCATACGTGATAACTGGTCTGATCAGTGTCTTATACTTATATGATGATTTATGTTTGTCTGTTGATGTTTTTACACAGATCAACAGACAAACCTGTTTGCATAATATTCTGCACTAATATTCTCCGACGATTTACTCTGTGAAGAGTTGTAATATTCCATTTGTGCCTAATGGCAGAAAAACTGTGATTAAAAACTAAAACACAGTAAGAAAATCGTATCAGAATTATTAGGGATGGCGGTTTTTGACAAAACACTGGTTTTCGTTTATACCGGTTTTTTACTTACGGTTTAACCTGGTGGTTATACATGATAAGATCTGGTGTAAATATCCCTATGATAAGATACAAAGAAATCGTAGATGAAATAATGAGCGCCGCCACGAACGAAAAAGAAGTGATGATCGCCGGGAATATTAACGCGAAATCGTGGTTGTGGGGTGCCCCCATAAACGCAGAAAGGGGGAATTATGGAATGAATGGATAGCCCGGGCTGGCCTCCAAGTATTAAACAATAACAAACTAACATTCGTAAGGGGTGTCAGCCGAACACACATTGATATTACGTTAGCGAGTGAAGGGCTATCCAGGAGGGTGCACGGCTGGAATGTCCTTGACGATCAGTTATTCACCTACCACCGGTACATACAATACGAAATAAAGGTTAAAGGGAGAATAAGGTGGCCGATAGGACACACGAAAATTTATTTCAACAAAACCACGTACCCATCGGAGGTCAGGAAGATTTCAAAGTGCAGCAAATTTGGCCACCGTGAAGAGAAAGAATAATAAAAGTCCCCCTACTGGTGGACGGATGAGATAGAAGGTCTACGGGAGAGATGCCTTAGAGCTCGAAAGCATTATACGAGAAGCCAGGGCAGCGTCGAGCTCAAGGAAATATATAAAGATCTAAAGAAAACGTTAAATAAAAAGAAACAAGAGAAAAAAGAAAAGTGGCACACCCTGATAAAAGCATTGGACGAAGGCGATGAGGCGATGCGTACAAGATTACTATGAAGAAGCTGAAAATAATCGCCCCATATAGACTCGACGAAGACCAGCGGATGGAATCAGCTGAGCTCCTCTTTCCTACCAAGGATTACCAAATTTCATCAAGATATTTCCAACGATGGTATAGGAGTTCACGGAAGAGAAAGTAAAAATAGCTGGTCAGGAGATGAAAACAGGGAAAGCTCCCGGCCCTGACGGGCTGCCACCAGAGGCAATAAAAATAATAGCAAACGGAGGAACCAGGTTTGATTAGATGAATTTACAACGACCTACTGCAGAAGCAAGAGTTTCCCAGGGACTTAGTTCTACTGCTAAAGCCTGGGAAACCCCCCGATTCGGCAGCCTCTTATCGGCCAATATGCCTTCTGGACTGCCTTGGTAAGTTCTACGAAGGGCTTATCAAGAAGAGGCTGGAGGGCGTGTTGGAAGATCAGAGAGTGTTATCAAATCAACAATATGGATTTCGAAAAGGCAAATCGACAGTCGACGCAGCGACATCGATAAGGGACGCGGCTAAAGCAAGTAAAAAATATGGGTGGTCCTTGTTCTGTTGGACATAAAAAATGCTTTTAATTCAGAAATCTGGGGTCATTTAGTAGACCGAATAGTCGAATTTGGGGCTCCGGAGTATGTGTCCAACATAATAAAGGACTACCTATCTGAAAGAACCGTATGCATATCGAAGAAAAAGAAGGAAGAAATGACCGCGGGTGTACCCCAGGGGTCAGTCCTGGGACCCTTACTTTGGAATATATTATACAACGGGATACTAGAAGTAAACAGGCAGAGAGGAATGAGAGCGATTGCATACGCGGACGATCTAGCCTTACTGGTTGAAGACGACATGAATAGGGGAATAATACAAAAAGTAAACGAAGCAATACAGAAGACCGCAGATTGGATAGAGAGAAATGATCTAAAGTTAGCAGTAGAGAAGACAGAATCCATTATCTTGAGGGGACCAAGAAAGAGGGATGACATAATATTCGGATACAAAGGCTCCGTAATAAGACCCCAAAAGACGGTTAAGTACCTAGGAATTATTTTCGACGACAAGCTTAAATTCGGACAACACGTACAAGAAGCATGTCGGAAGGCAGAAGAAAGGACCTCTATACTAAATAAATTTATGCCAAATATAGGGGGTCCTGGATCCCAGAAGAGAATAGTGATGGTACAATCCATCTTATCCATAGTTTTATACGGAGCCCAGGGCCGTAACTACGATGTTGGGGGCCCCGAGGCAAACGTGATCTACCAGGGGCCCTACCGGGGGTTTGGGGTTTACCCCCCAGCGGAATAGGGGGTCCGGAAAAATGTTTGATATTTAACACCTTGAAAACTCATTTTAATACATTCCATGACTGAAGTTTCTTGTACCTACATATTGCTATTTTAGTTGACCTACACAAAAAATTTTGAAAACACCATATTTTAAGTTAAATAATTTTGCAAGTACCATCAACATAACATCTTTTCTGTTTTCATAAAAAATATACTATAATGTTAATTACACTGTTCGACTACAATGTGGTTCTTTTCACGTACCAAGATGTATCATCATCATCATCAATGGCGCTACAACTATTCGTGAGTCTTTGCCGCATTTACTATTGCCTTCCCTGTTTGTCGGTCCTGTGCCACTAATTCCCATTTTCTTACCCCCATTTTCTCTAGATCTTCTTTGACTGCATCTTTCCACCTTTTTCTAGGCCGCCCTACAGACCTTCTTCCATCAGGCCTTTGCCAGAACACATTGTTTATAAGGCGATTGTCGTTACTGCGCATCAAATACCCTGCCCATCTTAGTCTATTAGCCTTTATATATCTGACTAAATTTTCTTTTACGAATAGAGACTCTAGCTCGTTGTAGTATCTGCTCCTCCATTCGTTTGTCACGCTGTCTCTGCAAGGGTCATATATCATTCGAAGGATTTTACGTTCCCACACCAGCAATTTATTTCCTTCTCTTTTTGTTAGCGTCCCTGTTTCGCTTCCATACGCGACTGCTGGTCGTATTATGGTCTTATATATCTGGATTTTTGCACCTCGTGAAAGAAGTTTTGACTTATTAGATGTTTCATTGCAAAGAAAAATCTGTTTCCTGCCATTATTCGCATTTCAACTTCTCGCTCTAATTTGTTGTGATTTGTGATTGTTGCTCCTAGATATTTAAATTCTTTAACCACTTCGAAGTTATGATCGTTTATATTAATATTTTGCCTTATTCGCCGTCGTTCTTGTTTTGAGACGACCATGTATTTTGTTTTGTCTTCATTTATCTTTAGACCGATGTTTAATGCAGCTTCTTCAAAGCTCGAGAAAATATCCTTAATTTCTAATGTTGATTGTGCTACTGCGTCTACGTCATCGCCAAAGGCGAGTATGATTTTTGCTCCCCGGGTAGTTATGTCTGGCTTGATTTTTGGATAAATTTTTCGCGTGAAATATTCTAAGGCCAGGTTAAACAACAATGGGGACAAGATGTAGTCTGGGGTAAATTGGTTAAGACAAAGTAGCTGGGACCGGAGGCCCCTATTCCGGTTGCATTTTAGATTTTATTTCGCCAAATTGACTAATTTCCTCAATTACAATGTATATCTTTACGACAGGTCTCGGGGCCCCAGCTTAGCCCGTGCCTCGTCTTCCAATGACATTTTAGGTTTTATTACGCCGAAATAACTAAATTCCTAAGTAATAATTTAAATTTTTATGTTAAGGTCTCGGGGCCCTGCTTATCCCTCTCAACTTTATGTTGAGGTCTAGGGTGCCACTGTAAGGTCTTTTTAAAATTGTGTCATTTAAAAATATTTGATTGGCTTTTAACTTACATATTCTTATTATCCTCATTAAAATCTATGTAAAGCCAACTAAACGAGGGCCCCAGCGGGCCCACCTTGGCCGGGGGCCCCGGGGACTGCCCCGGTTGCCCCAATGGTAGTTAAGGCCCTGACGGAGCCCCAGTGTGGCACGAGGTCCTTCGAATGAAAAAGTATAAAGACGTACTTCTTAGGACACAGAGAAAACCTCTGATCAGGGTGTGCGGCGCGTACAGAACCGTATCAACAATTGCCTTACAGGTGGTTGCTGGGTCTGTACCGGTGAACATCCTGGCCAGAGAAAGAGTCCGAATGTACCAGAGGGGCAACGAGGCAATAGGTTCAGGACCACAAGAAAGGAAAAGAAGTCTAGAGATGTGGCAGAGGAAATGGGCAGCCGAAGTCGAGAAGGCGGCCTGGACGAGATCCCTGATTCCAGATGTGGTGAGGTGGTACGAGTGCCGGCATCGGCGCGTCAGCTACTATTTTACACAATTTTTGACGGGACATGGATCGTTCAGGAAATTTACTCATCGTATAGGGAGAACCGTGGACGATCTTTGCCCTGAGTGTGGAGTAGTGGATGACGCGCAGCATGTCGTCTTCGTGTGCCCTGCATACCAGGCGGAGCGTACCGAGCTGCAGCTGGGACTGGGATCCCCTCTAGGCGAGCCTCACGAGCTAATTGATAAAGCTATCAATAGCAAGAGAGACTTCGACCTGATCATTGTTTCGTCACGAAGACAATGAAGCACAAAGATGAGAGGCGACTGCAAGCGGGATGACCGTCTATTTATTTATATTAGTATTTTTTACTATTTTTTAAAATAGTAAATTTTACTTTTTTTTATATATTTTTTATTTATTTTATTTTTTATATGGATTTTTTTTATTTTTTATTTTTTATATATTTTTTATAATATTTTTTATTTTTTAATTTTTTTTATTTTTTATTTTTTATTTTTTATTTTTTATCGAATATCTCAACGTTAAATAACCAAAAAACTAAGAACTTTTTGGGAAGACTCGTTAAAACTTTTTTAAAGTTATTAAAAAAGCTCTATTTTTGTTCTTAAAAAAATTTCCTAGCATTAAAATTAAGGAAATTATGGTCAAAATAAAGTTGATCCTTTCTTTTTGTTAAAAATAAATCGTGAAAATCACCCCTAATTAGCATCTCAAATAAAATTAATCGTTACCATTTCACAAGTTGCGTTACTCGTGTATGTATTGTTTATATTATATAATTGTATAAGTTTCATCGGTTCAAAGTGCTTCAGGTGCAAAGTTGCAAAGTGCAAAACTAGTCAATAATTACGAGTGTTTTCAAATTTTGAACAGCCATATCTTAATCAATTTTTGCCTTACATAAAAAACAAAAAATCCGGAATATTCAGAAAAGCAAAACCTACATTTTTTATTATTTGCGATTTTTGGTATGACTAATAAATTTTAAGTTTTTTGATAATTAAAGCAAAATTATCTTAAATATAATTTTTTTTTAAATAAGCCCTTTGAATCAATCATACTTACAGATCATATAAATAATACATAAGTAAAGTAACTTGTGAAGCGGTAACGATTCATTTAATTTAAGATGGTAATAATTAAGGATGAGTCTCCTGAGTTTTTTGACCAAAAAAAAAAGAGACGAACTTTATTTTGACCGTAACCTGCTTACTTTTAATGCTAGAAGCTTAAAAAAAAACAAAAATAAAGTTTCTTCCAAAAAGTGTATCATTTCTTGATTATTTCACGTTGAAATACTCACTTTGAAATTTGATGGATATGAACCTATTTTGCATTAGCGACAACTTTACTTCTTATTCTACTGGGTCCAGAGAGTTGGTACATACACATTTTTTTTTAAATTTTTAATGGTCTACATTTTTCATATGAATGTTTTTTGGCAAAATACGTACTTTTTGAGTTATTTGCAAAAAACTGCATAAAAAGGTGTTTTTTTTACGTTGAAAAATGAACGTATTTACTGGCAAATAGCTCAAAAAGTAGTAACTTAGTGAATAATTGCTATAAAACAAATTTGCTTAGAATCAGACAGTTTATCTATTTCCGGACTTACTTTGAACGTAAATTTTTCACTACCCATAAGGGGTGAAACTCACCCCAGAACAAAAGCACACATAAACCCAATATCACGTTTCTTCTTTGACATGTTATCTATGTGTACGCTAAATTTCATGTCATTCTAAGTAGTGGTTCTTAGAAATCTGGAGCAAAAACCGTGATTCAATACGTTGCTAAAGCAAACGGTACAATAAATCAAAATCGTAAAGAAAAATAATGCTTCACTCCATTTTAAAAATCACTTTTAATAAGTAGATGTAATTCTCGTATAAAATAGAATAGAATAGAATAGAAATATGCTTTATTGTCACTGAAAATTATACAATTTTATGGACAAAGCTTAACATAGAGTCACAAAAAATATATAACAATAACAAATAAAATTTTCTGAAATCAGATAAATCGTCAATAAAAAAAATATAAACAAGTTAAAAAAGTGAAGCAAAAAACAAAACCAATATATTGCAAAATTACTAAAGATTGCAAAATTGAACATACAACATATAATAAAACACAAAGAAAGGAACTAATAAGTTTAAGCTGCTGTGTGTGACACCCAAATATAGATAAATATACTTTAGTTATGTACTTGTACATTACTGTAATTTCTTAGTTAGTCATTAAGAAACTCTTCTACTGAATAGTATGGTCTTTTAGATAAATGAGCTTTTGTCATTTTACGAAACTTGTGGAAAGATGTTACAGATTTAAGTTGTAAATGGAGATGCTTGTATATTTTTTTTGCGGAATACATTATAGATTTCTTTACTAACTCAGAAGACGGGATCGGTAAATAGACATCAAAAGTTGAATTTCTGGGGGAGTAGTCATGATGAGGCCTTGCTGGAAAGACATGTAGGTGTTTACGAATTAAGCAAAAAGTTTCTAAAATATACAAAGATGGAAGGGTTAAAATTTCGTGATCTTTAAAGTAACTTCTGCAATGGGTTGTTCTTCTGAGGCCAAACAGATAACTTATTGCTCTTTTTTGTAATTTGAAAATAACATCAAATTGGGCAGCTGTACTAGACCCCCAAAAATGAAGACCATATCGAAGATGAGACTCGAACAGAGAAAAATATGTTATTTTAGAAGATGCTAACTTTAGTTCTTTCGAAACAGATCTTATGGCATAGCAGGCTGAGGCGAGTTTCTTACTTAACACATCGATATTAAGGGACCATTTGAGGTTGCTGTCTAAAAGAATACCAAGAAATTTTACAGAATCAACGGTAGAGATCTGGCTGTTTTTTATAAGCAGGGGTTGAAGAGCACCTTTATATGATAATGCTACCGTTTTATCTACGTTAAAGGAGGGTAAATTGGAGTCAGACCAGGTTTTTATCATAAAAAGATCAGCAGTTATAGTTGCATGAAGAGTTGCAATAGTTGAGTTGCTCCAAGTGATACTGGTATCATCAGCAACAAGAAAAATTTTTCTATCGATTTTTAAATTAGTGATGTCATTTATAAAGATAAGGAAAAGTAGAGGACCCAATACTAAACATTGTGGTACTCCACATACAATGTTTTTAGGACTAGAGTCTCAAATAATTTTTTATTAATAATAATATTATTATTAATAATAATTTATATTTTAAGATAATATAAGTTTTTCTTTAGTGAATGACTTTGAAATAATTATTTCTTATATATATATATATATATATATATATATATATATATATATATATATATATATATATATATATATATATATATATATATATATATATATTATGCACAGATATCAAAGTGAGGTCCTGACATTACGCGCACTTAGTGAGGACCGGTAGAAAACGTAGACATAAACGTTTCAACTCTTCATAGTGACCTTGACAAGTAAATAGCAATTAAAAAATGACGAGTATACACAAAAAAAATTACGTATGTGTGCCCCGTATGGTTCAAGTATATTGCCACCCAAGTGAGGCCATTATACGCAGCTATTAAAGTGAGACTGTATATACTTTTTCGTTATGCGCACAAAATGAGGACAACTTTACGTGTATATTTCCTTACAGCTCATCAAGTGAGGACCATACAGTGTTGTCGATAAATATGAGATTAATCGTTTCTACTGCCTTTTTCTGTATAACACAGTAAGAATTATTATTGTTTCGATGTTTCAGTCACTTGTAGTTATAAGAAGGATGTGGACTCTTTGTTCTTGCTCGTACTGTTTGTTAATTTTATAACATTTTAGTACCTGAGCATTAAATCACGGTAGCCTTATCGGAGACTAGCGTTAATAAAGAAATAGTTTTATATTTTTTAATAATTTACGTTAAAGATGGATAGGAAAGCAAGAATTTTGAAAATAGCGTTAGTTGAGAACAATAATAATCAAAATGGAGGATACAGTGATAGTTCAGTTATGTGAAATTTATATTGAACTTAATATATAAATATAAAAGCCCGACTTTTGATCTAAGGGGAACACAGTTTTTACGGTACATACATATCTGTCATTTGTCAACCCCCTCCCTTCCATTTCCCCCAGCCCTTATTTTTAAATAGGGAAGAGGGGCGTGTGCTAGCTCATTTGAAAGGATATTCAATTCTCTATCCAGTATTATTAACATTGACATAATTATCTATACAGAGTGTATTTTAGTATAGGTACTGTTGCCCCTGTCGATTTTCATTTTGAAATGACAATTTTCCAACCTTAATTTTAGTATACAAGATGATTTACTTAATTTAATTAAACTTAATGTAGCTTTTTTACTGATTTAATTTTACAGTTATTCCACTAGATGGCAAATACAGTGAATATGTGCATATGTTTTATTTCGAATAATCATTTTAAAATAGTTTTAGTTTTCTATTTTCTCTGAAAATTGTTGCAAGCTTCTTGTTCTTATACTTAAAATCATGTCACTACAAATTTATACGAGACTGCATATTAAGAGTATAGAAAGTATTATAATATATGACATACATGCTTTTTTCCATTTATTGAAGTTATTTCACCTTATCTTGAAACAATGCAATGTGACCAAGTGTCCTCAACTAAAAAAATATATCCCACTATTTTGATATTAAATGTATAGTTTGTACTATAAACCGTATTGAAATAGATTGCAACATGTGTGTGTGGTTGGGATATTGACTGCGAAACCTAAGGCTTCATTCGCCTAATCATATTTACCTTTGATTCTTATAACAATAAATAAAATTGATTAACATTTTATATCAATATTATTAGTGTTTTTAAACAATATCAGTATGATCTATCAGTATGATAAAGTCAAGATAAACAATACTATAACAGAAAGCTTTGAGGTCAAACAAGGACTGCGACAGGGTGATCCATTATCGTCTATAATGTTTAGCATATTACTAGAAAAGGTTATACAGGAAGCAAACATTAATAGAACAGGTCTGATCTACCACAAAAACATCAGTGCTTGGCATTCGCAGACGATTTGGTAATCTTGGCTAGGAGCAAAATAGAACTTATAGAAACACTCATGAAACTCGAGGAGAGGGCAGCAACCAAAGGATTGTATATAAATGAAGCAAAAACAAAGTATATGGAATGGACAAATAAGCAATTCGTTCGGGGGCAATACATAACAATGACAACAGCGAAGGGAACACAGTATAAATTCGAAGAAGTTGAGAGATTTGAGTACTTAGGAACTGTCTTCACAAGAGATCCTAACTGTGAAGAAAAAATACAAAAGAGAATTATGTCGGGCAACCGCGCTATATTTGCTTTTAATGGGTTGTTAAGAAGTAAACATATATCACGAAGAGCAAAACTAAGAACTTACAAGACCGTAATAAGGCCGATAGTAACGTATGCTTCTGAAACATGGGTCACAACAAAAAAACATCAAGAGTTGTTATTAGTTTGGGAGACGAAAATACTGCGCAAAATCTTCGGTGGGAAAAACTTAAATGGACAATGGGTAAGAAGAACAAATAAGGAACTAACTGAGCTCTATCAAGATCCTAACATACTAGCAGTAATTAAGGCGCAAAGACTTAGATGGTTGGGCCATGTGCAGAGGATGATTCCATCTAGAATTCCCAGAATGGTACTATCTAGTGCATTGGCAGGGAAAAGACGAAGAGGAAGACCGAGGTCACGATGGAGTAATGGAGTTAGAGAAGATATGAGAAGAATTAACTTACGGAACTGGGAAACAAAAGCGACTGACAAAAGGGAGTGGAAAAGAATAGTACATCAAGCCATGGGCCTACTAGGCTCGTAGTGCTTACATATTATAATATCAGTTTTCTAATATTATCCAGTTCCATATCCAGTTCCGAATCCAGTGGTTATATTTCTTCCGTATTGTTTAGTTTCGCTTCCAGTGATTGTATTTTTTTTCTTGTTTTTTTTTTAAATATTTATTTATTATTTTATTACTATATTTTTTTATTGTGCTCATAATAGATTGCAACATTGTCTACAGACATGAATGCAGTAACAATAAATAAACAAATCGGAGATCCACACCCCGGATTTGAAATCGAAACCTCTGCTTTACGAATCCGAGATCCGAGGTCTACCCACTAGGTCACTAGGCTATCGCTCTTAGACAATATTTTTTCCTGAAACGGGGAACTTTTAAAGCCGGGTCTAGACTATGTAACAAAACATGCTAATAACAAAGTTGTACAACAAATTTGTTGTACAACTTTGTTATGTAACTTGTTATAATATAGCATGAGTATCCAGACTATATAACAAAAAACAAAACAACAACATGCGCATAAATTTTGCAGCATTTTAGATGGATAGCTGGTAGGTTAGATAGTATATAAAATTGCGTCATATAAGTATGGAGGATCTCTTCATAGCAACAGCAGCTTGTGTAATATTGTGGAGGCGACACCGGCGTGTTAAATTAATATTTTGGATGTGTCCTTCATTAGCAGCTCGAGCAAAATATAGGTAGTGGTACAGCTCTTTTAGCTGATCTGGAAAGAGATAACATAGACCCATCGACAGGAGACATTAAATGTGATGGCAGTTTTAAAAACTTCTTAAGAATAGAAAGTTCTGATTTTGAATTTCTTATAAATGAAATCGGCCATAAAATAGGCAGGAAAGATATTTCGAGATGCAATTCCAGTAAGAGAAAGATTAACAGTTATATTATTAGCAAAGTATATTTTTTAACCTTTTTATTCATTGTTTCAGAGAGGAAGTATAACATTTCTGTAAAATTTAATTCCTCAGTATTATCGTCTTCACCTGTTCATGATTGAGTGTCACTGTCTGTTTGAATTGGTGTAGCTGGAGAAGTAGCGGATGTAGGTGTAGTAGACGGAATAGAAAGGCTCAGATATATTGTATGATTGAGTGCCTGTTTGAGTAGCTGATGAAGCAGTCTGCATCTGTGTAGCGAATGAAGTGAATGTTACAGGTTTTATGTCTGAACACTCTGCTCTGTAGAGAATAGTATTTATGTCAAATTTAGAGTTGATTTGCACCGATTTGCTGTTAAGGTTCCGCGTACTGCTTTTCTTTTGTTGGCTTGAGTTATAGGCGTACGTGCATTAGTTTTAACTACAGTTTCTGTATCTATTTTCACTTCTATTTCAGTCTATTCATCGTGTTTTTTATTTGTTTTTTAAATCAATAAATGTAGCTCATCCCATAGCAGTCCCATAATACTCGTTACTTACGAAATAGCTCAATTAAATGAGTGGTCAGTTCTTTCGACAATTTCATCGCGTAAATAACACTACGTGAACAGAGCAAAGAAAAATCTAGCACAATCACTCCAGAATGAACAAGGCGATATGACTCCAACGGTTGCTGCTCGCGTAGGTACTATGCCAGAGAAATGTTTCAATAACATGTTTTTAGGTGTAGATCAGTCGCGGTGCGGTTTTATAACTTTCTTTGATGTTTACCGACATCTGTTGGATAACATAAAACATGCTATATAACCAGAAAAATGTTATACAACACTGTGTTTTAAAACTTGTTTATTTAAAATTTTGTAACAAGTTACAAAACTTTGTTATTTAACATGTTTTGTTACATAGTCTGGACCCGGCTTAACGGTAACTTCTTATAGGTAATACACTACAATTTCTGAATATTTTTTCTGAAATCTATCGAATGGTACCAAACACGACCCCCACGGAGGTGGGGGGGGGGGGTTACTTTAAAATCTTAAATAGGAACTCCTTTTTTTATTTCAGATTTGGATTCTTTGCGTAAAAATAAGCAACTTTTATTCGAAACGTTTTTTCTAATTACGGATAGGTGGCGCTATAATCGGAGAAAACGGGTGTTGGAAATGGAAAATTAAATTAAAATATGGAAAGTCCCCACTAAAATGGAAAATTTTACTTAACTTTTTTGGTTTTAGAACCTAATAATCACAACCCAATAGGTCCTCAAAGCGCTCGAGTGACTGCACATTTAGCATACTTTGCTCCCCTACTATATATGTATTATAAATAATATGCGAAGTAATTATTAACCCAAACAACTATAATTCAACTTTTATTTACTAATAAAGAACTGGACGAAAGTGTCACATCAGCTTTCATGAAACACAGGAATATTTCCATAAAAAGGTAAGTGATCTGCTTGAAATCGATATTCCCAAAATCATCTAAAAATTGTTTATACTTGAGTACTTTGAGACTTGTATGAAATGTGAATACCGAAATACGATTAGGAATCTCCATTATGTAATTTTTAAATAATACATAATTCTTAGGAAATGAAAGGTATTATACAAACGTGTTAAAAAATACTACCTACTGAAATTTTTTGATGGCAATAAATGATGAATTGGTTTATCGAATTTATTTTTAAGGTGATACAGTAGCGATCAACAGGTAGCCAAAACGCGTTCCAAGATTGAGGCTGTAATTTTGAATATTTTTTCGAGATATTTGGCACACGTATTTGTAATATAATAAAGAATGGCGGTACAGAGCCCAATTTGAAAAATATATTAATATGTGGAAATTACTCTGTAAATAAATACAATATTAAAAAAACGAGTCTGTACCGCCATTAAAAGAACAAAAAAATACACTTTCTTCAAATAAACTTTTTTATCAGATGCCTAGATTTTGTGTCATTTTGGAACTACTAATGAAATAAAAAATTTTAGTACCGTAAAACGGGGTTACTTTGCACTGAGCAGGGTAACTTTGCACCGAACGTGTAAAAGTATATTTTGTGTAAATCTACGCTCAATTTTCTTTAGATATTTGTACTACCTTTAGAACACATAGGCTACATCGCAATACATCAGTAAGACGCGCGCGATTGTCCCTGCGGTCGTTAGTTATTCATCAGCAACGATTCGAATATCAACCTTAAAAATTTATTATTTTCTGGCTTTGCAAAATCATACAGTACAGACAGTCACAGCGGTCAAAACTTGGTGTGTACACATCTAATGATATATACCATAACCGATTGCGATTTTTAGTTGTTAAAATAACGGTTTTAAACGAGGATAGCAATAACAAAAAAAACATTGTTAACATTGTGCACTTAAGACGTGAAATTGGGTATACTTTGCACCGCCAACTTGCAAGTGGTGCAAAGTATCCCCAGGAGTAAAAGTTAAATAGAAAAATTGTTTTAGGAAATGCCCAGACATTATAAAAGGAAACTGGGATCTCGCAAATATGCAGACTACACAGAAGAAGATCTGAAGGCATGTTTGTCAGCCATAAAAGATGGCATGAGCACAAGAGTTGCAGCTGAAACCTTTAAAATCCCAAGGAGAACTATATTTTATAAATTAAAAGGAGTACACGCTGGAAAACCAGGATACCCAACAATATTCTCGTACGAAGAGGAAAGGTGCTTCGTACAATGTATTCAGCGCCTTAGTGATGCTGGTTTTCCTGTTACTGGGATGGAATTGCGGCAAATAATAAAGAGCTATTTAAATCGCCAAGGAAAAGATATTACTCGCTTTAAGGATAATACTCCAGGTATCGATTGGGTCAAATCATTTTTAAGTCGTCATAAGGACCTTACTGCAAGGATAGCCTCAAACATTAAACGAAGCAGAGCAGCACTCAATGCAGACCAAATGACTGAATACATTGAAAATTTAAGACAAACTATAACTGGTGTGGAGCCACATGCTATTTTTAATTATGATGAGACTAACTTAACAGATGATCCCGGAAAAAAAGGTATTAACTAAACGTGGGGTTAAATATCCTGAACGAATTTGTAACTCTTGTGGAAATGCAGCTGGTGAGCTACTACCTCCTTATGTGGTGTACAAATCCAAGCATTTGTGGGACACCTGGACTGAAAATGGCCCCCCTGGTACACGTTATGCAAATACTGCCTCTGGTTGGTTCATATCACATACATTTGCAAATTGGTTTAACACCATTCTATTGCCCAGGCTTGAAAAAATTCAGGGAAAGAAGGTCCTTTTTATTGGCGATCAGATATTAAAGTCCGGATTTAAGAAATGCGGTATCGTTCCTTGTGATGTAACACCGCTCTTGGAGCGTTGTAATGTGATAACTGATAGTGATTCAACAAATAATAAATCAAGTTCGTCGGATATCGAAAACACTTTCATTCAGTATTTAGAAGATAAAAGAAAGGAAGCCACAAAGTTTAAGACACAAGGGAAGAAAAAGAAAATAACTGTTCCGGCAGGACAAAGTATTGCCCATTCTGAAATTAGTTTAAAAGATCTAACTGAAGCATCTACTTCCACACCTCATAAAGCTGTTGAGCCAGAAATCGTAGATGATTCAGAGGAGAACAATGTTTTGGACGACCACTTTCAAGTAGGCAGGGATTCATCAGACGATGAAATAAATGAGGTGCAAGAGATGGAAGAAAGCGAATTTAATGAAAGACTCGCCATTGGTGCCATAAAACCTTCCAAAAAAATTTCCATACGAGGATTGTACATTGTTCCAGAATGCGACAAATTGTGGTGGGATTAGTTTCAAACTTCGTATTTTCACTATTGCCGTTATAATAAAGTTTATTCATTTAAAATGTAGCAATGTTTTTCCTTTTATGCTTCTTTCATAAATGTAGGTAGGTTTAAATTAAAAAAAATTGGCCAATGAACATTTTTTTGCATTTAATTGGTGCAAAGTTTAAAATCCGGTAGGATTACTATGCACCAGTAAGCATATTGTAGCCAAATATTATTAAAATATCGAGTGGTGCAAAGTATGACTCTTCTAGGGTATACTTTGCACCACTAATAAAACTAGGTATTTCTTTTAATTATGCAATATACCTAAAAAATAGCTAAAATAAAAGCTATATTACGACCTGTTCAATAGATGTATATAATAAAAAGTTCAGATCTTCTTTCAAGTAACTTTATATCCACTCTAAGAAAAAAAAATAATAATAAATGGTGCAAAGTAACCCCGTTTTACGGTAGTTCCAAAATGACACAAAATCTAGGCATGGGATAAAAAAGTTTATTTGAAGAAAATGTATTTTTTGGTTCTTCTTAGTGGCGGTACAGGCTCGTTTTTTTAATATTGTATTTAATTACAGAGTAATTTCCACATATTAATATATTTTTTAAATTGGGCTCTGTACCGCCATTCTTTATTATATTACGAATAGGTGTGCCACATATCTCGAAAAAATATTCAAAATTACAGCCGCAATCTTGGAACGTGTTTTGGCTACCTGTTGATCGCTACTGTTTCCTCTTAAACGATATGTAGTCGCCAAATAATCAATTTAATTTATTTTAAGTACATCTTTCTCTTAAGCTAGGAAGGCAGGGTGGATTTCTTGCGAAGTGTTGTCGATAAATATGAGATTAATCGTTTCTACTGCCTTTTTCTGTATAACACAGTAAGAATTATTATTGTTTCGATGTTTCAGTCACTTGTAGTTATAAGAAGGATGTGGACTCTTTGTTCTTGCTCGTACTGTTTGTTAATTTTATAACATTTTAGTACCTCAGCATTAAATCACGGTAGCCTTATCGGAGACTAGCGTTAATAAAGAAATAGTTTTATATTTTTTAATAATTTACGTTAAAGATGGATAGGAAAGCAAGAATTTTGAAAATAGCGTTAGTTGAGAACAATAATAATCAAAATGGAGGATACAGTGATAGTTCAGTTATGTGAAATTTATATTGAACTTAATATATAAATATAAAAGCCCGACTTTTGATCTAAGGGGAACACAGTTTTTACGGTACATATATATCTGTCATTTTTCAACCCCCTCCCTTCCATTTCCCCCACCCCTTATTTTAAATAGGGAAGAGGGGCGTGTGCTAGCTCATTTGAAAGGATATTCAATTCTCTATCCAGTATTATTAACATTGACATAATTATCTATACAGAGTGTATTTTAGTATAGGTACTGTTGCCCCTGTCGATTTTCATTTTGAAATGACAATTTTCCAACCTTAATTTTAGTATACAAGATGATTTACTTAATTTAATTAAACTTAATGTACCTTTTTTACTGACTTAATTTTACAGTTATTCCACTAGATGGCAAATACAGTGAATATGTGCATATTATGTTTTATTTCGAATAATCATTTTAAAATAGTTTTAGTTTTCTATTTTCTCTGAAAATTGTTGCAAGCTTCTTGTTCTTATACTTAAAATCATGTCACTACAAATTTATACGAGACTGCATATTAAGAGTATAGAAAGTATTATAATATATGACATACATGCTTTTTTCCATTTATTGAAGATATTTCACCTTATCCTGAAACAATGCAATGTGACCAAGTGTCCTCAACTAAAAAAATATATCCCACTATTTTGATATTAAATGTATAGTTTGTACTATAAACCGTATTGAAATAGATTGCAATATGTGTGTGTGGTTGGGATATTGACTGCGAAACCTAAGGCTTCATTCGCCTAATCATATTTACCTTTGATTCTTATAACAATAAATAAAATTGATTAACATTTTATATCAATATTATTAGTGTTTTTAAACAATATCAGTATGATCTATCAGTATGATAAAGTCAAGATAAACAATACTATAACAGAAAGCTTTGAGGTCAAACAAGGACTGCGACAGGGTGATCCATTATCGTCTATAATGTTTAGCATATTACTAGAAAAGGTTATACAGGAAGCAAACATTAATAGAACAGGTCTGATCTACCACAAAAAACATCAGTGCTTGGCATTCGCAGACGATTTGGTAATCTTGGCTAGGAGCAATCTTGGAACGCGTTTTCGCTACCTGTTGATCGCTACTGTTTCCTCTTAAGTAAAATATGTCATTTGGATATTTTTTTAAACTCGATAGATCCTAGGGACATGTCGGTAGATCGGTAGGATCATCACTTTTGGGAGTTTTGGGAATATCCCAATTGACAACGCAATATACACCGACACCGTCTACAACGAGCGACGAATCAGAGATGCCAGATTGGGGTACTTTCGCCCATTTTTAGGGTAATTTGAAAGCACATGGGAAAATTTTTATAGGTTGAATTGGTTGGGGAATTTTTCGGGAGGAAAATTGAGCAAACTGAATTGCAATATAAATGTATGTAACATATAACATTATATTAACATTATAACCTATCGAGTATTTGCTTCTGATTAAAAAAACCGAAAAATGGTTTTTGGAACAACCGCTTTTTTTGACCAGTTATAACCGTCAGGTTAAAACGTAAGTAAAAAACCGGTATAACCGAAAACCGGTTTTTTGTTCAACAACCGCCATCCCTACCTTTGTTGTTACAAATACAGTTCGCTGGAATAAGTTTTACCCCCCTTATTAACTTATTTATTTTTAGCACATAAGAAAAACGCTCGGATAGGTCGATTTTTAAAATAATCATAGTATATTATAGCGTCAATGTTTCGAACTTTACGCGATCCCTCTTCTTCAGGTGACAGGCACAACTTTTATTTTTTTAAATAGGAAAGTAAGTACATCATGTGACACCTCATTTAAAGGCTTTTTTCTACAACCGTGTTAAAAATGCAATTTTTAGAACTCCATACGTGCGTTAAAAATGCTACTTTAAGGCAGGGCCGGTTTTAGGGTTCTGAGCGCCCCTGGCAAAATAACATTTGGCGCCCCTTCATATAAGAATATACAAATTTACTGCAAATATAAAAAAATAGGAAAAAATCAAAATTTTACCATAAAGAACTATGTAAAAATATATTATTACTTCTAACTTATCCAACATAGGGCATAGCATAGCGAGCACATTTTAAGTTCAAGCGACGAAGAAGCGAGGTAAAAGATAAATGCACATTATCAACAACCAGTAAAAAATGTGTATAAATAACTATTTAGATGGAAAATAAGCCATAATTAAATTGAAAAAAATAATTTTATTATCGTTTCGACGCCCAAATCGGGTGTCGTTGTCAAAATATAAAATACTACTAAATTAAACAAAAATGTTCTGGCTTAGTAAAAAATTCGTCTAATAATTTATTTAATCTGACTCATTTATATCATTTAGTGTGTATAAATCTTCTACAAGACCAAAAAACATGTTGATTGTGCGCAAGATATAGCTGCATCCCCAGTAACTAAATTGAGGGAGTGGCATCCACTTAGCATAAAATAGCATGCGGATATTCTTTGCAAACGCGAGCTTGTACATCTTTATTTTTTTTCTTCCTTTTAGAGCCGTTGTGATATCCTTGGCCTTACAATCATCTATGCAAATTCAAATAAAATCATTCATTATTTTTTTTTATTATCTCATGAGCTTTTTATTATCTCTATGACTCGATACCTATAGAACCAAGCTATGGTTTTAGGTATCGAGTTACTAGGACAAACAATATGCTGCATACTAAAATTAAACCCGGTACTGTGGGATAAGAACATCAGTATAAAAACAAAAAGAAGAATATAATATAACACCATGACAAAAAGTATTCTGAATAATGGGTGTGAAAATTGAATAAAAAATACGAAAACCAAACGCAAAATAAGAGCAACAGAGATCGAAGACCTAAGTAGAAGCTGTAGAAGGGATAGAATAAATAACATAGAGATTAAGAAAATAATGGTAATGAATTCAAGGGATAATAGACAACATAGGACAAAAGAGATTAACCTGGTACGGATATGGCAGAAGAGCAGACCAAAATCGTTGATAAACAGAATAACAGATTGGAGCCCGATAGGAAGAAGGAAGAGAGACAGACCCCGAAAATCTTTTAGAGATAAAATGGACGAAGCAATATTAGAAAAGAAACCTGCAGGACTGGAAAAACAGAAAGAACTGAAAATAACGGTCAAGTGAAATAATACAGTAAAAACTATGGAAATCCAGGGTGGTCAAGAAAAAACAGGATGTTTCTAAATAAATGCGACAAACTTTAACAGTTAATTCTATATGAAAAAATAATGACAGTTTGCTCTATAAGCGTATGTCAGCAAATACTTCGTTTCCGAGATATGGGGTGTTGACATTTTTCTTACAAACTGACGATTTCTTTATTGTTCTAAAACCGGTTCAGATATGCAAATGAAATTTGATGTGTTTTAAGAGGTAATTATTGCGCATTTTTTGACATAAAATTAATAATTTTATATCTACTGTTGAAATGGTGTGAATTTTTTTAAACAAAAGCATAGTATGCCACTGAGATATTTCAAATAACAAATCATTTTGGAATTACTCGTTCAATTTATGATATATACAAAAATCTATTATTCCTTTTTTTCATACGTCGTTCGTGCCGTTTTTATGCAAAAAGTGAAACATCTTAACGCGTACAAAGTATTCGAAATAAATTTCTATATATTCATATTATGAAAAAGAACTTGTCAATTCTAATTCATATAGATATACCTGGTTTGTTTTTTTTTATTTCAAATTACACACCCACGGACACACGACAATGTTGATAAAGCAAAGTTTACGGAACAGGAAGACAAAACTATTTAACCATTGAGGCTATAATGACAAGCAGCAGTATAATAATATCACTGACTATTCATAAATTTGTTGATACTTCGTAAATCTGATCTTCGTGTATTTTAAGTATGTATGTATAACATTGTAATACCATAAAAGTGATAGGTATTACCTGACAAATGACCTTTAAAAGCCATAACAATTTTTAGGTTGCATTATTTTTATTAGAGAATTTTTGTGAGCTAGAAATAGTTTTCTTATTGTTACAATTATTTAATATTAATTGTCTTAGGAGTAATATTAGCCCAAAGATAATCTATAAAGTCCAAAAAAATAGTGAATGTAAAAAATATTATATTTTTTTTTGTTTAGCTAATGCCTCGGCAACTAATGGCCATTAGCATGGTAGGTACGGTAATTTTGAACAGTTAGGTACCTAGTTTCATGTGTAAGTAGTGTGTGTGTTGAGTAAGTGGCTTGTTACTTTGCAATGTCGACGCCATTGTCTTTGCAAAAAGACGCTAATTGTATCCGAACGTCTGCGGTCCCTCCGGTGAGAACCGATCCCACGAGGACAGAAACTATTCATTTATTAATTTATAATAAATGAAAAATTTCCGACCCTGGTGAGATTCGAACCCACAACCTTTCGGATTTTTTCGATCCAAAGGCAGGCGCTCTTACCACTGAGCCACGGATAGGGGCAAATATTATATTTATATATCAGCGTCTCTCAAAATTTGGCGCCCCCAAATTCTGGCGCCCCGGGCGGTCGCCCGGCTCGCCCGCCCCTTTATCCGGCGCTGCTTTAAGGCACTAGTGCTTTAAAATTTTTATGGCACTGCAATTCGTATTGATCGTATAGGCAATTTTGATGTAATATCAAAAAAATATAAAAATGGAATGTCAGTCAAGTTCAAGTAAAAGTTTTTGTAGATATTGTCCTGTAATTACGTTTGTAGAAAAAATATTGCATGATATGCGTGTTAAAAAGTGCATTTTTAAGGCACTCATGTGAATTGCAGAACTCGCTGTCACTCATTCTGCAAACTTTCACATGCGTGCCTTAAACGTGTACTTTTAACACTTATATCATAAATAACTATTGAAATAATGATTACAAAAATTTATAGTATTTTAAGCCTTTCTGAGAGCATATGCGCAAAAATTTCGCTCGAATTATTTTTAAATGCGTTCATTTTTTTCGAATACTGAGAAAACCTTAAGTATTTTTAAAACATTTAAACGCAGAAAGAAATATTACTGTATTATCCATGGTCGAAAGTCCTTGAGAACTTCTATAATATTTATTTTAGTAAGTCACTGGAGTGAAAAAAAAATAGTCTGATTTTTAATTTTAAATATATATTACAAAAGAAACTTTGTGTTCATTATAAGGGACTTTCTGCCCTCGGGAATAATGTAGTCTTCTATTTTGCGTTTAAATTTTTTAAAAATACCTATTAGTTATCTCAGGATTCGAAAAAAATTAATGCGTTTAAAAAGAACTCGACCGAAATTTTGCGCCTACGCTCTCAAAAAGGATTAAAGTATTAAACATTTTTGTACTGTTTGAATTTATGCGACGATTGACGATCCACTGTTTTAAAGATTGGTTGAACAGATGTTGCCAGTTGTATGGTCCTCACTATGTGTATCGTAAGTTATTCAACAGGGCATAGAATATACATGGTTAGAAAATATACGCCAAAGTCAGCGCCTCTATGCGGAAAATCTCTGAACTAAAAATTGATGTGGACCATACAAAGTGAGGTCCCACTTTTTTTTGTAAAAAAACAGTGTTTGCTATCAGTACATGTCTACGAAAAAGTCTTACATTGATTGACTAAGTGAGGTCCGTATACTGGACCTCACTTTGTACAGGACCTCACTTCAACCGCAGTTTCTTTTGATATGTGGCTCACTTCATACGCTGGGAGTAAATATATATATATATATATATATATATATATATATATATATATATATATATATATATATATATATATATCGGTTTTAAAACGTTCTCCTACGTCTTCCGATGCCTAGTCGCCATTCACTTCGGTCCATCCAAAGGTCTTCATCCAATTCTCTTTCTCTCATTTCTCGATTTATGCCTTCTCTCCAACTCAGGCGGGGTCTTCCTCTTTTTCGTCTACCATGAGGGGTCCACGTTAGGATTTGTTTCGGGAGTCGTTCTTCGGACATTCTTTGTACGTGTCCATACCATCTAAGCTGTTTGGTACTAATGTCATCTACTATTGTGTGTTTCACATTCATTATTTCCCTAATTCTGTTGTTGGTTACCCTTTCTAATCTTGATTTTCCTGCTGAGCGCCTCCAGAAATCCATTTCTGTTGCTTCAAGTTTTCTCTTGTATCTTTCTTTTATTTGCCATACTTCACTGCTGTAAGTGACTATACTCTTAACAATTGTATTGTATATTCTATGTTTGTTGTTGTTTGATATTGACTGGTCCCACAGGATGCTATTGAGAAGGGTAATTGCTTTTCTTCCCTGGTTGTTTCTTTCTTCTATCGTCCGGTCTACGCTTCCTTCTTGTGTGATGGTCATACCAAGGTATTTATATGCGTCGCAATGTTTAATAATTTCGCCATTCCCCAGTGTAAGGTCCTGCTGTGTCCCACCGATACACATATATTCGGTCTTCTTTATGTTTATTTCCAAACCACCTTTTTTGTACTCCTCTATTAATTTCCTTGTCATATATTCTATATCATCGTAGTCTTGCGCTAGTACAAGTTGGTCGTCTGCAAATGACAAAGTGTATATTGTATTGTTGCTGATCGGTAATCCCATGTTTTTGCATTTGCGTTTCCAAAGTTTTAGAGTTTGTTCGAGGTAGATCTTAAATAATGTCGGTGAAAGGCAGCACCCTTGTTTTAGGCCTTTGCTAATTTGGAATCCTCTCGATAGCCTGCTTCCAACTTTCACCCTTGATGCAGTTTTGGTATACAATTGTTTCGTCGCTGTTATTAAATTTGCGCTTATATTGGTTTTCTCTAATGCTTCCCATAGTTTGTTTTGTGGGATGCTATCATACGCTTTTCTTAAGTCCACATATAACAGATGCACCTCCTGGTTGACGGCCAGTTTCTTCTCAATAATCTGTGTAATACAAAACAGATGGTCAACCGTTGATCTCCCTGCCCTGAATCCTGCCTGTTCTTCAGCTTCTATATCTTTGTATGCGTTTTCGATTTTATTTTTAATCAGTTTTCCGTATATTCGGCTGATCGAGTTCGTTACAGCGATGCCTCTGTAGTTGTCACATTGATCCCGTCTGCCTTTTTTATGTATGGTGGATATCCATGATGTCTTCCATTCTTCTGGGATTTTTGCTCCGTTGATGCATCTTTGAAAGAGTTTAGCCAGGTTTTCATATAATTTTGTTGTGCCATATTTTATTAGTTCAGCTGGTATGTTTCCTGGTCCTGGTGCTTTGTTATTTTTTAAAAACTTACATACTTCTTCTGCTTCTTTTGTTGTTACCCGTAATGGTGAGGCTAAGATATTTACATTGCTGGTATCACTGTTATTTAAAAATTCCGCTCTGTCCTCATTTAGGAGTTTTTCAAATAATTTTTCAATAATTATTTCTTAATTGTTGTAAATAAAGTCACTACGATTTAAGAAAACAAAAACAATTATCTCGGCTTCAGTTGGTCGTAGAATATTTTGGACATCTTGGATATTAATGCACCCTAATATGTCTGTGTAGATTTTGGCATTGGATCCGACCATCACTTGTAACACCGTTGCCGTATCCTCTATTTTTTCATACTATCACGTTACAATTTTTTGTGACATACACGAGCGATATACCCTCAAAAAAGCGCTTAGTTTTCGAGATACTGACCACGGAGGGGTGAATGCATAATTTTATTCATACTTTATATTTTCGAGGGTGCTGAAAACGAAAATGAGGTTTATTTTGAATTTTATGTGGGGGAACATTGTCAAAATCGCAATTTTAACCTAAAAATAAAAAAATATGAAATCACGTTTTTTGCGTTTACCTCACTATAACTCTGTTCCATTTTAATATTTTTTCTGAAATTTTTACAGTATGTAGCTTTTGAAGACAAAGGTACCTGCTTCAAGTTTTTATTCTTATCATGATAAAGGTTATGAATTTTTCAAAAAAAAGGTACGGATTTGTGCATTGCAAAGTTTAATCGCAAAAGTTGTGTGACGAAGTTTAAAATTTAGCTTCTTAATCACATTTATTTGTAAGTAGAGAGTACAAAGAAGTTTTCTGGTAAGTTTTAGATCAAAATGTTTTATAGAAAAAAAATAGTGCAACTTTTAATGTCGACATTCTAAATCCCCAATATTACGCTTATTTTTTGAGGGACAGACAATCTAGGTCTAATTTCTCACCTTAGTACTATCCTTGGATTATAAGCTTTCATTTGACACCTCACTTGTCATTCTACCTAGTATAATGACGGAGAAGTAAACGTTCTTATTCTATTATTCTTGTAGGTACATTTAACATTGATTGAAATTATGAAAAAAATGGCGTGGCAACACTGTGAAGCACAAACATAAGATTCAGCTGTGCGTACTAATAGCCAAGATGTCCAAAATTTTTATTTGGTTTTGAATCTTCATTTTGTCTTCAGCAACAATAATCTGCAAGTTAGAAACTCATAGGATGTATAGGGGCCGCTTCACTTCTAAATGTTTATAACGAAATTTGTCTTCTTATTTTCACACCCGAAATAAGAGTATAAAAAATGTTTTATGCACTCATTTACACTATAATATGAAAATATAAGTCTTTAGAAGAAAAGTGGATCTAGTATTAAATCTTTACGATTTTCTTTTTACCGGTTATTACTTCAAAACGAAAAATCCGGTTAAAACCGGGACAAAAAAACAATTGGAAAAACCGATTATAACGAAGTAAAAAACCGGTTTTAGGTTTTAACCAGCAGGTTTTTCCCATTACTAAACTATACTTTCGATTACACTGTATTTGAGTTTTCCAAATTTTTGTCGTTTTTCATCGAGAAACTGTGACAGCGGACTTCGTGAGCCAAAAGCATAATATATCGATTACTTGAATAATGACTTTAATTATTCATTAAAATCAATATTTTACTGTTGCTTTTTCTTATCTCCGGATCGATTCTTTATGTAATGAGTTGCTGTTTCATGACAATCGATGTTTCTATTCTTCAGATACATTCGTACCAAATGTACACAATTATATATTATTAGAGTATTCGAGAATATCCATCAAGTCACCGAAATTACATAGCGTTTAGGGCTATTGATTATATGATGTCTTCTTTTTATAGAACTAATTGTTGGGTCTTAAGTGTTTGAGTTAGTTTCAAAGAAATTTTAAAATAAACTTTGAACTCGGAAAACTTCTTTAATATAGAAATATTTGAAGTTTTACCGTTAAGGAAGGAACAAAAAACTAACAATTTACACATAATGTTTAATTTTAAACTAATATACTTTTTCTAGAAAAATGAAAAACGTTGAAAAAAAAAAAATTAAAAGAAATATAATTCTGCTAAAGTTTTACAATATACCTTATGTACAGAGTGAAGCAACAGTCTGAAAACGCTTATCTCTTAGCGCCGGACTCCACTTGCGATTTGTAGTCGCGCGATTGTTTTGTAGCGAAGACTGAACACATTATTTCAAATATTAGTCAATCCATTTGCGACTAAATAATCGTGGATTGACTTGTATTTGAAACAATGTATTCAACCTTTGCGACAAAACAATCGCGCGACTAGAAAATCGCAAGTGGAGTCCGGCGCTTATGGATGGTCCGAATTGTACAAAAAACCGGAATACACTTATTCTGCAATATAAAGATTGTAGATTTGCCGCTTTTCTGATATTTTTATTCACTTTCGTTTGTTAAACACAACACCCTGTATGTTACTCCACCCTTTATTGAAATTTACACTACAGTAAGGGTTCAATAGTTCAATAGCTGTTCAACCGAATACAATATTTTCGATTTTATGTAGTGAAGAACCTCTTAAATAGATAAAACGAAAATCTAGGAACGCCTAATAGGGTATTGACTATGTATTTTAGAAAGAAACTACAACGTTAAATGGGTTTTATTGTTTTATATAGTCAATGGACCTCTAAATATAAAAAAACCGCGGAGTGCTACCATTTAAATGGGTGCGTTTTTGAGAAAGGGGTGAATTAGTCCCTAGGCACCGGGCGAATAAGGGTGAGTTCTATGCAGTTTTGGTACAAACACGTCTACAGGAAAACTATTCCAGATTAAATTTACTATCGAAATATCACATTTCAAAGTCAAAAATATTTCCTTTTACAAAACTATATTCAAAAGAAAAGCAAGAAAAAAAACATGAAAGAAAGCAATTTTGTTTTTTGCCCCATAGCTCCTTTTTACAAGGATATAGGTATAGGCATTGCTTTCAGCAAAAACAAAATATATCGTTCGCCTTTAAAATGACGTAGTAGAAGTCTCGATGATTTATAGTTTCCAAAATATGATTTTTCAAAATTAGCCACTAGCAGCGATTTTGGCCATTTTCCTTGTTACTTCGCAAACATTGTTTTGTAACTTTTTTCTACGCAGTCTTTTGTATATGCAATGTCACAACATTTAATATAAAGAAAATTCAATTACCTTTAAAATGGACTATCATAGAAGGCTGTATGACCACTTTTAAGCAAGATATGGTTTTTCAAAATTTTATACTTTTAATGATTTTTGATATATTTTACGATTATTTTTAAATTTATCATTATAACTTTTTTATTGTATATCTGTATTTAGGTATAGACATTTCAAAACAAAAAATAAAGCCTACTTGCTTTACTTTAAAATGGTGTATGGTAAAAACTTCTAGGACTGCCTTTAAACAAAATATGCTTTTTCAAAATGTGACATATACACATACATTAGGTCCCACTAAGTTGGAACCATATGAAAAACTTTTTTAATATTAACTTTATGAAAAAAAAATATTCTTTATAAAATGCTCTGCATGATCTAAAACCTAAGTTGCAACCATCAGATATAAAATTTTATCAATAGTGTACGAAGTATGTTAATATGAATTTCGCTCAAGAGTAAAATACCTTTATATTTCACAATATCGAAAAGTGTTACTAAGAAAATTTATTTGGAATTAAAAATAATCTTATAATATGCAACTATATTATTCTAATTGAAAAAAATAAAAAAAATTTAAATTTTTCTCAAATTACGGATACCCTTGGATATCCTTCGGATATCTTTGTTTAAAAATAGTCTTAGAATTTTTTGCAATGCACCATTTTAAAGTAAAGAAAATAAGCATTTTTTATTCTACATTGTATAAATCTAAATGTACAAGAAAAAAAGTCATAACAAGGAATTTAAAAAATAATCCTAAAAAATATCAAAAATCATTAAAGTATAAAACCTTGAGAAAGCATAATTTGATTAAAAATAGTCGTATAACCATATACAATAGACGTTTTAAAAATAACTGAATTCTCTTTCCACTAAATGTACAATTATGTATACCTAGAAATGCACAGAAAAAAGTTACAGAACAATGTTTGCGAATTATGGGGAAAATTGCCAAAAATATTGTGAGCGACGAAATTTGAAAAATGCTGTTTCAGAAACTATAAATCCTAGAGACTTCTACTAAACGGCGTTTTAAAAAGAAAGAACGGAAATTATTTTTTGCTGAAGCAATGCCTATACCTATATCCCTGTGAAAAAAAGTTATGGGGCAAAAACAAAATTGCTTTCTTTGGTGTTTTTTCTAGCTTTCCTTTTGAATATATTGTTGTAAAAAAAATATTTTTGACTATAAAATGTGATATTTCGATAGTAAATTTAACCTGGAACAATTTTCCTGTAGACGTGTTTGTACCAAAAGTTCATAGAACTCACCCTAGTTCACCCTGTGCCTAGGGACTAATTCACCCCTTTCTGAAAAACGCACCCATTTAAATGGTAGCACTCCGCGATTTTTTCAAATATAGAGGTCCATTGACCATATAAGATAATAAAATCCCGTTAACGTTGTAGTTCCTTTTAGCTCTCTTATTTTGAACATAATCAATAGTCTATAACCATCTCCATAAATTTTTTGATTGAAACTTTGTACAACTCACATTTGAAAATATTAAATTAAAATTTACTGCATAGCTAAAGTAATGACTACCTAATCAAGTGTTCAAAATGTCCACTGTTGTTAATTTGACAGTATCCTAACAGCTCGTCCACATGAGGGCGGTTTGCCAACGTCGACATCGCAGTTTACCTGTTTTCCTTGGTAACGTAAAAGGCGGCATTAGGGTGTGATCAGGTAAAACAGGTAAAACGAGACGTAGCTGCTGGCTAACCGCCCTCATATGTACGTTCGCTAACGCTTCGTCCCCATGAGGGCGGTTTGACAACGTCGACTGCGCGGTTTACTTGTTTTATTTGATCACACCCTAATGCCGCCTTTAAAGTTACCAAGGAAAACAGGTAAACCGCGCAGTCGACGTTGAAAAACCACCCTCATGTGAACAAAGCATTAACGATGGTAGAATGCGTCTATTACATTTCTTAATGTTTCTCTAGGTATCAATATGCAAATTTTTGCCTTGACTCTTCACCACTTGCTGGTTTAGTTCTATCAATATTTCTTCTTTCAAGTATACTCAATCAATACAATATTTGTAATTCAAATCGGGCGAACAAGGAGGCCATTCAATATTACCTAATATACAAATGACAGTCATGGTAGTAGCGAGTACTCACCATGACCGACCATACATTTAGTTCTTGTGGTCGCTGAGTATGGTTTTTACGTATCCAGTGTGGATTAACCTCACTCCAATACATTAAATTTTGTCGATTTACATTCCTATACAGCATAAATATTGCTTGGTGAGAAAAACATGTCTTATTAAGAAAATTCTTGTCAGTTCCAATTTTATTCATCATTGCCGCACCAAACTGTAATCTACAGTCGTAGTCATCTTCATTAAATCCTTGTATCAAATGGATATGGTAGGGTTTAATGAATTCTTATATCGCCGGTCCGGAATAAGAATGACGTAACTGCAAAAAAATCAAGTATCTCAGGAGAGCAAAAACAATTTTTATATATTTAAAATATGGATTAAATGAGGAGCTATCGTTGAGGAGCATCGGTATGGAGGTTATTCTAAAAATGACGGCTTTTATTTTCATTACCATTGGTTCGAATTTCATTATCCTAATTTAATCCCTCCATTTTTAACCCTTTTTACAGTTGCGTCATCCTTCATCTAAAAATTTTAAATATTTAAAATAATAATTAAATAAATGAAGAGAAAAATAAAGCTGGAGGAGAAGATAAGATTACCACAGATATTATATTAGAAGGAGGTAAGGAACTCATTGCAATTGTAAGTAAGCTTATAGACAGTTTTTTACACCAGGGTAAAGTCCCTAAGGGCTGGAACAACTCTAAAGTAATCTTATTACACAAGAAATGTGATAATCGAAAGTTGGAAAACTACAGGCCCATCAGTCTATTGTCACACCTATTTAAAATACTCACCAAAGTTATAACTACCCGACTAACAAGAAAATTAGATGAATACCAACCATAAGAACAGGCAGGTTTTAGAAAAGGCTATTCAACTTCCGATCACCTGTTAACCACAAAAATATTAATAGAAGAATGTAACGAATACAAGTTTCCAGTTTTTATAGCATTTGTAGACTACGAAAAAGCTTTTAAAAACGCAATGCAAAATTGTAGAATAGACAGCAGATATATTATTTTAATTTAAGAAACTATGAACCAAGCTACAGCTACATACTACCTAAATGAAAATGAATACACGAACCCTGTACCATTAAACAGGGGAGTCAAACAGGGAGACACTCTATCACCCAAATTGTTCACCTTAGTTTTGGAGGACGTTTTTAAGAATCTAAATTGGATATATAAGGGAATAAATATCAATGGCCGCTACCTCAGTAATTTACGATTTGCGGATGACATAATCCTGATAGCTACTGACCTACAAGAACTGCAAACCATGCTTTTAGAACTACACACATAATCTTCTAAAATAGGACTGAAAATGAATTTAAACAAAACCAAAGCCATGCAGTCCGAAGAAACGATGACAATAATAAACAACAAAGTTATAGAAAAAGTTGAAGAATATATATACTTAGGACAAAAAATAATACTAAATAGGGAAATTCAAACGGAAGAAATAAAAAGAAGAAGAAAGTTAGCATGGGCAGCATTCGGCAAACTGAACTATAGAAATCAGCAAATTCAACTACATCTTAGATCTAAAGTTTTTGGGGCATGCGTTATTCCGATATTAACCTATGGGGCACAAACATGAAAAATCACAAAAAAGAATATAAACATACTCAGAGTCACTCAACAAGGGACGGAAAGAGCAATGCTTGGCATGTCACTTAAGGACAGGAAAACAAACACATGGATAAGACGTAAAACCAAACTCACCGATGTCGTACAAAAACCACTAAAATTGAAATGGGACTACGCTGGACATGTAGCTAGGAGCGATCTTAACAAATGGCACAGAACAATTCTAACCTGGATACCATACGAACACAAAAGACCCAAAGGCAGACTTCCTATGAGATGGACAGATGATGTGAAACGAACTGCCGGGAAAAATTGACTACAAGTAGCGTACAACAAAGAACAATGGAAAGGAAGACTTGAAGAGGCTTATGTTCAGATGTGGACGTGAATGGCTAGACGAAGAAGAAGAAGAAGAATTAAATAAATAGTAACCGTCCGGACCATCGTGTTTATTGTTAAAATTATGACTTTTTTTTCATCACTATTGGTTCGAATTTCATTATCTTAATTTAATCCCCCCATTTTCAACCCTATTTAGAGTTGCGTCATTATTCATCTGAAACAAGGTCTAAAATAGTGCGTATTTCAATACGACGTAATTACCCTGTAGTGGCTCAGCACATAGTTGCAGTTCTGTTGCTTTTGTATCATCTGTACACAGTATTTTAGAAGTTAATTACGCAATAAACAGGAATTAACAAAATTTGCAGTTACGTCATATTTACTCCGGATCGGCGGTATAATAAACGCAAGACAAGAATAAACTGTGTCATGTGCTTGTACAGCTCTCATGAGGATGTATGTAGATGTTTAACCTTTAACTACGCGCTCTGGCGTATTTTGTACGCCAGATATAAGAATTCTACTGCAAATATTTTTAAAAATTTAATTTTTGACCTTGTTTATCTCTCTAATCTATCATTGGAATGTGCTTTACAATTTGGTTTTAGTTTCGTTATAATGGGCGTTCTGGGAAGATCGTAATTTACAGTTTATTATTTGTTGTTTCCGGCGGTGGACAATATACGCCACGATTATATTAATATAGGTCGTAATATAAGTGCATATTTCAATTGTTCTTTAATCATTATGGCACAAAATATATTTTTCTTTATAAACAATACTTTTTCGCCTGTAAAAAATCACATTTTAAAAATTTTTTTTTTTTAGTAAATTTATTTATCACGGGATCCAGTTATTCCATGATTTCAGTTATAAATCCCAATTGGCTTACTGAGAAGGAACTCCAAGTATTCACTGATGCCGAATAAGGTTTATACATAACAAACAACTAAGTATATTTTTTCAAAAAAAAAAATAAACAAATCCGCTGTTTTTAAGTGTATTTTCTTGTGGCGTATAAAGACGTCACGCGTGTAGTTATACTATAACTTGATGCGCGGGTAGTTAAAGGTTAAGGAAATTCTGCAAAAAATTTAAAGTTTTATTGTTATTTATGATAGTTTTTGGTCTATGTGTTGAATGCCATAATAAATAAAATAATAACAGAAAATAATGACTACATTGCAGAAATCAGTCAGAATCGAAAAAGCACGTTCTAATTTTACGAAAATGAAAAAGATCCTATGTAGCAAAGATTTAACATCAGGTCTTAAAGTACGCCTAACAAAATGTTGCGTATACAGTGTACTATACTATGGAGTGAAATTATGGACGTTAAATATAAAGGCAATAAGACGACTTAACGCCTTTAAAATGTGGACCTATATACAAATTATTAGGATTTCCTGGGTAGATAGAGTAACGAACAATGAAGTACTGAGGAGAATAGGTAAAGAAAAGGAAGTTAAACTTACAATTAAAGAAAGCAAGCTACAGAATCTCGGACTTGTGATGTGGGGGCGAGAAATATGGCATCCTGTGACTCATAATGCAAGGAAAGATAGATGGCAGAAGAAGCATCGGAAGAAGACGAATTTCATGGCTGAAAAACCTGAGAGAATAATTTGGATGCAGCTTAAATGTACTATATAGAGCTACTGCCTCAAAAATTAAAATATCTATGATATTTGCATACCTCCCTAGCGGAGATGCACCTGAAGAAGAAGTTTAATGCCATATTATATTCGTCCACTTTTCTCAAAGTGGTTTAGAATTTTTTATTGTCGCCTTATGGGTAGGAGAATCTTTTGAGACTTTATTGTTGAACAAGTTAGCTACTCCACTATAAGATGTTTTCTATCGCCGTAACTCCTTATCATTAAAACTGTTATTCACTCTTTTCACTAAAAACCACCTATATTGGGGTGCTTTCATAAACACGTATAACAACTGTAAGCTTTAGATATTATTACGTAAACTATTGTTAGTTTTATAAACTAATGTTAAAATCACAGCATTCTATATTTACTGAAATACATTGAAGCAAACGATGGAACGCCGTTAACTGTTAATCAGGAGTGCTAAAGAGAACAGATTATCACGCCATTTATACATGATTTTCAGCGATTTTGTAGTGCCATGAACCTACCACTTAATCAACAATGGTTTCAGCAGGACGGAGCAACTTGTCACACGACAAGGGCGTTTCTTCGACTGCTGCGCAATCATTTTGGGAATCGCCTTAATTCGCATGGCAGTAATTTTCCATAACCATCGCACTCACCAGATCCAACGTCACTTGATGTGTACATATGGGGAATGCTGAGGGAGGCTCTTTTTCGTATAGAAACACCGTCTTACATTATGGAATTGTGGACTAAAATTCAAGATTTTTTTCGCGTCATCCAACAGCAGTACTTCAGAGACATGAATGAGAACCTTCGTTTGTGACCTTATTGTTTACATTCAAAAATACTTGAAACTGAACAAAGGGCATGATAAACTTCTGTTTTATCTGAAATGTCGTCGTAAATAATATTTACAAAGAGATTAGTGCCAAATAGCTTTGAAGTACAGTATACGGCAAAATAAACAGTACTGAAATGAATATTTAAATGTTAATAAGGGCCGGTATTTCCAACCGCACTTAAGCCAAAGCTTACTTTAAGCCTGAGCTTAAGCTTAGATGCCTGTATTTCCACTTCAATTTGAGGCTTAAGCATTGGCTTAAACCAAATAATTTTAAGCTCGCGCGGGAGTTGGTTTAAGCCTTTGCTTAAAATTTGTTTTCTATTTTTTTAGGTTATTTCTATAAATTAATAATGATATTTATTTTGAAAGCCAACTTTTGCGTAATAATGTTATTATTGGATTATTAACGAATATTAAAATAAAATTCTTACTCCATTTGGAAGGTGTAGGCAAAAGAAAATTATTTATTTCTACAATGCTTGGTATATTAATTTTACAAAGTCAACTTACATTTTCAGTAATATATCCAATAAACAAAATTACAAAGACGGCTATTCTATTGCTTATGCAAAATAAGAATATTACATGCAACCAGAGAAAATATAGACAATATACTAACAACATATGTACAATGTACACAAAATTAAGTGAAGTAAAAATGAGACAGATCTAGATGACAAGATAAAATTAAATGTCAAAAGTAGTGGTTTTTGCCTCAGAACAGTTAGTTCTATCATTTTGACGTATCCAGAGGTACCAAACCAATTAACTTGACGAGTTTAGTTAAGGAAATGATGGAAATACGGCACCCAGCTTAAGCTTCTCCTTAACTTTTGACACAGGCTTAGCTAAGCAAAAGCTTAAGTAGCTGTTGAAATACCGGCCCTTATTAGTGTTATCTAAATTTTTAATTTACAGGGTAGTGAATCGTAAAACGGGCCACAGGAAGCTCAATGTAAAATTATTATAAACTGTTAAATTCCTGCTTTCCTAATTATTTTACTTCAAAAGCCATGAGAAGCTATTCTTGTTCTCATGATCATTTTTCAGTGCGTCACAGTTTTTCGATTTCTCTCTAATGCATTAAGTTAGATGAGACGGAAAAAGCGGTAGCTCCGTGATTAAACACAAAAATAATGCAGCATTACAATGGTTATATACATAAGATGTCTATTCCTAACCTACGTTTGATTCGTTGATATTTAGAATGCGCGTTTTTTCTAGCCAATCAAATACACGTATTACGAACATTTGACGAAAACTTCGTTCATTTTGGCCATTTTTTAGAAGTGTCAAAGAGTCAAGTGACGGTTATTATTCAGGTCAGTATTTTGTGTACCTGTCATTTTGAAATTTCGAATTCGACTTCCCTTGTGTTTCACAACGTCTTTGTGCATTTTTTTGTGTTTTGGTTTAGAATTTAGTTCGTTAAAAGTTAGTCATTGGCGTGAGGAGACTAGAGACATTTGAGATGTACCGAAGAGTGCTAAATATCTCATGAGTAGATAGAATAGCCAACGTGGAGGTAATGAGACTTACGCATAAGGAACGAGAAGAACTAACAAATAAGAAGAAAACTGAGATATATGGGACATGTGATGAGAGATGTATATCTAATACTACAGGTCATTATGCAAGAAAAAGATCTATAGTAAGGAGACGTAACTCATGGCTGAAGAACCTTAGGAACTGGTTTGGATGTAATAACAATGAATTATTTAGAGCCGCGGTTTCAGAAATAAAGATCGCTCTGATGACTGCCAACTTTTGAAGCGGAGACAGCACCTAGAGAAGGAGATAAAAACACAATTAATGGATAGTTTTGTGTCATTTTTTAATGTTTCCATATTTATAAATTTAATTAACAATATTGTTTACTTTTTAATTTTATTCCCATTTATAAAAAATACCTACATGTTAACATATTGTGTAAAAATCAAATATACTAAATTACTAATTAGTTTAATTCCACCAGCTTTTCACCTATGGCTAAGTACGATTCTAGCATTTGTCAGATTCGTCAATAATTACATGAAATAAGTCTCGACACACCCAATACAGTATATGACGTCATAATTAATGACGCACTGAAAAATGATCATGAGAACAAGACTATTTGTAGAGGATAATTCCTAGAACAATTTGAACAGTTAGTTGTTTTGAACACAAATTTCAATCCTGTACAAAGTGTTTCTCATGTGTTTTGATGTAAAATAATTAGGGAAGCAGGAATTCAACAGTTTAAAATTTTATAATAAATTCTATGGCCCGTTTTCCAATTTACCACCCGGTATACTGTGAGCCGAAATAAAGAAGTACATTTTTTAGTTGAAAATACCTTTTTGTTTTTTGGGCGATTTAATTCTTTTTGCAGGGCTAATAGTATTGCATGTCCTCAACATAACTGCAAATTTGTAAGCAAAAATTACTTACACAGCCGTACTTAAAAACATTTATGTAACGGTGCATTTGAGCTCGTTGCATATGAAACTGTATTAGCTAAAATTGAACTGATATGCTCTTTTGGTAGGTTAACTATCCAGAACACTTCAGTAAAAATAAAATTTTTCAAAATTACTGGATAAAATATATTTTTTTTATTAAATTTGGAATACATCACAATTTAGCAAATAACACATATTTATTAAAACAGTTTAATAATTTTAAAACTTAGACTAAAACATAATATAGCCACCATTATTGTTTACCACTTCTTGAAGTCGTCTGCGCCATAAGTTTATAGCCCCATTTATTACACCCTGTTCAAAATTATTTCAAACAAACTGCATTCTTTCCTTGAGATGTTCGATGACGTTTCAAATCGTTGTCTGTCATACAAATTTTGTTCGAAAATTCTCAAATTGAATAGTCAACCGGATTTAATTGTGGGCTGTTAGGTGGCCACATCTCTGGCTCAATATAGTCCGGGCATTTTCCACTGAAGAATGGGAGGTATTTTGTATTTTGGGAAGTGCGGGAAGGAGTACCATCCTGCTGGAAAGTGTAATCTTAATATATTTCTTCAATTTCAGGTAATAGGTGCTGCAAGATTTGTTCTTGATATGTTTCTGAATTAAGTTTTACCCCGGCATCAAAAAAAATCCGACGAGATTTTCCCAACATGGGTACTGCAAGAGAGACCATTACACTTTTTGAGAAATGACTTTTTTCAATTAAAAGATGCTCCAGAGGAATTTCTCTCTTAACACATTGCGTGCCAGATCGCTCGTATATGAGAGACACATATATTTTGTTAGGGGCCACGTCGTTCATTTTTGATATACACGTATGACTAACTTTCATGGCCGTGGATATCAATAGCCCCTGAGGGTAGTATCCCGATTAAAGCGTGGCACGCAATGTGTTAAATTGTACATCAGAATACACCCTATTATTTTGGGTATTTTTAGGAGGCCGTAAATAAAACATTTTTTATCTGTAAACCATATTTTTCTCATATAAAAGGTCTTCGCGAGAGTGGAATCTTCCTAGTAGCAAATTACATCTTTCCAGTCGTTTTCGTCTTACACTGGCGGTAAGTCTACGATAGTAAACTTTTTTAAACCTGGTAGTAGCGGCCACCCTTTTATATCGGCCAATAGTTCTGTCATTTGTAGTGACCGTTATTGACAGGTTTTACTGTACTTTAAGGTGAAAATCTTCTTTAATGATTATTCGAACTGATGTGAGGGAAATCCTAGTTTCTTTTGCGATTTTCCTTGTTCCAACAGATCGGCCAGGTTGGAAATTTACTAAAACAACCCTTACTCTAGCAATATTTTCTTCAGTTCTTGAGCTTCGCTTCCTTCCTCTTCCACTTTATTTTAAATAGACCCATGGGTTTCCCTTAGATGTCTTAAGAACATTCCTGTCGTTCCAATATGCCACTTTTTCTGAGGAAATGCTTTTACAATTTTTGTTGCACCATAATTATATTTTTAACGGTAATATTTTAGTTATTAAGGTACCAAGGGTATTATAAGGATAATAACGCTTTAGGACAATGGTGTATAGACCGAGGGACTGCGGCCCAAGGTATATACGTTGACCGAAAGCGTCATTATTATAATACCCGTGGTGCCTTCAACGTTTAATGTCCGACTAAATTATTCTTTATATGCAAAACATTTGAATGAATTTTGAATTAAGTAGTTTTTAAATAAGTATATTTACCAGAAATAGTCGTAGCGTAATTGTGGTAACCATAGTTTTACTTAAAGTTTTATTTGTCAACTTGACAATATTTAACTTGTTATTTAAATTTAATAGGCCCTAGTGCGTTATTTTTAAATAACACGCCCTTGGGCGTTATATCCTACTTAATAGACTTCGAAATAATGTCATTATTTGTCAAATAATAGACAAGTCGGACATTAAATTAATATTCCGTTCTCTTTACTTAAAGTGTCATTTAGAACTGGCCAATTTCCTTATTTAACTATAAAAATGTCAAAAAAATTCCATGGCAACCTAAGCATGGCTTAGTAAGTAAAATTTATAATTTATATTTTAGCGTTTGAGAAATTCTTTAGACATTTAACAAAAATTACTGCTAATATGAGGCAAAACCGGTGAAAAATATGTAATTTAGGGTTAAGAGGGTTTCGTTCTGGTAAACATATATTAGAAAAGTACTCGAATAAGATTTCCTAATTTAAGAAAAAATTATATTTTACAAATTCGGGATTTTTTAAAATTCTTTAGCGAAGTCGTGTTCTGAACATTATTTAAGGCTATGGGTACATAATTCGCAAATATTTTACGGCTATCCCTACTTTTTCTGTCTTTACACGGCAAATTACGTGTAGTAAAATTCTCACTGGTATGGAAACTGCAGATGTAAACATTAGGTTGACAGTGACATTGTCATTAGAAAGGTAGAGATGGCTATTTCGGTTTCGACAAGTCGGACATTAAATTAATATTCCGTTCTCTTTACTTAAAGTGTCATTAAGAACTGGCCAATTTCCTTATTTAACTATAAAAATGTCAAAAAAATTCCATGGCAACCTAAGCACGGCTTAGTAAGTAAAATTTATAATTTATATTTTAGCGTTTGAGAAATTCTTTAGACATTTAACAAAAATTACTGCTAATATGAGGCAAAACCGGTGGAAAATATGTAATTTAGGGTTAAGAGGGTTTCGTTCTGGTAAACATATATTAGAAAAGTACTCGAATAAGATTTCCTAATTTAAGAAAAAATTATATGTTACAAAATTCGGGATTTTTTAAAATTCTTTAGCGAAGTCGTGTTCTGAACATTATTTAAGGCTATGGGTACATAATTCGCAAATATTTTACGGCTATCCCTACTTTTTCTGTCTTTACACGGCAAATTACGTGTAGTAAAATTCTCACTGGTATGGAAACTGCAGATGTAAACATTAGGTTGACAGTGACATTGTCATTAGAAAGGTAGAGATGGCTATTTCGGTTTCGTTCAGTTTTTGAATGTCCTTGGATAACCTTTACTTGTATAAATGATAGGATCATTTTTTCACTAATTATGTATTCAGTGGTTACCATTATTTATATACTATACAAATAGTCAAAAAAAAATTGTAAAGTTATTTTAATAATGTCCTGTTACCATGGAAAGCTTAGATAAGGTTTGAACATGTGAAGAACTGCGTTGTATAAATGTAGTATTACTCAATTAATTTATAAAGACTTTATTTATTTCTTTATTTGCGCAAATTAAAATATGGGACGTTGTTATAAGAGATGTGTTACTGAAAAGCGAAGAAATAGACGGTTAGCTCAATTGAAGTAAGTAGTTTTTTACATAAATCAAATTAATTACTTTTGTATTTTTCAAATTAATTGAAAATTTATAGTGAAAATATGATCTATAAAATCTATCGGTAAACCAATAATTTTCGCATTAAATTTTATTCTCGTTTAAAGGAGTAAATTATTTATAACTACACAACAGAAGTACCTACTACTGACCAGAAGCATCTACTACAAATCGTTACGCTAGCCGTGTCTGCATTACACCAATCGTGATGGAATTAGTTTTCCATGTGCTTGTGATTTGTGAATTCACATTTTTACATACCAAATTATTAGAATTGTACATGAGTAAAAATGAGTGACTCAGATCCGAAGCGACAAAAGAGTTACGCGAGGATAAAAATGAACAATTGTTATTTGTTATTTGTTAATTTTCTTCACAATTATTAAATTTTATTTGATAAAAGAATGACCCCAAAAATTAAGAATCTTCTTCTTAGTTTGTAAATTTTTCTATGACACACATTCATAAATGCTGCCATATTGTAACAAAAAAATACCTACGCCGAAGACGTCCACCCACCAACTTCACTTAAACTGAAGCAAAATACTACTAAACAAGCACATACTTCAAAAGCGTAGTGCATTCTTCTATGTAGGCTGGTAAATAGTAGCAAATACTACGGAGAAAAGCAAATGCTTTTTAAGTCTAGTGAAATCTTCAAAAATGTAGTACGTACTTGAACCATTAGCATTTGAAATTAAAAATCACACTACATTTTCTCTTAGTTTTTCCCCCCTGTAGCTTATTAAAATAAACATTACATAAGTTCTCAGGGACTTTTGGCCCTCGCTAATAACGTAATCTTTCATTCTGCGTTTAAATTTTTAAAAAATACTTATTAGTTTTCTCAGGATTCGAAAAAAATGAATTCCCATTTGAATAGCATTGCAGCCGAAAATACGTACCGATCCTCTTAAATAAAACGATGATATTTTGCGAATCCGGTTATTATAAAAAATTTCCTTTTTACTGAAGTGTTCTGGATAGTTAACCTACCAAAAAGCATATCAGCAGTTTTTTAGCTAAGACAGTTTTCATTTGCAACGAGCTCAAATGCACCGTTTCATAAATTTCTTTATAAGTCCTACCCTGTACGTTATTTTTGCTTCCAAATTTGCAGTCATGTTGGACATGTTAGGTTATTAGCCCTACAAAGATAAATTAAATCGCCCAAAAAACAAAGAAGTTATTTTCCACTAAAAAAATGTACTCCTTTACTTCGGCCCACAGTGTATGTTAAATATTTAGATAACAACAAACATTTCAATATTATACATTTCGGTACTGTTTATTTTGCCGCACACTGTACTTCAAAGCTATTCGGCACTGAGAAGTTACAGAGATGAAATGATGTGCTACCCTGTACAGATAGGAAACGGCAGATACACGGAATAGAGTTGACCTAACAAAGAAAACGAATTTTCGATAACAGAAATGTCTGTCGTTTTCTGCCATGCGAGCTCTTGGCGTTGAAATATTGTGAGAAATTGACTCTTTTATGGAACGAATAAACCTTACCTCACCCTATCCAAAGATTGAGCGTACCTATAAAATGGTATTACAGTGTATTCGTTTCAGTTGACGTGTTTATATTTAAAATGTTTTAAAATCAGCAAAATTGTTTAAGGAAAATTGATTAATAGATTATTCAACTATTTGACAGATTCATTATTACGAGAAAAAGAATAAATGGTCTTATAAATTTCATTCTGGCGAAGATACTTTCTGGTTCAGTTGAGGAGTTAAGTTCAGGAGTTATGAATGCGAAATGTACTTTTTCCACCTACCTCTACCGAAAGTATACTTTTCAGGACCTGATTGTAGGGAGCAAAGTTGTACTTTTCCTCCCTAGGGGAGGAAAATATTTTTTCCTCCCTAGGGAGGAAAAGTAAAAGTGACGTCATGGTATTTCATTCATGAAATATAACTTATTGACGCCCTGTAAAATATATAATTTCTATTACGTAAATATCTATACATTTTAACATTTATTTAAAAACACTCTGTATTTTGCAGAAAGGTATAAAACAGTAAATTGTTATTCTGATTTAACAATGTTTACATTAATAATTTGACTTATATTTGACAGCTGACAGTTATATTGTACATACTGGTTAGTTTTAGTTCTAATAAATTTTGTTGGTTAGCTACATAAATAAATTAAGTAAAAATGAAAAAATGACTTGCTATTTGAGGAAGGTGGAAAAAACATATGTATAACATGGGAGTAAAGTGCCTTTTCCTCCCTTGAATGATTACTGCCCTCCGCCACGCGTCGATTGATTATATTCAAAATAAGATAGCTAAAAGGAACTACAACGTTAACGGGGTTTTATTATTTCATATGGTCAATGGACATCTATATATGAAAAAACCGCGGAGTGCTACCATTTAAAGGGGTGCGTTTTTGAGAAATGGGTGAATTAGTCCCTGGGCACAGGTTACAATAGGGTGAGTTCTATGCACTTTTGGTATAAACATACCCACATAAAAATTGTTCCTGGTTAAATTTCCTATCTAAATATCGCTTTTTAAAGTCAATGATACTTTTTTCGTTCATTCTACAAGAGACGTAAGAGAGGTGTTTTCACAGCTCGAGGAGGAAACAGGTAACCTGGGCCTTCGAATAAATGAAGAGAAGACGAAATATATGCTGGTGACCAAAAATCCAAGACCAAGAGTTAGGCAGAACGTAACTATTAATGACCACAACTTTGAAGTAGTAAAAGAGTTTAAATATCTGGGAGCAGTAATCACAGAGGACAATCACATAGAAAAAGAGGTCTCAGCAAGAATAGCTGCGGGAAATAGAGCATTATACTCCCTATCATCATTATTAAGATCTAAGCTGCTGAAAAGACAATCTAAATTAAGACTGTACATGTCAATTATTCGCCCAGTTGTTACATATGGGAGTGAAACATGGACTCTACATCAGCGAGAAATAAATAAATTGCTCATATTTGAAAGGAAAGTCATCAGAATGATATTTGGTCCTCAAAGAGATGAATTGACAGGAGAGTGGAGAAGGCGCCGCAATGCTGAATTGGTGACTCTATGTGGTAATGAAAACATCGTCAGACATATAAAAGCTAATCGGATAAGATGGGCAGGTCATGTAGTAAGATCAGAGGAAGACAGAGTGCTAAAGACAGTGTTCTTCGAGAGACCAGACGGTAGAAGATCAGTGGGCCGTCCCAGAAAAAGATGTAAGGATGATGTTGAAACCGATCTATCTAGGATTGGGGTACAACAATGGCAAATCGAAGCGCAAGATCGCAGACGATGGAGGGACATAGTGGATGCGCCGAAGACTCACCCCGAGTTGTAAAGCCAGTCAAGAAGAAGAAGATACTTTTTTTTACAAAAATATATTCAAAAGAATAAGCACAAAAAACCCAAAAGAAAGAAATTTTGTTTTTTGTCCCATAACTTTTGTCCACGAGGATATAGGTATAGACATTGCTTTACAGAAAAAAAATCTACATATTTCTTCTTTACAATGTTGTGTAGTAGAGGTAATTAGGATTTATAGTTTTCGAAATATGATTTTTCAAAGTTCGCCACTCACAGCAATTTTGGGCAATTTTCCTTGTAATTTCGCAAATATTGTTCTGTAACTTTTTTCCACGTAACTTGAGGTATATGAAATGGTACACGTAATAGAAATAGAAATCAATTAGCTTTAAAATGGTCTACTGTCTAACGTTGTACGACTTTTTTTTAAAGAGATTATGGTTTTTCAAAGTTTTATACTTTTAACGATTTTTTATAATATAATATAAAAATAAAATTATATTATTATATGATATATTGTATATTATATAATATTATATTATATATAGTATATATAATATAATATTATATTATATATTATATTATATATAGTATATATAATATAACATTATATTATATAATATATAATACCTAATATAAAAAAAATATTATTTTTTACATTTTTTACGATTATTTTTGACATTTCTCATTATAACTTTTTTTCTTCTACATTTAGGTATATATTATATTATATAATAAAAAAAGCTTATTTTGTTTACTTTAAAATTTTGTATTATAAAAAATTCGAGGATTATTTTTGAATAAGATATTATTTTTCAAAATGTAATAAGTACTTGCAACGATTTTTGATTTTAGGATTATTTTTTAAATTTCTCATTATAACTTTTTTTTCTTGTACATGAATATACTATATATTGCTGAATAAAGAGGGCTTACTTTCTGTTCTTTAAAATGGTGTATAATCTATATTTAAATAATGGAAATCGAGTGATTCTTTGATATTTTTTACCTGTATTATTTAAAATTATTTTTTTTACAAAAATTACATAAACATTAGTCTTAGAAAACATCACTTTAGTTAAAATTATTTAAACGTTGAGATTTAAAAAATTTCAAAATCAAAGTCCATCTCTTCGTTAGCATTAGCTTCAATATCTTCCTCTGACAACTCAGTTATCTTAGAGTCCCACAATTAGTACCCATGCACATGCACCCTTTGCAGAATATTGAAAAACTAATTCCTATCTTCCTACAACCGCAGTTTTTTGTACATCCTTTGGTACATTTACATGCTATTTTTTCAAGCAAATCTTGTGGTGCAGGAGCTTTGACAGTAAATATTGGAATTAATCCATATTTTGAAGTTTGCCCGGCCGAGTCAAGTGGATCCAAAGTATTACCTATAAAAAATAAGATTCAATCATAACACACAATCACATAAAAAAGTTATAAGGAGAAATTTAAAAAATAATCCTAAAATCAAAAATCGTTGCAAGTACTTATTACATTTTGAAAAAGCATATCTTATTCAAAAATAATCCTAGAATTTTTTATAATACACCATTTTAAAGTAAACAGAATAAGATTTCTTTTTTATTAAATAATATATACCTAAATGTAGAAGAAAAAAAGTTATAATGGGAAATTTAAAAAATAATCGTAAAAAATATAAAAACTTGTTAAAAGTATAAAATCTTGAACAATATAACCTCTTTAAAGAAGTCGTACAACATTATACAGTAGAACAATTTTAAGGTAATTGATTTCTATTCCTCTTACATGTACCATTGCATATGCCTAAAGTTGCGTAGAAAAAAGTTACAGAAAAATATTTGCGAAATAACAAGGAAAATTGCCCAAAACTGCTGTGAGTGGCGAATTTTGAAAAACTATATTGCGAAAACTGTAAATCCTAACGACCTCTACTAAGCATCATTTTAAAGAGTAAATATGTAAGTTTTTTTTTGTGAAGCAATGTCTATACCTATATCCCCGTAGACAAAAGTTATGGGACAAAAAACAAAATTTCTTTGTTTTGGGTTTCTTTGGGCTTTTTCTTTTGAATATATTTTTGTAAAAAAAAGTATCTTTGACTTTAAAAAGTTATATTTAGATAGGAAATTTAACCAGGTACAATTTTTATGTAGACGTGTTTGTACCAAAAGTGCATAGAACTCACCCTAATATAACCTGTGCCCAGGGACTAATTCACCCATTTCTCAAAAACGCACCCCTTTAAATGGTAGCACTCCGCGGTTTTTTCATATATAGAGATTCATTGACCATATGAAGTAATAAAACTTCGTTAACGTTGTAGTTCCTTTCTATAGTACATAATCAATAGCCTATAGAGCATACCTCAATAAATAAAACTGATTTGGTGCCAACTTGCACTTTTACCCTGGTGGTGAATACCAACCCGCGGGTGAAAACAATTTTATTAAAAATAACCCCACAAATCGATAGAGGGACAAATTTTAAATAAAATTTGTTATATCATGTTATTAAAATAAATCAATACTTTTTGAGTTATTAAAGATCAAAGATTGGTCTATTTGCATATGCGTGAAGTTACGGATGGTAAAATGAACATATTAATTAATTGTACGTTAGTAGAATATTATTTTTATATTATTTCGATATTTAATTTAATTTTTCTATCAATATAAACAGAATATGTCCAGAAACTGAGGGTGTCCAATAATGAGTACATTTGACATATTCGAATACACTTTTGCTAAATTGTCCTTCACATTACATTTCGAACATTTGTACTAATAGTAGTGGCATTTTCTGGCCGCTGATCACAGTTTAAAGAAGAAGAATAAGAAAAAAGAAGATATTAGGCTTCTTGACACGTGACGTGCGCACATCACTGTTTTTTTCTGTGCGCGGCTGATCACACGCGTGTTCGAAATAATTTTATGAAAATTGTTAAAAAAGCGTTTAAAATGCCAAAAAGGTCATCAAAGAGTGATTGTTTATCCCGAAAGCGGCGGGAATATGAAGAGTTGCAACAGAAATTGGTAAAGTTGAGAGAGGAAATGGATGAAAAGGACTCAGGTATTTATATGATATTTTTTTTTTTATTTTCTTATGGTAGTTAAATTAAATTTAGCGTGAATAAATAGAGCTATATTTATTAATTATTTACAAAGTGACACTTTTACTCAAATTCAAACATGGAGTCTTTTATTTTGTTGTTATCAATATATTTTTCTGTTGCTATAGTACCTGTTTTTTCGCCATCTTCCTGTTCGAATATAAAACAGGCACTATGTTGCCGGACTGCACTGGTTTTCCTATTAATGTTTATTTCGTAGAAAATGGGTTAATATAAATGACATGCAAAAACGTCACATTTTGCAAAGAAAAATTATATTGTTTGTCTCAATAAGGGTGCCTTAAGGTAGTCCAAAGTAATACAGACTAAATAATTAAGGATATAGCAATAAATCAGAGGGTACTTTTAAGTTGCCCAGAAAATCTTTATGATTATTTGACCTGCTTCTATTATTTCTCAGAGGCACTTTATAGTAGCCGAGAAGTATAGAATGGAATATATTTTTATTTAACTAATTTTACACATTTTACTTCGAATTTACATCACAAGAATAGCAAGTTACTTACGCAAAATTTGTGTTTGGCTTGTTTTCAAAAAATAATACTAGGGGAGCGGGTATTTTTTAATAGCCCAGAAAATCTTTATGATTTATTTGAGATGCTCCTATTTCTCAGAGGTATTTTATAATAGCCCAGAAATTTAAAATAGAATACATAATATTTATTTAAATATTTTTTTGTACATTTTACCTTGATTTCACTTTTCAAGAGTAGCAAGTTTACTTACACTAAATTTTTGTTTGGTTTTGTCAAAATATTAAAAATGATATTACAGAAACAATTGTGGAGGTGCATAGCCCGTCAGTTTCATTAAATAATACAGAAAATGAGATCCAATGTAATTTGAGCATAATTGAAGATTTTGCAACAACCAGCTACCAGCAACCTGCTACAACCAGCAGTATTGAGGAGTCGCAACAGCAGACAGAAAATTTTTTCATTGGAGAGGTACCTACACAAAAAGAATCTATTTCTCTAAATATGATTAACTTTGGGGAAGACCCATTAAAAACTAACCTTAATGCTTCTGAAATGTTGCCAGATGTAGCAAAAAGGCTAAACTATTCTCTTTCCAAAGGCTTATACAAAAGTATTGTGGGTAAACTTACAGAAAAATTCTTACCTGTTTCAAACTGCGAAAGACTTTGCCCACCTCAGTTGAATTCTGAGATTTTATCTGCCATAAAAGATAAAAATAAAATTAGGGAAGATAAATACTTGCAAACTATGCAAACAATTTTAGCTGCAAGTATTATGTCCCTTTATATAGAGGTCTCATTAAGATTAAACAAAAAAAAAGGAATATCGAAACAATTGCCAATTCCATAAACTTCAATATAGAAGTGTTTTATAAGATGTCCTTGCACAGAAGATTTTTGCTCAGTTCTTCATTAAATTTAAAATTTAAAAAATTATTAGACAAGCAACCTATAGAAAAATATTTATTTGGGGAGAATTTGATTGAAATGTTGAAAGAAAGCAAAGATACAAGATCAGCACCTTTTCAAGTCAGCTCTATAATGAAGCCCCAAAAAGCCACTTTTTATCCGAAGACCGCGCCACAACGCCAAGCTGTTTTTTCCATTCAACATCCAACAAGAGTTCTTCCAGAATCTAACAACTTCAATCAGCAGAGTTTAAACTTCAATCCAGCCTCGAAAAGACCAAGATTTCGACAAAGCCAGTACCCAAATCATCCTCAACCAACATCGAGATACAAACAGTCGAGCAGACAACAGCACCAAAACCCAACCAGAACAACCAGGAGGTCATACTAAAGGTAAATAAAAAATCAGCAGGAAATGTGGCTAATTATTTTAAAAACTGAAAAAGATTACCTCAGACAACAAAGTTTTAAGTTGGGTCCAAGGTTTTAATATTTTATTTAAAACAACACCGTCTCAAGAAAGCACCAAGAGTTTTTCATAGACCCAAATGAGTTGTATGATTTAGCTATAAAGCAATTACTTGATAAGGGAGCTATTTCTCCTTCTTCACATACAAGAGAGCAATTCCTTTCTTCATATTTTCTAGTGCCCAAAAAGAACGGAAGTCATAGATTTGTTTTAAATTTAAAACAGTTAAATTGCTTTATAGAAGCCCCACATTTTAAGTTGGAAGACTATAAGTCAGTTCTCAAGCTCATTTTCAAGGGTTGTGTTATGGCAAAAGTAGATTTACAACATGCCTATTTTGCTATTCCTCTTCATGAAAATTAAAAAAAAAATATTTAAAATTTGAGTGCAAAAATATTCTATATCATTTCAACAGCTTACCATTTGGTTTGAATATCTCGCCTTTTATATTTACGAAAACCTTAAAACCAGCCTTAAACAATCTAAGAACAAGAGGCTTTACTTCTGTCATTTTTTTAGATGACACTTTACTGATTTCAAAATCATATTTAGAATTTAAATAAAATATTGTTGAAACTTGTTCTATGTTTTCCCGCCTGGGATTTACTATAAATAAAGAAAAAAGTATACTTTCACCCACACAAATTATAACTTTTCTTGGTTTTACGTTTGATTCTAATAAAATGATATATTTTGCACCTGCTGACAAAAAAGAAAAAATAATTAATAGTATTCAGACCATCAAAAATAAAAGTACATATATGATAAGGTCATTTGCAGCTTTAATCGGTCAGTTGGTAGCAGTTTGTCCTTCAGTTAAATATGGAAAATTATACTTAAAAAATTTAGAAAAAGAAAAGTGGCTTGCTCTTTCTAAAACCAATAGTTTTAACAAAAAAAAAAAAATGACCATACCTAAATACTTGTAAAACGATTTCAATTGGTGGTTACATAACATACCATTTAGTGAACAAAATATAAAAGAATCTAATTATGTACTTGAAATATTTTGTGATGCATCTCTTTTAGCATGGGGAGCATGCTCTAATGATAATAAAGCTCATGGTTTTTGGAGTTATGAACAGCGAGAACTACATATAAATGTACTTGAGTTATTGGCAGCATATAATGATTGAAATACTTTTCCAAGGAATATAGGAATTGTAATATTTTGCTAAGAATAGATAACACAACAGCTGTATCTTGTATTAACAATATGGGGAGTGTGCAATACTCTAATCTTAACATCATTTGCAGAGAAATTTGACAATACTGTGAAAATAGAAATTTAAAAATATTTGCATCTTATATCAGTACAAAAGAAAATATTATTGCTGATTCAGAGTCAAGATCTTTGAAAATAGGAACAGAGTATTCTTGAAGTGATAATTGTGTTAATATAATTTTTAAGCAGCTTCATATTCCAGAAACTGATTTGTTTGCCACATATCTTAACAAAAAATGTGCAAGGTATGTATCTTGGAAACCTGACCCCGAATCGGAGAAAGTTGATGCCTTCACTCTAAATTGACATGGATTAAAATTTTATGCTTTTCCACTCCACCTTTTGCTATTATTCCAAGAGTTTTAGAAAAAATCATATGTGACAAAGCAGTAGGAATTGTGGCAGTAGCAGAATGGCCAAATCAGCCTTGGTAACCAACCTTTAATAAACTGATATCAGGCAAAAAGATAATTTTAGGACCTGATAAAAATTTAATTTTGAACCCTTTTAGGCTTCCATATCCGGGACACCAACATCTTACCATGACTATCGCATGTTTGTCAGGCAATCTTTTTTAAGAAAATGTATTCCTGAGCATTCCATCGCAATTATGATTACATCTATTACAACAAAAACACTAAATTTATATGATACAGTTTTCAAGAGATGGTGGAGGTATAGTATAGAAAAAATATGGACCCTTTTGCTTATGAATTATCAAATATTATTAATTTTATTAAATATATCGTAGATCAGGATTCTATATATAGCTCTATAAACATTCAATAGATATACCAGAAAATCATAAAAACATGTTTAAAAAATTTTACAAAGGTATATATAATCTCAAACCTTCATTGCCCAAATATCAATTTACTTGGGACCTTCAACCACTATTATTTTATTTAGAAACATTATTTCCTCTCACAGGTCTTTCCTTGAAAGAACTTACTTACAAACTTGTAATGTTGATTGCTCTGACTACAGCTCACAGGTTGAAAACCCTATCCCTAATAAAAATTCAAAATATTTTCATGGATCAAGATAAAATTGCGATTTTGATACCAGATAGGATAAAGACTTCTTCGAAAAATAAAAATCAACCTATTTTAAGATTTCTCTATTTGAAAGAAAAACCACAGTTGTGTGTAGCATCGACTTTATGTCATTATTTAGAGATTTCTAAAAACATTCGTCCTCAATCAGAGGACAAGTTGTTTATAACAATAAAAAACCATATAAAGCAGCATCTACGCAGACTTTGAGTAGATGACTAAAAGATGTTTTAAAATTATGTAACATAGACACCAATATTTTTAAAGGGTATAGTGTTAGACAAGCATCTACGTCAGCAGGAGCTAGGGCTGGATTAAATATAGAAACTATTAGAGAGACGGCGGGCGGGATGGACAGAAAATTCTCAAGTATTTAATATTTTTTTTTTATAATAAACCTCTAGCAAGAGATTACGGACTCTTTGCAAAAACTATATTGTCTGTTTAGTCCATGTATGCTTCTGCGTTTGTTTATTGTTTGTTATACGTTTGTATTTATATGTTTATTTATTATTATTACATAAGATCATTAATTTTCTTATTATTTACAAACATTACTCTTAATTGTTCTAATATATTCTTTCTTTTTTTTTGTAAAGTTCCTAATAAAAAAAAATGTAAAGTATCGATTTTTGGATTGCAATGTAGTTTTGTTTAATTATCGCACAATATTGCTTAATCTTTCAACAGCCTACCATTAGTACAAATGTTCGAAATGTAATGTGAAGGACAATTAATTGATTGGTTGACTTACCTGTTAAGGAAGGACAATCATAATTGTCCTATCTTACATTTCGAACATTTGTACGCTCCCTCCCTTTGATTCTTTCGAACCCACCCGTTTTTGTGCGATCAAAGTATAAAAAAAACAGTGATGTGCGCACGTCACGTGTCAAGAAGCCTAATATCTTCTTTTTTCTTATTCTTCTTCTTTAAACTGTGATCAGCGGCCAGAAAATGCCACTACTATTAGTACAAATGTTCGAAATGTAAGATAGGACAATTATGATTGTCCTTCCTTAACAGGTAAGTCAACCAATCAATTAATTTATAATATCGAAATAATATAAAAATAATATTTTAGTAAAATACAATTAATTAATATGTTCTTTTTATCATCCGTAACTTCACGCATATGCTCTTAAACAGACAAATCTTTGACCTTTAATAACTCAAAAAGTATTTTGATTTATTTTAATAACATGATTTATCAAATTTTACTTATAATTTGTCCCTCCATCGATTTATGGGGTTATTTTTAATAAAATAGTTTTCACCCCCGAGAAGGGGTGATATTCACACCCAGGGTAAAAGTGCAAGTTGGCACCAAATCATTTCTATTTCTTGGGGTATGCTCTAACTAGTCACCAATTTTCATGCAAATCGATGGAGGTTTAACAAAATAGGAGGTGAAAACCTTTAAAGACTACACTAACTTTTCCCTTTCATCCCTTATTGCTACTTCCTGTATCCACTGAGGTGTCAGCCTGAAAGTTGTCATAATTATCAATATACAATAAACACATTTCACATGCCACACTGCATATTACTTATGACGATGATTTTTTGGCTCTACCTCTTAGACTATGAATGAAAACACAAAATTCGAAACCAGCACTTCAGTATTTAATACTGTGAATAAATAATAATTACTCCCATACTATGTTTAGCATGGATTTGACTATCAGATTAGTTAAAACTAGTCTGAATATACAGGAAACCTAATATTAGCGTTTTTCTATTATAACTTTAAGATTTGCATTGTAAAAAGGAAAGTTTAGATGATAGGTATAAAGCGCGTGGTATCAATTTGTATTATTAAAAGATTCTGTAAAGCATGTCGAAGAAGAAAACAAGGATTAAAAAATGAGCTGCAAAAGAAATATATTTTGAAAACAAATGTTTATTTGGAATTTTCCGGCGTGAATCCATTGCATGTAACTGATGCCCATTATGTCGATATTCAGTTTCTCGGTTTTTATGAATAGCATTATAAATTTTATCTGCTTCGTACAGGTTTTTGACTTTCCATGTGCATATTTTCGTAAACTTTTTAGCGAAAGGCCAGACGGGCGATAATTTACGGCGCCGTAAGAGCAGTAAACCCATTGGTTGACGAATTCCTCCACCAATTGTAGATGAAATAGGAGTTAGTCAACCAATGCCTCGTCAGGTTTACTGATCTTACGGCGCCGTAAATTATCGCCCGTGTGGCCTTAGCCTTTAGACTTTCTGGGCGCGTCCTTTCCTTTTACTTGGTGGTTTCGTTTGCTAACGATCTGGGAGGTCCCATGGCCTTGTTAAGCTATTCCTTACCTACCCGATTTTGCCTTTTTTTATACATGATTAGCAGACTTCGTTCTCAAAGCTGTAGCCCTTATCGATGTGCAAACGATATCCATGTCTTTAATGTAGCGGTTTTTTCTTGTGATTTCTCATGTCATCCGGCCTTGGGACAGTTTCTTAACTCTACGACAAAAGAGTTCCATATCACTTATTAACTAATTTTCCTAAAGCCGTTTCTTTAATACTAATTACTGCTTCGCAGTTTTCTTTCTTTAATACTAATGTTTAATGAAAGATCCAAAATCATTTTTCTCCATACGTGTCATTTGACATGTCTGCCAAAAAAATGAGGTAGAGTACCGAACAATTTTTCTTGTTTTGTAGTTTACAAAATTCATATCATCAACATGATCACCCAAATTCCTCTGGGACTTCCTTCTCACATAAATTCCTCCAACAAAACTTGCTTCGTTCCCGGCACCCAAAATAAATAAACATTGGCACTTAGAGACGGGTTTTTTAAGTCTACTATTCATTCCATTAGGCAAGCCGCACACCAAAGAAACATGAAACGAAAAACATGAAACATGGCACTTGAAACATGTTTCATGAAAATAAAACACTGCTAAACAATTCTCAAAGTCCGCCTACCACTGAAACGAGTGTGATTCATGCTCATGACACCTTTTTATTTTCGGAGAGTTTCATAAATGGCCGGACGTATAATTGTTTAGCAGTGTTTTATTTCCATGAAACGTAATTTACGTTTTACGTTTCTTTGATGTGCCCTGCCTTAGTCTAACGATTACTGCGATTATGGCTTAAAAGTTAATACGTTTTTTGTAAACAAAAATTTTTTTTCGTCTCTAAATTGTTAAATCTGTTTGTATTACTACAATCTTAAGTATCTGGTATCAATTTTTCCATAATAATTTTCGATTGTTTTCTTTTTTTGACAGAATTCCTAATTTCCAACCATACACCTATCTACTTTGTTTACCTCCTTTATAACTAATTCTTTAACAATTGATTTTTATTTACGGTGTGTACTTGCTTTTTAGTTATAGGTCTGGATCCTGCGTATGAAAAAAATGTTGATTAATAGCAAGCTGAAAATTTGTTAATAGCTTAAGGGTGTCTAGTCGGACAAACTTTGATATATGGGAATACTGGAACAGGGGAAGTTTTAATTGTGGAACAGGTTAAAAATTTGGAGCGGTCAGACCACGAAAACGGCACATGTATTTTGTCCGACAGAACACACTTAAACTCTTCGAACAGAGATTAAACTATCATGCAAAAATCAGACTGCTATTTTTCGCCAAATGGGCGTTTTAATGAGTGGAACATGTAGAATATGTCAAATGACAGGAATTATGACAGGTGATAAATAGCAGTCTGATTTTTGCATGAGAGTTTAATCTATGTTCGGAGAGTTTAAGTCTATTCTGTCGGACAAAATAAATGTGCCGTTTTCGTGGTCTGCCCGTTCCAAATTTTTAACCTGTTCCACAATTAAAACTGCCCCTGTTCCAGTGTTCCCATATATCAAAGTTTATCCGACTAGACACCCTTAAGCTATTAACAAATTTTCAGCTTGCTATTAATCAACTTTTTTTTCATACGCGGGATCCAGACCTATTACCTATATGATAATTAAAAATCTGTTGACGCAACAGACGTCAATAATAATTGTGTAATTTTATTTTTGAAGATATTTTTCGTTTTTTGGTGTGACAAAACCAGATATATTTTCTGCTTCAATTTCGCGGCTCTCCATTGCAATATTTTGAATCTACACACAGAAACTCCTAAAAATGCAACCTCAAAAACTCAGCTATTCTTTATATTGAATCATTTATCAAATTACATGTTGTCATACTAGCCATGAAGTATTGCAATTTTTTAAAATCGCTCTCTCGTTAGGCGAATTTTAACACTGAGTTTACTATTTCACGAGCCTGAGCATTTAAAAATTTTCGCTAAATTTTCTACTGTTAATCCGTTGTTACATTATTTGAAAAATTACAAGAATCAAAACCGCTATTATTAAAAATTATTAAATTTTCTTATTTTTATTACAGGTACACAAAAATTTGCAAATAGCGTGAATCGCTACTACAGTGGAACATTCACATGAACAGCTAAGCGGTTCTCGATCAACTGAGTGTCCTGTGCCGTAATTTGAAATCTGCAAGCACACACAGTATGTCCGATGTCCGCGTCTATTGGTATTCTGGTGCAACTGTGAAGAGCGAGCTTAGAGGAAATAATATCACCTAGATCCAGACATTTGTACGATATAGAGGGTGGCGTAAAATGGATAAGTATAAGAAGATGAATAAAAAGAGTATAGTATAGGTGTCAATGGAAATAAATAGCCCGGTAGCAATTTTGTGTTAAATGCTAAAATAATAATGCTAAAATAATCAGAGGAAACAATATTGTATTTTATCTCTAAATAACAGTTTTTATTGCGTCACCAAACCAGTGGCGTAGCTGACAGGCCCGCAGGGCCCGCAACCAAAAAGCCTTCAAGCTTAATACTTCTACTTTGTTAAATTTGGGACCAAAACATATTTTCCTAATAAGCATCAAAATAATAACTAGAAGTGGCAACTCCGCATCAGTGCCAGCACCGTGTTTTTATTACTGGAAATCCCCGGTTGCAGCAAAGAACAACCGTCCGATTGAATTCGGCAAAATGCAAACGCAGCATTAATTTATCCATTTCGGTATCGCGTTATTCGCGTTTCGCCTCATGTTATGTTGAAATCCTGATGGAAGTTTTTAATAGGTATTTTGTCTGTGAATTTCACTGAGTAAACAAATCCAGAACCAAATAGGTACCGACCTAATAGTGATATTTATCATAAATTGTGTACAATACAAATTATTTGGTGAGTTTCTTACCACGTTTTTTCACATTTTTCACGTATGTCTGTCTGTGGTTATTTTGTTTGTGACGCATACACGCATATTAGCAAGTCGGTATCAGTATTTCCATTTTCTTGTGAAATGTTTGATTCTGTTTAAAACCTACCTAGTTTTTGAATATACATAGTCCTAGATTAATCTGCAGAGCACATTAATATTATGAATAATATGTATAATCTCTCAAGGCAATATTAATAAAAATACACAGTGATCTTTCTTATCGCGCGTCTCAGAAATGTATATGGTAAAATTTTGAATGGGTATATATAACCTTTTTTTTCATTCCCTAATTATTTAGTAAGTATATTTCTTTTATAATACGTCTTGCAAGTATCTAGAAAAATAATAGTAGTCCAGTAAATGAATGGGAAATACGGCGAAACCGTGTAATTGTAAGAGTCAACTCCGAATTGCATGACAATTTGGCTTCAGCTTCTACCTACCCTTCACTTTAAAGTTGAACTTGTGCCGTTGGTTGCTTTTACTTAAGGGATGACAGTCACCCCTTCTCGGGGGTGAAAATATTGAAAATATTTATTTTTTAACAGAAAACCACGTTTTCTGGCGATTTTTCGCAAATATCCCAAAAACTAATTATTTTATCGAAAAAATATTCTTAGTAAAAATGTAGTATAGAAAAAAACAAAAAAAGTTGTGTATTCGTGAGTCCATAGAGACAGCGCAAGCAAAGTTAGAGCTCATGAAAAATATGTTTTTATTCGTCAAATTTCAAAACGAATATTTCAAAGTGAAATAACCAAAAAATGAAGCACTTTTAAGGAAAACCAATTAAAACTTTTTTAAAATGTTTACAAAAAGCTTTGTTTTAAAACTAAGTGAGTTACGCTCAAAATAAAGTTGGTCCTCTTATTTTGGTAAAAAAAAAATCGTGAAAATCTGCCTCTGTTTAGCACCGCAAATAAAATTAATCGTTACCACTTTACAAACAATTTACTTATGTATTTTTATATGATCTGTAAGTGTAAGCAGTTTAAAATACTTATTTTTGAAAGGGTTATAGCTTAAAGGGCTTGAACGAGTCACTAATCACGAATGTATGCAAACTTTGAACAGCCATATCTAAACCAGTTTTTGTCTTTTATCCAGAAAAACAAAATGAATCTATCATATTTATAAAAGTAAAAACCTACATTTTTTTACTATTTGATATTTTTCGTATCACTAACACTTAGACGTAATTTTAAAAAAATAGCAATTTTCCGATAGTTGAGTATATTTTCTTTTTACTATAAAACCAAATTTCTGCAAAAATAAGCACTACGAACCGGTCAAACTTAGAGATCGTTAAACAGTAGGTAACATACTACTTATTACAAAGTCAAATGTAAAGCGGCAATGATTAATTTTATTTAGGGTACTAAATAGAGGGAGATTTCCACGGTTTTTTTACTAAAAAAAAAGGTCAAATTTATTTTGAGCGTAACTCGTTTAGTTTTGGTGGTAGAAACTATTATAAAAAATAAAAATAAAGCTATTTTTAAAAGGTACTTTAAAAAATTTTAATAAGTTTTGCCCGAAAATTGCTTAATTTTGTGGATATTTCACGTTGAAATATTCGATTTGGAATTTGACGAATAAGAACGCTTTTTTTATGAGCTACAACTTTGCTTTTACTGGGTTTATAGACTTCATTATTACACGATTTTTTTCGATTTTTTTTTATAAGCTCCATTTTGGCTAGGAACATTTTTTTCGACAAAATATTTACTTTTGAGTTATTTGCGAAAAACAGCTTGGAAACGTTGTTTTTTTTTTCGAAAAATCAACACTTTTAATCGCAAATAACTCGAAAAGGATTGACTTAGGTAAAAACTCTATGTAGAACTAAAATTTGCTTAGAATTAGACAATTTATCCATTTCTGGACTTACTTTAAACTCGCGTTTTGGGGGTGATATTCACCCCTTCTCGTGGGTGAATATCACCACCAAGTAAAAGCAACCAACGGTACAAATTCAACTTTTAAGTAAGTAGAACCTAAATCCAAATTTTTATCCAATTTGGAGTTGACCCTGAAAATTACACTCAAAAACGGTCATTTACGGGGCTCTAGTAGTAATACGTTATACAGGCGGAATGAAAATTAAATGTACCTATAAAAACAAACCCAATGTTTTCCAAAATTCCAAATGTTTTTATTGCACTAAAAATATAACCAGTAATGAACGCTCGTTTTCTAAGGTCAAAATGATTAAAACATATTTGGGAAACTCTATGTCACAAACTAGGCTATCGAATCTAGGTATTTTAAGTTTAGAAAAAGATACCTCTCGAACTTCAGACATCGTTCATTAATTGACAATTTAGCACAGGCAAATTCACGACGACTTGCTAAATTTAAAACTATGTTATAATGCAAAATGTTTCTGTACCAGAAAAATAAATATACATATTTATTGATACTTATTTCTTTTTTGTTACCTATATATTTTTTTACTTAGTCTCTTTCATTTACCCATATTTTAGTAATTATACTGTTATTAGTTTTCGTTATGTTTATAATAAGGCGGCCCACAAAAATTGTCGCGAGGTGCCCCCCAATCTACAGCTACGCCACTGCACCAAACATTATCTTATAAATTTATTATCGAAATGTTGGTGGATTAAGAACTAAACTAAAGTCTCTGGAAATTGCCATAGCTCAATGTAATTATCATATAATCATTTTGGTGGAAACTTGGTTAACGTGTGATTATAGCGATGCAGAATTAGGACTTATTGGTTATAATGTATTTAGAAATGATCGCAATCCTGCTGCTACAGGAAAAACTAGGGGTGGAGGTGTGTTGATTGCTGTTAAAAATGACATAAGTGCGCAGAAAGTGATAATCCCTGATTGTGAAGTAGAACAAATTTTTGTATCACTGAAAATTAATAATAAGTGCATAGTTATGAATGGAGTTTATATCCGTCCTGCATCCGACCTAAATGTATACATGTTACATTACAGTTCAGTTGAATATGTTATGGAGAAGTGTGGAAACTTGGTACTGTGTGGTGATTATAATTTACCAAATGCTTCCTGGAGTAATGACAACTTTGGATTAAATGTTGAATGTCCTGATGACTCTCCTGCTGTGTATTTGGCCAATTCTTTTGGTTATTTTAACATGTTTCAAATAAACACTTTACCTAAGAGTCGTAATGTCTTTCTAGATTTAGTATTTACAAATTTAAACAATGTTGATGTAGTTATTCCACTTGATTCGCTATTTGATAATAGTATCCATCATTCGCCTATAGTTGTAGAATTAACTGGTTTTGAAAAGCATTATCAACTGAACTACGAAAATATGTCGGATTAAATGATTACTTTGCAAGTATTAATTGGGACTTACTTTTATCAGATGATGTGAATTACAGCTTAGCAGTATTTTATGATTTTATGTATACAGGTTTTGACTTATTTGTTCCGATCAAAAAATTTAAAAAAAGTTCGTTTCCGATTTGGTTTAATGGTAAATTAAGGAAGTTGATATATTTAAAAAAGAAAATACATAAGCAGTATAAATTATTTGGTAGAAGGGAGGATTATTTAAGATTTTCTCAGTTAAGAGATGAATGTAAACAACTCTCCTCTCAATATTATACTAACTATTTGAATAACATTGAGAATGGGATTCTATTAATCCTCGACATTTTTGGACGTATATCAATAATAAACGTAAAAGTTATGATCTGCCATCTAATATGTCCGACGGTGATAGTACAGGTGATAATGCTCAAGACGTAGTTAATTTATTTAGTAAGTTTTTCTCAACTACATATTCTAATTCTAAAGTTAATCAGATCCCAATTTTTAACTATCAACAGAGTGTAAATGTGAATAATTATAGTATTGGGCTCTCAGACATAATTGATAGTGTTTTAAAGATGCCTTGGAAATTATCGCTTGGACCAGATTGTTTGCCAGCTTATGTTCTCAAGCATTGCATTTTTACTCTCGTAAAACCTATCTGCTACTTATTTAATTCCTCATTGAGTACTGGCATCTTTCCGGATTTTTGGAAAACTAGTTATTTAACACCAATTTTTAAGTCTGGTAATAAAAATGATGTTGAAAATTATCGAGCGGTTTGTCACCAATCTGTATTAACCAAACTTTTTGAGTGCCTTGTAAATAACTTTTTGACATGGAATTGTAAAGATATAATTGATGTTAGACAACATGGCTTTTCTAAAGGTAAGTCTACATGCACAAACTTAATATTGTATACTAATTTCATTACTAATTCACTTGAACAGAAGGGTCAGGTTGACGCTATCTACACAGACTTCTCTAAAGCCTTCGATAGAGTTAACCATGATCTGCTTATTGCTAAATTAAAAGGCTATGGATTTGGAGGTAAAATAATTGAGTGGATAGGTAGTTATATATCTGGTAGATGTCAGTATGTTAAATATGGAAACTGTTTATCTCAACGAGTATCTGTAACCTCAGGAGTTCCTCAGGGGTCTCATATTGGGCCTCTCTTATTTAATATACTTGTTAATAATATATCCTCAGTGATTAAAAGTAGTAATTTTCTAATGTTTGCTGATGATTTTAAAATATTTCGAATAGTAAATAACCTAGTTGACGCCTCTTTGTTACAAAATGATATTAAAAGCTTAGCTAGTTGGTGTGAGGTAAACATGCTATACTTAAATATAAAAAAATGTTTAAAATGACTTTTGGAAGATCGAGAGAGTTTGTAAATTATGATTATTGTATAAATAATGTACCATTAGAGGCACGTCATAATATTAAGGATTTAGGAATAAATTTTGATTCTAAATTAAATTTAAATATCACATTAACGAAACTTCAGCTAAAGCTTTAAAAATGTTGGGATTCATTCTAAGGAACTGTAATCAGTTTTCAGTACAAACTTTAAAAATATTATACTTTAGTTTATTTCGATCAGTTTTGGAGTATGGTTCTCTCATTTGGTCTCCCTCATATAATAGTGACATCTACAGTATCGAGAGAGTTCAGAATAAATTCTTGAGGGTATGTGCTTACAAGATTGGTTTTATTAGAGAACAATACACATATGATGATATACTATCAATACTAAATATCCCACAACTACATCATAGAAGGTGTCAAGCGGAATTATGTTTCCTTTTTAAGATTATAAAAGGATATGTTCAAGATCCAGAGTTACTGAGTTTAATAAGTTTTAATGTTAATACTAGAAGAACACGTAACACTGAGATTTTCAACATTCCATTCCACACTACAAATTATGGTCAAAATGAACCCATTACAAGAATTTTACGAACTTCCAATGAGCACAGCAATAGTTTAGAGTTATTTGGAATATCTATAGCAGCATTTAAGAAATCAGTTGAGAGATTTTGAGCATTATATAACTTAATAATAACTTAAGCTAATACTTTTATTGAATTTTGTTTAATTTTAATTTTGGTTTGTTATTTTAACGCAACCTATTGAACCTATGCTTTGTAAAGGTTGACGTCATATTTTTGTAAAAATGGTGTATCCGTAAAATAAATAAATAAATAAATAAAAAAAATAAATATTCTGGGTATATTGGACCAACTGAAATAAAAAAGACTACAACTTGGCCGGACGTACTGTATAATATACTATTATTAGTTTTTTGTATAGCTGTCAGATCGTAGAAAAAAATAAAGTGGTACAATGTTTTTGTATGAAATATATCACCTGCAGTTGAAATCTTGTTTGCAGATATCCGAGATGTGTCACCGATTCCATTCGAACGGTATATTTTACAAATACTTTCTGCATTGAACGTCACAGTCGTCACTTACAGTTAATTAATTAGTTTACACAAACATTTCTTGTCAACTGCAGAAAAAACTGCATGCAATATGACTGATGTAACTTTAGATTAAATTTTTATTTTTCTATCATTTTTAATGGCGATGAGAGTTAGTTAATAAAGTAATTGAACATTTGTGACAATCAAAATGTAAAATAAGTTTATCCTTTGTTTCTAAAGTATGATAAAAATTAGAGATACGTTTACTCTGGGCTAATTAGCAAAATACAAGGAAAGGTTATTTACCAGCAATTTTATTGCTGGAATCTAATCTTATTATTGTATGTATTAATAATATAGATATGCAAAGTCTTCAGATTGTGAGCTACTTTTTTTATAAACAAAATAGCGCCCGAAAATCGTGTTTTTTTTTCAATTTTGGTTTATAACTCCAAAGATTTTAACTTTAGAGAAAGACACCCAAATAAAAATTCACCACAATTAAATTCTGCATAGGGACGTTTTTTTTCCGATTTACTTCGACGAAAACTTTCCCCGGAAAAAGCGGGTTTTTCCCACAAAATCTTTAATATTCAACTAAACTTTTAGGTAAGTAGTTGTTAAACAATAATTAAATAACTTGGTAACATAAAAGCCCTTTCCATATATATTATAATTCCAGAAGTCTATGGAAATTGAATTAACAGTTTAGCAACAATTAAAATGTTAATTAAAAATTTACTGTCGCTATAATAACGACAATAATTATGATGCATAAGAATAGCTATGATTTTTTCATAAAAAGACACTATACCTATCTAATGCACTTTACAGAATTTAAATTGAACTATTTAGGCGGCCTCAAGAATATTTTAAAATTATAAACAATTTTTTGGTTTATAAACAAATAGAATATCTCGGGAAACATTACACTAAATTAAATCTTGAAAACGGTTTTCAAAAGACAGTGGTAGGACGCTTCTTCTAAAAGAAAAAACGTTTAGTTATGACGAGTGGTTCCTGAGATACAACCGGTCAAATTTGACCGGAATTTACGGCAAAGATATAAACAATAGGATCATAATTTCCAAACCATCACCTTTTTATTTTTGTCCTCTTTCGCTACATCAATTTTCATATTTTTAAAATCCTCATAACATATATTATTATAATAAAAACTATCGATAATACGTGTGAAAATTGCCAAAAATAGCAAAATTCCAATCAAAAATTAGGTTGAAGAAAATGTAACCCTCAAGGTTCAAAATCGGTATACGTTAACAAAACGCATTTTCTCGGCTTCCCATGGAGCAATTTCCTTCATTCTTTTTTTGTTCCCTAATAACTCGAGTAGAGCCATCGAACTAACGCATTATTAAATGTCAAACTTGCTTTTGTTTTGTTATAATAGATTAATTTATTTATAAGAACAGAAAATTACATATTTTTTTCAGTTGTAGGATTTTTTAGATAAACTTACTACAAGTGTACCTTTTAAAGTTAAAAACATAAATATTCTCATTTGAAAGCTGTATAATTATTTAAACAATTTTTATTTAAACAAATTAAAATATTGTGTTATAATAAATAAATTAATTTATTATAACAAAACAAAAGCAAGTTTGACATTTAACAATGCGTTAGTTCGATGGATCTACTCGAATTACTTGGGAACAAAAAAAGAATGAAGGCAATTGCTCCATGAGAAGCCGAGAAAATGCATTTTTTTAAAGTATACCGATTTTGAACTTTGAGGGTTACATTTTCTCCAACCTAATTTTTGATTGCAATTTTGCTAGTTTTGGCAATTTTCACACGTATTATCGATAGTTTTTATTATAATAATATATGTTATGAGCCTTTTAAAAATATGAAAATTGGTGTGGAGAAATAGGACAAAAATAAAAAGGTGATGGTTTGAAAATTATGATCCTATTGTTTATATTCTTGCCGTAAATTTCGGCAAATGTGACCGGTTGTATCTCAGGAACTGCTCGTCATAATTAAACGTATTTTCTTTTAAAAGAAGCGTCCTGCCGCTGCCTTTCGAACACCGTTTTCAAAGTTTAATATTTACCGAGATATTGTATTTGTTTATAAGCCAAAAATTGTTTATAACTTTACAATATTCCTGAGGCCGCTTAAATAGTCCAATTTCAATTCTGTAAAGTATAATAGATAGGTATAGTATCTTTTTATGAAAATATGATGGTTATTCTTATGCATCATAATTATTGTCGTTATTATAGCGACCGTAAATTTTTAATTAACATTTCAATTGTTGCTAAACTGTTCACTTAATTTCCATCGGCTTCTGGAATTATAATACATACGGAAAGGGCTTTTACGTTACCAAGTTATTTAATTATTGATTAACAACTACTTATCTAAAAGTTTAGTTGAAAATTAAAGTTTTTGTTGGAAAAACCCGCTTTTTCCGGGGAAAGTTTTCGTCGAAGTAAACCGAAAAAAACACGTCTCTATGCAGAATTTAATTGCAGTGAATTTTTGTTTGAGTGTTTTTGGTCTAAAGTTAAAATCTTTGGAGTTATAGAGCAAAAATTGAAAAAAACACGATTTTCGGGCGCCATTTTGTTTATAAAAAGAAGTAGCACACTATCTGCGGACTTTGTATGTCTATATTATTTCTGGTAAATAACTTTTCCCAAAAATGGCCTATTCTCCGATAATTAGCCCAGACTATTTTAAATAATATCTAAATGATAAATCCCAGGTTAGGTTAGGTTAAATAGGGCGTTCCAAGACTTTGACGTTTATGCCATTTATCACCCTGCTGGGAGACAAACATTGTATAGGTCATTATGAAAAGGAGTCATCTCCACTTTTTGACATTTCCACTTTGTGTCGAATTTATATTACACATAGTCTATTGCTATTCCATCTGAAAACTGGCCAACTTTCAATATTAATACCGTAAGCACAGCGTACCCCTGAAACCAGTTCCATTTGAAAAGGGGTCATCTCCTAGAAATACCTATTATATAACATGATCTGTTCATTTTGAAAACGGGTCATCATATTTTACAAAAAATTGCGGTTTCTATATATTGTTATGACCTGTTTTTATTAACTTTATATTAATTATTATTTATTTGATTAATTATTTAATTATCGCAAATCATACATAAAAAGACAATAAAAAAATCTCAGGGTGCCTTTTTATAATTAAAAAAAAAAAATGTCTAAATAATCGTACGTTATACTTATCTTCTCTCGTGGGTTCAGTATCTCTTAGTTGATCCTAATCGGGGTAAAATAGGGAAAAGAAATAAAGCCAAATATAAAATAAAAATACAGAATTGTCTTTTATATATCAAAATCGATACTCTAAAATCTATCAAATCTAAAACCTGTGGAAACAGATGTCCGAATGAAATTTTTACCACTTAAATTTATTATAGTTAAAAAAAAAACAATTTATCGGTTTGTTCCCGATGACTTTGGTAAAACAAACTAAACAAAACAAATTTATGTATTCGCAAGATTAGCTATACTTCCTATTTACTTTTAGAAATATTGGAATTTTAATTCATATGCTTTTTACTCAAAATTTAGTTTCCGAACATAAAAATATCTTTCACATAAGTTGACTGACCTTTTGCTTCACTCACTCTGATGTCTTCTCGTGACCCAAAACAGCTCTCCCCCGTTGATTATGTTAAAGGCTACTCATCAAAGCCCTCTCCGTTCTCCAGCTTCAAAACTATCAGCATACCAGCACCAATTCTCCAACAAGCCGGGACTCTTTTGACACGTACTCGATTCAAACAAAACTCCAAAAATTCTCTGCTCTCCTTCTCACAATAATACAGAATCAAAGAGGTATTTCGTCTCAATTTGATCTGTCTCTCGTTCCACTTTTCAACACTATTCTCCACTATCAAACAACCACTGGTATTTGCTAACTACTTATCCACCAAAACGTCGACCGCTCCTCAGCGCTGCCAAATAACATACTGACTTCTTTTTCAAACTCTCTCAATCATTCAAACTACCTTTCCCCTTCCAACTTGCCAAGAATCAGAAACAATATTTTCCATTCGACAAACAAACATTCATTTTCAAAATTATTCCGACCATCCTAATTATTTTCGGGGAAACTCTACAACATTTACTCGTGTTGAACAAATATATTAAAATTCCAAACTTTCTTTTTAAACCACTTTCCCAGAAAGTGATAATTACATCTACCTGTGGATTCTATAGTTCTCGTAATAAACAATCTATTTTCATTTTAAATCTAAATACATCGCCCTTTTCACTTTAATTATTCACAAAAGTCTTTAATGGTTCATCGGAAAGCTCATTAAAAAGAGAAATCCACTTACATCCAAACTAAATTCTAATAAATATTTACAGCTCAATATACAGGGTGTATCAAATTTATGTGCCCGCGTTATAAAAAAATTTTTAATTCATTTTTATTTTGCCTTTGATTGATAAAATTTAAAACACAATAACATCCCCGCCTTGTTTTGAGATAAAATCAGTATTAGTAAGTGTAACAAAAATATGATTTTCTCTCGACAACAACACTTTTCTATTGTGTCAAAATATTGAGTCCCACCTGAAAAACAATTGCTTTCTTTTTCCCAGTGTCTGTACTTAGATGGGATAGGGTAAGTTTTCGATCAAAAATTTTCTAAGTCTTTAGTCTCAAATGAATTTTCATACTTTTTGGCTACTCTGTTTTCTTCATTTATTAAATTTTCACATTTCCTCAATGTTACACGCAGTTCCTTCTCCTTTTCTTCTCCACATATCAATTTTCTTTCTTTTTCCTCCGATTCTCTACACATGTTTATTGTGTATTCTGTCTTCTCCATTTTGCATACTTCCTCTTTAAATGCCGCAGTCTCAATTGTATCTTTTCCGCCTTCTTTTTCTATTCTGATCTCTTCTTCTTCTGGGCTCATCTCATCTTTTGAGGAATCACAAGCTTCATTTTCCTGTGTCAATCTTTTTTCTTCCTTTTCTTCTTCTGGGCTCATCTCTTCTTTTGAGGAATCCCAATCTTCATTTTCTTTTGTCAATCTTCTTTCTTCTTTTTCTTCTTCTGGGCTCATGTTTTTTTCGAGGAATCCCAATCTTCATTTTCTTTTATCAATCTTCTTTCTTCTTTTTCTTCTTCTGGGTTCATCTCTTTTTTCGAGGAATCCCAGGCTTCATTGTTTTTACTTATCTTCTGCTGCTTTCTCCTCTTTCTTCCCTGTCCTTGCTTCATTGCCAAATTCATTTCCACCGTTTGTTTTTTGTCTACATTTTCCTTTTTTCGTTTCTCATGTTCCTTGTCCATTTTCAGAATGTTCGGTTCTTCTTCTTTTCCATCTGTGATTTTCATCGTGTTATTTTTGAAATCTATCACCACATATTTTTCTGACAATTCGTCCACTCCTATGATCATATCATGCATCATGTTTGGCATTATAACACATTGTAGTGCATAAAATTTCTTCCCCAATCGAACTTTTATTCGTATTCCTTCATTTATTGTTGCCAAAGTCCGTTTATGTGCGCCCACTAAATTTACCCTGGGAATTTTGTAAATCAAATTCGTCAAATCAACCTCTTCTATTAATTTCCTGTTAATCAAAGTAATTTCTGACCCAGTATCAATCATAATTTTAATCGGTTTCTCATTGATAAAACCATCTACAAATTTTAAATTATTTCCACTTTCTTTATGATTATTTCCTGCTAATTTAATAAATGCCTTCGGGTGACAAAAAATTCCTGTTTGCTCTTTTGTTTTTAGTGAGCGCCTTCGTGAAAAAACGATTGCTGTTCTTCTTCGCTTTTTCTTTCATCGTTTTGTCTCTCATCCTCATATTCGCCTATTTGCGTATTGTTTACCGCTCTTCTATTTTCTCTCGGTCTGTTGGACCCGTATCGGTTTCCACAATTTTCCTGTTCATTCCTTTTATTATCATTTCTGTCTCCTTGATTTGTGCGGGTGTTATTTCTATCCTGGTTTTCTCGGTATCTGTCTTCGTTCCATTGCCGATTTCTTTGTTCATAGTTTCCTCTTCCATTGTCTCTATTTTCGTTTTCACTCCTCGGAATAAATTCTCTTCTTGTATAGTCTCTCCTAAAGTTTTGTCTTCTATCTCTATAGTCTTGATTTTCGCGTTGTCTATAATTTTCTGGCGATCTTCTTATTTCTCTGTCCCTCATTTTTGCTTTTCGTATTTGTAAAAATTGGCACAAACTGTCGATATCTTTGTAGTTTTGTAACGTTATGTGATCTTCTAAGGTATCTTCAAAATGTCTGGCTATCAGTTCTACTATATTCTGTTCGGACGAATTATTGTAGTGTAGGTGTTTTGCATTGTTGTATATTTGTAGCGCGTATGTTTGTTCTGAAATGCTCATTCTATCATGGTACCTCCCATTTTGCAATTCCTTGTTTATTTCTAGCTGTTGTATTTTTCCCCAGAAATAACTCAGGAACTTTTGTTCGAATTTATGCCAATTGTCCAATTCTTCTTCTTTGCTATCGAACCATAAACTTGCCTCATCTTTAAGATGGTTCCTTATCGTTTCTTTGGCTGTCTCGAAGTTACCGATGTATTGTATTTTCTTTTTTAAATTGTTTATGAAAATTACTGGGTGTAATTTTTTTACATCCCCGCCAAATCTTATTTTCACATCCTCTGTACTATGGATAATCGTTTCCCTTCTTTCTCCGGAATTTTGTTGATTCTTGATTTCCTCCATTTGTCTTTCTATTTCTCGTCTGTCCTCTTGTAATGCGTTTTCCAACTTATTTTCCAAATTTTCTAGTTCCTTTTTCTGGCAATTTGTTAACTCCTCCATTTTGTTTTGAATTTTCATTTCTTGTTCTTTCATGTGGTCCTTCATTATCATTTCTTGTTCTTGCATGTGATCTTTACTTTTCACTTCTTGCTGTTCTATCTCGTTTTTCATTGCTGTCAAACATCCTTTTATTTCCTTTTCATACTTTTCTATGCGTTCCTCTATTTTCTTATTGTTCTCTTCTATTGCTTGTTTTGTTTCCTCCTGATTTTCTTTCATTGCTCGTTTTGTTTCTTCCTTATTTTTATCCATTTTCTTTAATGTTTCTTCCTGATTTTTATCCAGTTTTTGTTGTTTCATCCATTTTATCCAGTTTTTGTGACTGGAGTTGCATTAGTTGTAATAATTTATCTATTCCTGATAACTCCAGTTTTTCTGATAGTTTTTCTGATGATGTTGCTTCGAAAATGTCTTCTTGTTCTATATGTTCTTCTTGTTCGAAATGTTCGTCTTGTTTTTTATTTTCTTTGCTTTTGCTTCTGGTTGTTATCGACATGTAGTTAAAATTTTATCCCCGCCTAATATGAAATTCGAAAATACCTTGTATGCTGTCGAGACGAAAATTTTTTTCTCCCCAAATATAATCAATTTATCCCACAAATTTTTAAATATTTCAAAATTCAAATCAATCAAAAATAAAATAAATATGTAAAATTGTACCTAGATAAAAAAATTAAGTCAAACAAATATTTCAAAAATTTTAAATATATCAAACTTTTTCCGACGGGCAAATAAATTCTCCTTCACCTGTTTTCCGTTTCCTATTCCCTTCAAATTTACAACCAGAGATACTTTAATGTCCTACGTTGGTTCGCCATGTTGTTATGATCTGCTTTTTATTAACTTTATATTAATTATTATTTATTTGATTAATTATTTAATTGTCGCAAATCATACATAAAAAAACAATAAAAAATTCTCAGGGTGCCTTTTTATAATTAAAAAAAAATGTCTAAATAATCTTACGTTATACTTATCTTCTCTCGTGGGTTCAGTATCTCTTAGTTGATCCTAATCGGGGTAAAATAGGGAAAAGAAATAAAGCCAAATATAAAATAAAAATACAGAATTGTCTTTTATTTATCAAAATCGAGACTCTAAAATCTATCAAATCTAAAACCTGTGGACACAGATATCCGAATGAAATTTTTACCACTTAAATTTATTATAGTTAAAAAAAACAATTTATCGGTTTGTTCCCGATGACTTTGGTAAAACAAACTAAACAAAACAAATTTATGTATTCGCAAGATTAGCTATCGATGGCTTAGTGTGAAAACCTCTTATCTCATTTTTTTTTCGAAAATGACATTTTGGTAGTTTTAGTTTGAAAACCTTGTATCTCACGATTTACAACTGTTAGAAAAAATCCAAATACACTAGACTATTTTCTACAGCCGAAAAAAGAAACCACGTATATCAATTGCTCTCTTGATTTAGTGTGAATACCACGTATATTTATAACCAAGACTTTGGTACTTACTTTGGAGTATTTGTTTGAGAGAATCGACTTGGAGAAATGTTTTTTGTAAACAGTGAAAGGTAGTCCTGCATACAGAAACATTTTATGAACCTTAAATCAAAAGATTTGTACTGTATCAACCTAGTATTTGAAGGTGTGCAATAAGCTATGAAAAATGAAAACCTCGTAAATAATAATAAACACAACCTCATTTAAGATGAAAAACACGTATATCAAGATATACGGGGTTATCATAGTTACTTGGCCAAAGGCTCTATATACTGCAAGGATATTTACGTGTTTTTCATAGATAATATTTGTATTTACAATTTAATAGCAACATTTAACGCTTTTAGCTCTAGGCCAATATCAGATATTTGTCTCAATATGCTCGAATTAAAATTATGTAACGGTAATTTTTGTTTTTAGGTTATATTATGCAGAAAATCAGTTTTTTGCCTCTCCTGTAAAATTGTAATTTAATGAGATACGAGGTTTTCACACTAAGCCATCGCTATACTTCCTATTTACTTTTAGAAATATTGGAATTTTAATTCATATACTTTTTACTCAAAATTCAGTTTCCGAACATAAAAATATCTTTCACATAAGTTGACTGACCTTTTGCTTCACTCACTCTGATGTCTTCTCGTGACCCAAAACAGCTCTCCCTCGTTGACTATGTTAAAGCCTACTCATCAAAGCCCTCTCCGTTCTCCAGTTTCAAAACTATCAGCATACCAGCACCAATTCTCCAACAAGCCGGGCCTCTTTTGACACGTACTCGATTCAAACAAAACTCCAAAAATTCTCTGCTCTCCTTCTCACAATAATACAGAATCAAAGCGGTATTTCATCTCAATTTGATCTGTCTCTCGTTCCACTTTTTAACACTATTCTCCACTATCAAACAACCACTGGTATTTGCTAACTACTTATCCACCAAAACGTCGACCGCTCCTCAGCGCTGCCAAATAACATGCTGACTTCTTTTTCAAACTCTCTCAATCATTCAAACTACCTTTCCCCTTCCAACTTGCCAAGAATCGGAAACAATCTTTTCCATTCGACAAACAAACATTAATTTTCAAAATTATTCCGACCATCCTAATTACTTTCGGGGAAACTCTACAACATTTACTCATGTTGAACAAAGATATTAAAATTCCAAACTTTATTTTTAAACCACTTTCCCAGAAAGTGATAATTACATCTACCTGTGGATTCTATAGTTCTCGTAATAAACAATCTATTTTCATTTTAAATCTAAATACATCGTCCTTTTCACTTTAATTATTCACAAAAGTCTTTAATGGTTCATCGGAAAGCTCATTAAAAAGAGAAATCCACTTACATCCAAACTAAATTCTAATAAATATTTACAGCTCAATATACAGGGTGTATCAAATTTATGTGCCGGCGTTGTAAAAAAAATTTATTTTAATTTTTATTTTGCCTTTGATTGATAAAATTTAAAACACAATAATATTAAAACCAAAAAACACATAAAAACAGTTATTTTACTGATAGTCTTGATAAAAAGATTTTACCTCTCCTGCAAAATTTAAAAAAAGTGGAGGTAACCCCTTTTCAAAATGACTGATTCTGTAGTAATTGAACAACTTTATTTAGTGTTAAGCAGTGCAGAAATACTGAATATGGGTGAATATTTTCGAAAATTGTTGGTAGACAATACAGAATCTGTATTGTTGATGTTTCCAATGACTAAGTTAAACGAGAGTGGAGACAGTTTTCCAAGCGTAAGTAACATGGACAAAGTTAGTTTTTAGCATTTTTGTTAGTTTTTTGCATTTTATAGCATTTAACCATTGTTTTTGTTTCTCAAATGATAACTTATTTAATTCAGTTTTATGCTTAAAAATATAGCAGTAATGGTAACCGATAAAACTGAACTTTATCATGGTTACTTCGCATTCCATACTTTAACACACAACAGAAATGAGGAATATTATTATCTTTTTAAATTAATTATTTCAGCGAAAATGTTAAATTAACCATTGTACAAAACAAAATCACAAAGAAACGTAACTAAAATGATTTAAAACATATTAAGAACTAACAGAACAACATTTATCATTACCTCCTAGCTGCCGATTGATTTAATTTTGAAAGTATGTTAGAATGCCCTATAAGAATGGGCGCTTAACAACCATTTTACTCAACCTAACCTAAGAGGTCTATTATGAATTAACTCTAGGCTAAAGTTGTCTTTTCAGCCCAGACTTTTTAATAAAATCTGTTCCAATCTGTTGTATGGCTCAAATTGATAATGATTGATAAATCTATTGAACCTTATCTTATCCAACTCCGGGCAGCTACACTTAAAATGTTCCATCGACTCATCATCAGCCTAACAAAATCTGCAACCAGCACTTTCTCTCAGGTCGATTTTATCATTGTATTTTGTATCCTTCAAGATGACAGTGTCCTGTTAGTTAGAAGAAATATAATGATTCGCAAATAATTCCTGTATACTGTGTATACTCTAGTACCAAGTCCTTCATGGATTTTAAAACTATATGTCTACCTGCGTCTCCTCTATCCATATTATGTAGTATTATGTACAGTCGGAAAAATGAAAGAATACCCATGAACGAACATATAAAACACGCTGTATTTTCCTGTCACCGTGTCACACAAAAAATTGCCCGGGACAAGTACAAGTAATAATAATTATTACATGTACTTACGCTGGCCAATTTTTTGTGTGACACGGTGACAGGAAAATACAGCGTGTTTTATATGTTCGTTCATGGGTATTCTTTCATTTTTCCGACTGTATAGACATCTCTTCTGTTATGATTAAGCACGCTTGTCGTTGAAGCTTACTCAGTCTCTATCTTGTCTTTTTTGGTTGGATTAAGACCACCAGACTAGTGTTACATACGAAATCGCAGGTCTGAATATAGACATTATAGCCAGTACATCTTTCTGGGTTCGTATGTACTACATCATTCCTCACATATATATTTTTTTTTCATGTCCAAAGGAAAATCTTAATTTTATTGGATATTGTTTTTAGATAAACGTTCGATGTAAGTCACTTATCTTATATTGCTTATAGATATATGAGTTCATTTGCCACTTTGACAGTCCCTTAATACAAAGCTTTTCTTTTTCAAGTTCATCTTATACTGAAGGTTATGCAGACCCTGTGGAGTACCGCTCTAAATAGCTCTGCACTACTGCATTCAAACGTTTCCTTTAAGTTCTTTATCTTCATTTGCCGTGCTCCATTATTGAGCGTTGGTTATTAAGCTGGCTATGGTAATTTTGTTGACGGCAGCTCGGAAAAGGGGTGCAGAGGATCTGTTAAACCATCCTCTTAGGTTTCTAGGCCATGACGTTCCGCTTCCACCTGGCCCTTTTCCTCCGTCTGCCTTGCCTTTTATATTAAATGGAGTATATTATATAATATGTTTTTTTAATATAATATGTTTTTTATTTGCAGAATGATATGTAACCGTACATTATAATATTTACATATTAAATTTAATAATACATTTCTGCAAAAAAGAGATGACAAACAGCTAGGCTGATACAATGAAGTGTCGTCCCTTTATTACTATAAACAAAAACAAGTGATATATGACATTTAAAAAAATACAAAGAAAAATAATTGCTATTTACTTTCTTGTAAAATACTTTTGTACTTAGTCTTAAATGTACTTATTGGTAGATATTTTAGTTTTACTTGGTTATATATTTTAAAAATCATATATGTGAATGATCCTTGAAATTTAGTAGTTCGGTGAGCAGGTGATGATATTTGGCCTCTGAAGCGAGTATGTATGTTGTGCACATCACTGCGAAACGTAATTTTATTGTATAAATATGGTGGAGACTTATATAATATTATTTTATGATACAATCTGGTCAAATGTAACTCTCTTCTACTCTTCATATTTAACCATTTAGCTTCAATCAGTTTATGGCTAATTCTTTCGAATTTTCTGATACCGTAGATGTACCGGAGACAAGAGTTTTGAGCCCTTTGAATACGTGTTGTTTCTATATTGTCAAGGCACGGACCGTATACTGTATCACAATAATTAAAGTGACTGAGAACCATTGTATCACACAATAAAATTTTTGTCTTTTGATCTAAAATGTGACGATGCGGAAAAAGCATTTTTAGATTGGTATAAGCCCGTTTAATGCACTTATTCACATGACTGCCAAATTTGAGATATGTATCTAATTATAAACCTAAATTTCGTGCCACATTAACAGATAATACATCAACACCATCAATTGAGACTGATAGTTGCTCTGAAATGACGTCTTTGTTTTTTCCGAACACTAACATTTGAGTTTTAGTGGGATTTATGATTAACTGATGTCTTTTTGAAAAGTTTACGAGTTTTGACAATTTTGTATTAATACGTTCATTTGTGATAATACTATCAAACTCGGTTATACTAATTTTTATCTGAGTATCATCTGCATAAATGTAAGCTTTACAATAATTGTAAAGCTTGAAAATTATTTTCTAAAACAGTAGATACGTTACTTGCATATAGACAAAATAAAACCGGTCCCAAAACTGAACCTTGGGCACACCACAAAATATATTTTTTTTTAATTAGATATTCCCGAACTTGTTTCCACAAACTGAGACCTGTTAGTAAGATAATGTTTAATAAATTTAATAGCATTTGGAGAGAACCCTACATATTGCAAAATATTGAATAATAACTGATGATTTATTGTGTCAAAAGCATTTGTATAATCCACAAGTATTAGTATACTAGAATTTCCCTTATCTATGTCTCGAAGTATGTCATCGGTAACTTCCAATAGCGCTGTTGCACAGCCGTAGCCCCGCCGAAAGCCTGACTGACTAGTTGGTAAAATATCATATTGACTTGTATGTTGTTCAATTTGATTTTTTATTATTTTTTCTAAAACTTTCGACAACACAGATAAAATGGAAATAGGTCTGAGTTCACTCATACTAGTTATGTTGGATTTCTTAGGCAAAGGAAAAACTTTTGATATTTTCAATTCATCGGGAAAAACTGACAATTCAATACAGGTATTAACAATATTAGTTATGAATGGTAAAATGTATGGGCAACATAGCAAAAGCATGTCAATTTGTAATTCGTCGACTCCCACTGCTTTAGTTTTAATTTCTAGTAAATATTTATACACAGTATTTGTATTAACTGTGATGAAATTCAATAATTCATTAAAATTTGCCTTTAAATTATTATTATAGAGAAGTAATAAGTTCTGATCTGGCTTGGTCATATTACCAGTTACTAAAAAAATGATTATTTAATTATATTATTAGGATTATCTAAATTTTGCGGTATTTCTCTATTTGCCGGTTTCGAACGAATATCCAACTTTCTGATTTGTTGCCACATTTGTTTACTATTTCTACCATAAGTATTCAAACAAAAATTAAAATACCTCTTCTTTTCGTTTCTTATTGCAACAGTAGTGAAATTTTTCAAATCTTTGTAATACTGGTAATGAGCTGGACGTTTTTTTGTTCGGTATTTAGAAAGAGCTTTATCTCTCAGCTTTATCAATAGTTTTATGTTATCTGTAAGCCATGGAGGATTTATTTTTTTTGTTTTTTCTTTTTCTAATAGGAGCTAATGTATCAAAAATATTTAGCATTAACTGATTAAAAAGTGAAACTTTACCATTAATATTTTCTAACCGAAATATTTCTTCGAAAGGAGACGAATATAAAAAATCTTCCAATAAATTTTTATCTATGTTAGTTAAATTTCTTGTATATATAACATTTTCTTTATTACTGATATCAAAATTTAATGCACAAAATACTAACTGATGATCAGAAGTAATAAATAGTTCTTTATTACCATGAATGTAAGAATTGTTTTGATTTGAAATTAAAATGACATCAATAAGTGATTCACCAGTAGCTGTGATTCGAGTAGGTTCATTAATTATTTGTTGCAGATTAAATATTTCTGTAATGTTAATAAACTTAGCCTGAGTGGCGCATAACATGGCCAAAAAATTCAAATATGCGATTTTTATAATAACATAGGTATATAAGTATAGCATAATAGCGATAAGTACTTCAGTTTTTGAATTTTGATAGTTGTTAATATTATTTTCTAATGTTCTCATTACCTTCATGTTTAACATTTTTTGAATCCATGATAATCGAAGAATTCTTCTATAACACCAAAATTTAAAGGCAACCAACTTATTTATATGCACTTGTTTAGTGTCTACATGTCCGAGCCATAAAGAAGAGTAGATAACGAATATGCAACACTGAAGCAACCTTCATCATCATCAGTAGCTCGACAACCCTTTTTGGGTCCTGGTTTATTCTAGGATTTTCCGCCATTCTGTTCTGTTCCTTGCTCTGTTTTTTTAGTTAGTAATCTTAAGTGTTTTCAGATCTTTTTCCACTTGTTCCATGTATCTAAGTTTGGGTCTTCCCTTTGACCTTCTCCCTACTGGTGTCTGCCTCATTATATGTTTTGGTGTTTCAGTCTCCAACATCCGTTCAACATGGTCCATCCAGCGCAGACGTCTGATCTTTAGGGATGTTCTGACGTCGGGTTCGTTGTGTGCTGCGTATAGTTCAAAATATTTTATCTTCCGCGTCATACGTCATGTTCTTTCATGTGTCTAAGTCTAAATCAACCTTAACCAACCTTATGTCCCGACAACAAAGGAACTTTTTAAGTTTAATGAATGATGCAAGTGCTATTTCAATACGTGTATTAATTTCTTTGTTTTGGTCTACATTTGTTGTTATCCATGTAACAAAGTATTTGTAGGTATCAACAATCTCAATAATTTCAGTATCTTCAAAATAAATTGGATGTTTGCATATACTGATTAAGTCATGATAATGCATTGATTATTCTTTAAATTCATTTTAAGTCTGTATTTATGAGAGCATTTATTAAAGCGTTGCATTATCTTCTGTAAATCATTGTTTTTATCCGTCATTATTACTGTATAGTGTGCAAAACATGAGTTATTCAAAACTTCTCTATTTTTGATATCTCGGATGTTCTGGTTGTCAACTCTTACTTTAGTAGTTTGAGTACAATACAGATTAGATATAATTTTCATACCACGACGGTCAATATGTTTGCTTTTTAATAAATCTATAAGCTTTTAATGTTGAACCTTACCAAATGCCTTTTCAAAGTTTACAAAACATAAGTACATGTCCTGATTCATGTCCATGTATCTCTGGGTCAGCACATTTAAGCCGAACAAAGCATCCATTGTGACCATACCATTTCTATAGCCACATTTTGTATCACTTATTTCATATTCAAGACTTTTAACATTTATGCTGCGTATTATTTTCAAAAATGTTCTAAGAGTATGTTGTTCTGTGATCTTAGCAGGTTGTTGTACTTTCCTTTTTGGGTATTGCTAAAAAGGTCGATTGCGATCACACAGGGCGCACATCAATGATTGCACCTTATACAGTACTTTCCAGAGTTCCTGTTCTTATTTCTCTAACATAAATTACATTACCTCTGGTTGCTTATTACTGGAGGCGGTTGCATTTCTCTTAGTTTAGTTCTAGCGAGATAGCTATTAGCTTTTGTTTTATTGTAAAATGCAGTGATTTTTCATGATTTTATCTGTTAATCTAATTTTTTATAGTAACTTGTCTCCTTAGTTCTAAAAGTATTTTTTTATAATTCGAACAATTCGTATTCCTATCTGGATTTTTTTATCTAAAGTTTATAAAAGAGATCTGTCATCAGCATGGATTAAAACTTAACGTTAAGAAAACTAAATATATCGTCCTATTAGAGGTAAAACTCACTAAGTGCACTTTTTTGAGATTTTGACATTTTCATTAATTTGAACTCAATACGGTACTACCCAGCTCTGGAGAAGTCACCTGGGGCTCTAACCCTTCTAATTTCTGAGATAATTTATGGTATAATTCACTAAGTGCATTATTGTGAATTTAGGTTTCAGGGCAAAACTCATTAAAACGTATTATTGCACTTAGTGAATTTTTCCTTCCAATATGGAGTGTAATATTGTGAATTTCGGTTTCAGGGTAAAACTCATTAAAATTTATTATTGCACTTAGTGAATTTTTCCTTACAATCTGGAATGCCGAATCTATGGTACAATTCACTAAGTGCATTATTGTGAATTTAGGTTTCAGGGCAAAACTCATTAAAACGTATTATTGCACTTAGTGAATTTTTCCTTCCAATATGGAGTGTAATATTGTGAATTTCGGTTTCAGGGTAAAACTCATTAAAATTTATTATTGCACTTAGTGAATTTTTCCTTACAATCTGGAATGCCGAATCGGTACTTAGTGATCTTTTAAACAATACATTAGATAACATAATCGATTTTGCGATTAAGCAGGCGACTTGGGTGTTACATTGTATTGTTGAACCTGTACAAACTGTAGGTAGTCTAGATTTAGACTGCAGTCTAGATTTCATGTTCCTCGTTCTTGTATCGCCGGCGATTGAGGATTCTTGAAGCTCCCAGAGGGAGGACGGTGATCTTAATCCCAAAAACTAGAAGAATAATGCGTATAAGTGACAATCAAGAAGTTAAAAAATCAAATTGTACCTTTGCCAAATAGTATCCAAAAACTAGTAGATGGCAAGGGTAAATTAAATGGAATTAATTACTAATAGTTAAACTAATAGTTGATCTGATTACTAAAAGCATATCAATAAATGAAATAAAATATAGAAACCAAACACACGGTTGAACATTTGGAGGTTAGAGAAAAAAATTATAAAAACTGTTAGATGTAGAAATATAATTATTAGAAAAAAAATGAATTTTCTTACCCCAAGAGAGAATATGTGTTAATGGATTAAAATGAAGATAATATTCTTCCCTTCCATTTTCAGTTTGTGTCAGGGAGTAGTGATGAAAAGTGTCACTGTCATAATAATATCAGCGAACACACAACACAGAACATGAAATTTGAAATAACGCCTATAGAACACAAGATTAGATCAGATGCTACAATGTAAGATTATGAAATATGTTCAGTATGATTTAGATTAAAAGAGAGTTGCCTATAGAACGAGCGTCAAACATGTTTTTAACGTAGAAGCAAGTTAAAACGAATACAAAAGATAACTATTAATGAAATATTAAAGAAAATAAAATAAAATATTTATTTAAAAATAAAATAGCAAAGGTGTAACGTTTGTAACGTTACAATATGATCTTTAGCATTTTGATCATTCAGGGAAAAATCCACGGTAAACGTGGTCCTGGTAGAAGAAGAACATCATGGCTGAAAATCTAAAGCATTGGTATGGAAAATCGTTATTCAGAGCTGCTGTTAATAAAGTCACTATAGCGAATATGGTAGCCAACATAATGTCCAACGATCGATAACGGTCATAGAACTAGAGGAAAGTTTATAGGCACTGATTGCACCTATGTGCAATAAATGAAAACATATTGCCTTCGGCCACCGACTACTTTTTATTCGTGTAGAGTATTATTTTCCTAATTTATCAGTTATGTCTATTGCAGCCTTTGTTCTATTATAGAGTAAAATGATGTCTGGTTGAGAATTATATTCCGCTCCATACATTTGCAATCGACTCGCGATTCGCGATATCTGATTGCGACTCCCGAGCCGCAATCAGATTTCGCCTATATTTTTAATCTGTACTTATCCGGGTGACGTTTGGCATATATACTCTAAAACGAGCTCTGTTTCGGAATGCGACATACTTTTCATCAAACCACATTTGTTCAGGGGGATTATACGATTTTTTTGCAGTTTGAAATAAAATCATCAAAAACGTCCCCAATTTGAGCTAACTTACATATGGGGAGAATATTATGAGAGGAGCACTTGAAGAATGGTATTTCAATAAATGGTCATAAAATAAACAATATACGTTTCGCAGATGACGCAGCCCTTCTTGCAGAGCTGATTGATCTTATAATATGACTAGTCGAAAACGAAAGTCAAATATTTCGCACACCTAGTTCAATTGTGCCACAACTGCAAAAAATTCGAATTTTGGGTTAAGGCTGTAAAATATTGCCTATATAATTGCCCATCTAATGCAATACAGCCTGAACTAAAATATTGTTTTGGATAAGTATAAAGTAAGATACTTCGGTATTTCACTGTAGGGTTTTTGGAGGTTTTGAAAATGCAATACGGCCATAACTGGGAGATGTGGCGATAATATACACTGCCACAATACAACCCATGTAATTCAATACGTTCAATACGGCCGCAACTGCAAAAATCAAGAGAGATGTGGCGATAATATACACTGCCACAATACAACCGGTATAATTCAATACGGCCACAACTGCAAAAATCAATTGATTTTTTCATTATATTGCCGCCGTATCTCCTAAGTATTATTTTATAAATGACTTTCTTCACAATGCAGTATCGCCATAACTATCAAAATAATAATGTTTTATTTTTAATAAATTGTAATAAGATCCAGCCAATAAGTGTATAATTTACTACCTAAATTGTAATTTTGAAGCCAGTCTCTCTCAAAATAAATTATTTAAAGGGCATAACGCATTTACTACAGAACGTTTTGCTCATTTCTCGAGAATATTGTGTTTTGCACTTGTGGCACTATTGAACTAGGTGTGCGATTTGGTCTGCAATTAAACATATCAACTAGAAAGACCATTATAGTGGGTAGACTACATTACAATCATCCACACATAATCACAATTGACCGATTTGAGGTTGTGAGCTCATACTTATATATGGGATCATTAATCACAAATACAGGGTCACTACAGGAAGAAATAAAACGTAGATGCGATCTAGCAGAAGTTGCCATAGCAAAAATGACCACAATATGAAAGGATTCTCAAATTTCAACAGCGTTAAAGATAAGGTTGATCAACTGTTTAATATTAGTCTGGGCTGATTATCGACGAATAGGCCACTTTTGGGAAAAGTTATTTACCAGCAATTTTATTGCTGGAATCGAAGCTTATGATTATATATATTAATAATATAGGTACGCAAAGTCCGCAGATAGCGTGCTACTTTTTTTATAAACCAAATGGCGCCAGAAAATCGTGTTTTTTTCAATTATTGCTCTATAACTCCGAATATTTTAACTTTACAACAAAAACACTCAAATAAAAATTCACCGCAATTCAATTCTGCATAGAGATATGTTTTCCCGATCTGCTACGACGAAAACTTTCCTCGGAAAATCCGGGTTTTCCCAACAAAATTTTTAATTTTCAGATAAAATTTTAGATAAATAATTATCTACCAATAATTAAATAATTTGGTGACTTTAAAGCCTTCTTGGTTTGAATTATAGTTCCAGAAGCTGGAGGAAATTGAACGAATACTTTAGCAACAATTCAATTGTTAATTAACAATTTACGGTCGCAATAATAACCAAAATAATTATGATACACTGATCAAACTTTGAAATTTTATAAAGATGAGATGCCTATTTAACATTTTGTCGACAAAATATAATTTTTTTTTTGCATAATCTTTAAATGTTAAAAAAAAATAGTTATAAACAAAGTAACGTTTGTCAGAAAGTTTTTATTATATTCAATTTTTAAAAAATAGTTAAAATGCGTATTTCAAATATCTTGAAAAAGAATGTTTCATAACTTTTTTACAACCATTTGCAAAAAAGTTATGAAACAGCAAAATAAACTCAGCTAAAAAAAATAGGATTACTGCGTTGCTTATAATTTTTTTTAATTCTTTCAAAGCGTAAAAGTGAGTTTAAGGTACAAGCTAATTACTTACAAAAAAATATCGATTATTAGTTTAATAGTTATATTCTAATTAAAGATTATATATATATATATATATATATATATATATATATATATATATATATATATATATATATATATATATATATATATATATATATATATATATACATCCCGCTATCATATTGACACCTTTTCACGTTGCAGTCATTTGGCATCACCAAGAAATGCTATCATTTTCTAGATATAAACCGTGAATGTTCGCTTAATACACTGCTTTAGGCTTGGCACCGTTGTCGGATTTTGAGCAATCCGATTTATTTATATATTTTATTCCTTACACTATACAGACAATTTGACTCCCGTAGGTCAAAAACATTGCTTAAACATCATTTTGGTAACAACAGGATGTTGCCAAGATATATACTTTTACGGAAAAGTCAGTACCTAGTTAGATACATAATAACGATCGTTTCACGTTAAAAGTATTCCATTCGCACTCAGGTAAAAAACCATTGTAGGCTCTTGGGTCTGAAAGGGTTCCTGAACGAGTTTAATAATTCACTTGGCATTTTATTTCATTTAGTTGAAATATATCAGATTTTGTTTGTAACGAATTTCATAATAGCTATTTAAATTATTTTTTTGTTAACAAAAACAAATTTTAAAGTTTGACATTTGAAAAATTAATTTTATATTGCCATTTTCATGACATAGTGAATGGTTAATTGCATTTATAATAATTGAATGGGTCATTGCGAAACAATATACAGTGCGTCCATAAAGTAACGCATAAATTCATTATTTCATAAACCGGGGACTTTAAGGAAAGATACCGAAACAGGTCGATTTTTATTTTTAAATTACAATTTTTTGGCATACATATCATACTAGTGACGTCATCCATCTGGGCGTGATGACGTAATCGTTGATTTTTTAAATAAGATTAGGGGTCATGTAATATCTCATTTGAAAGGGTTTGTAATTCTCTATTCAATAATAGAAACGTTAATATAATTATTTATACAGGGTTTACGAAATAATGAATTTATGCTTTACTTTATGGACGCACTATATGTTACAATGTGTAAATTTTTCAGGAAACGTAAAAATATTTCCATTAGCAGTTAAAGATTCTGATAGTAATACTATATTTTATATAAGTATTATGGGTTATAAATGCATCTATCTGAAAGACCAAAAAAGTCTAAATGTTGCGTATTTTTTTGATATTATGTTTTAAAGTTTGTGAACGTATGTTGTTTTCGAAATGAAACCATAATTGGTAAAGTTTTTTCTTTATTTTCAACAAGAAACAGGCATAATACGTAGAAATTTGCGTTAAATGCTACTAGGAGCACTCCCGAATCATAATTATTTACAATGTATATACATTGTAAATTCCAAGTCATGATTTCCAAAGTTTACACATTGTAAATTATGATTCGGGGGTGCTCCTAGTATCATTTAACGTGTCTTGGTTTGTTTATTTCTACTGCATCTTTACTGTTTCTGTTAACTAATCTAAACGTAGAGATATTTTTTGAGATTCTTTAACTCTTTTATTGCTGGGGTTTGTCACACCCCACCTGTCTGTTAGTGGCAAAAAAGTTCACCTGTCGGATGCCGGGGTAAAACATGACAAATTAGACGTCGAATGAAAGCTTATAACCCAAAGATGGTACTAAAGGTGAGAAATTTGGCCTCCGACTTCAGGATAAAGAGTTGCAACCCGAAGTATTGTTCTAAATTCGCATAAATAGTACAAACTATGTATTATTCGACGCGCCTTAGAAAGACGAGAACAAATATATACTTCCGGTTTTATGTCTGTCTCCGTCCGTCTGTCAGATATAATGACATGATGAGGTCGAATGAAAGATTATAACCCATAGATGGTACTAGCGATTAGAAATTTAACGCGCATTAGAAAAATGAGAAAAAAGAAATACTTTTTTTAGTTTTTATACCACTTCGGTTAAAATGGTGTACCCGGAAGTGACACACATAGTCACAGAAAAATATACTTGATCAATTTACGTGTATTAAGAAGTCGAAACCGAATTTTTAATTCTGGTTTTGATGTCATATGCGGTTAAAAAATTGTCTGGAAGTTGGGCAAACCTTACTCAAAATTAGTCAAATCTTATAGACCTGGTATAGTACCAAATAAAGTTGATTAATAGCAAGCTGAAAATTTGTTAATAGCTTAACGGTGTCTAGTGGGACAAACTTTGATGTCCGGGAACACTGGAACAGGGGAAGTTTTAATTGTGGAACAGGTTAAAAATTTGAAACGTAAGACTACGAAAATATTCCATGTATTTTGTCAGACAGAACTTCCAATTTATTTGTTACCCTTTCATTAAACTCTCGTGCAAAAATCATTGCTGCATGTGGATAATTAAAAATTGCGAGGAAAAGCGCCAGAAAATGTAAGGATAATAAATGTCTGTAATAATAAATCAATTTAAAAATATTTCGTCTTAAATTTAGAAATTTCTTCTTTGTATAAAAACAAGAGAAATACTGCATATTTTTTATAATAAATGATTTAACCCTTAACTGGTGACCATGCGTCTCACAGACTCCGCACGTTTATTAACGCGTCCGCGTTTCTCGCCACAAATACGTAGCAACCTGTAATTCGGTGTACCTTCCTAGCTTTTAGAGTATATTCGAATGTGTTAATGAGGGGTACCTCGCTTGTCCCGTTTTCGAAATATTTACGTCGCGGAGTCTACTAGACGCAAGGTCACCATTAGTGTTACGTTAATACGGATAGTTCTCGTAAAGCTGTAAGAGTATTAGACGATGTTTTCGAAGAAATGTGCACAAAATTATACAATGAGGCGAACAGTGACATTACTGATGAGGATGTGGAAGAAGGATATTATATAGAAAGTGATGAAATTTGTATAAATTGTACCAGAGTAGAATAGATTTTTAACGTTTTTTGTGATTTGCAGGTTTTGTGCAGAATTGCAATTATGTTGTTTTAAACAATATTTTATGTAAAATGGACCCATTTTTAAACATACATATATGATATTTGTTTGTATATGTTTAAGTTTTTTTGGAATATGACTTTAAAAATTTTGTGTTATAAAACATGTTAGGTACCATTTTTTCTGTTTTTGTTATAAGTCCTACAGTTTGATTTTTTTCTTTTTGGCTAAATAAAAATGACATTACAATATTGTTTTATTATTAAAAACTGTTTTATTGCATTTTTTAGGTACCAGCTTGACACAAACAGCTTTTTTTAGCCAGGAGTCTGTTAGACTCATGGTCACCATTTATGTAATTAAAAATAGGGTCACCAGTTAAGGGTTAAAATCGAGTAGTGAAGACAAAACAAAAACTTAATGTGTCAAAATATTGATTAGTTACTGCAGAACTACAAATGTTATGTGGAGCTAGTAGTACGGGATCCGAATATAGGTCGACCTGTACCCATCTGCTTGCAGGATGAAACATTTTTATTAAATTTCATACATAGACAAATATTTCTAGCATGGGTTGCCTATCAAAATCGTGTCATAGATATCCTTAAGGGGGCCGAAGGGGTTGAAACCAATATTCCAAACACCATTTTTTTTAAGTATGGTAGATTTATTTTATTTCTAAATTAAATAGGCATATTCAGTATAATTCGTAGATTACTCAAGAAGAAATCCAAAGAGTAGGTACTACTGAAAAATAAGCCAACGGCGGCAAATTTGTAAAAGACACCTCAAAATATAATGAATTTTGCGGTGGATATCAAAACTCATCGTTAGATCATGGTAAACCAAAAATTCAAAAAATTTTATTAGGTTATGAGTTTCTCGAGGTAACGCTGTCGAGTTTTTTAGTTTTATCTAATTTTGACTTTTTGATATCAATCAGAAGTCTAAACAAAGAATTGTTTTGCAAAAAAGGGTGAAAATTCAACATATTTATTATTGTTAACCCGCCATTACACGCGCTATGAGGGAATCCCTCACCATATTTGTTTATAACCAATGAAATTGTGTAAACTAGTACGATAACCTTAAGCACCCAGGAATGCCTTTGGCATGGTTCATGAGAGGGTATGAAAAAGTTATAGAATATTTCAGGCGGTCAGTGTGCTGTGTGATAGTTGAAAGAAGAGACATCCCTCTTCAAGTGAGGGAATTCCTCACTGCGCGTGCAATCATGGTGAAATCACGTTTCTGTTATCTCAAAGAAACTTTTAGGTTTTTATTTAATATTTAGGTAGGTTTAATTAAAATATTATTGTTTGGATTAGGTTAGGAACAGCGGCAAAGCGAGGGGGGTTGGGGGGTTAAAATCCCACCAAGAGCATATAGAAATATATATAAAAGAAGGTAGGAAAATGTAACTTGTCTTTCAAAAATAATACAAAAAACTTTCGGTGCCCAAGCAAACCCCCCCTCCCCCCAGAGGAAAATTCTAGGTGCGCCACTGGTTAAGAACCCATTTTTAAATTTACCTATTCTAATTGGGAAATAAGCCGCAATTTAACTTGAAAAATTGATTTTATTGACGTTTCGAGTTCCACCTCGGACGTCGTTATCAAAATACAAAATATTAATAGTTAATTACAAAAATTCCACAAAGAAATAGCTTCAGAACAGTTGCTAATTTTAATTTGTATTTTTAGTAAAATGAATTCGCGTAAAGAACGTTAATTTCTTCAGTGGCTTGCTGAAATTGAAAATTAAGAAAACTTGCTTTTGATCTATATTATTTTTACTTTTGTTTTGTGAAATTAATTAAAAAATGGTTTACGAGACTTTCTATAATATGTGAGTACAACCCATTTTATATTTATACATGTTGACATTCATTTCTCCTCGAAATAAGTCGAATTTATGTAGGTGAGGGCGACGCTCATACGCGTGCAACCACGTCACAATAGAAGACGCGTGTAACGGCGGGTTAAACAAAAAATAAGCATAAAACAAAAATATCTTGACAGCGTTAGCTTAAGGAATGTCTGAAGAAAATATAAACAAAATTCTAAATTAGTTGAGGTGGTCAAGTAACTTTTGTTTTACAATGTCGGATTGTATCATTTAACGATCGGTCGGCTTTTCGAGCTGGTCATGTATTTTGTTAAACCAGTTTAATAGTTCACTTCGAGTAGCGAAAAATAAACAATACTTTGTAAAAACATTTAAAATTGGTTCATATTTGGCTGTTTTCATATTACACACATCGGCAAAATTATTAGCCGAACACCTTAAAAATGGGACATGTTTGATGTCTCAAATTTCCTAAACCTGTTGTTCGATTTGTGTGATCCTTTCAGTATGTTATAGCCTTATTATTTAAGAATATCGTTGTAATAATATTGTTGCTAGACAGGTAAATATCATTTTTACCGGGTGTATCAATCATACTGTGTTTTTTTCTTAAAGTTCGGAACAACCTGTGGAATATTCTAGCATATATAAAATATTAAAATTAAAACTCAATTATAGACTTAGGCTTTCTTAACATTTTCCTTTTTGATACATTTGCTTAAGTTGGAAAATAAAAAAGTTATGTGCTTTAACAGCTAGCCATGTTTTTCATCAATAAATCCTCATAGTAGGGAGGAAAGTATGCTAAATTTGCAGTTACTCGAGCGTTATGGGGACCTATTGGATTGTGAAGAGATTGGTTCTTGATACAGGGGAGTTCGTTAAGGTGTGTCCGAAGAAAATCTATCATTAGAAAAATTCGAAATCATCAGATTAAAATAAAGTAAGTTAAGAATAGGCAAAATAGTGTATATTTAAAAAATCTGACGATTTGAGCGGGGCCTAAGAAAATGGGCGAGTCACAAAGTTTCACAAAAAAAGCGAATATTTCGCGAAATGAACGTCAGGTCGAAAAACTAAAAAATACGTGTTCAATATTTTTCAAAAGTCTATCGAATGATATCAAAAACGAACCCCCACGGAAAGGAGTGAGGGGTAAATTAAAAATTTTAAATAAGAACCCTGCGATATTTCGCGAAATGAACATCAAATCGAAAAACTGCAAAATACACGTATTCAATATTTTTGAAAAATCTATCGAATGGCACCAAACACGAGCCCCGGCGGAGGTGGGGTGGGGGATTTAATTTAAAATCTTAAATAGGAGCCCCAAATTTTTATTGCAGATTCGAATTCTTTACGTAAAAATAAGCAACTTTTATTCGACACATTTTTTCGAATTATGGATAGATAGCGCTATAATCGGAAAAAAGCGATTGTTTCAAATGCAAAATTAAATTAAAACCCCCACTTTATGGAAAACTTAACTAAACCTTTTTCTGGTTTTATTACATACTCTTCACAATGCAATAGGTCCCCATAACGCTCGAGTAACTGCAAATTTAGCATACCTCCTTCTTACTACTATGAGGATTTATTAATGAAAATCATGGATAGTTCTTAACGCACATAACTTTTTTAGTATCCCACAAAAGTAAATAAATCAAAAAGGAAAATGTTAAGAACACCTAAATCTACAATTGAGCGTCAATTTTAATATTTTCCATATGCTAGAATATTCCACAGGGTGACCCAAACTTTAAGAAAAAAACAGAGTATGATTGGTACACCCTGTATAAAATGATATTTACCTGTCTAGGAATAATATTATTACAACGATATTCTTAAATAATAAGGCTATAACATACTAAAAGAATCATTTAAATCGGATCACTGGTTTAGGAAATTCGAGACATCAAACATGTCCCATTTTTAAGGTGTTCGGCTAATTTTGCCGGTGTGTGTATTTATTGACCTAAATTTTTGTAAAATGCACTAGTCTTTTTTTAAAGATATCATTGGACAATTTACTCACTGTTTTTTTTTTTGGATTTTACAAAATCGCTTGGATTGGCATGAAATTTGGCATAAGCATAGCTAACATGTCAAAGAAAAAAGTGATATTGTGCCAGTGTGCGCTTTTTTTCTGGGGATGAGTACCACCCCCTTCTCGAGTGTGAAAAAATATAGGTCCAAATAAGTCCGTAAGTGGATAAACTAATTAAATTCCTTGTAACTTTTGTTTTTAGATGGTTTTTCGCAAATAAATCAATAAGTAAGTATTTGATCGAAAAACTATTCTTAGCAAATATAAATCTTATAAAACAGTAAAAAAAATTATGTATGTATGAAGTCTGGACACACAATAAAAACAGAGTTGGAGCTGATCAAAAGTTGGTTCTTATTCGTCAAATTCCAAATCGACTAGTTCAACGTAAAATATCTAAAAAATAACGCACTTTTCGGGGAAAACCCGCCACAAATTTTTTAAAGTGTTTAAAAAAAGTTTTATTTTTGTTATTTAAAAAGTATCTATTCTATCACCATCAGCATCAAAAGTAGACCGGGCAGTATCGTCGCCCCCGCTAGCGAAATTATTCCGATTCGATATTTTTGCACAAACTTACTCAAAAAGAGGTCCTTATAACATATTCACAAGGTGCTGTGGTCGAAAAATTGTTTAAACAATTTTTTAAACAAATCCACAAAAATAATTTTTTCACTTTGAACAATTTTTTTTAGATAACTTTGGACATTCTGAACAAAAAAGGTATCTTGTCAATTTTCTCTAAAATTGATTGTTGTCGAGTTATACGTGATTTAAAACCTGAAAAATGCGAAAATGGCCATATAACTCGACAACAATCAATTTTAGAGAAAAATCACAAGATACCTTTCTTGCTCAGAATAACCCAACTTATCTAAAAAAATCGTTCGTAATGAAAAAATTATTTTTGTGAATTTGTTTAAAAAATTGTTTAAGGTGATACAGTAGCGATCAACAGGTAGCCAAAACGCGTTCCAAGATTGCGGCTGTAATTTTGAATATTTTTTCGAGATATTTGGTACACGTATCCGTAATAATATAATAAAAAATGGCGGTACAGAGCCCAATTTGAAAAATATATTAATATGTGAAAATTATTCTGTAATTAAATACAATATTAAAAAAACGAGCCTGTACCGCCATTAAGAAGAACAAAAAATACACTTTCTTCAAATAAACTTTTTTATCCGATGCCTAGATTTTGTGTCATTTTGGAACTACTAAAATTTTTTATTTCATTAGTTCAAAACAAAATTTAAATTTTTTAATTCGACAAAATATTTCCCCGCACAGGCTGTCGTCTCTATTAATTCGAGAACCAAGAGAGACAGCTCATTCACTGCCTTTCATTTTTTCTTAGAAAATACCCGATCTTTACACAAAGTACTTATAGGATAGTACGCCGTTATGAAATGATTGTAGGATGTTAAAATGACGAAGGATGGTTTAAACGGAAATCCGAATTTTATTTACTTTTGTTATATTTAGTAGGTACCTATAATTCTGGTGATTCTTTTAAATCCTCTATTGTTAAGAGAATTTACACTAGCCATACATTTACGATTTTCTAACGGAAATTAACAAGTTATTTTAAATACGCACCAATTATTGATGTTGAAAGGAGTTTTTCAAGTTATAAAAATATTTTATCTGATCAAAGAATATGTTTCCTCGTAAAGAATTTGGAAAAACACATTGTAGTGAATTATAATCGAAGATAATATTTATAGTGATATTGTTGTTTTATTTTAAATAGGTAACTATTGGTAGCAGTTTTTGTAAAAACTGTGAATAAATTGCATATATAAAAAAAGATTTTATTTGAAAGATAATAAATAAGATTTCTAAATAAGACAGAAAATTTGTGGTTTCAAAATTGATCGCATATAAATCCGCTCCCTAGTCATTGTATTCTATTGGCTGGTTCCAATGATTTGAGCCGCCGTACGACACGTTTGGACCAATGGGAGTGAAGATACGTAACTAATACCTAACAAGAGGTTTACTCAAACTTCTTTTCTGTACTTATACCTACCACTCGGTATAAGTACAAAAAAGAAGTTTGTGTAAACCTTTGCACAACTGTGTAAATACTAAAGAAAAATCTAAAATATTAAAAAAAATTATGGAATCCGTTTATTTGTTCTCGAAAAAATTAGCTATGAAAATGAGCATAATTTTCTATATCCCTAACTTTTGACGAGCACTTTAGCTTAAATGGGGAAAAGCGGTAAGCTTAGACAAAACACCAGTAGGAGGCATTCAATTAATTGAGGAAAAAAATTAAATGGATAACAATATTCATTTCAGTTACAGAAAAGGCATTGCCCCGCTAGAATGGTTGAAATCACAAATAACAATTAATAGTCCTACAAAAAAGACAGGCGCTTGAAAGTGATAAGACCATTGAACAATAAGCCTGCGAGCTACCTTTTAAACACATTCTTAAAAATAATCCATAACACAATTAAAAAAAGGTTTGTTAAGAAATTCTTTTATAGACTTCAGAAATTCAACAACTTCTCCTGATTATGTTTAAAAAACGTACGGAATGCACTAAATGAAAAAAAAAGAAAAAGATTTATCATACCGTTATAATATATTCTTACGTTGAATACTTGATGCTTCCCTGTAGAGTATAAAACGGACAGTTGTGTTTTTCCCGTGAGCTGCCTTGTTTAGTCTTCTTTGTCGTTCTATTCGTTAAATCCTATCCTCTCAAGTCACAGCGTCAGAAAGCAGCGGGTATATGCAGTGAACGGGAGGCCTATGTCGAGCAGTGAACGTTGGGGCCCTTTCGCGTTTATCATATGTAGAGAAGTCGCTTGTCAAAAACTGGACGTATGTAATCGTATTCTATTTGTTAAATACTCTCACATAATATGTCATACCATGTGCGTTAATCCATTTTATTTCTACAATTTTAAAGTGTTATTACATGCCGTCATTTTCATTTGTCTACACCATCTTATTCTGCCAGTTAAATCCCATCGTTTCAGACGCTGTACGTCACGATTGAACCAATAGAACCGTAGATACAAGACTAAGTCCCTTTTGACATGCTGCTGTAATTGATTTTCATACGTCATTGTATTATATTAGTCAACTCCAGTTATTTTAGGTGCTGTACGCCACGATTGGACCAATAGGAGCGAAGATACGTAAATAAGGCCCTTTTGACATATTGCTGTATTTGATTTTTCTGTATCATTGTATTCTGTTCATTAAACCCTACCATTTGAGCTGCTGTACGTCATGATTGGACCAACAGGACTAGATATACATAACTAGGGCCTTTTGACTTGTTGCTGTATTTGATTTTTCTGTCATTGTATTCTATTTGTCAAGTCCTATTATTTGAGATGCCGTACGTCACGATTGGTCTAATAGGACCGAAGATACGCGACTAAGGCCCTTTTGACATGCTGTTGTATTTGATTTTTCTCTCATTGTATTCTGTTTGTCAAATCCTATCATTTGAGGTGCTATACATCACGATTGGACCAACAGGACCGAAGATACATAACTAAGGCCCTTTTGACATATTGCTTGTTTGATTTTTCTGTGTCATTGTCTTCTATGATGCCTAAGGCATATCTCTGATATGCCCTATTTTTAAATAAAACATGATGCCAGAATGATTTCTTTATGAAAAGAATATATACATTCTCAAATTGTCTATTTTTCGTTGCGAATAATATTGTATTCAACAGTGATGCCAAATTTCTGATGCCAAAATGATTGATAATGAAAGTGGGATATACGTTTTCATGTATATAACGGCAGCGACAAAACGGTAAAACACTGAACTAAATGTATATAATATTTTCACTGTACGATCATTTTGGCCTCAAACATTTTATGGAATAAACTTATATAACTTAGTAAGAGGTAAACAAAGAAAGCTGATATATTAAAGTAACATCAAGGAATCAAATCTCTAACTACCGAGCTGATTAGACTTCTGGTAGCAAGTACAGGAATAAAGTTATTAAGGTAGTGTAAAGTGGCATCGATATACAGATGCCACTTTGCCAGACGATGCCAAATCGATGGTAAATGCATAATGTATCGATGCCAAATTGATAGTAGGATGTATATATATATATATATATATATATATATATATATATATATATATATATATATATATATATATATATATATATATATTGTAATTTACACGCGCGAAAGTAGACTAATACAGTACCGTAGCTATGTATTAAGGCGAGTTGACATTACTAGTGAATAACGAACGTGGTTCACGCTTACTTATTTTGCCCGTGCTATTGTTAGATATTTGATTATCTATTTTCAAACTCGAGCAGTACATTTGTATCTATGCATTGCATAAAGGTAAACGATACAATATAGTCAAAAAGCCTAATGCCAAATTTGTGAAATTTTGTAGTTTAAAACTTTTAGAGTAACTTTAAAAATATTGTCTGTAGAAAAAGTCATTTTACATATTAGAAAAGCTGGTATTTTACACAAATTTTTAAAAATGTTGTTTAATTGGCGACTAGTCGTGGTAAGTGAAGGGGGAGCGGGGAGCCGACAAATGCACGAGTTCAAAAACTAAAAAAAGCAACTTAAAATTAATATCAGTTTCTATATCTCGGGATCTATTGAATATATTTTGATCGTTCTTTTTTTAATTTGTATGTAATTTTTCTTTACATTACAAATATGTAATTTGTCTAGACATTTATTAATTAATAAACAGTCTAATTTGTTTAAACAATTTTTGAAAAATAATTTTTTTCCAAAAATCCATGATTTTAACCATACTATCCCTATTAATCGTAGAAAAAGCTAAGGTAAACTTTAATAAATAAATTATCTTCAATAAATAATTATCTAATAAAAATCATTTATTTATTAAAGTGTACTTTAACTTTTTCTCTGATCATTAATGATACTATGATAAAAACATTAGATTTTTGTAAAAAAATATCTTTTCAAGAATTGTTTAAACAATTTAGACTGTTTATTAAATAATAAATTTATAAACAAATTGCATATTTGTAATGTACACTTCGCGTCATATAAAACTGGTACACTTTTTTTTCCCAATGTAAACCTGTGCTCAGACTGACAATTATTGTTCGTGAATCACGTCGTTGTTGCCATCACAGATAACGGAATTGCACTAAATCTAAATACAAAAAAGTAACGTTTACAATGTATATTTCGAATTGTAATACATATATTTACATTCCACACTTGTTCACTGTAAAAGTTATTCATTTGGTATTAATTTCAAATTAAATTTTTAATTTTTCCAGTGTGTTTTATTTATTCTACACAACTTATGCAATTTTGTCCTACAATTTACGAGAAACCAATCACACCTCTCGATTTGACGTTAAACATAATAATTTAAAGTCATGTCAAGATTTATTATCTATCAATATTTTTGAATTGAAGTATTTTCATAAATTATAATAAAACACGAATCTATGTATGGATACTTAATTGAGATGACGGAAAATTACAATTATTGTTTTAATTTTTAGTATATTAAAAAATGCGGTCTGTCGCACAGTCCCGTTTTTACCTAGTTTGATATAATATTTTCGTTGAACTGGCAACGTTGCCCTAGAAATTAGAATGACACTTGTGACAAGATCAACTTACACAATTTGAAAAACACGATTTTCGGTTATAATAGTTGTACCAGATTTTTTTGACGCGAAGTGTACGTAAAAATTACATACCAATTAAAAAAAGAAAGATCAAAATCCATTGAGTTGATCTGGAGATACAGCAAATTATATTCGTTTGAAATTGCTTTTTCGGTATTTTAACTCGCTGGATTTGTAGGTTCCCCCTAGCAATCGTTTGCACTACATTTTGAAAAATCGTAGAGAGTGCTGTGAAGGTATAATATTTGTGCAAATTTTTTAAGAAAAAATACAAATCCCCTTCTTTAAAATGGCATTAATGAGATTCCTTAATTATATAGTATAAACAAATTAGCTGTGAATTAAAAAAAACATATGGCTAACTTTGTCCCAAATGAGCCCAGGCTATTTTTTTTTATTTGAAAATTCGTGTTAAAATACTATCTTTTGGAATATATAAAAAGATTGTTTCTACGGACAACATTTTAGTTATTCTAAATATTTTTAAACTACAAAATTTTAAAAATGTGGCATTAGGATTTTTGACTATGTTAATCACTTTTTATCTGTTTTTAATACATTTTGATACTATCACTCTTCTACTTTCATTTGGCATACTCAGAATTGCTCTATCTTCATTATTTTCTGTCTTATCTTATTGCAAAATAAAGGTCTCTGGAATAAACAAATAGAATAACTCTTAAACTAATTAATGGATCAGTCTCAAATTTTGAGGCTTTGTTAAGTACGCCAATATCCAACTTTTGTTGAAACACTAAAGTTCTAAGGTAGTTTTAGTAAAAGTTATTAACAAATAACGATTTTCACTTATTTTGCAGTTTGTGTAGCAACAAATTAACTTTTTAACTTTCAAAAATCGGCATTTTGAAGGTTTTTAATGTTCAAAAAAACTGAATTTTGTAATTATATGTCAACAATTTAGTTTTTGAATGGAGTGCAAAAAATTGAAAAAATCGCGATTTTGGTAATAAGTTGTTAATAATTAAAAAACGGACGCGAACTCTAGGCAGGAAACAGGTAGGTTTTATTCCTATAGGTCTACAATAACTAAAAAAGTAGTCAGCTACCTGGATCCTTAAGTTTCCCGAGAAAATCCTTATTACCCTGGACTATTTTTTCATTTTTGTATCATCTATATACAGTATTTTAGAAGTTAATTACGCAGTAAACAGGAATTGACAAAATTTGCAGTTACGTCAATCTTATTCTGGACCGGCGATATATTGTTCTGTATCACTATTACAGTAATCTCTTTCGAGTAATACTAAGTTTACCAAGTTTAAGTAATACTTTTCTCCTCGGTAAGATTTTTTAATTTCGAAGTTTAGTTAGTTTGCTCATTTTTTTAAATTTTCTTTTACTATTTTTATTTAAATTTTACACTTTACCTAATCATTAAAATGTAATTATCGTTACGAACTTCTTCTTCTTTTTCTTGTTTCTCAGCTTTTCACTTTTGGGCGATTGCTGTCGCAGTTTATTTTCCCCTAAACCTTTATCAAAGTCTCCTGCCACTCATTCCTTCCATCTTCTCCTAAGTTTTCCTTTACCTCTCTTCCAACAGCTTCATCCTTCGTGCCACATAGTTTTTATTTCTACGTCTAACGTAACCAAAATATTTGCCGCCTTTTAATCACTCTCATTGCAATCGATTAAGATTATATCTGCCGATATTGATCCGATTCTAATCCCAGAATTTATCATATATAACAACCAACAAAGAGATATTTTTGGGTTGGTATCTTTGGCGACCATTTACTTAGTTCTTTTTCTTCTATTTCTTCTTTTTAAAAATTACGCATTTTATGAGACGTATCATTTGAATTAAGTTTTTGAGATTTTTTTTAATAAAACTTAGTTTAGTAAGATGTTTGAAGAGTAAGTTGTAAAAGTTTGAAAGTTTTATAGGTAAATTTGTATTAGTTACACATTTATAAATCATTTTTATACAATACAAAATTCATGTAAGTCACGCTTTCCACCCACACTGTACTTACGCATATATTTTTTCTTTATAATATAACTATAAAATATTGTTCTGAAGCTATTTTCTTGTGGCATTTTTATAATTAAGTATATTCAAATGGGAAATAAGCCACAATTTTACCTAAAAATAATTTTATTAACGTTTCGACGCCCAAGTCGAGTGTCGTTGTCAAAATACAAAATAATACTAAATAAACAAAAATGTTGTTGCTTAGTAAAAAATTCTTCTAATAATTTATTTAATCTGACTCATTTATATCGGCAATTCAGACACCTCTTATACATTTTAAAGTAGACGACTTTAAAATGATATTGCCAATATTGATGAGTTGCGTTCCTGGGACGACTTTACTAAAAGATAGTTCATTCGATTACATGAAATCAATCCCAACTCAAGAATATCTGCCATAAAAAATCATAGCATGTGATCTGTCTTTAAAAAGACAACCAAATGCAACGGTGGCAATGAAATTCTCGCGTTAGAGATTCCATAGTAAATCACGAGGAAAAACCAGGAAAAACCTCGTGATACTATCCCGACATCGTAAGTATTTGGGTTTACATTTAGTTTACTCTCAAAACTAATACCAAATTCTGACTTGATATTTTAAATTTTAAATAATACTAAATATGTACTAACTCGATATGTTACTGATTTACTAATTGTGGTATTTTCTTTCTATTGACTTCCTCCTTTAATATGGGTAACCACATCCTACTGCATTCTACCGAGGAATTTGCGACACAATTGGTTTCATTTAGCATAATTAGAGCCGCTTCTTTGATTTTTCTCTTTTTACTATCTGCTTCTTTTAGGACTATACTTGAATCTCTCCACTGAACTCTATGTTCATTATCCCATGCGTGTTGACATATAGTCCTGTCGCCAGGGGGGGTACAACGGCCTCGTTAATTCAGATGGACTTACCCAAGTTTTTTTTATGTATTTTGACCCGTAGAACACGAATTTTTTGGGTAACAGTTGATCCGGATGTCGATAAGATTGTTATAGACCAAGAACTTGAGTAATCAAATAACAGCGATTTTTGGCAAAACAAAACAATATTTTGTATTTTTTGGGTCATTTTAAGCAAAAATATTTCTACAAGTTTTTTAGTAGGATGCACAGTTTTCGAGATAAACGCGGTTGAACTTTCAAAAAGTCGAAAAACTGCAATTTTTAAACCCGAATAACTTTTGATTAAAAAATAAAATAGCAATTCTGCTTAGCGCCTTTGAAAGTTCAAGTCAAATTATGTCGGTTTTGATTATTTGCATTGCTAAAAATTTATTGTGTTATTGTTAAACAAAGCTACAAACAACTAGTGTGTGAGTGATGTTTCTATGATTTCTCATTTAAAATCGAACGAGTAGGTAGAATAGGTACTAGTGCAATCAAGACTATTTCTATGTTACATGCGTTAAAACGCATGTAAAAGCACGGGAAACCCTACGTGTTTATAGCTTTGTTAAACAATAAAAAAATAAATTTTTACCAATGAAAATAATCAAAACCGATATAATTTGACTTAAACTTTCAAATGCGGTAAGCAGACTTGATATTTTATTTTTTAATCAAAAGTTATTCGGGTTCAAAAGTTGCAATTTTTCGATTTTTTTAAAGTTCAACCGCGTTTATCTCGAAAACTGTGCATCCTACGAAAAAACTTGTAGAAATATTTTTTACTTAAAATGGCCCAAAAAATACAAAATATTGTTTTGTTTTGCCAAAAATCGCTGTTATTTGATTCCTCAAGTTCTTGGTCTATAACAATCTTATCGACATCCGGATCAACTGTTACCCAAAAAATTCGTGTTCTACGGGTCAAAATACATAAAAAAACCTTGAGTAAGTCCATCTGAATTAACGAGGCCGTTGTACCCCCCCTGGCGACAGGACTAATATTTGAGATCTATCAAATTCTCTATTTTTTATATAAGACTGATGTTCATTTACTCTAACGTCTAATGGTCTTGACGTTTCACCTATATAAAATTGTTCGCATTCACAAGGTATTTTATAAATACAATTCTTTGTTCTTTCTTGTTCACTGTTAGGTTTAGTTTTAGATAGAATAGATCTCAAAGTGTTTGTTGTTTTGAATGTTGTTGATATGTTGAATTTATTTCCTATTGTTTTAAGTTTCTCGGATAGTCCTTTTACATATGGTATTGATATTTTCCTCGTATTATTTCTTGTGAATGTTGTAGGATCCCGTTCTAAGTTGTTCTGTTCCATTCGATCCAATCTTTATTTAGTATTATTTTTTATTTTGACAACGACACCCGACTTGGGCGTCGAAACGTTAATAAAATCATTTTTAGGTAAAATTGTGGCTTATTTCCCATTTGAATATACTTAACTATAAGATAGCATTAATATTCTTCTCTCATTTACAATTTGTAATATTTCATTCGATCAATTAGTTTAAAAGTTATGTTCAGTTAACTTACCCGCGCACCTCACCGAAATCCGCCATACAGCGCTCCAATGTTTGTGAGAGGTTTGACTTGAGCGTTATAATTAAAAAATTATAGAAGCTGTAGATTTAATTTTAGAAAAACCTGTATATGGTTTTTTTATGTACAATTTTCTGAATTTTTCAATGGCTAAGTCAGTTTTTTTCTAAAGTTTTTTATTTTCGTAGGTATTTAAAAAACTGCGAACTAATTTTGCAGTTCATTTGTTTATTAAAAAATGAAGCACCCACTTTTGGAGTAGAACTTTTTGATATGTTGTATATTATAGGTAGGTACATTTCGAAATTACAAAAAGTTCTATCTTGTTTTGAATTTTTCCGTAAGTAAAAACTCTATTGACTCCCCTAATTATTAAGTATTACTAACAAAGTCAATATTATAATGGAGTGTTTCATTCATAGGAGATTCTGTCCAATAGAAAGCTACAGAAATCTGAATTAAATCGATAATTTTTGATAATCTCCCGTCGTTAAATATATTACGTCAGATGCCCTTCGTTGCTACTAAAAAATACATTCAGTGACATTAATGAGAATTAATGTTTTAAAAATTATAAAAGTGATGACTTTTAATCGTCAAATATTTATAAAATCTGTGTGTTTATTGGTACTTATATAAATAAATTACAATAAAATTTTGGTTTTGAACAGTTTTATTCATGAAATAATCGCAACAAATTGCACTCGACCTCTGAAATTAATATAGAATTTCAGAGATCTTTTGCAATTACTTCTGATAATAAAATATTTTAACTTTTGTTTGCTTTATTTGGTCGATAAAGCGTTTTTAAAAATACGTAGCTCTAATTTTATATCTGAAAAACTTCCCTCATAAAAATATTCTCGCAATTCTTTTTGACGGGCTGTTTAGAGTTTACACATAATTCAAAGGTACATTTACGACGTAAGATGTAGCACGTAACTTGGCCTTATCAAATTTATATTGTTTGCCCATATTTGTCGCATACGACATTTTCTAAACAAACAAACGAAGGCACAAGCAATTTATATTAGTTCTAGAGAAAGACAAATATTGCGTAATATAAAAGTACAGAGAATATTTTTTATTTTAAATTTTCATATTGTGAAGTCAAACAACTGAAATAAATGCTTACTTTCGGGTTTAAGTTACAATAACTCTTTTGTTTATAAACATTTTTTAATTTAGAAAATCTCACTTTAAAGAGTGAAGATCTCTTGAAAATCTTACATTTTCAAGAAAATCGTCTGTTGAACGTTTTCATCTATAATGCGTAGTTTTTTCGTACTATTAAAATGAATAAAATAGTCTCTTTTTTTACAAAAAAAAAAAACCGTGGCGCAGTAAACATTTCGATACCCACGAGATGTTACGCCTTTTCTATTGACTTTCCCAGAGATTCCAGTTAAAATATAGCGGCCACTAATTTTTCGTTCTTTCATGCGATTTTCGGCTTCGTATCTTGGTGTGTTGTAATTGGTGTCCACCAAAAAAGAATGTGTGTGTACTTTGTACGCACGTAAGAAGTTATACTTCTATTATAGACTCCAACGAAATTAATATGTACTTTAAACAGTTTATTTATATTTTATTTAAATATTAAACTAATTTTAATACTAACTACTTTCCAAAAATTTTTATTAAGACAACACCAAAAATTAAAGACATAAAAGAATAAAACACACAGAAACACATTGAAAAATGCCACAAAGAAATGATTTCTGAACAATAATTATTGCTAGCAAAAATTTTAACCAAATACGCATTTTTTGAAAAGAAAAATTATAATATAACAAATATACTTACAATCATAAAATGTATAAAAAAAATAAAAAAACAAAAACTTCATTGGGATTCGAACCTGCGTTTATTCGGGTGCTTAGGATTTGAAGTCGAAGCCTCTACTCATTTTGCCACCTACACGTACCTGCCATGGGCGAAGATAGGCCAACTGAATCTTTTACTGTTTGATAGTTCTGATTTTAATCAAGTTAGTTTGATTTTTGTGGAATTAAAATATTAATTAAAATACAACAAAACATAGAGTAAGAAAACAATATATTAGATGAATATTGGTAGACTATATATTGGTAATCAATTTATGTAAATCAAAGCATTACCCACTAGATAGGTACACTTCGCGTCATATAAAACTGGTACACTTTTTTTTCCCAATGTAAACCTGTGTCCAGACTGACAATTATTGTTCGTGAATCACTTCATTGTTGCCATCAGAGACAACGGAATTGCACTAAATCTAAATACAAAAAATAACGTTTAAAATGTATACTTCGAATTGTAATATATATTAAATTCCACACTTGTTCACTGTAAAAGCTATTCATTTTGTATTAATTTCAAATTAAATTTTTAATTTTTCCAGTGTGTTTTATTTATTCTACACAACTTAATGCAGTTTTGTCCTACAATTTACGAGAAACCAATCACACTTCTCGATTTGACGTTAAGCATAATAATTTAAAGTCATGTCAAGATTTATTATCTATCAATATTTTTGAATTGAAGTATTTTCATAAATTATAATAAAACACGAATCAATGTATTTTACTTAATTGAGATGACGGAAAATTACAATTGTTTTAGTTTTTAGTATATTAAAAAATGCGGTCTGTCGCACAGCCCCGTTTTTACCTAGTTTGATATAATGTTCTCGTTGAACTGGCAACGTTGCCCTAGAAATTAGAATGACACTTGTGACAAGATCAACTTACACAACTTGAAAAACACGATTTTTGGTTATAAGAGTTGTACCAGTTTTTTTTGACGCGAAGTGTACATACATTCTCCAAATAGGTAAGTACATATGTAATTTTTTATTACAATACTGAAACATTTACAATTAAGTACGTAGGTACATATTGCTTTTAAAAACTATTTAAAAAGTTACTACAAACTTGCTTGTTTCTCTGTCCTCACAACAATAAAAACTAATATACACAACATTTGTTTACCCATAATCGACATATTGAACAATATTTGTTGACAGGTTATTGTAATTACCCAATCAGAGCCCTTATAACGTTTGAGCTGTGCTCAGGACCAAGACTTCTGATGAATTCGCGCATATATAAATTTACTCCCATCGGGCCTAAAGAAGTATAACTGCACAAATTTAATCATTATCTCTCGTCCACATTCTTCCCGAAGTAGATATCTAAACGTCAAAATAAACATATTCTAAATTAAATTGTGATAGGATAAGTAGGATGTTTCATTAACAAAAGGAACCAAAATCCAAAAGCATAATAATGTTATCTACGAGTTAACAAATGACTTAATCCTGGAACGGTGAAGAAAATGTCTTTCGTGTTCAAGATTCAACAAGAAACCAATTAGTTCCATATGAATATCGTAAAAGGCACAATATGGATATATATATATGGAATATATTATATACAAATACAGAAATTTTCAAAAAATGTCTCGTATCTTTAGTTTTCACCCCTGGAGGGAGTAATATTTATATTCATTTCAATTGATCTCTATCCTTGATCATATTTTGTAAGTTATTCATTGATCCATTAATATTGTTGTAAATTCTCCTCGTGGCCTTCGATCATCAACTTTTTCTGGATTAATGAGACACTCCAAGATAAATGTGAGCTGAATTTATTTTTGTCTTTGTCGATGCAGGATGATATCATGAAGCTATTAGTGGACTTTTCCAATGTTATTCTATTTCTGTCTATCTTCTGTCATTCTAGCACATTCTGAAAATGGAGCGCCAATAGTAGCAACAATATGGTCCCTGTATCGTGTGAGAGATCTACCTCGACTTCTTTTCCATTCTACCTTTTTCTAAATGGTAAGTTTTTTAAGACCTTGTCTTCCAAGCACCTGTCCAAAATAGCCTCTTATTTGTTTTGATATTTTTGTTTTTAGTATTTTCTTTATGTATAGCTGCTTCAGTATAGATTTGTTCTTCGGAATACCCATGGTATTCTCATCATTCGTTTCCAGCAGTACCTCTCAAATACATCAATATAATCATTTTATCTCTCACCTTAAGGGTCCAGCATTTCGATGCATAAATACAAACTGTAGAAACGAGACTCCTTACCAGTCTCATATCGATAGTTATTTTATGACTTTTCAAATGTTTCTTAATTTAGTCGTGTAGCTTATTGCTACACATATAACGGGTTGTCTACAGCTAATGCAGTTTCCTTTCCGTCAGCCAGGACTTCCATTTTTTCGATCTTCCCAGTTTCCGTCTTCCAATCCTTAGACATGGCGTCGTCGACTCCACTTTTTCAAGATCTTCTCCGTCGTCCTCTTCTTCTCGTTCCTCTTGGGCTCCATTCTACAACCTTGTTTATCCAAATGTTTTCTGCTCTGCGTACGTGGCCGTACCATTTTAGTCTTCTCTCGTCTATATATTGCAGGGCATCTTTTTCCACTTGCATTCTTCTCCTTGTCTCCTCATTTGTTATTCTGTCTCTTCTGATTAGACCACAGCATCTTCTCCAGTATTCCATTTCGGTTGCCAGAATGCTTTTTTGAGTTTTTCTGTTTATGACCTAAATTTCTGCGGCATATGTCATGATGCTTCTTACTATTGTTTGTTATATCATTTTTTTTTGTTTTTCTTTTGTTGTTCTTATTCCAGATTACATTATGGAGTTGTCTGATGCAAGATCTTGTTTGTCCCAATCTACTTTTTATTTCTGCTTCTATTGTTCCGTTTTTCGACATTATAAATCCCAAATGTTTAAAATTATTCGTTCCTTTTATTTCAACTTGTTCTTCTAATTCTAAGTTTTTTACGTCTTCTTCTGACATTGCTAAGTATTCCGTTTTCTTCATATTTATTTCCAGACCCACCTGTTTGTATTCCCCTTTTAGTTTTCTTACCATTTAACTGATATCCTCTTCATCTTGAGCCATCACCACCTGATCGTCTGCGAAACATAATGTGTAGAGATAATCGTCCCTTATCGGTATTCCCATACCTCTACATTGTGTCTTCCAATTTGTTAGTGTTTGTTCTAAAAATATTTTAAATAGAGTTGGTGACGTTGAGCATCTCTGTAGTAATCCTTTTGTTGTTTTGAAATAAGCAACTACCTGGTTTCCGATTTTTATATTTACTTCATTTCCACTGTACATGTTCTTGATTGCTTGTGTTAGGTTAGGTGGTATCCCTATTTTAGTCATTGCTTTGTACAGTTCTTTCCTTGGCACGGTGTCGTATGCCTTCCTAAGGTCTATAAACGCCATGTGTACACCTTTGTTCTTTGCTCTTTTTTTCTATTGTCTGTTGTATTGTATGGATATGATCTAGACATGATTTCCCTGCTGTGAAACCTGCTTGTTATTCTCCGATTTTACCTTCTATATTTTTCTCTATTTTGTTCCTGAGGATCCTGCCATACAGTCTTCCCATTGTAGCGATGACGCTTATCCCCCTGTAATTCGCAATCTTTTCTGTTACCTTTTTTGTATATCGATGTTATGTAGGCTTCCTGCCATTGTTTGGGGATGTCCTCTCCATTTATTGCTCTTTCCATGATTCGGCATATCATTCTTCTTAATTTCTCTGTTCCGTATTTGATTAGTTCCGCCACTATTCCTCCTGGTCCTCCAGCTTTATTGTTCTTCATCAAATTTATTGCTTGTTTCATCTCTTTGTCTGTTATTACTATTTTTTCTTCCTCTGTGGTCATTATTTTTTATCCGTCTCCATCGCTGCTGAATTCTGGTCTTTTCTCTATCAGTAGATTTTTATAGTGGTTCTCTTACTTGTCGTCTTGTATGTATCTTATAAAAGTTTTCTCTTTCCTGTTAGTTCGTAATGATTTCACAATTTTCCAGGCTTCTGAACTTCTTGTTCCTCCCATATTCTGTTCTATACTTCTACATGACCTTTCATATTGTTTTTTTTTCTTTCGATGTAATAGCCCTAACTTCTCTGTCCTTATCTCTATATTTGTGCGGAGGTCTTGTGGATCTTTTGTGCTTAGGTATTTATGGTATAATTCTTTTTTTTTCTTTTATTTTCTCTAAGGTGTCTTCGTGGAATTCCCATTTGTAATGTGTATCTCTTGTATTTTCTATTTCTCCTAGCGCTTCCAAACCTGCTTGTATTATGCTTTCTCTTATGTGTTCGTATGTACTGTTAATATTCTCCTCAAAACGAAATTCCACTAGCTTCTGATCTAATCTTTTTTGGTACAAGTTTCTTATGGAGTCATCCTGAAGTAAGTGTATCTTCAGTCTTTTTTCTGTTGGTTATTCTTTGCTATTTATTTTAAAACCCATCGTTAAGATTACTTCTTCAAACCATCAGGAACAGTGACCATCGTTGAAGCGGGTGAATCAGTTTAATCTCAGAACCATCGAGGTTGTATCGGTTTTATCATCTGCATATCTCAAGTTGTAAATCTTTTTTTCCCTGATAGTGAAGCCACCGTTCTGTCCTCATTAGCTTTCCGCATGATCCATTCACCATCTATGTTAAATAGAATTGGGCTTAGTATGCAGCTTTGCTTCATGCCTTTAGTGACCTTAAAACTTTCCGTTGGTTCCCCATTTACTCTAACTCTGACATAAATGTTATTGCATAGTATTGTAATTAGCAGTATCAGATGGTTGGGGACACCCGTTTTAGACCAAACCTGCCACATTTTACTCCAGGTGACTAGAGCAAAAGCTGTACTACAATCTATCAAGCACAGATATATTTCGATTATGAAGCACAGATCTGTTGAATTCTCTGAATTTATCTATATTCTGTCGTACTTTTAAAATTTGTTCCCAACTACCATGTTCGGGGATGAAACCTGATTGTTCCTCCGTTATTGCAGGAAATAAGAAGGGAATTTGTTTTTAACGAGACAAATTATGTCGACAGATAGAAGTGAAAATGTAAATATTACAATTAATAAAACAAAACCATGACCAATCAACAAGAATAAATAAGAATTATTACAGTGGCACAATCACTAACAGAACAAGTAAAAGTACATATTTTATATGTATATCTAAGACAAATCACTTAATTAAATAAAGAAAATCATACCGAAGAAGTAAATAGCAGAATAAGATTGGCCAGAAAACTGTCCTATGTTTCAAAGAATTTCCTCCAATACATAAAAACAAGAGTCTGCAATAAATGTAGATACATATTTTTATTTCCTGTCCTCAAAATATATGGCTCTCAGACCTGAACGTTTACAAAGAAAAATATGGAAAAATAGCAAAGACAGAAAAATCCATCAAAAGACAAAAGCTGAACTTTAAACTAACAGACAGGACAATAAACGAATGGATCCGTAATAAAACAAAAGTGAGATATCTCTTAACCCAAGTAGCAAACCTACTACGATCATTATACATTGGAGACCGTGGAACCACAAACGAAAAAGGGGAATGCCACAAATGCGAAGGTCAGATGACGTGAAGAAACACGCCGGTTCAAAATGGATGCAAAATTCCCAAGATAAAGAGGCATGGAAGAAGGAACAGGAAGCCTATGGATGTTTAGGCTTGATTAGATAGACATAAAAAGGGGATTGACTAAATTTATTTATCTATATTAAATGGGAGCTTTGCATCGGGTAATGGTATCCTCAGTACTCTATTTGTAAAATTTCTTAAATTCGAGAAAAAGTTCTGACGCGCGTGCTCCCTCAAAACGCACTTTACGTTTCAAAAAAGCGGCGCTCGAAGAGAAAGTTGCCAGTTTATGCTCCAACCGTCGTGACGTCGGACGTCTCATCCGCTCTCTTGTGTCATGTTTATCGCGCCGCGACGCTACGATCGCCAATGGTCAAAATTTTACACCACGTTTTACAACGAGTCAAAATTTTTGTGCGATGAAGACTCATGTGTAATCAGTTTGCAGTTAATTTAGAACTTTGTTAGTGATCAATATTTTTTTTGTTAAAAATATTTATAGGTGAGTCAGCACGATAAATGTATTTAATAAAACATTGTTTGTATTCAACTATTGGTTAAAATTAAACCTACAAAATTTTAGTGTGTAGTAATTATATCTTTCTAATGAAGTCATTAATCCATTTATCCTCCGATCTAGCTTGTGTAGAAGGAAAACTTTTGATTAATTCTTGACAATTTGTAAGCAGTTTGCAGAAAGTTAAATGAGCTACCTCTTTAATCTCTAGTCTAAGTTCTTATTAAAATAAGAAATTTTAAGTTATCTCTTATTGTCGATTTTGAAATGTATGATAGCCCGGCTTTTATGAAAAAGCTTAGAACACTCTTTATGCAGGAATGTTATAAACAAAAAAATTAACTAAAACTACCTTTTTATATAGGTAAGTTTTGTTCAAAAATTTATAAAAATAATATGACCACTCCGACAAAGTTTGAATACAATTCAATATAAAACAAATAAGCAAGATTTAAGGGTTTAAACAGAGTGCCACTTTTTCGTAGTGAATGACATTTATGTTATCAAAAAGAAACATATATAATTTCAATGTTGTTCTGAAGCTATTTCCTTGTGGCAATTTTATGGCTAACTATTTATATTATGGGAAATAAGCCACAATGAAATTGAAAAAATAATTTTATTAACGTTTCGACGCCCAAATCGGTTGTCGTTGTCAAAATACTAATAAAGTAAACAAAAATGTTGTTGCTAAGTAAAAAATTCTTCTAATAATTTATTTAATCTGACTCATTCATATTGGCAATTCATACGTATATTATACGTTTTAAAGTAGAAGACTTTAAAATGATATAGCTAATATTTATGAATTGCGTTCCTGGGACGACTTTACTAAAAGATAGTCCATTCGATTACATCAAATCAATCCCAACTCAATGCAGTAAGATGTTGTTACCCATACTGAAAGAGGAAGTCAATGGAAAGAAAATACCACGATTAGTAAGTGAATAACATGTCTAGTTAGTATAACTTTGTAACTTAAATTTTGTTTTTTTATTTGTTTTTTTTTCATATAAACAAATATTTTGTAAGCTAAATGTTTTTTATGTTTTCTTTTCTATAAATATTATACTGTCTCAGTGTTACCCATGAGACAAATGACAACTTGACCTTATGTGTCGAATACAAACTAAAAAAACCGAGCTATTTTCAAATTTGACTTTTTCTTGTGTAATGAACACATGTGAGAGTACAATCCTGAAGAAATTTTGTTCATGTAACTCATAGTAGTGGACTTATGGTTAAATGAAAAAAAAGTGTCTCACTGTTACCCAGTTTCCCCTACATAGATATACAATAAGTAATATTAAAATATAAAATATATTATATTTTATATTTTAGTATTACTTATTGTATATCTATGATAGTATAGTATATAAGATAGTATAGTCTAGATAGTATATTGTATACCTACATAGATATAAAATAAGTAATACTAAAATATATAACATATTATATTTTATATTTTAGTATTACTTATTGTTTATCTTTGTACTTATTGTCAATATTATTTATAATTCAAACATATTAAGGTCAAAATTTGGTATTCGTTTTTGAAAGTAAATTAAATGTAAGACCAAATACTTACGATTTCGGGATAGTATTACAAGGTTTTTTCCTTGTTTTTCCTCGTGATTTAATATGGAATTTCTAACGCGAGAATTTGACTAAAATCATCGTTGCATTTGGTTGTCTTTTTAAAGACAGATCACATGCTATGATTTTTTTTGTGACGAATATTCTTGAGTTGGGATTGATTTCATGTAATCGAATGAACTATCTTTTAGTAAAGTCGTCCCAGGAACGCAACTCATAAATATTGGCGATATCATTTTAAAGTCTTCTACTTTAAAATGTATAATATACGTCTGAATTTCTAATATAAATGAGTCAGATTAAATAAATTAATAGAAGAATTTTTTTACTTAGCAACAACGTTTTTATTTAATTTAGTAGCATTTTGTATTTTGACAACGACACCCGATTTGGGCGTCGAAACGTTAATAAAATTATTTTTTCAATTTAATTGTGGCTTATTTCCCATATAAATATTTAATATAATTTCAATAAGCACATAGCACATTTTACATTTCTTCTTCTTCTTCTTCTTAGCCTTCTATCATCTGGCGTTATCGAAATGCCTCCCACTTTTTCAGGTAAATATTTTCATACATGAAATGCCTCCCAGGTACAATCGAAATGACTCCGTTTCGTTAATAATTTATGCTGATATTTTGTCTATTTAATCTCTGTATAATGACACAATATTGCCAAATCGTAATTTAAATGGGTACTGAATAGGTATATTTTGTTTGTTTATATTCTCTTTTATATATTGTATTAATTGGCTAAATGCAGTATAAATACTCGAAAGTTTATTGGTTCTTGCATCAGTCAGTTTGTCTATTTCCAGCTTGTCAGTTCGTCAATTTCAAGAACAAATTGTGTTTAAGTCATAACATCTGAAGTAATCGAATCAACGATGTGGATGTGGATGGAAGTGTCAGTCAAAAAGGCAAACTTTCACTCTCAATTGATGGTTATACATCCGGTTTTCAAAAAATGTTGGCCATAGATACAGTAAGTTCACTTTAGGAAAGCCGTAAGCAACTCAATAAAAATAGCAGCCGTGGAAGATCTCAGCGAAAATCCAATGAAGCTCATCCTGTAAAGAACTTAAGAAGACAAACATTAACTTAAGAAGACATTTACTATCAATGATATTAATAGGGTTAGACAAAATTTATATTATGCTAGAACCACTAGTTCTTTAATTAAACTTCCCAAAAATATATCTGAACTTCATAAACTTAAGTAGAAACGAAAATTTTATAATTAAAAATGACAAAGATAATCATATTGTCATATTAACATGTTTTTCAAAATTTCGTTTTCTTTCGACTGTTTCCAATTGGTATGTTGACGGAACTCTTGAATACTGTCCTCGTTTTTCACTCAATTATTTAGTATACATGGCTTGAAAAATTGACTTTATATTCCTCTTGTCTTTTGTTCACTTCAAGATAAAATGTCATCTTCATATTGTCTCGCTTTTAAATATATCATAGAAGAATGTTTTAAAATGTATTGTCCTGCATCCAAATGTATTGTCTAAAATAATAATTCCACACTTTGAAATTTCCATTCATAATAGTATCCGTATGGCACTTCCTTAAGCAGATCTTCATGGATGTCGTTTTCATTTGGGTCAGGCATGGTATAGAAAGGTTGAAGCACTGGGCTTAGCTCCAGAATACCAGAAAATAGGTGTTGACTCAACTGAAGTTACGCATTTTCTTATTTATATTTTTGGTCTTTCATTCTTACATCTTAAAGATGTTAGCGATTTTTGTGCTATAGATTTGGCAGAAATTAAACTAGTCGATGAAAGAGTCACCCAGTTTTGTGATTATCTCGTTGATAATTACATATCTGAAAATTCGACATTTCCTCCACATCTTTGGGCTGAGCACTTTTTATCCTTAGAAAGAACCATAAACTCATGCGAAAGTTGTCACCTTAAGTATAATATATCTTCTTTATACTGCCCTCATCCTAAATTAATAATTTTATTGATATAATTTTACAATTTCAAATAAATACCTACATTAAAATGAATTCTGTTTCGACACCAAAAAAAATTGTTGCGGAAAGTACAGCAAAATTAAATTTTCTAAATGAAAAAATTTTAGAATTAAGAGGATGTAAAATAAATAGTTTAGAATTTGTCAAAGTAGTATCACATAAATTTAGGAAAAATATTTTGTAATTTTATATTTCTATATACATTTTGTAATATTTTCCAAATAGGTTGTTTGTGATGTTATTTTTAATAAATATATAAAATACCTACTTATTATGTTTTTGTATTTTTGTCAAATTATTAATAACAAAAAATAATGGTTATTATACAGGGTGTCCCGAAAAGATTGGTCGTAAATTATACCACAGATTCTGGGGTCAAAAATAGGTTGATTGAATCTCACTTACCTATATAAAATAGTGCACACAAAAACAGTTACAGCACTTTGAAGTTGCAAAATGAAAATCGATTTTTTTTCATATATCAAAAACTCTTAGAGATTTTTTATTGAAAATTGACATGTGGTATTATTATGGCAGCAACATCTTAAATAAAAATTAAAGTAAAATTTGTCCACCCCATATAAATTTTATGGGGGTTTTGTTCCCTTAAACCCACCCAAACTTTTGTGTACGTTCCAATTAAATTATTATTGTGGCACCATTAGTGAAACACAATGTTTTTAAAACTTTTTTGCCTTCTAGTACTCTTTCGATGAGCTACTGTTTATCGAGATATTTTGAATATTTGTCGAATCCACCACAATTTGTATATGGTTAAGTACGATTATAGAGACCTGTTAATAATCTGAAAATTTATTTATAATTTACATTTTTAGGTATATTTTGAAAAAGAAGCCACATCTCGATAAAAGGTAACTTATCAAAAAAAGACTAGGAGGCAAAAAAGTTTTAAAAACACTGTGTTTAACTAATGGTACCCAAATAATAGTTTAATTGAAACGTACACAAACATTTGGGGGGTTTAAAGGAACAAAACCCCCATAAAATTTTTATGTAAATATATTAAAAAATAAGCCATATCTCGATAAAAACTGGCTTATCGAAAAAATACTAAGGGACAAAAAAGTTTTAGAAACATTGTGATTCCCTAATGGTACCACAATAATGAATTAATTGGAACGTACACAAAAGTTTGGGGTGGTTTAAGGGAACAAAACCCCCATAGAATTGTTATGGGTCGGACAAATTTCACTGTAATTTTGTTTTAAGATGTTTCTGCCATAAGAATGATACATGTCCATTTTCAATAAAAAATCTCTAATAGTTTTCGATATATTGAAAAAAAAATCGATTTTCATTTTGTAACTTCAAAGGGCTGTAACTTTTTTTATGAGCACATTTGTACTAAGATAAGTTAGGTTCATTCGAACTATTTTTGACCCCAGAATGTGTGGTATAATTTATGACCAATCTTTTCGGGACACCCTGTATATTATTATAAGGGTTATAAAACTAATTAGTATAAGTTCGTTGAAATTTATAAATACTGCCTAATGTCAATAATGTCTAATACATAAAGGTTGAAAAATAATAGTTATTTATGATATAAGTGTTAAAAGTACACGTTTAAGGCACGCATGTTTCATTTTGCAGAATGAGCGAAGCGAGTTCGGCAATTCACATGAGTGCCTTAAAAATGTACTTTTTAACACGCATGTCATACAATATTTTTTCTACAAACGTAATTACAGGACAATATCTACAAAAACTTTTACTTGAACTTGACTGACATTCCATTTTTATATTTTTTTGACATTACATCGAAACTGCCTATTGGGACCGTGCAAGTTCGGCAACGCGACACCTATTTCTACGCTCTGCAACTTTATTCGCACTTTTAATTATATTGGCCAATTATATTAGTCCTGGTTACTAGATAATTGTCAAGGCCATAGTCCAAAAAAATAATAAGAAGAAAAAATAAGATTCAGGTTATGTTATTAAAACGTAAACAATTGTATGTAGTAAATAAAATTAGTTATTAAAATGCAGTACTGCAAGCAAAATACAATTAATTAAATTTACCTTCATACAATAATTGCATATCATATCAATATTGTGGAGCAACATATAATTTTTCTTCTTCAATGACAGTAGATATGAAATGTACGTCAGTTTGACAATTTCAATTAACAATATGAATTATTTAAGAAAGTTGCAATATTTCTCCGCTATTCGCGCACGATCGTTTCCCAATTCCCTTCCAAGTACTTGCACACCGCGAATACGGTCAATACGAACTGCAGTGCCATAAAAATTTTAAGGCACTTGTGCCTTAAAGTAGCATTTTTAAAGCTCGTATGGAGTGCTAAAAATTTCATTTTTAACACGGTTGTATAAAAAATGAATTAAATAACAAATTACCAATTTTGCCAAAAATTTACAAAGGGACGAAGATGTGGTAACGTGTCACCTCCACATAAAGATTAGAAGCATGTAATGTATTTCGGGCTTGGGAGGCAATTCGTATGTGACCATTTTAGCGAGAGGTAAGAAACCCTTTTTCTGTAGGCATTTCATATGCGCCCCTATCGTCCACGTTTGGACACAGGCCTCTCCAAACTCCTTCCATCGGTCTATATCCTGAACAACATATTTCAATTTGTTCCGTCTACTCTTTTTATGTCATCAACCCATCTCATAATTTTCGTAAGGTCTCCAGTGTTGTATTGTTGAATTCTAACGTTGGTCTTTTTGTCTAGCAGTGTGGCCTGCGGATCTCCATTTAAGTTTGTCAATTTTTGTTGTTATGTCCTCGATTTTTGTTATCACATTACACACCAGACCTAAGCAAAAATATTATCGTGCTTTTCAGATTAGGTAGGTCTCTTGGCATGACAACGCATAGAGTTTTTTTTTTATTTTTTCAGTAACTGCTGGAATCGTTGAATATAATCGGAGGTTGTCATTGTCACTAACATTTTTCATCTAAAATGGTGTTAAAAAGTTAGAATCACCTAATGAATCACCTGTGAATCACCTAAGCGCCTTATAGTTTTTGAGGTTTAACACAAGTTTTTTTGTATATTTTCGCTAATTCATTTTAAGTTTGTGCTTGTAATTAGCATTATATTTATACTTACTAATGTTTTTTTAATTACTAGCTCAAAATTCTACAGAACAGATTAAAATAATCTGATTGAAGGGATTTCCCAAAATCCGAGAAAATTATGAGGTGATTATTAAGTCGTTAAAGTACTATTAAATTGAATCTTAATGACAAATTTGCCACAAATTTTGACTATATAATCACTGTAGTTACCCTAACATATTTATTCGCTCTTTGGTTTTTGATAAAAAAGTAAAAATGTCATCCCAGACCAAACAAACTAAATTATCGAGTTTAAAGCATTTTGAAATTATTTTTCACCATAAAAACAACAAATTTAATCGCGAAATAGCATCCGCAGTAAACTGTAATCAATCTACAGTAATTAGAGTCAATAAGAAGTATGCTGAACAAGGAAAAATCGACGACAGACCGTGTATTTGGTAAGGTGATGCAGGACTTTTTAACACCACTGTATACATCACTGCTTTGAAGAGTTCTATTGAACTGCATTTAAACGTATCCCTTAAATTTTTCAACCATGATTCTCTCCATCTTCCTATACTCCTCCCTCCTCTTATCTTAACCTGGGTTATAAATCGTAGCATTTCATATCGCTCTTTCCTTTTTACTTGACCCATATATTGAAACTTATTTAGATTTATTTTATGGTAGGGGAGCAAAGTATGCTAAATGTGCAGTCACTCAAGCGCTTTGGAGACCTATTGGGTTGTGAAGAGTAGGTCCTAAAACCAAAAAAAGTTAAGTAACATTTTCCATTTTAGTGGGCGCTTGCCATTTTTCATTTAATTTTCCATTTCCAACAATGGTTTTTTCCGATTATAACGCCATCTATGCATAATTCGAAAAAATGTATCGAATAAAAGTTATTTATTTTTTCGCAAGGAATCCAAATCTGCAATAAAAAATGGGGGCTCCTATTTAAGCTTTTAAAGTAACCCCCACCCCACCTCCGTGAAGGGGTCGTGTTTGGTGCCATTCAATAGATTTTTTAAAAATATTAAATAAGTGTATTTTACAGTTTTTCGATCTGATGTTCATTTCGCAATAATCGCGGGATTCGTATTTAAAATATTAAATTTACCCCCCACCCCTCTCCGTGGGGTATCGTGTTTGGTATCATTGGATAGATTTTTAAAAAGTATTGAGCACATATTTTTTAGTTTTTCCATCTGTCATTCATTTCGCGAAATATTCGCTTCTTTCTTGTGAAACTTTGGGACTCACCCATTTCCTTACGCCCTGCTCAAATCGTCAGATTTTTTAAATATACACTTTTGCATGTACTTAACTTACCTTATCTTAATCTGACAATTTCGAGTTTTTTTAAGGATATATATTTTTTTTCGGGACCCCTTAACGAACTCCCCTGTGTTAAGAGCCAATATATGGTTAAGGTACATCTGCAGGGTACCAGGTTTCTCCCCATATGATAATCTGACGCGCTCGAGTAACTGCAAAAATCCCCGCTTTGGCTCCCCTACCATTATGTTTATTTCGTATTCTTTGCCCATTTCTTGCAATGGTTTCGTGTTAGTTTTCTTCTGTGTTCATGCTATTCTAAACATCCCTCTGTTAGCATCACATTTTAAAATGACTGTAGCTTATTTATATTTTCTCGCATCAGTGTCCAGCTTTCGAGTCCATATTTTAGTATCGAAAACACGTATGAGCTCAAAATTGCAACATATTATGTAAAATGAATAATTATTTATGCATTGCTTCTTTATAATACAGGATGTATATCTTATACAGGGTGAGTCATGAGGAACTGTACATACTCCTACCTCGTATAGACGCTCCTATGGGGAATAAGAAATGACCATTAAAAAGTGTCTGCTCCCATTGTTTAATAATATACAGGGCGAGTTTCGCATTTTAACAGAAATTTGTATTCGTCATAATTTTTGAACGGTAAGATCAAAGTGTCTCTTATTTTGGCCAATCGTTACGCTATTACCACCTAATCAGCTAATTTATTCAAACTAGAAAAAAAACAGGTCCGGCTTTAAAAAAATTAGTTCGTTTGGGTCTTAGAAAAAATTTCACCCTGTATACGCTTTTTGAAAACTCTAATATGAATTTTACAAATTAGACAAATAGGCAATTAAAATGGCATATTTATTTTTTTCCGCACACGATTACTTAATTTTTTATAAAAAAATCAAATTTCACTATGAATTAAAAGTTTGGTAAAGTGAACCATGTATTTAAAAAAATAACTTTTATTACAAAAATTAATTTTTTTTGCACAAATAAGTAATTTATGTTACCATCCAATCAACTGACTTATTCAAACTAGAGAAAAATCAGGTCCGGATTTAATAAATTAGTTCGTTTTGGTCTTAGAAAAAATTTCACCCTGTATACGCTTTTTAAAAACTCTAATATGAATTTTACAGATAAGACAAATAGGCAATTAAAATGGCATATTTATTTTTTTCCCCACACGATTACTTAATTTTTTATTAAAAAAATAAAATTTGTCAAAATCGGAATTTTAACCTAAAAATGAAAAAAATAATGAACTCACGGTTTAACTCGCTACAACTCTGTTCCATTTTAATATTTTTTTTCTGAAATTTTTAGAGCACATACCTCTTACCATTGTGAAGACTATGAAAATTGTTGTAGACTTTCAGTCTTCTTCTTGTAAAAGTTGCAAACTTGTAAATCGCAAAAATTAGGTGGAAAAATTTAAAATTTATCAATTTGATCACGTCTATGTTAAACTATAGAGTCCAAAAGAAGTGTTATGGGAAGTTTTAGATGTAGACGTGTTATAGAAAAAAAAAAAAATGGTAAAACTTTTACTTTTAAGAAAAACGTTGTTTTTGTAAATTAATTTTTGTAAAAAAAGTTAATTTTTTTAAATTTATGCAAAAACTTTGCCAAACTTTTAATGCATAGTAAAATTTGATTTTTTAATAAAAAAATAAGTAAGCGTGTGGGGAAAAAATAAATATGCCATTTTAATTGCCTATTTGTCTTATTTGTAAAATTCATATTAGAGTTTTCAAAAAACGTATACAAGGTGAAATTTTTCCTAAGACCCAAACAAACTAATTTTTTAAATCCGGGCCTGATTTTTTTCTAGTTTGAATAAATCAGTTGATTGGGTGATAACATAATTTAAATATTTGTTGAAAAAAAATTCATTTTTGTAATAAAAGTTATTTTTATTTTAATCTATGGTTCACTTTACCAAACTTTTAATTATTCATAGTCAAATTTGATTTTTTTTTATAAAAAATTAAGTAATCGTGTAGGGAAAAAAATAAATATGCCATTTTAATTGCCTATTTGTCTAATTTGTAAAAATCATATTAGAGTTTTCAAAAAGCGTATACAGGGTGAAATTTTTTCTAAGACCAAAACGAAATTATTTTTTAAATCCGGGACTGATTTTTCTCTTGTTTGAATAAATCAGTTGATTGGTGGTAACATAAATTAAATATTTGTTCAAAAAAAATTAATTTTGTTAATAAAAGTTAATTTTGTTAAATCTATGGTTCACTTTACCAAACTTTTAATTCATAATCAAATTTGATTTTTTTTATAAAAAATTAAGCAATCGTGTGCGGAAAAAATTAATATGTTATTTTAATTGCCTGTTTAATTTGTAAAATTCATATTAGAGTTTTCAAAAAGCTTATACAGGGTGAAATTTTTTCTAAGACCAAAACGAACTAATTTTTTTAAAGCCGGACCTGATTTTTTTCTAGATTGAATAAATCAGTTGATTAGGTGGCAATAGGGTAACGATTGAACATAATAAGAGACACATCGATCTGACCGTTCAAAAATTATGACGAATAAAATTTTCTGTCAAAATGCGAAACTCGCCCTGTATATTATTAAACAATGGGAGCAGACATTTTTAATGGTCATTTGTTATTCCCCATAGGGGCCTCTATACGAGGTAGGAATATGTACAGTTCCTCATGACTCACCCTGTATATATCATATACCGGTTAATATCCTGTAGATTAGTTAGATGCCCTAGATAACCTGATTTTATAGATTTATGTAGAGTTTATATTGTAAAAACAGGATTTATAAGAGAGACCTATTTATGATGAAATATACAGGGTATCCTAGTTAAATTATTTTATATTTGCTTTACCACGTGTGACCACGTCGTTTTCAAAATATTTTTATGATATTCTGTACCATAATGGAAATATCGACCAATGTCGCACTAAGAATTTACGTATATTCAAGTATGAAAATAGATAGTGGAATAGCCAAGTGGAATAAATTTACAATAATTGAATGTTTTATTTTAATAAAATTAAAAATAATATTGACAATTAAACTTTTAAGAGCAATTTTCTGGAAACGTCTTTTTGGTTTCTACAATTTACAAACCAAACGAATCCTGGAAACAAAGAATGCCAGGGGAGATTCACAACAATATACCTAGAAGAGTAAAATATTACAATGGAACAATTTAATACGAATATTGTTATTTTTCATTAAATTTTATAAATTTTGTTTTAACAGTTTTTATCCAAATATTATTCTTGCTTTTTAATTCGGTCAGGCTTATTTGCCACACTTTTAGAGATAAAGTAAATATTTACATTACTGCTTAACGCACCCTACAGATACTTTAATTTTGTTTTAATCCATTAATTAAAATAACGCTTGGAACGAACAAGAACATGAAAAGAGATCCCAATTAACAAGCAAGCGGTATTTAATTTAGAGTTTTTTAAAACTTTATTATGGAACATTTTGAAACCTCTAAATGGTGGCTAGAGAGTTGGAGAAATAATTATTTTAACATAAACATCTAATTGTTTAACTAATATACAGAGTTATCAAAAGTGTAAACAAAGGAAGAGTATACAAAATGGGAAACAAATAGATTAAAATTCTCTGTTACGAAGACTACGTAATATTAATAGTCCAAAATGAGAATAGCCTATAAGAATCAATACATAGCTTCCACATAAGAGCAAAATAATTTAATATGACGATCTCAACACATATTAAGGCGGAGACAGATATCCGCGCCGCGAACTCCGCGCCGTGTGAGCGCCGCGCGTTCGTGGCGCGGTTATTTTTCGTTAAAATTTTTCATTTTGACGAACCAGAGGAAACTTACGAACGTTTAGTAATTGTAGATAATCATGTTTCTGTCCTGTACTTCTACTACATCTTATTTTGGTATTATTCTGAAACTATTTTCTTGTGTCATCTTATGCAATTTACTATTTTATGTGGAATAAGCCACAGTTTGCGAACATTTCGGGAAATACCTTTTTCGCTTTCCGGCGACACAATTATAATGGTAGGGGAGCCCAAGTGGGGATTTTTGCAGTTACTCGAGCGCGTCAGATTATCATATGAGGAGAAACGTTGTACCCTGCAGATGTACCTCCACCATCTATTGGCTCTTAACACAGGGGGGTTCGTTCAGGGGGGCCCGAAAAAAAATCTATCCTTAAAAATACTCGAAATTGTCAGATTAAGATTATGTAAGGTAAGTACATGCAAAAGAGTCTATATTTAAAAAATATGACGATTTGAGCGGGGCGTACGGAAATGGGTGAGTAAAAAAGTTTCACAAAAAAAGCGAATATTTTGCGAAATGAACGTCAGATTGAAAAATTAAAAACTATGTGTTCAATGTTTTTCAAAAATCTATCGGAAAATACCAAACATGACCCCCACGGAGACGGGGGGGGGGGGTTAATTTAAAATTTTAAATACAAATCCCGAGATCTTTCGCAAAATAAACATCATATCGAAAAGCTGCAACATACACTTTATCAATATTTTTAAAAAATCTATCGAATGGTTCCAAACACGACCCCCCACAGAGTTGAGGTGGGGGGTTACTTTAAAACCCCCATTTCTTATTGCAGATTTGGATCGTTTGTATAAAAATAAACAACTTTTATTCGAAACATTTTTTCTAATTATGGATAGATGGCGCTGTAATCGGAAAAAATATTGTAGGAAATGGAAAATTAAATTAAAAAATGGGAAGTCCCCACTAAAATGGAAAATTTTACTTAACTTTTTTTGGTTTTAGGACCTAATAATCACAGCCCAATAGGTCCCCAAAGCGCTCGAGTGACTGCACATTTAGCATACTTTGCTCCCCTACCATAATATATCTGCTTGTTCCTACAACCAGAAACAAAATTAGAGAACTATAGGTTCTTCCAAGTTGTGCGTTACCTTTTTCGTTTTCCGGTGACACAATTGTAATGTATCTGCTTGTTTCAACTGCGTAGCTTCACCAGAAACGAAATTAGAAAACTATAGGTTCTTCCAAGTCCTGTGTTAACTTTTTCGCTTTCCGGTGGCCCAATTATAATATATCTGCTTGTTCCAGCTCAGTTGCTTCACCAGAAGCGGAGTTAGAAAACTATAGGCTCTTTCAAGTTGTGCGTTACCTTTTTCGCTTTACGGCGACACAGTTATAACATATCTGCTTGTTCCAACTCCGTTGCTTCACTAGAAGCGAAGTTAGAAAACTATAGGCTCTTTTAAGTTGTGCGTTACCTTTTTCGCTTTCAGGTAACACAATTATAATATATCTGCTTGTTCCAACTCCCTTGCTTCACCAGAAGCGAACTTAGAGAACTATTGGCTCTTCCAAGTTGTGCGTTACCTTTTTGGCTTTCCGGTGACCCAATTATAATATATCTGCTTGTTTCAACTCTGTTGCTTCACCAGAAGCGAAGTTAGAAAACTATAGGCTCTTCCAAGTTGTGCGTTACCTTTTTCGTTTTCCGGTGACCCAATTATAATATATCTGCTTATTCCAACACCGTTGCTTCACCAGAAGTGAAGTTAGGAAACTATAGGCTCTTCCAAGTTGTGCGTTACCTTTTTCGCTTTCCGTTGACACAATTATAATATATCTGCTTGTTCCAACTCCGTTGCTTCACCAGAAGCGAAGTTAGGAAACTATAGGCTCTTCCAAGTTGTGCGTTACCTTTTTCGTTTTCCGGTGACCCAATTATAATATATCTGCTTGTTCCAACTCCGTTGCTTCACCAGAAGCTAAGTTAGGTAACTATAGGCTCTTCCAAGTTGTGCCTTACCTTTTTCGCTTTCCGGTGACACAATTATAATATAGCTGCTTGTTTCAACTGCGTTGCTTCCCCAGACATGAAGTTAGAAAACTATAGGTTCTCCAAGTTGTGCGTTACCTATTTCGCTTTCCGGTGACACATAATATATATCTGCTTATGAATGGTTTTTTGATATTAATAACTATTTCCGAAGTGAAAGTCGAAAGGTCAAGTAAACTTGATTTCAAACTCGAATTGTGGTTTATGCCCAAATAAAATAGTAAATCTTATTTTTAATACAACATGTTATTTTTAGTACAACAATGAACTAACCTTTTTTTACATTGGTCCGCATGTATATTTTTTATTTCAGCTTCTATTTCCGTTCGGATCGGACTTAAGTTGTTTCTTTAAATTAAATGGTTCTTTATTGAGGATCCCACAATAATGATTTTCCACGGTAAACATCAATAAGTTAGATATTTCCTTCCGACAGTTCCGAGCATTCCATTACTAACAAATATTCAACTCAGACGCGCCAAAACCAACAAACCACTCGCAAACTCGTCCAAATACGTACTGCGAACCATCAAAGCGTTTGTTGAAAAACCGACAGAATTTAGATCGTGGTGCGCCGTGTGCGTGCCGTTTGTGTGTCACTTGAAAACACGTACTAATCTGACGAATACGCTGCGCGCGAGCGGCTCGCACACCGAGCAGAGCGCATATGTATATCCGCCTTTACATACGCGGCAGAAACACGACCCGATACAGGGAGGACAAAAAAGTTGCTCGAAACAGCGGAGATGAAAACCCTTAGAAAAATCGATGGTAAGACTCTATGGGAGAGAGCTAGAAGTACAGATATACGACGGAGATGCCAGGTGTATAACATTAATAACTGGGTAAGAAACAGAAGAATAGAATGGAATGACCACATAAGCCGAATGATAACAAATAGGATAGTCAGGATAGCGAGAGACGGTTCCCCAATAGGAAGAAGATCAGTGGGAAGACCACGAAAACGATGGAACGACAACTTACTAGAGGCACCTTTCTCACATTTTATCCTTTTCCGTGTTAACTTGATCGTAGTAATGCGTAGAATTTTTTTTTTATTTTTTTATCTTTTTTGTGAAATTTAGGGCTTTGGTAAAAGCTAATTAGCTTTAAAATTGTTAGAAATAGATATTTTTAACATAACAAGTAAATAAAATATTATAAAATATAAATTTGATTTAAATTCGTATTTAAATTTATATTGTAAGATTTTTTTTCTACGCGCGACTACTTACGTTACAGAAGTGAGCACGACTGCTCCTGGGTTAAAGTGAAAAATATGTTTTCCAATAAAATTCTTCTATTTTCGATATAGTCTCCTTCCATTTAACACCCTAAATGAAATTGATCATTACCGCTGTACATTTTACTTCTCTTCTGAAAATCTGCTATTTAGCAACAAAAATGAAATTAATTGTTACTGCTTTACAATTTACTTACATGACACATTATATGACTTGTATGACAAAAAAGGGCATTTTTGCAAAACAAAAAAAATTACTATAAATTTTTTTTTGTCAAAAGTAAGCAATTCGAACCGGTCAAAAACAGATCATATAAACAACACAGACATATTATTATAAAGTAAATGGTAAAGCGGTAACGACTCATTTCATTTGAGGGCTAATAGTGTAGTCACTGAAGGTTTTCACCTCCGATTTCGTTGAACCTACATTGATTTTCATGAAAATTGGTGAGTAGTTATAGGATACCTCAAGGAACAAAGGTGACATAATGCCAGCTTGCGCTTTTACCATAGTGGATGCCACCCCTTCTCGGGGTGAAAATTATTTTATTAAAAATAATACCATAAATCGATAGAGAGACAAATTCTAAGCAAAATTTGTTACAGTAGGAAAAATGAAAGAATACCCATGAACGAACCAACTCAGTGCAAGACTGCAGTAAGTCAAAATAAGTAAGTTTCGAGATCAAGACGATTTTGTTTGTTTTCGTGCTAATATCGGTGAAATAAGACACAAGTTTTAAGAAAAATTAACATTTAATTATGATCTTGCAGGCTTTTAAGCCTATATTATATTAACCAAAAATAGAAATTTAAATAAAATAATATTAATGTAAAAAAAATAGGAATTTCAAAGTTACAACACTTTTGCACGGAAAAAATTGTTAATCACTACACATTGTATTAGAATTTCAAAGTTACAACAGTTTTGCACGGAGAAAATTGTAAAAAGTGTACACATTTACGTTTGCAGTAAAACCTGTGTTACCGGCCACCTGCCAACATCGGCCACCTGTACTAACGGCCAGTTTAAAAATTCCCCAAACCAATTATATCTAGGCTACAAAAACTGGCAATACCGGCCACCTTTCTATATCGGCCAATAGTTTTTTCATTTTTAGTGGCCGTTGCTGACAGGTTTTACCGTAGTTGTTGTCCTCTTCTCGTACATCATCTTGTGCCAAAATATTTTTATAAAAACTCTGGTGGGCTTCTGGTATCATACCCGAATGGCATAAGTATGCCCAATCTTTCTTTTTGGCCATTTGAATTGTTGGCTGTTCTTTGGCAAGTTTTCTGAGACTAGATATTTTTGACCTCTCAGTATTGTCAATACACAAGTTTTAAGATAACTCTTTTTCCTTTCATGAGAAAAAAATACTTTTTGGTCGTAAATAATTAATCTTAAATTATGTGGTTTTAATCCAATCTAACAAATAAATGGTCAAACGACATCGCACACCTTATGGAAAATAAATATATCACACAAAGGACATAAAATTTACATGAATAGATTGGTCTTGAAAATTTTTGTTTATTGTCTCAGCCGTTAATGGATTACGTAAACACCACAGATATTGATATTAAAATAACAAATATCTTAATTTTTTCACTGCTTGTTATCGAATTCGTTGCAATGTTCCGTGCAAAACTGTTGTAACTCTGTTACATTATAGTTACAACAGTTTTGCACGAAACTTATGTTCAAAAACACAAAATAGTTAAACTGTTGTTGTTGTAATATTTAGCCCATTAAGCATTTGAAAGTTACTAAAGTTTTACAGGGGATAGATATGCATTTTTACAATCGAATTCCATGGTTACTGCATTTTCATAAAATGTTGAGTTACTGCAGTCTTGCACTGAGGGTACGATATAAAACACACTGTATTTTCCTGTCACCGTGTCACACAAAAAATTGGCCAGCGCAAGTACATGTAATAATTATTATTACATGTACTTGCGCTGGGCAATTTTCTTTGTGACACGGTGACAGGAAAATACAGCGTGTTTTATATGTTTGTTCATGGGTATTCTTTCATTTTTTCGACTGTATATAAAGTTGTTAATATAAATCAATACTTTTTGAGATATTAAAGATCAAAGATCTTATTTTTTCGCAAAAAAAATGCATGTTTTAAAGCTGTTCTTCACATATAATTCAAAAACTGTAAGCTTTTACAAATAAGTTATTATTACCAAAATTAAAGATCATAAAAAACTGAATACACTGAATAAATAACTAAACTAATGTTAATTCAAAGTGAGTTAGGGGTAATTGAATGTATATTTTTTCGACGCGTACTCAAATCTAAGTATTCAAGCTTAAATAACAACGATGCATTTTATAAAATATATCTGCTAAACACTTGTCAAAATTTAAACGTTTGAAGATTAAATTTTGCTGCGAGAACCATGTAACCGGGGACATTTAACCTTTTATTTTTAAAAAAGTAAGGGGTTTAAAGATTAAATTTAACGGGTTTAATAGCTCTTGGAATTAGCTTTTAAATAGTTTTATAGTAAACCAGATATCATATAAATTAACGGAGTATTTAAAAAAAAAACAATAACATTTTTTGGAAAAATTTTTAAAAGATAAATTTTGAAACATTTTTGAGCATAGATTTTAATCCTATCAACTTATGCGGGAGCTCGTTAATAGATATTTCTAAGTACTTTGACAAAATGTTAAATAGGTTTATACTCGCCGAAAAAAATATACATTCATTTACCTATAACTTACGCCTAGTTAACATTATAAGGTTTTTCTAGTAAGTAATTTATATAATTTTTTATTAAGTTCAATTTTGGTAATATGTACTAAGTTTTTTTGTAAAAACTTATAGTTTTTGAGTTATTTATGAAAAATCGGTTAAAAACATGCATTTATCTCACGAAAAGTTAAAATCTTTGTTCATTAATAACTCATAAAATTTGGATTTATTTTATTAAATTTATATAACCAATTTTGCTTAGAATTTGTCCCGAATTATGGGGTTATATAAAAAAATAATTTTTACCCCCCGCGAAGGAGTGGCATCGACCCCCCAGGGTAAAAGTTCAAGTTAGCACCATGTCACCTTTGTTCCTTGAGAAAATAACCACTGTCCAATTTTCATGCAAATCGATGGAGATTCAACGAAATCGGGGGTAATAGCTTATATCCACCATCAGTGACCAATAGGTATAAATAGAAGGAGATTTGTACAATTTTTATAAAAAATAAAAATAAAGATTGATTTAAACACTTAAAAAAAGTTTTTAAAGAGTTTTTCCTGAAAAGTGTTTAATTTTTGGTTATGTCAGGTTGAAATATTCGATTTGGAATTTGACGAATAGGAACAAGTTTTCATAAGCTATTGCTTTTACTGGGTAGATAGATTTCATGAATAAACCCTTTTTTAAATTTTTTTAAAGCTACATTTTTGCTAAGGATTTTTTTTAAGGAGTAAACTCTGTTGTTGGCTCTATACCTTGGATATAACAACGTGGAATGAAGTAAATACTTCTGTTGTATGTAGGCATATGAATTTATTAAAATTCTGAAAATTTACCACAAGGGAGTGGAAGTACAAATCGTTTTCGATCAAACTGAGCACCATCAGTGTAAACGTCCAGTGTACAAGTAATTGTAACTAGCCACTTCAGTAGGTGTAAAAACCTCTAAAGTAGTACCTTGTGCAATTTTCGAGCAAGGATGAAATACATTCACATGTTATATTTAAAATCTTAAGACATCGACTTAATGTCGACTACTTTTTAATATAGAATGTAACAATAATATAATTTATAGGTTTTTACACCTACTAAAGTGGCTAGTTACAATTACTTGTACACTGGCCGTTTACATTGATGATGGTCAGTTTGACAGAAAACGTTTTGTACTTCCACTCCCTTGTGGATAAATTTTAAGAATTTTAATAAATTCATATGCCTACATACAACAGAAGTGTTTACTTCATTCCGCGTTGTTTTTTTTTTAATACTTAATTTGTTAACCGGATGAAAATGTTTTTGTTAAAAAGTTAATATTTTCACTGGCAAATAATTCAAAAATTATTGACTTAAAAAAACTCTATAAACAAAAGTTAATTAGAATTAGTCAATTTATCCATTTCCGGACTTATTTTAAACGTATGTTTTTTCATCAAGCGAGAAGGGGTGGCTTTCACCCCCCAAGTAAAAGCAAACATGGGCTCAAGTTCAATAATGAAGTGGAGGGTACAGTAAATTCGCTCAGCCGAGATTCATTTTGACACATTCAGAATAGGAAACATACAACACAAAAATTTCTACCTCACACTAAGAACTGCTCAAATCAACTTATTCTTTCATTAAAAAAAGAAGAATTATTGGAAATAGTGAAAGTGTATACTAAACTCATAAAATTTTGTGGAATTTATTTCTTCAAAATATTTTTATTTTATACAGTATAGTTATTTTCCTAACAAGTGCAGAAAGTCATTCTTTTCCGCACGCGACTGCAGTTTCGTGCGGAAAAGAGACTTTCTGCAAGAGTTAGGAACAATATTTTTTCTAAGAGTCTCTAAAAAATTACCGAGTCTTAATCAATTAGTTTAATTAATATGAAAATACATACACAAATTAATTCTTTGACAAGGTTGTCAAAACCAGACTTTCAATATAATTAGTTAGCATGACGACGATCTTGGTTTCCATGAAGATGATTCAAAACCACTGTTACTGTCTACCGATTTGACTTTCGAATATTATGTCAAAATAATTTTATTTCATCGAATTGTCGCGTTAATTTCATTAAAACCGGAACACAATAAGATATATTTGAAATAAATTAGTAAATAATATCTAAATATTAGTTTATTGCATGTATTATAATTACTTTAAGATCATATTAACATATCTAACTTAACACGCGTGCGGAAAAGTAAAAACCGCGTGCGGAAAAGTAACACGCGTGCGGAAAAGTAACACGCGTGCGGAAAAGTGAAACTTTCTAAACTAAAATGCGTGCGCGAAAGTAGACATTTTTGCACGCTCGTAGAAAAAATAATTTTCCCATTTGTTATCAGTGGGTTATAATGGTGTAGATGAATAATAATTATTGATTGGCGTAAGGTTTCTTATTTATGTCTGTTTAGTATTCACCTTCCGTGACTAACATTGGGTCTGTGAGACCGACCAGTTAGAGTTTTTACGATTACATTATCCTAAGTATTCGTTACGAATCTTAGCCGCCATCAGTAACTGTCTGATTTAGATGCCTATTTTTGGTGTTGAAATTTGAGTCTTCAGTGTCAACTAATTATGCAATTATCGGCAAATTTTGTCTCAGAGGCCCATGTTTTACCCATGTTGGACCGATGATCTACTCGATGAAAAAAATATTTAGATTAACGAAAGACCGTGCAAACAAATGCTGATAATTTAGTAACCCCATTGTCAGGAGTAAAATGTGAACCTAGGTACAAGAAAACAGCAATGGAAATATTGAGGTTGTTTTTGATAAATCAGATGTTATGACATAACATCATAACATGATAAAACAATCTTATTGTGATTGTTTTATTTTCTTTGGTACTTTGCTAATGTTAAAAAAGAGGTTTAATAATTTAAAAATTAGTATCATTTATGTTTAATTTTATTCCTTCAGGTAGTAAACACAATCCTACGCTTGAAAATGTGTCAATCGAAATAATTTTTGTCGGTCTCTGAGACCCGATGTTAGATTTAATGTTCAGAAAACTTATGTTAGTTGCGAAAGGTTAATAATATTGGCTATGAGCAAGTATGTTTGGTTGTGTAGTATTTTCCAGTCACGTCACAGACTTTAAGCAACTTCAAAAAACGGTCATTTACTGGGCTATATATTATGTAAAAATGACTAAAATCCTAACCAAAGGAATTTTTAATTTACAGTCAACCGTAATTGCGATTTTACCGATGGCTCTGTAAAAATAACACACCTTAAAATAATTATAGAGGTAATATTGTTTTGCTCGACATTTTTCAAAGTTAATGATGTAAACAAACACGGAATAGTTTGTATTTATTATTGTATTATTTATAACAATCACTATAATTGCTTGGTTACTCTTTTATTCTCTTAGGCTCGGTCTTTTCACCTCCGAATAACTTTTATTTATTTGACAGATTTACATGTAATCTACCGGATAAACTTCCCAATAAATAGTTATTCGGAGGTGAAAAGACCGGGCCTAAGTCGAATAACTTACATATTGGAAGGTTTAGTGTAATCCGTTATGTAAACATAACCCGAGAATAATCGTATAATAGGGACAATGAAGTTACAGTCTATTGATTATACGCTTGTACGATATTGTTTCCTAATAGGATTTGCCTACGCTATTATGTACCAAAATATATAAACAGTATAACTATAGTGACAACTATACAATAGGTATAACTTGAAAGTAAAACTAAAAAAATCCTAAAACAAATCACTAGAGACAGAGGCATACATATTGATCGTCCTAGGTCGTTATTAAGCAATCTAATCTAACCAGCTAGTTATGATTTTTAGACAATAACACTATATCATTGACATACGACAGACACTAACACTGATTTAGAATCTTGCAATGACGACATAGCAATAAATATACACATATATGCTATGGATAACTTGAGCTGAAAGAACTGTGCGCAATTGCATGAACGCGCCTATTCAAAGTTTATTTGTATGCCATCGGTCTTCCTTTACTTCTATTACTTCAAAATTAAACCTGGTTTCAAATGCACTGGCTAGCATTTCCGCGAAATATGTTTTATCGCGCAGACAATAGAAAGAGCTATGCACTGCTGTTGCAAGACTAAACGATTTGAGACAAGTATTTTATATTTGCAACGACGAAGTTTTGTCCTTCTTAGTCCTTGAGCCCTGGTCAGGGGCTGGTGATACTCTAAATATTTTTAGCTTGTTTTTTGTATTTTAGCACAAGAGCCTTCATTTTGTTTACCTATCGTCTTAGAGATCTTCTTCTTGGTGGTAAGCCTTCTATTTTTCCTTCTACTACCCATAGTCCCATGGTCCCCAATCTTCTGACTGTGTGTCCTCAGTAATGTAGCCATAATTGGCTGATTTTTTTTAACTATTGTCTTTTACATAAACCTCTTCCATAAATGAGAGGTTGTTTCTGTTCTGTCCAGGACGCTCGTAGAATTCTTCTGTAGATCCACATTTTTCATGGTCTCCAATCATCTGGCTGCATGTCCGAAGTAATGTAGGCATAATCGGTTTCCTTTTCTTTTACATGAAGTTCTTTCAGAATTGATATGTGGGTGCTGTTTTCTCTCCAGAACGCGCGTAGAAGTCTTCTGTAAATCCACATTTCGAAGGCGTCGATCTTACTTCTATCGCCTTTCTTTAAGCGTCCATGTTCCAGCTGCATATATAGCAATAGGAAAAATAAAGTCATTGAGCAACCTGAGCTTAGTAGTCCTTGTTATTGTTCGATCATTCCAAATTTTAATTAATTTAGCTGTTGCGGTTCGGGCCATTGCTAGTAGCCCAGTAATTGAACGGAGAATACGGCGATACCGTTTAATTTTCAGGGTCAACTTCGAATTGCATGAAAATTTTAATATAGGTTCTACTTATCCTCTACTTCAAAGTTGAAATTGCGCCACAGGTTGCTTTTGCTTTGAGGGTGACATTCACTCCTTCTCGGGGGTGAAAAACGCGCGTTTAAAAATAAGTCCGTAAATGGATAAAGTGACTGAGTCTAAGCAACTTTTATTCTGTAGATATTTTTAAGAAAGTTAATACGTTTCGAGTTATTTGCGATTGAAAATATTCATTTTTATACAAAAATACCATGTTTTCAGGCGGTTTTTCGCAAATAACTCACAAATTGAGTATTTTATCGAAACAAATATTATTAGCAAAAATGTAGCATAGAAAAATTAGCATGTTGTTCGTCAATTTCTAATTCGAATATTTCAACGTGAAATAACAAAAAAAATAAACAGGTCTCGAATAAACCCATTCAAATTTTTCTAAGTGTTTGAAAAAGTTTTTATTTTTATTTTTTATAAGGGTTTCTAGGATCAAAACTAAGCGAGTTACGCTCGAAATAAACTTAGCCTCTTTATTTTGGTAAAAAAATCGTGAAAATCTTCCGTTATTTAGCACTTCAAATGAAATTAATCGTTACCGCTTTACAAAAAATTTACTTTATTTGCGTATTTTTTATATGATCTGTAATAATCAAATATTTGTTTTCATCTCATCTCCTTCTCATCATCATATTTTTACCTCATTTTGCTGTGAGATAATTACTAAAAAAAGAGCTAAATATCTAACTAAAAAACTTTTAAATATTTACTTTTAGTAAACTGGTTATTTTTATCTAAAAAAATAGAGTTTAAACAGTTCCCCATTATTTGTACGAAATGATGTGCATTTGTACATCTATTTTTACGTATATTTGAAACAACATCAATAAATTTTAAGCAAGTAAACATCTTGAATGATACCTGCCCAAAATAATTATTTGTATACAATACATCTTTTGGATCGTTCATTGAACATTTCACACTCACTAATAAACTACAAAGAACATTTACGAGTTCTAGAAAAAATTTAAAAGCAATCTAAATGCATGAATTATGAAACCTACTTATTTTTGAATGCAGCTTCCGAAAATAAATTTAAAATATTTTTAGAAAAATGAAATGATCTTAATTTTAGTTCATTCTCTTAAAATCCGTATCAATCGGTGCAGTTCAACTTGGAAGATTACTAATTAAAAAGATTTATTTGGTTTTGGTTTGGTTTTAGTATAATTTCTGAAATATGAGTATTTCCGGTGTTGTAAGAAAATACGAATTTACGCTGTAATTACACAAGTAATATTTTAAAATTCTCCATCAACTTTAACAGATTTTACCCGGAAGCAGTCGCGCCGTCAGAAAAAATCTAACATTTTATCCTTTTCCGTGATAGCTTGATAAAAAATTTTGCGACATAAGTTTTCATTCGTAAGTGCCTCGAAGAAGATTGTAGTAATGTATACGTATTTTTTTTTAATTTTTTTAAATTCTTTTTAATTTTTAGTTGCATTTGCGGTTTTGGTGAGAACCAATTAGCTTTAAAATTGTCAGAAATAAATATTTTTAAAATAACAATAAACAAAAATAATATAAAATACAATCCTTTCTTTAACACTGAGTTAGGCAGGGTCAAGCATCTCGAGAATATATATTTAAATTGGTTTTGTATTATTAAGTCTTCCAATATAGTTTGTTCTCCCTTAAACGGTACCCCCTTGATGTAAAACGGCCCTCACTCCCAGAATTGAATTTTTTTAATTTTCTTTACATTCTGTGTGCTTAAAAAATAATACTCAGCCCAATTTTATCCCGCCACCCCCTCACCCTAACCCCTAAAACGTAATATATTTCTTTTTTTTTAGATGGGTTGGGGCTTTTACATAACTTGTCTATTTTTATAGACCCGTAGGTTTAGTGTACATAACCTAAAAATGCATTTATTTAAGCCTATATCTTCCTTTGGAGACAGTTGCAGGTCCATTTTTTATTTTGTGTATTTTACCTGAAAATATACATATATCTGATATGTATACCGTAACTGTCTTTTAGCTGTTTTGGAAAACTTTTTCGATTTTATATAGTTCAAAATAGATCAATTAAGTTATATAATATATTTTGAAGAAACTCAGTTCTTAAGCGCTTTTAAAAATTAGACAAAACACCTTCAAACCTCTAAAAAATAATTTCTTAAAATTTTTTTTGCGAGTTTAAAAAAAAAACTTGGTTTTTGGGGTATAGAGGTGTTTCGTAAAATCATTACGAAAGGTTGAAACTAAGTTTTTGGGAAGGGGAGGGCGGTTGGTGGGCTAAAATTGCACTTTGTGTTATTATTTAATCACATTGAATATAAAGAATTGAAAATTTATTAATTCTGGGAGTCATGTCATTTTGTCTGTCTTAACCGGGGGTACCCTTTACCAAATGTGCGATTTTACTTAGTGGGTTACTGGTTGTGAAACAGGTAGCTGCATTTAAAATGCCAACGCCGTATATTGATATCCACCATGGTTTTCCAAGCTGTGGGGATATCTGGGAAGTCACAAAATTGTCGCAGGGGTCGGTGCGACGGAGGTCAACTCGCCGCTGTTGCCATTCAACCCCCTTTCCTACTATACCACGTGTTTACGTCATTTAGTTAAACTTTTGTTTTGTTTTGTTAGTTACTCACGCGGACTACTAAGTGAAGACTCAGGTGAGAATAGCAACGATACTTCAGCTAAACGGAAGAAATACAGGAAATGTAATGACCAGTATTTAAAATTAATATGTATATCTGCATTACTAAAAGTGGTGTAGAACTTCCTCAATGTATTGTTTCTCTCGAAAGATTCGCAGATGAAAGTTTGCTTCCTAATAAACTAAATTGATATATGGAATCAACCCTCACAATCATTTGCAAGATAAGCTGAGAGACTTTATTTTAAGAAAATTGCAAAAACTGAAACATCTGTACATGGTTTAGTTTTAAGAGCAATAGTCCATACCAAAGCAATGCTTGCATCCAACTCATCTTGTTGCTAAATAAACGAAACCACACATGATTACTGAGGAACCAATCGTACCTGCAGCGGTTAATGTAATATTGCGGCTTCACGATATTCGATGAAAATATCGATATTGTATTATATTGTATCGAAAATCAATACGATACCGATACAATACATACCTTAGCAATATTAATGACAACATCTCAATACCCACTACGATGTTAAATCGAAATTGATGGGAAAATAATAAAGCAGGAAGCAAGGTTTAGATATCTGGGAATAGATATAACCAGTTACGGATATGTTGAAGAGGTAGTACAACAACAAAGCTTAAAAGCAAGTAAAGTGGCGGGATCCCTTAATGACACAATCTGGAAGAACGAACACCTAAGACAAAAAACAAAACAAGAATCTATAAAGCAGCAATTAGACCTATATTGACATATACGGCGGAGACAAGACCTGACACATCTAAAACGAGAGGACTACTAGAAACAACAGAGATGAAAATACTCCGACGAATATAAGTGAAAAGTCTGTTGAATAGGGAGGGAAGCGAAAACATAAGAAGATCATGCAATGTAGAAGACATAAATGGATGGGTGACAAAACGGAAACAGGAGTGGAACGAACACATTAGTAGACTGGCAGAGGATAAAATAGTACGAATAGCACGAGATAAGTCACCAAATGGACGAAGAAGTATTGGCAGACCAAGAAAAAGATGGTGCGATAACTTAAATAATTTAGGAGGCTAGTACTGAAGAAGAAACAGGCTTTAAAGCCTACATACAAGAAGGAAGAAGAAGAAGAAGAAGAAGAAGAAGAAGAAGAAGAAGAAATATTAATGTCGATACGATACTCCTTATCAAAAATCAATACATTGTATTTAGTGGAGTCAATGAAGGTGGATAGGAGTTATTACCTCAGATTTCGTTGAACCTCCATCGATTTTCATAAAAATTGGTGAGTGGTTAAAGGATACCTCAAGGAACAAAGGTGATATAGTGCCAACTTGCGCTTTATGCATTTTAGGGGTGAAATACACCCCATTTTTAAAATTATTTTTTAGATTTCTGAAAGTGCAGTCACTGTAAGTTTACAACTTTCTATTTCGTTGAACCTTCATCGATTTTCATGAAAATCGGTAAGTAGTTAGAGGATACCTCAACAAATAAAAGTTATATAGCATCAACTTGCGCTTTTGCCTTTTAGGGGTGCAATACACCCCTAATTTTTAAATTGTAAAAAATGCAGATTTCCGCATTATGACGCAAGTAATCTCGTTTAATTAAGAAAAATAAATATTTTTTTTATAATTATGTGCATGAATTATATTTTTTTTATTTTTAAAACCTTATAGCAACCAAAAATTCCGAAAATTAACAAGTCGAAAATCACGAAAACCTTATTCTTCTATATTTCTGAAAGTGTAGTCACTGAATGTTTTCACCCACGATTTCCTTGAACCTTCATCGATTTTCATGAAAATTGTTGAGTAGTTAGAGGATACCTCAAAAAACAAAAGTGATATGGCAACAAGTTGCGCTTTCTGCATTTTAGGGGTGAAATCCACCTTTTTTTAATGACAAAATGCAGATTTCAGCATTCTGGCTCAAGCAATCTCGTTTAATTAAGTAAAATAAATATTTTTTTACATTTATGTGCATGATTTATAATTTTTGTTAATTTTTAAAACCTTATAGGAACCAAAAATCAGAAAATTAGCAAATTGACAATCACCAAAAAAATTATTCTTTTATATTTCCAAAAAGGCAGTCGCTGAAGGTTTTCACCCCTGATTTCGTTGAACCTCCATCAATTTTAATGAAAATTGGTAAGTAGTTAGAGCATACCTCAAGAAACAAAAGTGATGTGGTACCAACTTGCGTTTTTATCCTGGGGGTGGATGTTACCTCTTCTCATGGGTGAACACTATTTTATTAAAAATAACTCCATAATTAGATAGAGGAGTAAATTCTAAACAAACTTTCTTTTATCAAGTTTGTAATTTTTTTATTTAAATAATGTTTCATAATTAAATTAAATATTATTGGTACAGTAAAACCTGTCAATAACGGCAACTAAAAATAAAAAACAATTGGCCGTTATGGAAATGTGGCCACTAATACTAGGTTTCCTTTTCCACAAATACATAAAATAAAATTGAAAATTTATTTATTTTAGTAATTAAAGCCAATCAAATATAATTCTACAAACAAACCGAACATACCTTTCATTAGATATCGCAAATCACTTTGGCTGATTTTGTCTGCATATATATTATGTTTGAGGAATCCCTTTTTTTGCGAGACTGGATATAGGACATTTCTCAAGTATGAGTTCACATTCATGGTATATCGTTGCTATACAGGGATAATAATCTGTGCAATGTTATGGTACAGGCTACGTTAAATATGAAGTAAATCTGGAAGATATACACTGGTTATTCATTTCAATTTAATTTCATTGTTTTTTAATCGTTTACAATATTTAAAATAATTAAAGATATAAAGTTAGGAATTTCAAAAATAAATTCAGTTCTCATTGGCAGGGTGGGAAATAATAAAGTGCCATACAATAGCATTTCATTACAATGCACATTACAGGCATTACAGGCTGCTCCGTTTCAGAAAACTTATACTCTCAAACTTTGAGAAAACACTCATTCAGTTTCGACCAACCCTGTATTACCTAAAATTAAACGTTTTGCTAGATTAATAATTTTTAACAATAATAGACTATATTAAAAATCACTTGAACACAAATTGATTTTCTGATATCAAATCACTACAATTATACAGGGGGTGAATATTGCTATGAAATTTGAAAAAAAAACGTAATTATCTTTTAAACTACTTCGTATAACATCACAAAACCTGATATTTTAAGAAATAAAACATAAAGGAGAATCCAAAAATGTAAAAATATACAGGCTGTTCCATTAAACAAAAGATAATTTTGTTTCACCCTGTCAATATGGGTGGCGCTGTATATTTGGAAATGTATTTAAATTCTGATATTATATATGCCCCAATCTCACCTAAATAAACTTTTTTTATATCTCCTACAACAAACGACTAATTGGACTTCCCACAACCTGTATACATACAAAATCTCCGCTATAAAATTTTTTCAAAGAAAATGTTATTGGTTTTTTTTTTTAAATAACTTTGTTAATTTTTGAAATATGAGAATTATACAAAAACCATTACAAATCTAAGTGAAAGGTCTATGACACTGTATTACACATAATTTTGTAAATCCTTTATTTTTTTTTTAAATACAAGGTGAAAGGGCCCCGGATACATGGTTCTCGCAGTAAAATTTACGTTTTAAATGTTTCTATCTCGGTTATTTTTTGTCATAAAAAATTATTAAAAAAAGAAAAATCTTAAACAAAGTTAAAACTAAAATTTTGTTCTCTACAATTTTTTAAGTATATCGAGTATTTTTGGAGTTATTATCAAAAGAAAATGAACTTCACGAAAATTTTAAAAATTCTAATTTTTTTTAATCGTATTTTTTTCAAAAATATGCATTCTAAACCGGTCAAAATTGTTGAAGTAATTACTCATTATAAAATAAATAAAGGTTTAAATGGGTTACTATAAATTTTAATTTTTGTGGAAATGACGTAGGTTTCATTTTTCATTCTTCCCTAAAAAATCTGAAAGGGTCCTCTTATTTCCATCATAACTTGCTTAATTTTGATGCTATCGACTTCTTATATAGCTTTTTGATAGTTACCTTTAAGTACTTTATTAAAATGTTTAGTATCTCTATTTAACAAAGTGCATCGTTTTCCTGTTATTTAAGCTTGAATAATAAGATTTGAGTACTCGCGGAAAAAAAATATACATTCAATTGCATATAACTCACTTTGTATATGTAACAAAGGATTTTTCGAATAAGGAGCTTATTTATTTTTATATTATCTTCGATTTTGGTAACGACAACTTTTTTGAAGAAACTTATTGGTTTTGAGTGATTTATGAAAAACTGCTTTAAAACATGGAATTTTTTCAGGAAAAATCAAAACTTTTGATCTTTAATAACTCAAAAACTATTGATTTATTGAAATAACTTTATATAACAAATTTTACTTATAATTTATCCCTCTATCGATTAGTGGTATTATTTTTAATAAAATAATTTTCACCCCCGAGAAGGGGTGGCATCCACCCCAGGGTAAAAGCGCAAGTTGGCACCATGTCACCTTTCTTTCTTGAGGTATCCTCTACATACGTACCAATTTTCATGAAAATCGATGGAGGTTCAACGAAATCGGAGGTGAAAACCTTCATTGACTCCACTAATTGTCGATACTCTTTCCTTGATATTATTGAGAATATCGATATCGACAAAAAATAAAAAAAACGCCACGTGAGTGCTGCATAAGACCTATTATACAGTTAAAATAATATGAGTTATAAGACGCACAAGCGCGTATGCTCTCCATTAGTGCGAGAGAGGAGGACGATGAACCCAATAAGTCAATCAATTTCGATATTTTATTTTTAAAATCATGAGATAATATCGAAGTTTTTGAAAAGGAAATTGAAAACACTTGCAATCTACAAGACATGGACAAGACACAAATATTTTATTATGTTTTAACTCATAGAGTAGGTAGTGTTTTCCTAGTTTTATCTCGGTTGGCCAGGAATATTTTGTGTGTCCAAACGACGTCCGTACCAGTAAAGAGATTTTTTCTAAAACAGCGCTCGCGCTGTGACTAACGAATAAAAGATGCTCTTTAAAAGATGAAAGTGTCAAAGAACTCATTTTTGTGAACATATGGTTGAAGAGCTCTTTAAAGGATAATATTTTTTGTAAGGCTGCAATGTAATTTATCCTACTTCTTATGTATTCAAAGAAATTTTTTTAATACAGATACTGACAAATTAATAACGAATTGTTTTTCATTAATTTAGTTCTCTTTATGTCGATATTATATCGAGTATTGTACCGATATAGTATCGAAATTAATATCAATACGATATTTTTATAAGAAAGTATTGCCGATATCGACACACGATACGATACTTCATTGGCATAACCAATACCACACTCAATACTTAAAAATTATCGATATTGTATCGTATCGTGAAGCTCTATGTAATATTAATTATGATTGGAGAAAGGGCAGTTAAAGAAATGAATAAAATATGCTTCTTGCGAAAATTAGGATATGTTACCCTATTAACGGCATGGCAGAAGATATTAGTGTGAAAATGATGAGAAAATTTTCAGGCCTCTTTGCCGGTAATGGTAGACCGGTAATAATAACGATGCCCAATTGATATTTTACGTACCTTGCTTACAAGGATTAAATGTGTGTGAGGATTTGTTATTTTGAAGAAAAATATGTGATTGTTGTAAATTTACTGGGTTTCAGAAATAGTTTATAGCATGAAAGAGAAAATTTTAAGATCAAATAACTGATTGTTTCTCTGCTTTACAAGATATCCTACAGGAAAAATCGATAGAAATCCCCATACCTCTTGATGATGATAAGCCAACACTTTGGAAACACTTTTCCGAGCAGTATAACTAGGTCACAAACCTTTTCCAGTCATACACACCGCCGAAACTTTCAACAAAAGAAGAAGAACAGCCAACAAAATTATCCTGTAATTACAACCTAAAGCCTAAATACAACAAAAATAAAACTGTTTGATTTTTGGAGCTCAGTTTGTTATGGACATTGTACCATGAGGAATAATCATGCCTGCAGCGGTTGATGTAATATTAATGGTGATTGGAGAAAGGGCAGCTAACGAAATAAATATAACATGCTTCTTGCAAACACTAGGATCTGTTACCCTATTCACGGCATGGCAGAAGATATTAGTGTAAAAATCATGAGAAAATTTTCAGGCCTCTTTGCCGGTAATGGTAGACCGGTAATAATGACGATGCCCAATTGATATTTTACGTACCCTACATATAAGAATTAAATGTGTGCGAGGATTTGCTATTTTGCAGAAAAATATGTGATTGTTGTAAAGTTATTGGGTTTAAAAAATAGTTTCTAGCATGAAAGAGAAAATTTGAAGATCAAATAACTGACTATTTATCTGCTTTACAAGATATTCTACAGGAAAAATCGATAGAAATCCCCATTTCTCTTGATGATGATAAGCCAACACTTTGGAAACACTTTTCCAATCTGCAGCAATATAACTAGGTCACAAACCTTTTCCAGTCATACACACCACTAAAACTTTCAACAAAAGAAGAAAAACAGCCAACAAACTTATCCTGTAATTACAACCTAAATCCTAAATACAAAAAAAATAAAACTGTTTGATTTTTGGAGTTCCGTTTTTTATGGAAATTATGCCATGAGTTACTAATCATACCTGCAGCGGTTGATGTATTAATAATGACGATTGGAGAAAGGGCAGCAAAAAAATAAATAAAACATGCTTCTTGCAAAAACTAGGATCTGTTACCGTATTCACGGCATAGCAGAAGATATTAGTGTGAAAATCATTAGGAAATTTTCAGGCTTCTTTGCCGGTAGTGGTAGAGCGGCATAATGACGATGCTAAATTGATATTTTACGTACCCCACACAGCCAACAAAACTATCCGCCATCCAAATAGCAGCCAACAAAATTATCCGGTGATTACAACCTAAAGCCTAAATACAACAAAAATTAAACTGTTTGATTTTTGGAGACCAGTTTCTTATGGACACTGTGCCATTTTTTTTGCAGCATTAAAGATTTTAGTACTATTTGCGACTTCGTATTTTTTCGAAATAGGCTTTTCTGCAGTTGCAGCATTAAAGAACAAGTTCATGTCAAAATTAGTTCATTTGGTGAGACCGCTCCCGTCCGGAAAAATTTCTGTTTCGGTTTCTCTGTGGATTTCTATTCTTTGAAACTAATCTAGGGTGTCGGGCGGAATTTTTGGGCAGAAATTTTTTAAACGATTTTTTTAAACAAATACAAAAGATCACGTTTTATTACCCTGAAATATATATTTTCAGATTTTTTGGGTCATTATAAACAAGAAAGGTTTCTTGTAATTTTTCTTAAAAATTGATAGTTTTCGAGTTATAGGCGACTTAAAATCTGAAAAATGCGAAAATACGCATTTTCAAGGCTTAAAAGCTCATATTTAAGTTAGTATTTTTGAGGTTGCCAGATACTTAAATTGAAGAATAAATATTCAGCTTCAAGATTCTGAAGAGTGATCGCGTCTAGCCTTCATTTATGCCGTTGCTTTTTAATTGTGCAATATGCGTGTTTATCTGATTTTTTTGCCGGTGCAGCGCGCTCTATTTCAAAAATCTCCTATTTTCCTCTGAAAAATATTTTTGCTAGATTCTTTGGGATATTACAAATAAAATAGGTTTCCTGTTATTTTTCACAAAAGTTAATAGTTTTAAAGTTATAAGCGATTTAAATCCGAAAAATGACAAAAAACGCCTTTTTGGATTTTAAATCGCTTATAGCTTTAAATCTGTTAACTTTTAAGAAAAATGTCAGGAAACTTATTTTATTTAGAATATCCCAAAGAATCTAGAAAAAATATCTTTCGGAGGAAAATTGAAGATTTTGGAATAGAGCGCGCCGTACCGGCAAAAAAATCGGATGGACATGCATACTCAACAATTAAAAGACAAAGGTTTAAATTAAGGTAAAACGCGATCACTCTTCAGAATCTCAAAGCTGAATGTTTGAACTTTAATTTAAGATCTGGCAACCTCAAAAATACTAATTTAAATATGAGTTTTTAGGCCTCGAAAATGCGTATTTTCGCATTTTTCATATTTTAAATAGCCGGAAACTATCAATTTTTGTGAAAATTTACAAGATACCTTTCTTGTTTAGAATGACCCATAAAACTTAAAAATAAATGTTTCGAAGTAAAATAAGGTGATCTTTTGTATTTGTTTAAAAAAATTATTTAAAGTTTTCCTGTGGTTGGCTGTATACCATGTAATAATAAATACCAGTAAAATCATGTATAAAAGGTATATTTAAAAACCCTCAAAAGGGCCACATCAAAATCGCATCATAACTAGTTTTCGACTGGTTTACCCGTCATCATCAGTGCTTACGTGCAATGTATATGCTAACCACCAAGATAGTATTTAACAAAAATATGGGGGTCAAAGCCCAGTAAAAGAAGTCCGACAAAGAAACATTGGTTTAAAAAGCTACATTAAATATGGATGTTTAAAATATTTAGCTAATCTGCTCTAGGTAACATCTGAGCTGTGAATTTGACTTGTTTATATGTTGAAAGTCTGACGGCAAGTGATGACTGGTAAACCAGTCGAAAACTAGTTATGCTGCGATTTTGATGTGGCCCTTTTGAGGGTTTATAAATATACCTTTCATACATGATTTTACTGGTTTTTTTTTTCAATATTTATTGGTAAACTAACCCATGTACATGTATAAAGGTACGATTCCGACACAAAAGAAGCAAGCATGTAGAGAGCAACTTTCAGCTTAATTAAAACATCCATAACAAATACAATTTTATTTCATTTTTAAAAGACATGTTTTATCTAATAATCTTTTCCTTGAGACATTTTTTATACAACTCGCCTTTTTTCTGTCCTGTTTTATGAGAAATGGAAGCACATTCTTAGATTATGGAATTTGCTTATTAAATTTTTATGAAAGAGCACGAGAGGGTTTATTTTTACGACTTAAACATTATTACATAATGTTAAATAAGATATTTTCTGTAAAATATAATGTAAAGTCTGCATATTTTTATGTATAAAAAAAATATTATTAAAATGTGTTTAGAGTTATGAGAAAATTCCGAAAAAAAGTTCTTTCGCAAAAAAAACAGCGAATTACTATAGTTTATAATAATATTTATCTTCACCACTCATTTGCCTTTGCCGCTATGCGGGATTTGCTTTTGAAGTTACATTTTTATATAAGTTTCTATTTGGAGTCATGCCAATATCGTTTTACCGTTATATTATCTTAATTAAGAGTCGTTCCTCAGGTCTTCTTTGGTCTTCCTCTCCTACTAATTGGTGCCACTTCTAGATTGCCCCTTAATTTTATCGTGTTTCGCCACGTCATTCGTTTGCATTCTCATTTCCGTCAGATGTACGCCCTGTAAAAATAATAAAAATGTTAATGTTTACATTACTGAATAGATAATCGGATAACCTTTTGAATTAGCTAGCAAACGCGCTAGCGAGCATTCTCATTTACTTAATAAATTATCGATTACGTCATCACGTCTAGATGGATAACGTCACTACTATGCTATAATAATATGTCTCCAAAATCGGCCATGACCGCTTTGAAATGAAATGCTGATAAGTTTATTAGTAGCGGAGCAGATAAGCGGCGATATATTTTACACTACCTTTATGAATAACATTTTACTGGTCTGTTGTTTCAATCAGTACTCCTCAACAAGTTATCGTTATCGTTTATTGGTTTTAGTATTTTATTGCAATAGTACGAGTACGGAATATTTATTTAAAAGGTGAATTTATTACATGTTATTTTTGTTAATTTCTTCTGACGTATTGTATAATGTAGGTTTACCCAATAATCAAAGTTATGCCTTTACAAGAACATATTATTTGAAAAATAAGGAGTATATATGTGTCATAATAAATGTAATTTCCTTTGTTCACACTTTAAAAATTTGTTTAGTATGTATGTATTTCTTAAAGGCACACAGTCATTGAAAAATGATTCATGCTATTTAAAAATATCTTTCTGTTAACGACAGTGTTATCGACAAAGTAGATAAAATTTAAACTTGTCATCATATTACATTTCTGTATTGTTTAATAATTTAGCAAAATACATAATCAGCAAAAATCTTATTTGAAACATGCGAACGGTTTTTGCAATCACAATCAATGCAGTGTTTATGCCTGTTATTATAGCATTGGCTGTTAAATAATTTGTGTTCGATTGTTTCGTTCCTTGTACCACCCTCGTCCTTTTTAGGGTGTAGTAGTTGTATGGTTGTATATAAGTACATACCTATTTTTTTATAGTAGTGTAGTTAAGCGGTACTTTAAAGTAAAATGAATAATTTGGAGAAACGTAGAGTGTTGTCTTCAGAAGAACAGCGTTTAGTTCTGAAAGTCGAAAGTTATTTCAATTTGGAAAAAAACAATATGGGTCCATTGGCATCTGTTATGACTGTTCCGAAACGCACATGCGATGCTTGCGGTATCTCGGAGAGGACATTCCGAAGAATTAATAACATGAGTGAGGATGAAATAAATAAAGTAAGCAAGAGAAATCGTCGACATCTAAAATCTTTAGATTTGCACCAGTCAATTAAATTCGAAATTAAAAATATTATATACAATATGTATAAAACCAGAGAACATGTGGCAATTAGTGCTGTGTTACAAAAAATTAAAGACAAGGAACTGTGTGATATGAGTTTAACAAGATTTTGGAGAGTGCTGAAACATTTAGGTTTTCGATATAAAAAGACACATAATAGACAAGTATTGTGTGAACTCTCTAATGTTGTTTCAAAACGGTGGTATTTTTTAAGAGAATATATGAACAATAAAACGTCTGATAGTCCGAGGCAAGTTGTATTTTTAGACGAAAATTGGATTTTCGCTAAAAGAAATATGTCAAAATCATCCTGGCAAGATGGCACCACGAAATGTCATTCTTCTAATCGTTCTGGTAATGTTAAACGCTACATTTTACTTTATGCTGGAAATGATGAGAGTTATTCCGGACGCTAGTTTAATTTTTCCGTCCACAAAGAATACAGGTGATTACCATGGAAATATGTATGCAAATATATTTGAAGAATGGTTTGAAGAAAATTTGTTGAAAAAATTGGAGCGACCATCCATAATAGTGTTGGATAATGCATCCTGCCACTCCAGAATAGAAGAGAGATTTCCTTCGAGCAGCTGGACAAAAGAAGAAATGCAATTGTGGCTGACAGAAAAGAAAATCCACAGTGACATATTTTTAAAAGTTGATTTACTTCAAAGGTGTGGAGAGCACAAAATTAAAAAGAATTTTGTTACTGACCAAATGGCTCTTAAAATATGGCCATGAAGTTCTTCGACTTCCGCCCTACCATTGCCACTATAATGCAATTGAGTTAGTTTGGGGTATAGCCAAAAATTTTTATGATAAACATGCATCCAAAACAACAAATGACGCTAGCGTTCTTAGTTTATGGAAAGTATCGCTAGAAAAAATAAAAGCAGTACAATGGCAAAATTGTATTAGACTTACGGAAGACATAATCATTAAGTCTTTTTAAACCGAGTGAGTTATAGATGAGGTCCGGCCTCTAATTCACCGGTCCGGTCACCTAAGGTGAAATATCAGACAGTGAATATTAAAAATCGTTTGCTAAAAATAAGTGTTTCGGGAATTCAATTCGGACTTTGCGGTGTGTTTTAGTTAGACGATAATGTACCTTCGGTCTAATTACTGGAGTGCATACTTTCAATAGCTTTGGTATTAATTACTGGACTACACGTGTTTAAACCTTTTGTTTTGTTGAAAACTCGGAAGTGATTTAGTGCCAATTTGTTTCAAGGTTATATTTAATACAGTGTCTGCAGAAACTAAAGTCTTGGATGTATTTTATTCAAATGTGGACATACCAGCAACTTGGAAAGTATTTTCCAATTTTACTGCATGCAAAATTATTCGTATAATTTTCACTCTACACAAAATAGAGATCCTTGATGAACATTTGCTGTCGACAAATAATTTCGAGTAATCGAAATATTCCGTCCCACTTCTTTTAACACGCCCTCTGTATATACATATTATATTTATTTTATTTGCCTTTGATACAGTAAAATCCAATATTATTACTTAACATAAAATACAGGAAATTAAATATTTTTACTTTTCAAGCGATCGGCATTAAATATTAACGCCCCACTGTTTGAGGTCCACTGATCATATCTTAATTACATATCGGCCGTCATAGGGTAAAAGGACTTTATCAACAGAATGAAGATACCCAACCGGACAACAAAAATTTAAAATAAAAAGGATTGGAGCTTAATAACCAATATGGTCACTAACCTGTGAAAATAAAACGGATCAGAAGAGCTCATATTAACGGGCTGTTTATACTCCTACCCAGAAATGATAGATCGATATAATGCCTATAGGGTGTGTCAAAAGTAGCGGGAGGGTCGAACATGTGTTCAATTTTTTTCAAAACTCTATCGAATGACACCAAATCCTACCCACCATTTCACCCCTGGGGGTTGGTGAGGGGCAACTTTAAAATCTTAAATAGGAACCCTAATTTTCATTGCAGATTCTGTTTCTAAAAAACATTCATAAATAACTGTATTCAGTTCCAAAAAAATTAATTTGCAGACTTATAATCTGTATACGTTTTTTCGGTGATTATAGCGCCATCCTTCACGATTCGAAAATGTTCAGATAAAACTCGTTTACTTTTAAAGCTCGTATTAAATATTTTCAAGGTTTTCCCACACCACCCTCAGGGGTAGCAAGAGGGCTTATCTTGAGTGTAAGTGAATAAACTTTTGAAAAATATTGAAGATACGGTATTAAGTTTTTCATTTAAAAGTGTATTCCTCGAAATACTAGACCGTTTCCATAATATTCGTAGGGTGTAAGGATAATATCGTTTTCTTTTTCTGATTATAGAGCCATCTATCAACAACTCGAGAAAATATCTCGAACAAAATTTATTATTTTTATATGTGGAATCCAAATTTAAAATTGAAATTCTCTTTAAGATTTTAAAGTTTTCCATTATCCCACCTCCAGGGTGTGGAGTGGGGAGTTGTGTTTGGTACCATTCCATAGATTTTGAAAAGTATTGAACATGCTTTTTTTTAGTTTCTCGATCCGATGTTCATAAATAAAAAAACTAAAAATTAAGTACACTACCGGTCGATTGCAATCAAGGAAAAAAAACTAAATTGGATTTCTAATTACTTTAACACCCATTTAACATTCCTTTTTAACTCTGGCTGTTGAATAATAAAAACTTGCTTCCGAAAAAGAGATATAGGTACATCAAATATGCTTATCATAAAAATTGAGATGTATTAAGCCCGACATGTGTTTGACAAAAAGTAATTTATTCAGTATAAAAAAAAACAAAGTCTGCTAATTTATGACTCAATTGGGACATTGCGTTTACAGAGAACGTCAAATTCTACCTAAAAGTTATTCTTTTATTAGCTGGGTTCGAGTATTATTGAGTTATAAAATCTAAACATAATATATTGACAATTTTACAACTGGTGTTGTTTTAGCTAATAAAATTTTATTATTTCAAAACAATTTTATGTGTTCTGGCAATAAATACATCTTGTCTTGCATAAAACATTATATACAAGCAAGCGTTATCATTAGAGCACTAAAATACGATAAAATCAAAATGTATTCAAAAACGAATAAAGCCAGTGAAATATGCTGTTACACGGAGATAAAAGTTATAAAAGTTATATGCACTTTTTACGATTGCACCGAAGCTGAAAAATGTAAAATATATTAGTTTAACAGCAAAACTCCTGTATTCAAGAAAACCGTTAAGTGGAAACCGTACAAGTAAAAAGTTAGAAGACATGGGAAATGTTTTATCAATAAAACAATAATTACACTTTTATAAAAAAAACAACTTTTTTTAATACCACGTTATTATTTAAAAGAACAAAATATTTAAACAAAATCAATGGGAAAGTCCCCGTAGCTGGTTGTATACCATAGTTAAAAATATTGATTTTTAACAAAAAATATAAAACAAACTATTTATTTTTGAGAATTTTATATTAAAACTAGCGAGGCAATTTTAAATATTCCGTAGTGGCTACAGAAAATTTTACATGTCATAGAAAGTCACGCCATCTATTGGGGAAACCATCTATTCAGAAAACTAGTAGCGCCATCTTTTTAGAAAAATGATAACTCATTTTACCATATCTTCTCTTCTTTTTCGAAACTCCTTATGCCCCTCAGGGGCGTCGGAGGTTTTATTCATCCTCTATCCATAGGTTTGTTCGTAGTACGATCCAATCGATCAGCAACCGTTGCCAACCATCAGACGCATGCGCAGTTAACAGTTAGCGCTGCGCAGTTAACAGTTCGAGTTCGTAGACTACGAACGCGCTTGCGTCTGACGGTTGGCAGCGGTTGCTGATCGTTCTACGAACAAACCTCATATCTTCCATTGCTTGCGGTCTTTTGCTTACTCTTTCATTTGTTGAAGTGTTTTTCCTTTTTCCAGTCCAATTTCTATAATCTGATCGATCCATATTTTCCTTGGCCTCCCTTTCCTTCTTTTACCATATCTTTTTAATTATATCACCTGCTTTGGTAGCCTTCCTTGGTCCATTCTGTTAATGTGTCCATACCATCTTAATTTTCTTTTTTGGATCTTGGTTATTATCGATTCCTGTTTCAGTCTTTGTCTCATATCTTCATTGCTTATTCTGTCTAATTTCGTTTTTCCTGCTGTTTTTCTCAGCTGCTTCATCTCCGCTGCGTTTATTGTACTGTCTATTTTGCACTGTTTACCCCTGTCTCACTTGCATATATTAAAGTTGGTACAGATATTGCATTGTATACTTTCAGTTTTATTTCTTTATCTATCTCTTCCTTTCCAAATATTGTTTTATTTAGTGCATAGTAGATCTTATTTTCTTTTTTCGCCCTGTATGAGATTTCTTGATCTAGCTTTCCATCCTCTGATATTATTACCCCCCAGGTATTCAAATGTCGAGACTGTTTCTATTATTTCGTTTTTGCACCTAAATATCGTTTGGTTTATTTATTCCCTTTTCTTTTGGGCTAATATCATGGTCCTCGGTTTCTTTACATTTACCTCCATTTTCATATTTTCTATTTCTACCACCCAGATATCGATTAATGTTTGCATTTTCTTTTTATTGTCTGCTATTATTACTAAGTCATCTGCATATAGTAGTCCCTCCATTTTTACTGGTACTAAATTCCTGTACCCTATTTTTGACTGTAATTGCCTTGACTTTCTTTTAGCGCTCTTCATTACTCTATCCATTACTTATATAAACAAAACTTGGCTGAGACTGTCCCCTTGTTTTATTCCTCTGTTTATTTGTATTTTAGCACGTACGTTTCTATATGTACTTTTTACCACGCTTAATATCTTTTGCGTGATTTGCAGGTTTTCCATTACTGACCATATTACTTCTCTATTTATAGAATCAAAAGCAGATAGGTCTGGATCCTGCGTATGAAAAAAAAGTTGATTAATAGCAAGCTGAAAATTTGTTAATAGCTTAAGGGTGTCTAGTCGGATAAACTTTGATATATGGGAACACTGGAACAGGGGCAGTTTTAATTGTGAAACAGGTTAAAAATTTGGAACGGTCACACCACGAAAACGTCACATTTATTTTGTCCGACAGAAGAGACTTAAACTCTCCGAACAGAGATTAAACTCTCATGCAAAAATCAGACTGCTATTTATCACCTGTCATAACTCCTGTCATTTGATATATTCTACATGTTCCACTCATTAAAACGCCCATTTGGTGATAGATATCAGTCTGATTTTTGCATGAGAGTTTAATCTCTGTTCGAAGAGTTTAAGTCTGTTCTGTCGGACAAAATACATGTGCCATTTTCGTGGTCTGACGGTTCCAAATTTTTAACCTGTTCCACAATTAAAACTTCCCCTGTTCCAGTGTTCCCTTATATCAAAGTTTGTCCGACTGGACACCCTTAAGCCATTAACAAATTTTCAGCTTGCTATTAATCAACTTTTTTTTCATACGCGGGATCCAGACCTAAGATTTAATATCTATAAACTTAATATATAAGTCTTCCCCTATTTCGTTTTTCCATTTAATTATATTTCTCGGTATGTATATATCTGTTGTTCCTCTTTCCCTCCTGAAAGCAGCTTGTTCTTCTACTAGTTTTCCTTCCAGTTCTTTCCTGAGCTTTCTTTCTATTATCCCGCTGTAGACTTTATATGCCACTGATGATAAGCATATAGCCCTATAGTTATTACATTCCGTTTAATCTCCTTTCTTGTGTATTGGTATCAATAAATTTTCTTCCCAGTCTTTCGGTATCTTTTCTATTCTCCATGCTTCCCTCGTTATTTCCAGTAGCCGAAACTTGCCTTGTTCTCCCACGTACTTCATCTACGTCGTCTGCACCTCCCGCTTTTCCAATCTTTATTCTTGCCAATCCTTCTTCGATAACTTTGATATGAATTTCGTCTACCCGATTGTTCCTATCCTCTTCTCTTTCCTGCTGTCCTATCTCCTCGTTTTACCATATAAAATTTAAAATGGCTTACAATTCCAAATAAAGTTTAATGAATCCATGTAAAAGCTGTTGAATATTGCATTGCCATCGAGTTCTGAGTTATTCTGAAAATTTCAGATCTCTAGCTAGTCAGGAAGTATGAGTAAAATCGATCACAAGATTCTTCCCGGACAAAGTGACACAGTGACGAAGAGACAGACAAACAGCAGGCGAAGTATATAAAAAGATGGTACACAAAATTATTAAAAGCAGTAACATAGTTTATCGCAAAAATAATTACCGAAGTTACCGATTTTTATTCCGAGTTACACTTTCTTCTTCTTACTATTTGTAGCGCCTATCGCTTTCGGATGTGGGCGACCATCATGGCAATCTGTACTTTGCACACTGCTGCTCTTAAAAGGCTTGTGGTTGTTGTGTTGAACCATGTGCGTAGATTCTTCAGCCCGGAAATCCTTCGGCTTCCTGGTCTTCGTTTTCCCTCCACTTTTCCTTGCAAGATTAGTTGCAGTAGTCCATATCTTTCGCTGTTTCTCATGATGTGACCGAGGTATTCGATTTTGGCTGCTTTTATTTTGGTTAACAGCTCTTTTTCTTTTTGCATTCTCAGCAAAACACCCTCATTAGTAATGTGGTCGGTATAAGATACCTTCAGGATTCGATGATAAAGCCACATCTCAATTTTCTTGCAGGTGTCGTCTGTGAGAGTCAACGACTCAACTCCGTACAACAATATAGGAAAGATATAACCTCGTAGTAACCTGACTTTTATGGGCAATGATAAATCATGACATTTGAACAACTTAACCATTTTTTGAAATGCAGATCTTGCTTTCTCTATCCTACATTTAATTACTATGGAACGCTCCCAGTTTTCATTGAAGTTCGTACCAAGGTAGGTGTATGTTTTTAGTCTTTCTATTTGTTGACCGTTCACACTGATTCGCCCAAATTGCTGTTCCTTCTTAGATATCATCATACATTTTGTTTTCTTAGTGTTTAGTGAAAGTCCGTATCTCTGACTGACTTCTGTGATTCTGTTCATTAACTCCTGGAGGGCTTCAGAACTCTCAGCGAATACCACCGTGTCGTCTGCGTATCTTATGTTATTGATACATTCTCCGTTAATTCTAATTCCGGCTTCAACATCATCCACTGCTTCTTGAAAGATTTGCTCAGAGTAGATGTTAAACAGCAGTGATGATAATATACATCCCTGACGGATCCCAAGTTTGATTTTGATATCGTCTGATTCTCCTGCCTCTGTCCGGATAGTTGATATTTGATTCCAGTACAGATTGATGATAATTCTTAAATCACAGGTGTTGATTTCAATATTGGTTAGTATCTCCATCAGCTTGTCGTCCTTTACTGTATCGAACGCTTTATGGTAATCAATGAAGCATGCATAAATATCACAATTTACGTCTCTACATCGTTGAAATATCACTTGTATACTAAAGAGAGCTTCTCTCGTACCCAATACATTCCCAAAACCAAACTGTCTACGGCTGATTTTCTTTTCGCACAGTTTATACAGTGAGCACGTAAAGGTTGGAATAAATTCATTTTCTCGAGAATGGACGATTTTGGAAAAAAATTCCGAAACAAGTCAATTTTTATTTTTAAATTACGACTTTTTGGCATATATATCATACTAGTGACGTCACCCATCTGGGCGTGATGACGTCATCGATGATTTTTTAAACGAGAATAGTGGTCGTGTGATATAACGACCTATAAAAAGAAGAATATATGTAATTTATTTAATTCAAAATACATTTTACTCCTCTCAGAAAACAGAAAAAAATGAATATTTGAAAAATAATCATTGATATTGGCTTAAATTAAATGTTCAAATTGTCACGAGGCTGGTGGGTGGCTGCTTTAATATTGAATTTAAGCAAAAAACAGCATTTATTTGCCAAGAAACATTTTTTTCTGTTTTCTGATAGCAGTCAAATGTATTTTGAATTAAATAAATTAAACACATTCTTCTTTTTATGTCAATAAATTTAATTAAAAAAAAATTTTTTTAGTCACCCTGTATAAATAATTATGTTATTGTTTATATTACTGAATAAAGAATTGAATTACCTTTCAAATGAGCTATCATACCACCCTATTCTCATTTAAAAAAATCATCGATGACGTCATCACGCCCAGACGGGTGACGTCACTAGTATGATATATATGCCAAAAAGTCGTAATTTAAAAATAAAAATTGACCTGTTTCGGGATTTTTTTTCAAAATCGTCCGTTCTTGAGAAAATGAATTTATTCCAACCTTTACGTGCTCATTGTATATCCTTACACTTACACTTGGTTACATTTTGATAGTTTTAATTTCTCGACCCGAAATGGAGGAAAACTATTTCAAATTGCCACGAGGCCAAAGCAAATCGCTAATTTTGAGTTCGAGTGTAATTCAGTGAGACTATTTCATGAATAAAACTGTATTTTTAAATCATTTTAATAAATATTTTATTCATATCTTACCTGAATATTTGCTAAACCTGCAACATAACGTTGTAAACTATTTAACGTCACTAAATGTTTATTTAATTTTAAATTTGCTTAATAACGAAAGAGATATGTCGCGCTAATTGGCGATGGAAAATTATCAAAAAAAATTATCACTTGTAATTACACAAGAGCTTTAAATTTACCGATTTGTATCCCGAGTGACACTTTGACAGTTTCGATTTTCCAAATCGAAGGGGAGGGAAATTAAGTAAAATTGTCAGGATGGCAATAAAAATCAATAATTTTTAAGAGCTCTAGTGTAATTCGGTAAGATTATTTCATGAATAAAACTGTATTTTTAACACGGGAGCAGTCGCGCTCACTTGTGTCACGTAAGTAGTTGCGCGATTAGATTAAATCTAACAGTATGAATTTAAATACGAAGGTAAAACAAATTTTTATTTTATATTATTTTTATTTACTTGATATGTTTAAAATATCTATTTTTATTAATTTTAAAGCTAATTTTTTTCCGCCAAATTGATAAATTCCACAAAAAAAAATAAAAAAAATACTACAATCTTTCTCGAGGCACTTACGAGAGGAAATTTATGCTGCAAAATTGTTCATCAAGTTATCGCGGAAACGGATAAAATTTAGTTAAAGTTTATATGAATGAAATAATTACTGTAATAATTGTAAAAAATGGATTTCTGAAAAACTTAGCCCCTAGTGTATTGGTTAGAGGCAATGCACCATAGTAGGGGAGCGAAGTATGCTAAATGTGCAGTCACTCGAGCGCTTTGGGGAGAATCACTGCTATTGAGTTGTGAAGAGAAGGTCTTAAAACCAAAAAAATATAAGTAAAGTTTTCCATTTTAGTGGAGACTTTCCATTTTTAATTTAATTTTCCATTTCCAACAATCGTTTTTTTAGATTATAGCGCCATCTATCCATAGTTTTAAAAAATATTTCGAATAAAAGTTGCTTATTTTTACGTAAAGGATCCAAATCGTGAATAAAAATTTGGGGCTCCTATTTAAGATTTTAAAGTAACCTTCACCCCAGGTCCGCGGGGGTCGTGTTTAGTACCATTCGATAGCTTTTTTAAAAATATTGATTAAGTGTATTTTGCAGTTTTTCGATCCAATGTTTATTTTGCGAAATATGGCGGGATTTGTATTTTAAATATTAAATTTACCCCCCACCCCTCTCCGTGGGGGTCTTGTTAGGTATCATTCGATAGATTTTTATGAGAAATATTGAACACGTATTTTTGTTTTTCGATCTAACGTTCATTTCGCGAATTATTCGCTTCTTTTGTGAAATTTTTAACTCACCCGTTTCCTTACGCCCCGCTCAAATCATCAGATTTTTGAAATATACACTGTTTTGCATGTCCTTAACTTAACTTTTCTTAATCTGAAAATTTCGAGTATTTTTAAGGAAAGATTTTTTTTAGGGCCTCCCTTAACGAACTCCCCTGTATTAAGAGCTAATATATGGTAGAGGTACATCTGCAGGGCACCAGGTTTCTCCCCATTTGATAATCTGACGCTCTCGAGTAACTGTAAAAATCCCCGCTTGGGCTCCCCTACCATTATCACAATATCAAAGTTTAAAAATATCTCGTAAAATATATGAGGTGTAAAAAAGACGAAATGATTATTTCGTCAGAATTATTTTCAATCAGGTAAATATTATTTGCTGAAATTAATAGTAGGGGAGCCCAAGCGGTGATTTTTGCAGTTACTCGAGCGCGTCAGATTATCATATAGGGAGAAACCTGGTACCCTGCAGATGTACATCTACCAGATTTTGGCTCTTAACAGAGGGGAGTTCGTTAAGGGGTACCGAAAAAAAAATATATCCTTAAAAAAACTCGAAATTGTCAGATTAAGATAAGATAAGTTAAGTACAGCCGGTTCCTAAAAAAACTGATACGACTCTTAGTAAGATTTCATCATGTTGAGCAGTGTATTTGATTGATCTGACATTATATTTATTATGACAGACAAATAATAAAATAAACAAACAACAAACAACTGATTCATGAAAAAACTAATAAGTATTTTAGAAAAATTTAAACGCAGGATGAAAGATTACATTATTACCGAGGGGGGAAAGCCCCTTAGAATAAACAAGCCGTTTCTATTGAATGAAATATTTGAAATTAAATATCACACTTTTTTTTTTATTTTCAGCCCTGTAACTTATTAAAATAAATATTATAGAAGTTTTCAGGGACTTTCAGCCCTCGGTAATAATGTAGTCTTTCATTCTGAGTTTAAAATTTTCAAAAATATTTATTAGCTTTCTCAGGATTCGAAAAAAAAAAATGAATACAATTAAAATATATTGAGAATTTTGACATGCGTCACAATTTTGCATTAACTCAATGTAAAATTCTAAACTGTTGAATTCCAGCTTCCCTAATTATTTGACATCAAAAGACATTAGAAACTATTTGTAGATGATTCAAATCTGTATTGAAAACAACTGTTAAAATTGCTCTACGTAATTAAACATATTCCAAAATCTTATAAAAATGTAATACATTTTAGTTTTTAGCCCAAACTTAGGCCACACACAATGCAATAATGTTCACATCTTTGAACTATCAAGATTTTTATTTTATCATCTATTGTTTAAAAACAATACAGTTGATAAGATACCCTCAGTTGCGGAGAAAGTATTAATAATAAAGATTAATAATAAAGTCTAATAACCGTGGAACAGAATAAGCTATCTGACAAATTTTAAGATTTGGCAGTGACATTGACAGTATGTAAATATTAAGTATTTATCCTTCAAAATACACTGCTCAATTTTCTACAAAATACGCGTCAAGAGTCGTATCAGTTTTTTTTGGAACCAGGTGTACATACAAAAGAGTGTATATTTCAAAAATCTGACGATTTGGGATGGGCGTAAGGAAATGGGTGAGTCCCAAAATTTCACAAGAAAAAAGCGAATGTTTCGCGAAATGAATGACAAATCGAAAAACTAAAAAATATATTTTTTAAAAATCTATCGAATGATACCAAACACGACTTCCCACGGAGAGGGGTGGGGGGTAAATCTAATATTTGAAATACGAATCCCGCGATATTTCGCGAAGTAAACATCCGACCGAAAAACCGTAAAATACATTTATTCAGTATTTTTAAAAAATCTATCGAATAGCACCAAACACGACCCCAGGGAGGTGGGGTGGGGGGTTACTTTAAAATCTTAAATGGAAACCTCCATTTTTTATTGCAGATTTGGATTATTTACGTAAAAATAAGTAACTTTAATTTGAAACATTTTTTCGAATTATGGATAGATGCCGTTATAATCGGAAAAACGATTGTTGGAAATGGAAAATTAAAGTAAAAAATTGGAAAACTTTACTTAACTTTTTTTGGTTTTAGGACATACTCTTTACAACCCAATAGGTCCCCATAACGCTCGAATGACTGCACATTTAGCATATTTTGCTCCCCTACTATAAACTACAGATTTAAATAAAATGCCACGTATGCACTTAAAACGGAATTTGTTTCCGTTTGATCCTAATTTAATTAAACACATTTTAAATCAATGTTGCAATGTTTTTGTATGCAAGCCAATTATGTGTCCGAATATTTCGAAATGGGTGAATGATTTTATTTGTCCGATTTAATTTAAAAGCATCTCATGCAGCCAAATTTGATTTTGTTATTAGCACAGTTGTTCTACTTTCAAGTACTTTCAACATTGCTTTACTATTTTTCGATTAAAAACACTCGTTTTTTGTAATTATTCAATTTATACACATTTTTCAAGAACCTCCATAATTTTTTTAATGGTATGCATGAGCTTATAATTTTCTTGAAAAAACAAAGTTTACCTTATTTGGAGGAATATTTTATTTTACAGAAGTATGAAAAATCATTCTAATAGGAAGACAAGAATGAAACTAATACAAGTATAAATATGCTCCAACAAAAACACATGACGAGGAAGAAATTGATAACTTTTATGATGACATCACCATAGCAATGGAAGACAAAAGTATAAAAACAACAATGGTTATGGGAGATTTTAACGCAAAAATCGGAAAGAAAATGGAAGATTCACAAAACAAAATAGGAAACTACGGACTTGGATCAAGGAATATTAGGGGTGAAAGACTACTAGAATATTTGGAACAACAAAACCTTCATGCAATAAATACATACTTTAATAAGAAGCCAAACCGAAAAAGAAACATGGGTCTCCCCAAATGGGGTGACAAAAAATGAAATAGACTACTTCCTCTGCCAAAATAAACAAATCTTCGAAGACGTAACTGCACTTAATAAATTCTCAACGGACAGCGACCAACGCATACTACGAGCCAAAATAGAAATAAGCAAACTAGAGACGCAGAAATCTAGAAGAAAACCAACGGCTATTGACCATAGCAGAATAAGACAAAACGCAGAAGAATATAGACAGACTTTAAGGGAAAACTATAAACAACAAGTAGCAAAGGAAGAGTCAGAAATTAATAAGATTAATGAAGAAATGAAAGAAAAACTCTTGGAAGCGGGAATGAAAACTGCCAAAAAACTAACAACAAAAGAAAATAGATTAAGTAGCGGGACAGTTAAATTAATGGCAAGTAGACGAAAACTAATAAGTGAAAACAAAAGAAGCAGTAGAATACGTAGAACTGAACAACCTTATTAGGAGAAAAACCAGAGAAGATCTAAGAAAACACACTGAAAATGAAATCGAGAAAGTAATTGAGAGAAATAAGGGCCTAAAATGCTTACGACCAAATTTAGGGAAACCACTACTCATTTCAATAAAGGTTGAAACAGGACGGGAAGAGAGGAGAAAAGATAAGATATCAGAAGAAGTAGAAAGGTTTTATAAAGAACTATACACCTCAAAGAAAAACGCACACTTCAACACTCAGGAATATATCAAGAAAACAATCACGAATGTAAACTCAGAAACATTACCAAAAATAGAAAATTATGAAATAGAAGCAGCATTATCACAATTAAAGAACCACAAAGCACCAGGACCAGATGGAATCCTTGCTGAAATGTTGAAAGAAGGGAAAGAAGAAATCTTACCAACATTAAGAAATCTGTTTAATCAGTGTCTATATAAAGGAGAAATACCCGACGAATGGAACGAAAGTCTTACAATCCTGCTATTTAAGAAAAGCGACAGAAAGGATATAAAAAATTAGAGACCCATCTCAGTGCTGTCGCAAACGTATAAACTATTTATGAGGATTATCAACAACAGGCTAACACACAAATTGGACTCGTATCAACCAGTAGAGCAGGCAGGATTCCGAAAGGGATATAGCACCACTGACCATCTTCTAACAATTAGGACACTAATAGAAAAGCTAACGAATACCATATAGATCTGCACTTAGCGTTCGTTGACTACTAAAAAGCATTTGACAGCGTGAAAATGTGAGCAATAGAAAAAGCTATAAACAACTGTAGAATAGATTCCAATACAAAATGCTAATACATAATATATATATAAGAAGGCAACAATGACAGTACAGTTGGAAGAAACCACAAAACCCATACCAATTAACAGAGCAGTGTCACAGGGAGATGTTATTTCTCCTAAACTATTTACATTAGCACTGGCAGATGTTTTCAAAACAATGGAATGGACAAACATGAGAATAAACATAAATGGAAAGAAACTAAACCACCTAAGATATGCAGACGATGTAGTAAGTAGTCATAGCATCAAGTTTTAAAGAACTACAAACCATGCTAACCGAAATAGCAAATGAATCCGAACAAATAGGTCTAAAAATGAATTTTTCCAAAACAATAACAATGACAAACACACAAGACAATAGAAACGTAATACTAAACGACACCACAATAGAAGCGGTTAATGATTATATATATTTGGGACAGATGATAAAAATAAATAAGGAAAACCAAACAGCGGAGGTAAAAAGAAGGGTCAGATTGGCCTGGGCAAGATTTGAAAAATTAAAATGGGTCCTAAAGAACAAAAAAATACAACAATACTTAAAAACAAGAGTGTTCGACCAGTGCATACTCCCAATTCTCACATACGCATGCCAAACATGGACCTTGACCAAGGCAAACATGGATAAAATAATGAAGACGCAAAGAGCCATGGAGAGAGCAATGTTAGGAGTACAATTGACAGACAAAAAGCAAAACAACTGGGTCAGAAATAGAACAAAAGTCAAAGATGGACATCAACATATAGCCAGGCTAAAATGGAGCTTCGCAGGTCATAACGCTAGACAAGTGGACAATAGATGGAATAGCACGATACAACAATGGAGACCATGAACAGGAAAGAGAGCAAGAAGACGACCCCAGATGAGATGGGGAGACGACATTAAAAAGATAGGAGGAACGCACTGGAAACAGAAAGCACTAAGCAGAAGCGAATGGAGAAAACTGGGAGAAGCCTATGTTCAAAATTGGACGAATTAAAGGGAAAAAGAAGAAGAAGAAGATGAAAAATCATGTCGTAGTTGATGTAAAAAATTAATAAAGTGATATAAGAAAACCTCATATTAAAAACAAAAGAGAATAGGCAACGGTATGACATACCGCATGTCAGTATCTACGTCCTGAAACATCCGCGTCAGTATTTAATGGTTAATAAAAATATAATATAGTCCTGTCACATTAATCTTCTTTCAGACGTTAAGATATTTTGTCGTAGCCCTGTATGGTTATGATATCGTGTATAGCAGTTAATTCATTGATTATAAGTAAGCTTTCACACTACACGATTTAAATCGAAGTCGTACACGACTGTCATTGTACCACGGCAGGTTCAGGCTTTTTTAAAACGGACGATATTCTGTCGTTGTCGTGCAGTCATCGTGTCGTGAAATAGCTATTTGTATAACAAGGGAGGAAAGTGCTACTTTTCCTTCCGAGAATGAAGTTTACTGCCCGACGCGTAGCGGAGGGCAGTAATAATTCAAGGGAGGAAAAGGCACTTTACTCCCATGTTATACATATGGTTTTTCCACCTTCCTCAAATTAATAACAAGTCATTTTTCATTTTTACTTAATTTATTTATGTAACTAACCAACTGTTTATTCGACTGGTGATATCCCTGAAGATTGGTTAAAGTCCGAATTCATACCCCTACCAAAAAAACAACGCCCGAAAAACTGTAGCGACTATATCGCTTGGTGAGAACATTAGTGACGTAACTTCAAAAACGTTTTATAGTAAAGTGACTTCAAAAACGTAGTTTGTAGTAAAGTGACTTGCGTCACTAATGCATGCAGAAGTGGAACTAAAAGTCAAAGAGTATTACTGACGTATCGAGACTTCCGTCATTAAAGCATAATATCAAGTTCAATATTAGGAGTATGTTTAATAGATTAAGTCACAATTGGTATTTTTTGAGTTACGTCACTAATGTTCTCAGCGAGCGAATATAATGATAAGCCTTATGAGCCACACCTTGAAAATCTTTCTACGTATCATCCACAGTAGAATCAGAGATAAATGTGAAGAAGACCAGGATGAAACACAATTTGGCTTCAGAAATGGACTGGGAACCCGGGACGCACTCTTTGCAGTAAATGTTTTATTGCAGAAATACCGAGATCAAAGGAAAGACGTCTTTGCTGTATTTATTGACTATGAGAACGCCTTTGATCGAGTACAACATCACAAATTAATTAAAATATTAAGGGATAAAGGAGTTGATAGTCAAGATGTGCGAATCATAGAAAAATTATACTGGCGTCAAACAGCGACAGCTTGCATAAATGGAAAATCAACAGAAATATGCAAAATACAAAGAGGTGTCAGAAAGGGTTGTATAGTGTCCCCACTGTTGTTCAATTTGTATTCAGATATAATATTTAAGGAAGCGCTGCATAATTTGGAATGGGGTGTGAAGGTTAATGGAATTCTGATAAATACAATCAGATATGCAGACGATACAGTTATTTTAAGTGATGATATGAATGGATTACAACACCTTTTAAATGCGATTGACACAGTTGGAAGAGAGTTTGGCCTAAATATAAACTGTTCAAAAACAAAATACATGGTATTTAGCCGTTTGGCCCATCAAGATTCACGTTTATATGTTGATGGTCATATAATTCAAAGAGTACCCAGTTTTAAATATCTTGGTTGCCATATTACTGAACAACTACACAACTACACAACATTTTTAAAAATGAGGTCATTCTTCTGTAATGATACCTTGAAACTTCAACTTCGAAAGCGCATGAATAAATGCTACATTTGGTCAGTCCTATTGTATGGTGTCGAAGCATGGAGAATAAAAATATCCACCATTAACCGTTTGGAGGCCTTTGAAATGTGGCTGCACAGACGTATTCTGAAAATACCATGGACGGTTATGCTGACAAATGTGGCAATCCTTAAGAGAGCAAATGCTACTCGCGAGCTGCTTGATAACATCAAATATAGAAAGATGGCCTATTTTGGACACGTAGTAAGGGGAGACCGGTATAATATTCTTCAACTTATTATGATGGGTAAAATCGAAGGACGCAGAGGAATTGGTAGAAAGCAGGCCTCTTGGTTGAAGAATATCCGGGAGTGGACAGGAAAAAAGAAAGCAGAACACCTATTTAGAATAGCTCGAGACAGAGACAGTTTCGCCATGTTAATCGCCAACGTCAAGGGGACTTGATATGGCACGTTAAGAAGAAGAACTAACCAACAAAATTTATTAAAACTAAAACTAACAAGTAGGTGCAATATAACTGTCAACTGTCAAATATAAGTCAAATTATTAATGTAAACATTGTTAAATCAAAATAACAATTTACTGTTTTTTACCATTCTGTAAAATACTGGGAGTTTTATAAATAATCGTTAAAATGTATAGATACTTACGTAATAGAAAATAGATATTGTACAGGGCGTCAATAATTTATATTTCATGAATGTCGTCACTTTTACTTTTTCTCCCTAGGGAGGAAAAGTATAACTTTACTCCCTACAATCAGGTCTGGAAAAGTATACTTTCGGTAGAGGTAGGTGGAAAAAAAGTTTTGCTTCATTTACACATCATTCCATTTCGCCCGCAGTCGTGCGTGCTATGAAATAATGTTGTCTGGTATGATGAATTAGAGAGAAATAAATCGTTTAATAGTATTGACATTATGGCATTGTTGCCGAAAATCTTGGAAAATAAGAAAATTTTGGAAGGGTACAGAGGAGAAACAGGTTAAGTTAAGTTTTGCCGAATTTAAGATACTGACGTTAGCCTATAATAGAACATACGTTATAGTTTGTTGTAAACATACCTATCAGGACAAAAACTCAATACGTTACAAAATATTTAATAGGAAATCCTGTACAGGAGAAAAACGGTATCAGCGCAGTACCGGGCAAAAACGGGCAAAATCGGGTCTCTCGCTTATATATTTTATCCCACTTTATTATATTTTACCTCTTGTGCATTAATTACATTACTAATAATAAAGAATGTGGAGGCCTTTTTTTATTTTGTTAAAAACCTATCAAAATAATCCAAACAATCTTGTCATTGTCTTATAATAATGGAACAATTAATTTTTTAGTTTGAGTAATCAGATTTAGTCAGTTTTTTCAGTTCAGATTTGTTTTACTATTGAAATAATACTATTTAAATTTAAGCAATTGGTTTTATTTTGATTTATTTGTAGACGTAAAACTGTTTGTACAATAATAAATATGCTTAAAAAAACACAATTGTTAGTATGGAAAAAAGTCAGAACCAACCATAAAAATATTCTTGATTTTTCTATCAAAAAATGTTTTTAATACTTTCAGTTTTTAAGCTAAAGATCTCAGATAGTTTAAACATATAATGGTACAAAAACAAATAGTTGTGACTCCAAAAACTTTAGTGTTTGTAGTGTTTTGAACTTTAATATTGCTTTATCTTAAAATCATAAAATTTGACAGCTTGTTTTTACCTAGGATCCCAATTATTAGACTTGCAAAATAGGACTTGGTCATCTTCTTGCAAAAATGCATTTGATGGGAGAATTTGTCACATTATTTCAAGATATGCGAGAAGACATAAATACTTAAATACATATTTTTTTTTAATTAATTTCGAAGTGTAGTAGTAATAAGCTTGTTATTAATTTCGATATCCATTTTTAAATCTAAGTTCACTACTACTGTTTATTTCCAAGCATAAATTATTTTCACCAACGCAACAAAGTTTTTCACCAACGCACGACGGCGACGTCTAAAAACTAGAATAGATTTGTCTGTACCAATGCAGTCGTTCACGTTTCCGACACCGTGTCGTCACAGTGAACCCGCCGTGGCACTACGATAGTCGTGCACGACTTCGATTTAACCCTCTACTGCATGAATTATTGCAAACATGAAATAAAAAATATTTTTATGTATTATGATTTTTATTAAGGCATAGAAAAGGCATTAGTACATTAAAAATAACTTTTTAGTCCTATATATAAAAGTTTTTTTGAAAACCCATATATGGTTTCATATGCAATAACTACAAACTGGAAGATTTTTTGAAAATCCATATATGGTTTCGCATGCATTATACGAACATATTTTAATAAAATGTTAACATACAAAAATACGTATTAGTTATGAAATTGTAATAGACAATTCCTTTTTTCATTATAACACAAAAATACTTTACACTTTATACATTTGGTGTAAGTTTTTTTTGTACATATTTGACACTGTTTGCGAAGTTTTTGCCATTCTGGCATGTGTCCAATGTTGTCTGTACGCACAGAATTTAATGGTATCTCCTGATGTCTTGCGGGAGTTTTTCTTGCTCTTTTCGTTGGTGTTGGGGTCCTTCCATTGGTTAACACAGGTGGAGTTCCTTGACGACTAGACGTTGGAGTTCCTGGACCACCAGACATTGGAGTCCCATTTTGTGCTACTGGACGACCTCTCTTTCTTGGTAGTGACTTTCCAGATTTACATAAATGTTCAGAAACGGCTTGTTTGAAGTCAAAAAAATATAGCAATTTTATTCATTTTTTCTACGCCAAAGTATCCAAGCGTTTACCACACATAGATTCAACATATGAAAAAAAATTCGTTTATACCATTTTCTTGATCTTAGTTGGATTCTGTAAAGCCCCAGCATCGAGTCTAATAAGTCCACTCCTCCCATAAGCTGATTATAAACTTCAACAGCTTGAGGGCATGGAATCTCTTTGTATGTTTTTTCTTTTCGGAAGAATCTACGTTTTGTGGTTCTAGGTTCACTACCAACGTAAGTTGATAACATATTTACTGGCTTGTTATCGAACCAATTTGTTAGACTTATGTTTACGTCTTCAACAAGGGCAACTTTTTTACAATGAAACCACGTTCTTTTTCCTTTAGTTATTTTTCGGATGGGATTCCTGAATTTGGAACACGGTTTAATCGAACCGTACCTAAAGGCAACAATCCATTTTTTGTAAGATAAATTTGCAATTTTGGACTGTTAAACCAATTATCGAAAAATATTTTATGATTAACGTTCTTCGGCACTGTCTCTGTCAGTCTAGTGACAACATTTCCACTGACTCCTAAATCAGGCGCTCCATTTGGAAAAGTATTGCTTTGTTCACCAGCAAAAATGTCAAAGTCATAACTAAAACCTGATACACCACTAAGTACTTGATTTTTGTATCCCCACTTGTGAGGTTTTGCCGGATTATATTGTTTGAGGTGGTGCCGGCATTTCGTAGGGATAATTTGTTCGTCCACAGCTAGATGTTCCTCCTTGGGAACCAATAAAAGTCTTTGTTTAATCTTGTCTAATAGAGGCCGAATTTTGAACAGTTTATCATGGCCTGGATTACCAACAGGAACGGAGTTACTATTATCACTAAAATGAAGGTTTTTCTTTATAATTTCCCATCTATTGCAGGTCATAGATTCAAATACTTGTGGTTGACTTACAGTTGCACTCCAGTAAAGCCTCGATGATGGTAATTTCACCAATGACATAAATATTACAGTTCCTATGAATTGCTCCATTTTACCAAACAATTTTATGTTTGATTGTTCAACAATCATGGATATTAATTCTTTTGGAAACAAAAACAAGAAAAAATCTGCAGGAGTTTCTAACTCAAGGATACATTCTGGCAGCTCTGTAACGCCTTTAAATGGATAATCACTTTTATTAAAATGCTTCAAATGACCTGATTTCCATAAAAATTTTTCAGGTTTCTTTTTTTTGTTGACAATTCTATTTATACCAGAGCAACCAGGTAGATTTTCATCCAAATTGCTTTGTTCATTGCTATCACTATCATCAGACTGGGAATGACGACTTCGAGGAATATACTCATCATCCGAATCAGAACCTAATTCGTCTTCACTTAGTTTTTTATTATCAGGAATATACTCATGATCTAAATCTGAACCAACATCGTCTTCACTTAGATCTCCATCATCAGGAATACAGTTAACGTATCTAGACGAGCCATAAAACTTCCCAAGGTCCATTCTGAAAACAAAAACCAAATGATAATTTTTCTATAAATGCTGTAACTAAAGTAAGATTGAATGCATTCGAAACCATTTATGGATTTTACTGATTTATACCAATTTAGACGGAATGCATACGAAACCATATATGGTTTGATAATAGATGACATCATAAACCTACATTGTAAAGTGAAATTCGATGTAGAAAAAGATTTATACAATAAAAAATAATACTTACTTTCTCCAAAAAATTGTTTCTCACAAATAAATTCACTATTTCGATAAAAAATATTACTTCAAAGTGGAGTCTTACACAAGCTACCGTACATTCATTACATGTGTACGAATGAAGTGAAATTATAACGATCTTTTTCTTGACTGGTAGGCAACCAAACATACATATGGATAATATAATGAGTACTAGTTATGATGCAGTCGGAATTTTCTATGGGCAGTAAATATTATGCATACTACAATACTTCGAAATTTTGAAACCACAAAAGGTTTCGTATGCGGTAGAGGGTTAAATCATGTAGTGTGAACGCTTACATTTAATCAATAAGTTAACTGCTATACACGATATTGTTGCGTACATGAACTTTTACATAAATTTTGAATATCACATATTCAAATCACAACATTTTCACCATTTAATTATCCAAATTTCGGACACAATAATGAATTAAATATAATTAATTAATATAATTAAGTAATGATTATAATGAACGAATATGAGCTGTTAACGCTGCGGACTCTGTCCATTTTCCCATTTTTCTAAAAATTAATTTTAGGTTAGTTAGATTAAAATGTGCTGTTTGACAAACATAATTATTTTAGTAATTGACCGTTTTAGGCCCGGTTTTTCAGTGAGAGGTTAAAATTTTGGTTAGCTAACCTAGTTTAAATTTTAACCAATATTTTAACTCTCATAGCGTTTTTCAATGCTTTAAACCAAGTTAAGAAAATTTCGGTTAGCTAACCAATTTTTTCTTCTGTTGGCAGCAGTAACTGTACGTGCGCATGTGCAATTCGAGAAATTATGATCAATTTGACAGAAAAATAAATAAAAAACAATTTCATAACCAAATAAAAAAATGTTTAATGCAATGCAATATCTTTGTTTAGTTCATAACGTCTACCTCGGTTTCATAACAGAAGAGAATTACAACTACTGTGACGATTTAGACCTTTTTTCCTATTTTGTTTGTCAAGGACCACGGTCTTATCACTATTTGAACAGATTGACCAGGAAATAAGGAGTCGGACTGTTTAATAAATGATTATTTTGCTGTGTAGGCAAATATAAAATAATCTTTTTAAAATATTACTAGGAATCATGCATATAACCTGTTACAGTAAGTGTAAACATAGGTACCTGTTACAGTTATATTTAAATATATTTCCTTATAATTCCTTCCTACATAATAACGATAATAATTTATAATTTCGATAATAATAATTTCCTTATAATAATAAGGAGGTATTAAAATACTTCCCGCGATGAATCAAAATAACATAACTCAACTAATCTCTTCTGTCAGGCAGGTACTCAAAAAAATAAACATGATGCATTCACTGCACCCATACGCAAGCGTAACCGCAAAATTCGGAGTTAAACCATCTAACGAGGATCGGTTAAAATCTTGGTTAACTTAAACGAGTTTAAGCTCTAATCTAGTACTGAAAAACAGATCAAACATGAATATTTCGGTGACCAAAAAATAAACAGGTTAACCCAGGACTGAAAAACCGGCCCTTAGAGTGTAATTTTCAGCGTCACGACGGAGTTGCTTGAACATTTGTTATTTAGGTTCTACGTGCCATCCACTTCAAAGTTGAACTTGCACTGTAGGTTGCTTTCAATTGGGGGGTGAAAGTCACCTCTTCTCGGGGGTGAAAAACATACGTTTAAAATAAGTCCGGAAAAGGATATATTGACTAATTTAACAACTTTTGTTTTATAGAGTTTTTTTTAACACGTTAACTGCCGGTCCATTCTGGGTAGGCTTTCACCAGGAGCCGCTTACTGTTTTTGATACAAAGACGTTTATTTATTAGTTTCTGGAAAAGTCCGAATAAAGTAAGTATTTTTAAACTAAATGCACATATATACAAGAGGGGTTGGTGGTGAACGCGCCAGAGCGTCAGTGGCGCTCGACTCTAGTATTTGTATACATACGCCGTTCGACGCGCTGGTGCGTTTTGTAAATAATATTGATAAAAATCAGTAGGAACATTTATTTACTAATACAAAACAAAACAAGAAATACAAAATAACATAAATTATAAGTAAATAAAACAACATTAAACTTTGTGGGATATTTGACAGCAATCCAGACAAAATCCAGGAGTATCGGGACAGGCTTTGCATTCATAAATTGTATCTTTACGAATATTTTGTTGACTGCAAGTTTTACAGCGTTTTCTCATAACTTTTCCCTTTACATCCTTTACCTCTCGTTTTGTTACTGAATGATCTTTTGGAACAAGTTTGGCTTCAGAATTAATAACTTTTAAAAGGGATCTAACGAGTTGTAAACGAAATTCGTAAAGACCAATCTTTTTTCCAGAGTACTTGTTGTATAGTATGTGGGCATTTATAGCCATCATCTGTATAACATGTATAAATATTTTTGTTGGCCATCGTACAGTTTTTCGTTGACTCGGATAATAGGCAAGCATCTGGTCTTGCCGGTCAATACCAGACATATTTTTATTATATCTGATAATAGGCTCTGGTTTTATTACATGTTGACCTCTTCTTGTTGTAACTTCTTGTAAAGTGTTTTGACATTCTGTTGTTATATAGTAAACGTCCCTTTTATCCTTCCATTTGCCAACTAATACCCCTTTTCGGCAACGGGCAATTGTTGCACCTTTAGCAAGTTTTTCTTGCCTTCCTTCTGCCGGATTATTTTTACGGTCAATTCTAAGAGTTCCTGTGCAGTAAGTGGAAAATTCAAGTAAATTTTTAGCTAAATCAAAGCTGTTGTAAAAATTGTCCATGTAAACGCAATGGCCTACATTTAGTTTCCCTTCTAAAAGGTGCAAAACCACTTTATTAACATGTCCTCTTCCACCTGAATCGTCAAACATTCCAGAATAAACTAAAAATTTTAAAATTAGACCATTTGGTTCGGTCAACATATACAACTTAATCCCATATTTATGTTTTTTGTTTTTTAAGTATTGTCTAAAATTAAGTCGTCCTCTGTGTAATACCATTGACTCATCTAAGCTCAAATTACGATCAGGATAATAAACTTCTTACATTCTCTTATTGAAAAAGTTTATCATCGGTCTAATTTTATAAATTCTGTCTTCAGGTACTTGTTCTCCCTCTTCTGGATTATTATTAAAATGCAAACATCGCATTATGACCATAAATCTGTTCCGGCCCATAAAAGTGGAAAAAATTGCATTAGCAAAAAGAGGATCTTTCTTTTTCCAATAATCCTCAATCCTAGGCACCGAAATATGACCCATGTGTAGAACTAATCCTAAAAAGACTAGCAGTTCTTCGGAAGTCAAAATTTTCCAATCGAAAATCCTAGAATGTGTCGCCCCTGCATTAGATAAGAAAATGTGCTCGGCATACCTGTTTGTCTCATCACATACTTGCTGCAAACATTCATCTGTAAGTAGCATCCGAAAAAAGTCAACTGGATTATTATCGGAAACTTCTACTAGTAACTCTTGGTGTTTTAAAAAAGGAAAATTTTTCATACCATCAAAATTTTCTTTCCATTTATCGCTTTCATCAACATCAACGAGTAGATTAGGCTACAATTAAATAATATGTTTTAATAAAAAGTTAATATTTGCATTTAATTTTGTAACATACCGTATCTTCCGTATCCTCAATAAGTGCTGTAGGTAAAGTATTTTCAATTTCATCCTCAGATTCTGGTAAATATTCACTGTCTGAATCAAGAAAGTCACTAAATTCTTCATCGCTTGTTTCTAATAATCTCAAAAGTTCTTCCTCTGTTAATTTTTTTTTCATATCTAATTTTATTTTTTTTTATTTGAATTTGAGCCACTTTGTAAAATATCGTCAGTGTTATTCATTTTTGCACTTCCGTATGCTTACCCTATGCCATTCAAATATAAAATAACCAAAGGAGATGTAAAAGAACTCAAATAACATTTAGGGGAAACACCGAAATTATCCGGGTATTACCAAGCTTTACGATTAGCGACTCTAGAAAATAGGGGAAATACCGAAATCTGGGAATGTTTAATTTTTACACGGTTAGTAATCCGATAAATTAATAAGCATTTGCAGAATTATATGTGCTATTACTGATATTTACACTTAATACAAAGCCAACAGATATACACATCCTATCGGGACAAAAAGTCGTAAATCGAAAAACCAAGAACAAAATTAGAGAATTGATACCTCTAGTTACCTGCCTTTAAAATATAAAAAGCCCTGTTGTAGCGCCAGTGAAATAATCCAAGATAATAATCGATGAAAGTCTGAACGCGCGAGAGCGTCGTCGGCACCTAGCTAAAGTCATGTATCGACGCGCCAGCGCGTTATTGGCATTGAACGTGTTAACTAAGTCGATATTTTCGAGATATTTGTGAATGAAAATATTTAGTTTTCTACAAAAAAAGCACGTTTTCAGGCGGTCTTTCGCATGAAGACTTAAAAAGTAAGTGAAAAATATTCTTATCAAAAATGTAGCTTATAAAAGATTTAAAAAATGGTGTATTCAGGAAGTCTATATACCCAATAAAAGCAAAGTTGTAGTTCATGAATACGTTCTTATTCGTCATATTACATATCGAATATTTCAACCTGAAATAACCAAAAATGAAGCACTTTACAGGAAAACTGATAAAAGGAATTGTAAGGTGTATGCTGTCGCTAGGATGGTACAGTAGGCTATGTATTAACCACGCTATTATACGGTGTCGAGGCCTGGACTCTCAAACAGAACAACATAAAAAATATTGAAAGTTTCGAGATGTGGTGCTACCGTCGAATGCTGAAGATAAGTTGGGTTGAAAGAATCACAAACCTTGAAGTAATACGAAGGATAGGAAGAGACCCAGAAATTTTGTTAACGATTAAACGAAGAAAACTCGAGTATTTGGGTCACCTGATGAGAGGTCATAAATCCGCATTACTTTAAAATATAATGCAAGGAAATATAGAAGGAAAACGGAATCCAGGCCGTAGAAGAATGTCATGGTTGCGGAATTTGAGAGAGTGGTTTGGCTGCACCACTAATGAACTTTTTAGGTCAGCTGTAAACAAGGTCAGGGTAGCCTTGATGGCACAAGAAGAAGAAGGGGGTTACAACGGCCTCCTTTATTCAGATGGACTTACTCAAGTTTTTTATGTATTTTGACCCGTAGAACACGAATTTTTTGGGTAACAGTTATTCCGGATGTCGATAAGTTTGTTATAAACAAAAAACTTGAGGAATTACATAACAGTGATTTTTCGCAAAACAAAACATATTTTTTGTATTTTTTGGGTCCTTCTAAGCAAAAAATGTTTTTATAAGTTTTTTCGTAAGATGCACAGTTTTCGAGATAAACGCGGTTGAACTTTCAAAAAAAAAACGAAAAATTGCAGTTTTTGAACCCGAATAACTTTTGATTAAAAAATAAAATAGCAATTCTGCTCACCGCATTTGAAAGTTCAAGCTAAATTAAATCGGTTTAGGTTACTTGCATTGCTAAAACTTAATCTTTTTTATTGTCAAACAAAGCTATGTATAAACAAATAGTGTTTTAATGCGCTTTAATGCATGCTACGTACAAATTTCCTGTTTGTAGACGCGCCTACTCGTTCGATTTTATATAGTCCTGTCGCCATAGGAGGTAGAACGGCCTCCTTAATTCAGATGGACTTACCCAAGTTTTTTTATGTATTTTGACCGATGTCGATAAAATTGTTATAAACAAAGAACTTGAGGAATTTTATAACAGCGATTTTTTGCAAAACAAAACATTTTGTTATATTTTTTGGGTGATTCTCAGCAAAAAATGGTCTTACAAGTTTTTTCGTAGGATACATAGTTTTCGAGATAAGCGCGGTTGAACTTTAAAAAAATCAAAAAAGTGCAATTTTTGAACCCGAATAACTTTTGACCAAAAAATAAAATAGCAATTGTGCTTACTGCATTTGAAAATGTAAGTCAAATTCTATCGGTTTTGATTATTTGCATTGCTAAAAATGCAGTTTTTATTCATTAAACAAAGCTATAAACACATAGCGTTTTCCGTGCCCAATGCATGAGTTTTAATTTACGTAATCTACGTAGAAATTGTCTGTATGCGCGCCTACTCGTTCGATTTCAAATGAGAAATGCATTGAAACATCATTCAGTCACTATGTGTTTATAGCTTTGTTTAACAATAAAAAATTAATTTTTAACAATTAAAGTAATCAAAACCGATAGAATTTGACCTGAACTTTCAAATGCGGTAAGCAGAATTGCTATTTTATTTTTCAATCAAAAGTTATTCGGGTTCAAAAATTGCAATTTTCGTTTTTTTGAAAGTTCAACCGCGTTTATGTCGAAAACTGTGCAACCTACGAAAAAATTTGTAAAAACTTTTTTTGCTTTGAATGACCCAAAAAAATACAAAAAAATATTTTGTTTTGCGAAAAATCGCTGTTATGTGATTCCTCAAGTTCTTTGTTTATAACAATCTTACCGACATCCGGATAGACTGTTACCCAAAAAAATCGTGTTCTACGGGTCAAAATACCTAAAAAAAGCTTGGGTAATTCCATCTGAATTAAGGAGGCCGTTGTACCCCCAATGGCGACAGGACTAATATGGGAGATGCATTGAAAACACCACTCAAGCTCTATGTGTATATAGCTTTGTTTAACAATAATAAAAAAATTAATTTTTAGGAATGCAAATACTTAAAACCGGTATAATTTGACTTGGACTTTCAAATGCGGTAAGCAGAATTGTTATTTTTTTAATCAAAAGTTATTCGGGTTCAAAAATGGCAATTTTTCGATTTTTTGAAAGTTCAACCGCATTTATCTCGAAAACTATGCTTCCTACGAAAAAACTTTTAAGATCATTTTTTGCTTAGAATGACCCAAAAGATACAAAAACATGTTTTGTTTTGCGAAAAATCGCTGTTATATAATTCCTCAAGTTCTTTATTAATAACAATCTTATCGATATCCGGATCAACTGTTACCCAAAAAATTCGTGTTCTACGGGTCAAAATACATAAAAAAACTTGGATAAGTCCATCTGAGTAAAGGATGCCGTTGTACCCCCCTGGCGAAAGGACTAGTAAGCTTTATTTTTATTTTTTATAAAAGTTTATATTATGTAGCATCAAGACTAAGCCTCTCTCTATTTAGCACCCCAAATGAAATTAATCGTTACCGCTTTACCACTCACTTTATATAGTACATAATATGTATTGTTTATATGATGTGTAAGTTTGACCGGTTCAAAGTGGTTATTTAAAAAAAATTGGTTTTATTGTAAAAAAAAAATTTAATTTTGGGAAAAATGCCTCTTTTTTCAAAATAACCTAAAAACGATTAGTGATTTAAAAAAGAGTAATAAAATGTAGGTTTTATTTTATAAATATTTTGATTTTATTTTTTCTTTTCCTATGAGTCAAAAATTGCTTAAAATATATTATGGCTGCTCAACGTTTGCATACACTCGTGGTTAATGACTCGTTCAAGCCCTATAAACTACAACCCTTTCAAAAGTAAGCACTTTGAACCGGTGAAACTTAGAGATCATATAAAAATACATAATCACAGTTAGTTGGAAATCAGCAGCGATTAATTTCATTTGTGGTGCTAAATGTGGTGAGATTTTCACGATTTATATACAAAAAAATGGGCCAACTTTATTTTGAGCATGACTCGCTTAGTTTTGATTCTAGAAACTTTTATAAAAAAATAAAAAAAATGCTTTTTTTAATAATTTAAAAAGTGTTAATGAGTTTTCCCCGAAAAGTGTTTCATCTGTTGGTTTTTTCACAGTGATCTATAACTTTGCTTTTACTTTGTCTATTTGACTTCATAAATACCGCATTTTTTCATTTCTTTATAAGCTACGTTTTTGCTAAGAATATTTTTTTTTATAAAATAATTACTTCTTGAGTTATTTGCTAAAAACCGTCTGAAACATGTTTTTTTTTGTCTTGAAAAATAAACATTTTTACTCGCACACAACTCAAAAGTTAAAATATTATACAGGACAAAAGTTGCTTAGAATTCTCGTCATCCATTTCCGGACTTATTTTTTAAAACGCATGTTTTTTTATCCCCGAGTACCTATATGAAAATGTTGAAAATTTGTTTTTACATACGTTTTGAACAACATATGTATTCAATTTATATAGGTTCATAATTTAATTACACAAATTTCTGACACAATAATAAATTAAATCTAATTAATTATTATTATTAAATAACTATTATAATGAACAAAATATGTACGAGCTGTTAACGCTGGCAGACTCTGTCCATTTTCCCATTTTTCTCGAAATTAATTAGGTATGTGCTGTTTGACAAACATAATACCCTTTAATTAAAGTTTCTGGAAACATCGATATCATTTTCGCAGCCAAATTTAGGTCAGCAGACATTTTTTTCGGCTGCGTCCTTTTTATCTGCTTTAATTTGGCGATATTAAAAATATGGTTATGAGAGACCAAATTTAGGCTTTTAATATTGATGAAAAGCTCTCGGAGTAATTTTTATTTGATATTCACAAGTATATTTTAAAAATTGTTTGACGTATAAAAAACAACAACGAACTGGTTAATCTAATCAGTTTTGAACCGGTTCTGAAGTACGCTGTAATAATACAGAGAGAGTCTGTAATTTGGAATAAATTCAATATCTCAAATACTAATTGATTTTTAAAAAAATGCTCAGACCAGTCGATTAGTATTTCATATTGTCCTTTTTGACATATAATAATAATATATACAGGGTGACCCAATTTAGAGATATGACGTCATCGTTGATTTTCTTAAACGGCAACACTGTCATTTTGATAGCTATTTTGATAGGGTCTGTAAAGTTATACACAACTGCGAAATATCAAATTTTTATTCTCTACCATTTACAAGATAATAGAAAATAATTAAGTTATGTCTGTAATTTGGATTAAATTCAATAACTAAAATACTTCTTGTTTTTTTGAAAAATGTTCAGACCCGTCGATTAGTATTTCAAATTGTCATTTTTGACACACAATAATAATGTATACAGGGTGTCCCAATTTAGAGATATGACGTCATAGTTGATTTTCTTAAATGGCAACACTGTCATTTTGAAAGCTATTTTGATAGGGTGTGTAAAGATATACACAACTGCCAAATTTTTTCCCTGTCATTTACAAAATAATAAAAAATAACAAAGTTATGAAAAACAAGTAATCAAATAATAATTGAATTTAATACAGTAGAACCCCGCAAATCCGAACTAATTGGGGGGATAGCCTGTTCGGATACCGAAAAGTTCGGATTATCCCGAAGTTAGCCTAACTAATAATTCAAAGCTTTCGTTTTCGTTGATTTTGAGTCACAAAATGTTCTCGCAAGAGTGTGGACTGCGGACAATATTTTTGGACTAAGTTGACTGCAAGGAAAGCGAAGTAAGTTTATATTTGACATTTATAAGCACTACGTTTACGCATTTACGATTACGAATATGTAAACCGAATGGAACCAGATAGATTAGCGAACATCTGTAAAACCAACAAGCCGTATAGCAGAAGACCCGTTGGAAAGCCGCCCAAAAGGTGGAAAGACAATGTACAGTCAACAACAACTAAAACAGAATAAGAGGCAGACAAACAGGAGTAAACCTAGTCGCACGAAGAAGAAGAATAAGAAGTTTACGTATAAAGTACGTATTTATTTTTAAGAAATATTAAATGTCAACGTCCTATGAATCCTACATTATTTAATTTTCTTGTTTTACTCTGTACCTAAAATAAACTTGTTTTTAAGTTTCTGTCGTGAATTTTTTATTTTTTTTTCACTTTCTGTTGGTTCGAATTTGCCGAAAGTTCGGATTAGCGGGGTTCGGATTTGCGGGGTTCTACTGTAATTATTTCAATTAAACAAACACTCATAATGTTTCCCTCAATTATTGTCAAATTGTCAATGGACAACGTTACGGCATTTGCTTAATTGAAATAATTAAATTCAATTATTATTTGATTACTTGTTTTTCAAAATTTTGTTGTTTTTTATTATCTTGTTAATGGTAGGGAATAAAAATTTGAAATTTTGCAGTTGTGTATTACTTTACACACCCATCAAAATAGCTATCAAAATGACAGTGTTGCCATTTAAGAAAATCAACGATGACGCCATATCTTTAAATTGAGACATCCTGTATAATTATTATTGTATGTCAAAAATGACAATTTAAAATACTAATCGACGGGTCTGAGCATTTTTCAAAAAAAAAACAATTAGTATTTTAGTTATTGAATTTATTCCAAATTACAGACATAACTTGGTTATTTTCTATTATCTTGTAAATGGTAGAGAATAAAAATTTGATATTTTGCAGTTGTGTATAACTTTACACACCCTATCAAAATATATATTAAAATGACAGTGTTACCCTTTAAGAAAATCAACGATGACGTCATATCTCTAAATTGGCACACCCTGTATACAATATTATTGTATGTCAAAAAGGACAATTTGAAATACTAATCGAAGGGTCTGAGCATTTTTCAAAAAAACAGTTAGTACATATTTGAGATATTAAATTTATTCCAAATTACAGACTCTCTCTGTATAACTACCCCAAATAGCTGAAAAGTTAATGTAGTACAAATGTAGAGTGGCCACCGTGGTCTTTCCAATTATGATGAGCAAATCTAAGTAGGTATTTCTTATGTACTTTTGGCTGCTCATTAAGAATTTAGAGGGTGTATTTCGATCCGTGCGGTCAAAAAACTGTTATAAACAATTTAATTGTTTATAAGCCGTAGCTCGTAAACTAAAAAAGAAAAAAGAAAATTTTTCGAATAAAATTTGTTCCTTATTTGGATAAATGAATTTTGATAAAATTTTTTCTAAATTTTATAGCAATTGTTTTTGTTTAATATCTACGCATACATAATAAAACTATTCGACGATGATAGAATGATACCAGAAGATCACAGGAATAAACGGGGCCGAAAATAATATTGTGCGAATTAGAACAGGCAATTAGGGATGCAAAAACCGCAAAAGCAATATGCCCAGATCAGACACCCACTGAGCTAATTAAATGCATTGACGAAGAAACACTGCATATACTCTTAGATCTATTTAACAAGGCATATTATACAACAGGAGTAATATCCCAGTATTTGTTGCTGTCCATGTTTGTAACACTACACAAGTCAATACATGCAACAGAATGCTCCCAGTATAGAACAGTTTTCTTAATAAGTCACACACTTAAGATATTCCTCAAAATAATACACGAAAGAATGTACAAAAAATGGAAGATATAGATGACACAGTTTGGACTCAGAGGAGGACCAGGAACGAGAGAGGCTCTGTTCGCTTTTAACGTTCTCGCACAAAGATGACTAGATATAAACCAGGATTCCTATGTCTGCTTTATAGTTTATCAAAAGGATTTTGAGAGTACGACATCAGAAACTCGTAGAACTTTTAAAAGAAACGAATGTGGACAGTCGAGATATACTGGTTATTGTCAATATGTACTGGAATCAAAAATCAAAGCCTAAAATAGAAAATGTCGAAACGGAAACCATAGAAATCAAAAGAGGTGTTAGACAGGCTTGCATGTTGTCTCCATTGTTATTCAGTGTGCAGCGAAGCTATTTTTAAGGAAGCAATATCAGAGAAAGAACAGGGTATATCAATAAACGGAAAAATCTTGAACAACATAAGAATCGCAGACGACACTCCTATTTTTGCAGACAGTCTAGAATTTAGAAGCACTGCAACGATTAGTAAGTAGATTACATCAAGTCAGTATAAAATATAGACTACAAATGAACGTTAAAAAACCAAGTTCATGATTATTTCTAAGCAACACAGTAGGAAGGCTAGATATCGAGGGAAAACAAGTAGAAAGAGTGAATAGCTACAAATATCTGGGAATCTGGGTAACAGAAAACAACATTCAAGGAAGAGAAATCAGGACACGCATTTAAATTGCAAGAAAAGCATTTATAAAAATTAAAAAAATTTTTGTTATTTGAGACCTTCCTTTGGAGCTGAGAATAAGACCCTTAAGATGCTACGTATTCTCGACTTTGTTGTATGGAATGGAAAGCTGGACAATAAAAGTAGACAACATAAAGAAGTTGAAAGCATTTGAGATGTGGGGCTATAGAAGGATTTTGAAAATACTATGGATTCAACAAATTACGAATACAGAAGTGTTAAAAGCTTTAAAAGGATTGCGAGGTGATAAAGAACATCGAAAGAAGAAAGCTGGAATATTTGGACCACATTACTAGAGTTGCGAAATATAAGATATTGAGGCTCATAATACAGGACAGAATTAAAGGGAAAAGATCCATAGGTAGAAGAAGAATTTTCTGGCTGATAAACATAAGAGAGTGGTATAGTTGCAGCTTAGTAGATATTTTCAGAGCAGCCGCCAATAAGGTACGGATAGATGTGATGATAGGCAACCTCCGATAGGAGAAGGAACTACATTATTCCAAACATGATTTCCTACAATTTATTTTAAACAATTTTTTTTTCGTGCGGTTGGTATTTTCCGAGTAAGGCGGAAAAATAGTAAAAAGGGGTGGGAGGAGCTAGCACAATTATTGAATTGAATCTTGTTTTCGAGCTTTCCAAAATTTTATAATTCTAACCTTTAGGGGTGGTCAATAGAAGTGAAAATTTAAAATCGCGACTGAATTCCGCCGTTTCGTTAGCCGCCATATTGATTTTAAAGGAGAACCGTTGTTGCTTAATATCTCCGTTAATTTCCACTTTTGAACAAAAATGGTAACAACTAAAGTTGCTGGAAATGAAATTTTCTACAATTTCTTTTGCACAATTTTTTTCATTCAATGAATATTTTCCGAGTTATGGGGGAAATAATGGAATCAGAGGGGAAGCATAATAATTATTGAATTGTCTCGTTTGTTATTAACTTTACGACATAATTAGACATAAACAAAAATAAAGAGAATTATATTTTATACAATTTTTGAAACTTTTAATGAAACACCAACCAAACTACATAAAAGACATAAATAATAACTTATATGCATTAAGTTCACTTAATTTTCTTAATTAGCGGGTTTATTGGTTGAATTTGTCTGTCAAAATATTAAGTTTTATGTCAGCCAATATTTGTTTATATTTAAACAATTTGTTTTAAATTTTAGGCCGTGTTGGGGGAAATCTCCCAATCCCCCCTCGTAGATCAGCCATTGGTTCTCTCGAAAAATTGTAGTAAATGGCAATTGCAACAATTTCAGTCCTTACACTTTTTGTCGAAAAGTTGAAAATGGCGGCGATATTACATAAAAACAATTATTGCTATAAAACCAATCAGGTTTTACCCTCGCGCCTTTACCGCATACGTACTCTTACCTTAAATATTGATTTGAGCAAAAAGATGAAAGAAATCAAAATTGTATTTCTCTTCTTGTATAAATACATTTTTGTTTTAAAACTAATAATAAACGACATAAATCAATAATTATGCTGTAATTGCCACTATTTAAAATTACAATAAACGAAATTATAGAAAATCACATTTTTAACAATTTTACTTGATACACTTTTTGACACCACCTAAAGATTAGAAAAGTAAAATTTGGGGCAGCTCAGCATGTACGGTCAAATGCTATCCCGACATGGCCATATCTGTATAAAAAATTTAAAGTGATTTATTTAAAATTCTCTGCAAAATAATAAAGTAACTAATTTTATTCGTTGGTCCATTGTTTTTTAAATTGCAAAAATATCAGATTAAAAAGTTGTGAGCGCGAAATCAGATTCAGGTGAAAGGAAAACGGTCAGACAATAAAACCACTTTACGTCCACTTCTCAACGCAATAAAGAACTTGGAAATCGCTCGAGCCTTTGTTCGTTTTTCTTTATCAAATTTTCATTACGCTCTTTCAGTTTAAAATCTCGCAGCCAGATCACGAAGTTAATGTCAGTTTAAAAGTTTTTTAAACTGACTTAATTCGCGTGGAATTGCCTGCCCTTCAAATCTATCATTAAAGTAAAAACCTTTGTGGTTCTAGATAAGGTATCAATTTCACAAATGTTCTTTTAAACGAAGACATATTTCAATGCTGCTCAAGAATATGTAGATAAAAAGAAACTGTAAATGTGCATTTAAATAAATTTAGAAGCATTATAAAAGTATAAAGAAATTATTAACGGAAAACTAACAAGTTGCGTATGAAAAAAAAAAAAAAGAATGTGTGTGTACTTTGTACGCACGTAAGAAGTTATACTCCTATTATGATGATTTCAACGAAATTAATATACTTAACAGTTTATCTCTATTTTATTTAAATATTAAACTAACTTTGTTTACCTACCACTTTTAAAATTTTTTATTAAAACGATACCAAAAATTAAAAAAAAAAGAATATGAATCGTCCGGGATTAGAACCCGGGACCTCTTGATCTCCGGTGACACGCTCTACCACTGAGCGATATCCTTTTGCTTTGACAGGTTACAAGATTTCTCATAGGTACATACTGACAAATTTAATAGACCAAGTGAAGCGTACAAAAATACTTTAAATATACTTACTATTATTATAAAATGTCTTATTCCCGAGGAAGACAAATCCAAAGACATACAAATTATAATAAATAATAAATTTACTAAGAACACTAATATATTCTTTTATATGATATAATATGACTTATTTGCGCTGACAGCGCTGATATATACATATCTTGAAAAATTAGCAACGAAATACATACTGTCTGTGTGCGCATGCGCCCGGCATTATAAAATTTCACTCTCTATCGTAAAGAAGTCTAACTTCAATAAGTAATAAAACTAATACAGCTATTACATAATTAAAGAAGGCGTTGTTAATATTAATAGTTTTTTAAACCCTAATGGATTCTACAATCTACCGGAAGAGCAATAAGCATTTGCTTTGACAAATGTGTCTACTGACATGTGGAGTATATCTCCGGTGTGTTATCTCGTTCAAAACTACCTTAACACGTTGACGGACAGTGCTTTAAATGTATAAGCAAGTTTTGTGCCACTATTTAATAATATGTATTTTGCAAAGTAGTATAGGCAACTTGCTGTATTTTTTTAGCGCTGATAGTTTATGAAAACAATGACTTTTAAGATTTCTGTAAACATGTGGACGATGACCATGGACATCGCGGTACATTCAATATGCATCTGTAGATGTAATGTAATTTTTTGTCACAACTCGTTATTCTAATAATGCCGTCTATAGACGTCATGTCACATTACACCAAGTGACATAAAACGTCTATAGACGTTATGTCCGCCAACGTGTTGACTTAAACTTTTTTCTACTGCGAGATAATTTAAATTTTCTTAAAAGCTAAAACCTATCTACGTCTCGTAAACAGGTCGACAGGCAGCAGGCGTCTCAGTCTATGCACTTTGTTGTTATCGGGCACATTTCGACCAGGGGTGGGCAAACTTTTTTTAGTAAGGGCCACAAAATATTTTTGGTCTATTACCGAAGGCCGCAATATTTGTTGCCTTAACATATCCGAAATGTTAACTTTTTACTAATTTTGTTTAAGGGGGGGGGCATGGTTTGAAATCAACATTTCAAGCACCTTTTCTTCAATTTTGTTTGAAATTATGGTAGAATTATTCTATTTTTAAATTAAATAAACATATTCAGTACAATTGAAAGATTATTCAAAACAAAATTCAAGACCAAATATGGAAAAATTAGCCAACGGTGGCAAATTATTACAGGCAGCTCCAAAAAAATGGATTTTGCAGTAGAACTCGTCAATGGATCATATGAAACAAAAAATTCAAAAATATTTTATTAGGTTATGAGTTTCTCGAGGAAACGCTGTTAAGTTTTTTAATTTTAACGATTTTTGAGTTTTGGATATCACTCAAAATACAAGTCAAAATAACGAATTTTTTGTAAAAAAGGATGAAAATTAACATATTTATTATTGATAACCAAAAAATATCTCGACAGAGTTACCTCACGAAATGTTTAAAAAAAAATCTATGAAAAATTTCAGGTATATCTGTCAAGTAGGTAGTTTTTGAGTTACAATGTCCACCGCCTTTGAAAAAAGCAGTTTTGAGAAAAACGCGTTTGCTTTGACAACTTTTATTTCAATTTGTTTTTTGTCTGTCAAATCGTAAAGTGGTGCACGCCAGAATGTTTTTGAATCGCAGAGTAATTTACAAAAGAGACGGGAACAGCTGTTGAACGTTTCTCACTACGCTCAAGCTACTGCAAATCGAGTCGAAAGTAGGGATATTAAACATGCTTCACTTCCGGTAATTTTACTCCGGTCAAGCTGAAAATTTTAGAGAGTATCTTGAAGTTTATTTATTTATTTATTTGTTTATGTACTTTCATTTAAAATAAAATTTAAAATAAATATAGTTATGTACTTTCATTTAAAATAATAAAAAAATCGAAAATTTCAAATTTTTCAAACCGTACCTCTCTCCCCTAAACAGCATTCGCACTTAATTAAGCATGGTATTTCCCTCAAATATATATATATGTATATCTATATATTTATTTATTTTTATTTTATCTATGAACCTATTTTTTTTCCCTAATATTGTTCTGAAGCTATTTCCTTGTGACATCTTATGCAATTTACTATTTGGGAATAAGCCACAATTTAAGTTTGAAATTAAATTTATTTGACGTTTAAATTCCACTTCGGTAACCGTTATCAAAATACAAAACATTAATAAATTAAGCAATTTTGTATTTTGATAACGATTTCCGAAGTGGAATGGAAACGTCAAATAAATTTAATTTCAAACTCAAATTGTGGTATATCCCCAAATAAAATAGTAAATTCTATTTTCACATTGCTATTAGTTACTTAAATATTTTAAGGGAAATTCCGTGCTTAAATAGATGCAAACATGCATCATACGCAATATGCAACACGCGTGATTTAAATCAAATAATTGCCCGCGTTCTGTTGAAAATTTGCGGAAAAATCACCCGTTGCGAAAGTGTTAATTATTTTAGCTGTGTTAGTAGCTGCATTATCTATATTTATTTATTAAGCAACTATTTCTAATGGGAATAAGCCACAATTTTACCAAAAAAAAAATGTTTTTATTAACGTTTCGAAGCCCAAATCGGGTTTCGTTGTCAAAATACAAAATACTACTAGAATTAACAAAAATATTGTTGCTAAGCAAAAAAATTCTTCTAATAATTTATTTAATCTGACTCATTCATATTGGCAATTCAGACGTATATTATACATTTTAAAGTAGAAGACTTTAAAATGATATCGCTAATATTTATGAGTTGCGTTCCTGGGACGACTTTACTAAAAGATAGTTCATTCGATTAGATGAAATCAATCCCAACTCAAGAATATCCGTCATAAAAAATCATAGCATGTGACCTGTCTTTAAAAAGACAACCAAATGCAACGATGACGGTAAAATTCTCGCGTTAGAGATTCCATAGTAAATCACGAGGGAAAACCAGGAAAAAACCTCGTGATACTATCCCGACATCGTAAGTATTTGGTCTTACATTTAATTTACCTTCAAAAAACTAATACCAAATTCTGATTTTAATATGTTTAAATTATAAATAATATTAATAATATATAGATATACAATAAGTAATACTAAAATATAAAATTTGTACTAACTCGATATGTTATTGACTTACTAATCATGGTATTTTCTTTCTATTGACTTCCTCTTTAAGTATGGGTAACCACATCCTACTGCATTCTACCGAGGAATTTGCGACACAATTGGTTTTATTTAGCATAATTAGAGCCGCTTCTTTGATTTTTCTCTTTTTACTATCTGATTCTTTCAGGACTATACTTGAATCTCTCCACTGAACTCTATGTTCATTATCCCATGCGTGTTGACATATCTGAGATCTATCAAATTCTCTGTTTTTAATATAAGACTGATGTTCACTTATTCTAACGTTTAATGGTCTTGATGTTTCACCTAAATAAAATTGTTCGCATTCACAAGCTATTCTATAAATGCAATTCTTTGTTCTTTCTTGTTCATTGTTAGGTTTAGTTTTAGATAGAATAGATCTCAATGTGTTTGTTGTTTTGAATGTTGTTGAAATGTTGAATTTATTTCCAATTGTTTTAAGTTTCTCGGATAGTCCTTTTGTATAAGTTATTGATATTTTCTTCGTATTATTTCTTGTGAATGTTGTAGGATCCCGCTCTAAGTTGTTTTGTTCCATTCGATCCAATCTTGAAAATTCCTTATATTTATAAACGATAAAGGATAATTAATTTTTAATAAAACATATGTTATCAATTGTTTTTCTTCTAAAAATGAATTTTCGTTAGAACAAGTAATTTTGGCTCTATCATATAAGGATTTAATGATTCCCTTTTTAACGTTGATGTTGTGATTTGATTTGTAATTGAGATATCTGTTGGTGTGTGTTGGTTTTCTTGGTAAAATTGTGGCTTATTCCCATTAGAAATAGTTGATTAAAAAAATGCCACAAGGAAATAGCTTCAGAACAACATTATTTATTAATATTAGCAATAATTAAAAAAAAAACTTTAAATGAAAATAATTCACTTTTTTTCCGCGGGCCGGAAAAAAATGTATAAAGGGCCGCATGCGATGGGTCTAAATACATGCCAAGATATTTAATATAATCAACTTGTGGGAGTAGATAAATATTGATTTTTGCTGACTAACATGTTTCTCTGCGTAAAATTAGTGTGACATCTTTAGATTTCGTTTCATTAACCCTGATACGCCATGTTTTTAGTCATTTTTGGATTTTGTTACGGTATGTCTGAAGGTCTTTTGAGGCTAAGGCTGAATTGATGTGACATGCCAAAATTGTCGTGTCATCCTAAAATATTGCTACAGGGGTGGTTCTTGTTTTTGGTAGATCTATTGTATAAAGGAGGAAGAATATAGATCCCAGGAGGCTACTTTGAGGAACGCCAGTCAAACGGTAAGAAATCGCTCGAGCCTTTGTTCGATTTTATTTATCAAATCTTCATTACGCCCTTTCAGTTCAAAATCTCGCAGTCAGATCACGAAGTTAATCTTCTTCTTCTTCTTCTTCTGGTAGCACTACAATCCGGGGTGGGTCTCGGCAGACTCAACTCGCTTCCAAAGTTATTTTATTTTTCTTAAAAGTAGGTATACAATCAATAGCGATTACAATACTTATCCAAATGCCATCAAACTAATACAAGTTTATAATGTGTATAGACCAGGATATTTAGCACTAAAAACACCGGAATAAATCGATGTTTAAATACAGCACCTAGAGACTGTTTGCATTGTGTTCAGGATGATGTCAGGAAAAAATTCTACCCTCTAAAAATGGGTGGAAATGCATAGTTGTATTTTAAAGTGCATAAAATGCATCGAAAACTTCATGAACATGTCAAAATCGCTATATTTAGGGCCATATTTTGCTACTGGGGGGTTTTTGGGGTCGATGAACACAACTACATTATCATAACCGACACTGGAGCACCTGGTGCGCAGGGTCACTGCAATGGCACGTTATCTGGAGGTTCGAGCGTTATCAGTACTAAATTTTTACAAAGGGATTACTTGTAGGTTTTTGGAGTCACGAGTATGAACACGAATACGACATAAGAACCGCCCTCGGTAGCCCCTGGTGTCCAGTGTCACTGCTAAGGTACGTCATCTTTTGGAGTGTCGAGGGTTTTTGTTATTAAATTGATGCAAATCAATTACTCGGGCGGCTTTTCTGAAAACGAATACACCATCAAGACCGACACCCGGAGCACCTTGTGTCTAGGGCCACGTCATCTTCTGCAGTTTCGAGCGATTTCGGCACTAAATTGATGCAAACAGATTACACGAAGGGTTTTTGGGGTTACAGAACATCAATGGGCCATCAGAACCGACCCTCGAAACACCTGGTGCCCACGGTCACTTCTAAGGTACGTCATCTTTTGGAGTTTCGAAGGTTTTCGGCGCTGAATGCATGCAAATAGATTACTGGGCGGATTTGTGGGTCGGTTAATACGAATACTCCATCAAAACCGAGCTTCATGCCACCTAGTGCCCAAGTTCACTGCTAAGGCATGTTATCTTCTAAAGTTTGGAGGGTTTCTGGGGCACCAGGTGCACCGGGGCATCGGTTCTAATGGCGTATTGTTGTTAAGCGACATTAATTTAATGCCAAAAACCCTCGAAACATAAGATGACGTGCCTTAGCGGTGAATCTGGGCACTAGGTGCTAGGCTTGTCGGTTCTGATGGCGTATTTTTTGTCTTCAGCGACCGCAAAATCTACCGATTAGCAAAATCTTCCCCTTAATACACTTATTTTGATGCATCTACGTGTTTATGCACTTTTGGATGCATTTTATGCACTGTAAAATGCAACTATGCATTTCCACCTATTTTTCCATAGCAGACTTTTTTTCTGACATCATGCTGAACATAATGCAAAAAACTGCAAGTTTCTAGGTGCTGTACTTACAAATCGATTTATTTTGTGCTAAATAGACTGTTTTAGTATTTGGTGTTAGGGGATCCAATATTTTTCAACTAAATATTCTGATATAGAATCCTATTTTGTTATAATATTTGTTGGCATTTATTGTTAATAAAAAAAGATTCGGAAGGTTCCTCGTGTGTGTGTGTATATTATTACTAATTTAAAAATAAAATAAAGCACATTATGTGAACACATTAAAAGCCTCATAATAACATGTTATTCATAACACTCAATAAACAGTTACAGCTGTTTAAAAGCATGATATAGTTGTTCTCTAAATATTTTACCATTATACTAAAACAAAAAGCAGCTGAAGGTAGAGCTATCGATTTAATTAAATATGTATTACTCGGTTTCAGTGAACCGAGTTGAGCACACTTTGTGATGAAAATAGTATTTCATTTACTAGCAGCCATGTTTTTGTCAAGAAAGAAAAAACTATTGTTTGTTTTTTAACCAAGCGGAGTGATTCAAATGTACCGCGCGTAATGAATGTTTCTAATTGGTCTAACCGCAGGCAACTTTACTCCACTGTTATTAAATTTTGACACTAATGACATTTATGAAATTTTGGCACTTCTGTCATTTTATAGGTTAATTAAGTATATCGGTGATTTTTTTGTGTTTTCTGAATTATTCCTTTTAGTCGAGGAAATAAAACTGAAAAAATGGCAAAACCTCGCAATTTTTTCGTCCAGCATCGATTCGTACAAAAATTTGGAATTAGCCTCATTACACCCTCTAGTTCATTTTATTTATTGAGCCGTTGTACGCTATTAGTTTTTTAAGGGTGAAAACTACCCCTAATTATAAAAAATTATAAAATAATATTTTAAACTTAAATATTGTCAACATTTGGTTTTTATTAGTTACATAATGATTGCTTTATGCTTTAAGATATACTATCATAATAATTGAACTCTTAAAACCACCCTTGTTGGAGGTATATATAAAAAATTTACTTATCCTAAAAGAACAATTTCGGCTTGCATCGATTTATATAAAAATCTGGGATTAGGATCATCTCACCCTGTACTTCATATTCTTTATCATGCTTAAGGGCGTTGATTATTTTTAGGGGTGTAAACTACCCCTTATTTTCAAAAATTATATAAAAATATTGTGAACTTTACATAATACGGGTAAAATTTGATTTTGATTGGTTAAATAATGATTGTTTTATACTTTAGGATATAATATCATAATATTTCAACCTAAAAACCACCCTTAATAACATTACAGTTTTTACAAGTAGATATATTTTAATAGATTATACAGAAAAAAAAAGTAGAATTAACGAATTACAAAAACATTTATTTACACAAAAATACGAATTTACAAATATGTACAAATACAAATAGTTTTAAGTCATCTTCCAGTATACGAACCTTTTCTCTGGTATTATACATACATTGAAAATTATCCATAAGCGGACTATCCGAATTTTTCGAAAAAAAAATTGTTTTATAAACATAGCTCCTTCATTTTTGGCGATAAAAAGTTGTTTCAAAAATGATTTTGTATGAGTTTTGAAGAGGTATAAGACTGTGTAAACTAAATTCCGTAAGATTCCTTAGTTTTTAATTAGGGTGGTTTAAAGGGCTCAAATAAGTGGGTGTTTGCTCGTAAATAGAGGTTCTAATAGCTATATCTCGCTAACTGTTCACTGCAATGAACAACTATGCACAAGGGAATTTGACTTATTAAAAAAGCTACAATTGAGTAGTCTATCATTTTTTTCGTATTTCCAGTATTTTCGGAGATATTTTGAAGTAAAAAGTAAAAAATAGGAAATTCCAAAAAATTTATTTTTTCTTTAAACTCCAATTTTTTTAAAATTAGCCCTTTTAAATAAGTCAAGCTTCTTGTGTATTGATAATACAAATATAAAACGAATTACAGAAAAATGAAGACCAATTTTTAATTAGGAGGGTAGTTAGGGGGTTGTTTTCACTAATTTTTTCATAGAGAAAAGCAGGTACCGACCTTTTTTTTGATCATAAGTCCCTTAATTTTCAGGCTACAAACTTTTAATTATTTTTTAAAAGGCCTAACTGTATACTTGAAAAAATATTATTTAAGTGTTCCTCGAAAAATGCAAAGTTTTCCGTTATTTTACTTTGAATATTGCAAATTATGCATTTGACGAAAAAAGATAACTTTTAGCATGCCGTATCTCGGTTTGTATTGGTCTTAAAGATATTACAGAAGAATAATTTGGTTTGTGTTACTAAAAGATACAATTTTGATGACTTTAAGTTTTTTTGATTAAATGCATATTTTTCGAGGTATTCTCAAAAAGCCTCTAAAAAAGTCGATTTTTTCATCGAAAAATTGTTACTCTTAAGCGCGAATAACTCGAAAAATATTAGTTTTACTAAAAAAATGTATACAACATTTTTTTCTTAGAATTACATTTTACATCGATTTACATGGTTAAAAAGTAATAAAAAAATTCCCGCCCACTAGATGGGGTGGCAACAACCCCCAAGGATTTAGCGTACAGCGGCATGATATAGAAAATGATCCTTGGACTATTCCCTACCTTCTGTGAAAATTTCAAGTAAATCAGTGCTGGACGAAAAAATTGCGAGCCAAACTGCTTCATTTCCTCGACTATTTAATTTTTAGATTTTTAGTCTACTTTTATATTTTATAAAAACAGTTGTTTTTTAGAACTCTTTAGCGATGTGCTTTTATAATATAATATATAATATTGATTATCATCGAAAGCTGATATGATCAACGAAAAAGGAAGATGCATTTGGTGACTTTTCTAGTAAATTTCTTGAGTGTGAATCTGTCTTTTTAGTTTACTCCTCTTGGTTAAAAAATCAACTATAGTTAAAAATAGTTTTTGTTATTTCTAAGTAAAAGCCTAATTGAATAACCTGGGTCATTAGCGACATTTATTTAGAATGAATTGTATACACATAAATTTCATTAACTGAGGGGATTAGATGCTAAGGGGTACAAGTGATAAAATGGTTTGGTTGAGAAAAACGAAGTTAAAGTTAAATTTACATACTATGGATTTATTTTGAATTAGTTTTATACATTTTATTTATCTAATGGTAAACGCTTTTGTAAAGTTAGTATTTTTTTTTCAGTCAAAATATTTAAAATTTTGAAAAAACGCTCGTACTTTTACTCCTCTGTTTCAAATTTTGCACTTGTTTCTCTTTGCCACTTAAGTACCTTACGAATTTCTTAAAGTAAAGTAAAAGAAAAATTACGTAAAAATTAAAAATTAAACATTTTTAATTAGGAAAAATTACTTGGTATATTTTGTGTTATCATTTCACTTACGTTGGATATTTTTTAAGAGCTTGATTTGCAAATATGCTAAACCATTCACTAAAAATAATATCCAACATCTAACAGGCAAAGGTATACAAAAGCGTAGTTATACCAGTTTGCCGCAAACTTTTTTTTTAATATTTCGTAAGTAGTTAAACAACAACCTGCGATATGTCGCCACCAGTAGTTTAATTGAATCGTTTATAAAGGGGTCAAGTCACAAAAACCTGCTTTTGAGAAAAACAAAAAAAAAACGTGTTTATATTCAATAAAAATTTTATTTATATAAAATAAAAATTCTCACTAATAAGCTGTAGTGTATGTCAAAAAGTATTGTATTTTTCAAAAATTTATCATATTAATTTGGTTAAGAAAAAAATCAATAATTTTTTGCACTTGGTCCCTTTCTGAAATAAAATTGGTGTTTACATTCAACAAAAATTTTATTTATATAAAATAAAAATTCTCACTAATAACCTGTAGTGGTTGTCAAAAAGTATTGTATTTTTCAAAAATTTATCTTGTTAATTTGTTTAAGAAAAAAATAAATAATTTTTTGCACTTGACCCCTTTCTGAAATAAAGTTGGTGGTTACACAATTTTTAAGCAAGGAGTCATGCGTTGCATGGCCCCTTTCTGCACTAAACGCTAATTTCCCTGCGCTACCAAGGCAGGGAAAAGCTGTATTTACGTTTAAATTAAAAAAATCCACCAAAAACTCATTTTGTCAAAATTAGTCACTTGACCCCTTTCTGAAATAAACGATTCAATTCACCTGTATCTCTTTTTCACTAAATTTTTAGTAGTAACTAGTATTATTTTGTGCACTTAACTCAATTTACAATATTTTGTCACTTGTAGCCCTTAGCATCTAATCCCCTCAATTATTTAAATGTATCATCTATATAAAATGTATGTGAATAATGCTTTTAAATCACAGGCAATAGTGTACTTACCCTACCTACACCTGAGTCCAGGGTTCTTTACCCGTGCCTAATTAACCCTTCTAAGGCGGTGCGGGGTGCAGTTGCACGCCAGACCTCTTTTTTCTCACCTATCTTTTTTAATAAATTTTTTTGATTTTTGTCCATTTTTTTATTCGTATTAAATTCAATTCTAAACGTATTCCACCCATTACAGCATTTAAAACTCTTTGCGTTTACGTGCTTTTTTGAAAAAATGACTTTGGGTGCAAATCATGAAAATTTCGTATCCTGAATTGGACGTTTCTGATGTTCCACCTGGAGTTAACAGAGCTACGGGACAAGGTTAGTGTTACTTATGTCAGAGAAAAAAGACCGAAAGTCCCGGCATAACTGTATTGTGTGTAAAAACTTTGTGTTGCTCATTCTGTGAAAAATTTCATGTGTTTGTCTTGCGACGATATTTTTTTTTAAGAAGAAATGGGTACTTTTTTGTAAAATTATGTTTCGTACTATAATTACGGTGACCATATGTACTTATTTAAGTAGGACAGTACTTATTTTTAAATATTGTCCTAATGTACTTTAAAACCTTTCTAAGGACACGCGAATGTACTTATTTTTTCTAAAAAATGAATATTTTTATCGTTTACTACTTTTAAACAAATTTGTTTGTATACTGTTCCACGTATTGCAGCTTTTGGGTCTTGATGGTTTCCAATATTTCCATTATTTTGTTGACTCTTCTCCTGACTTCGTTGTTTGTTACAGGCTCGGTCTATGCTATCTTCAGGTACCTTCACCCACAGTTCAAATGCTTCCAACTTTTTAGTAGTCGACGCGTTAATTGACCATGCTTCTATCCCGTAAAGTAGAGTCGAGAAAATATAACACCTTGCCAGCCTAACTCCCAAGTCTTAATTATTTCAGTTCTCTTGCACAAACTACCTTTCTCATTTTATTGAAGTTGGTTCTTGCCTTCTCTATTCGAACTTTGATTTCTTTGGAGTAATCGTTTGTGTGATTAATTATTGTGCCAAGATAGTTGTAGTTTTCAACTTGTTCTAAAGTTTTACCTTTAATTGTCAGGCTTTTATCATTATTTTGGGTTTTTGATAGCCTCATAAATTTAGTTTTCTTGATGTTTACTGGTAATCCATATTGTTCTCCATACTCAACTATCTTGTTCATTAGCTTTTGGAGGTCTTGGAGGTTGTCCGCTATTATGATAGTGTCTAATGTTGCATATCTAATGTTGTTAATTGGCTTTCATTTAGGTACCTTTATTCCTGCTGTTTCTCCCTCAAGAACTTTTTTCATAATTTCTTCAGAGTATGCATTTAATAATAGTAGTGACAATACACACCCCTGTCGCACTTCTCTTTTAATTTCGAACTCTTCTGATGTATGTTCGTTAATGCGTATGTGTGCCTGCTGTTTATAATATAGATTTGTTATAATTCAAAGAAATTGTAATTGTTTTGCTTTGAGGACGTCCATTAGCTCTTTGTGGCGGACTTTATCGAAAGCCTTGTTGTAATCTATGAAACGGACGTACATATCCTGGTTCACATCCAAGCATCTCTAGATTAGTAGTGTAAATTCAAAGTGGGTTTCTTCGATATCCATATCAAGTGTTTTGGTAAATGCGTTTATGAATGATCTTTAAAAACATTTTAAGTGTGTGAAACATCAGGATTATGGTGCGGTGGTCGCACACAAAACTTCACTGCGCAAGTAAAACATTTTTACACAAAATGTGTAACCTACCTAGAAAACTGGAGTACAAATTTTCATGAATTTAAACTATTCAAAAGCATAGATCTAAAGCGGGCTCCACATTCTCGGCGAAGTTACTTCGCCAAAGTTGACCGAAGTTCGAAGTACCCTCTCTACACACTCGTTCTACTTCGCGAGGAAGTGCGATACCGACAAAGAGCGGTGCGATACCGACAAAGATCCCTTTGACCAGATCAACAGAGAATGGAAGTAGAACGAAGTGAGGCAAAGTTGCACAAGTTGGCCGTCTACACTCTCGTACTTGTTGAACCTCGATCGACTTCGGCGAGAGTGTGGAGCTCGCATAAGAAGTGAAATAACATGAAACGATGTTTGTTATTCTCTCGAAGCTTTTAAATTGTATATCAAGGCAACCATGTTAAACGAAGATCAACTCTTTGACGAACTGGGAATTTTGAAAGACGTGGCTACAAGTGAAAAAATTGCTGAGTGGAACAGAGAAGAAAAAAATAGTCAGGATCGATGGCTTAAAGTTTTTAAGTGTGTAGATCAATTCAAACTGAAAAACTTACAAATATTATGCGAATTTATTTTTTGTCTTCCGGGTACTAGTGCGGCTATCGAACATTTATTTTCTGTAATAAATAATTATTATTGGACGTCGCAAAAGTCACAAATGTCCATATCCACTCTCAAGGCAGCGATGCTGGTGTACGCAAATTTTGATGAGACTTGTATAAAATGTTTCATTTACTTCAGTCGAAGCCGGACCTTCTTAAATTAATTTTAAGTTCATAAAAATATGAATGATGCAAAAAACCGGAAGAAGATGAGGCTATTCCAGGTCCCTCGTCTAAAAACTCTTAATTACAGGCTTGTAACTTTTTCAAAGTTAATGTAATGTGTTATGTTTAGTTTAATTGACATAATTTTTTATGTCTAGCTACATGGTTTATCTATTTTTAATGCCAAAAAGTTATATTTGTCCAATAACAAGATACATTTTGCGTTTTTAATATATTTTTTTTGTACTTATTTTTCTTTAAAAATATATGGTCACCGTAACTATAATAAATAAGTCCTAATTATCTTTCAAATTAATTTCCCCGACGTTCACATATAAAAAAATAATGTGTGTGTACTTTGTACGCAACGTAATAAGTTATTTTTTTATTATATAATTTCAACGAAGTAAATATACTTAACAGGTTATTTGTATTTTATTTAAATATTAAACTAACTTTCTTATCTACCACTTTCAAAAAATTTTTATTAAAACAACCAAAAATTAAAAGAAAATATGAATCGTCCAGGATTGGAACCCGCAACCTTCCAATAATTGGCCCAACGCTCTACCAACTACGCCACCGAGCTTCTTTAAGTGACACGTAAGTTTCGGATATAATTACACAACACGGTGACAAATAGACATATAAAAATGTTATACCTACATACATAATATGTTATTATCTTACTACAAAATCCAAAAATTATAATAAATAATACATTTACTAAAAACACTAATATATTCTTTTAATGACTTATTTGCGCTGATACAGATACATACTACATACATACCTATCTTGAAAGATTAGCAACGAACTATTATTGTCTGTGTGCGCATGCGAGCAGATTTATGAAATTTTACTCTCAATCGCGCCTAAAGGAGAATAACTTCAAAAAATGGATATACAGATGGGGTGCAAATGCACCCCGCACCGTTATTTACGTAAGACTAAGTACCGCCTTACGAGGGGTAATACCTGGTGAGATAAAACACATACTTTTTATCTAGCATCACTGTCTTCCACGCATGAAACTAAAGACAAACCAGCTACCTCCTGTTATTAAGTAAAAATACATGTTATTTTTATGAACGCTCTAGTCTCAGTATATAGGGCTTTTCATTCACAGTCATTTGTTTCTAGCTTCTGTCATGTGTCACATAATATTAATATAACTGCGTCATACGTTATTGGCATACCAATGATACAAACTAAAGACGTATGACGTAGATATATTAATATTATGTGACACATGACAGAAGCTCGAAACAAATGACAATCGATGAAAAGCCCTATTGAAAAGAGATAAGTAAAAAAAAAGAAAAATGCCAAGTTTCTTGTAAAAGGTATATATTAAAATACCCTAAATAAGGGTCAAAATACAAAACGTTTTCGGATTAAGGAATCCATCATCAGTGTTTAAAAGCCAAAATTTGCATGCCTGAGCCACCAAAATGTATAGGGTAAAAACCCTTTAAATGTAAATAATAAAGATGTTTTACATATTTATATAAAATTCATCGGATGTAATAGATAAACCTGGATGTTACCCAGGGCAACACAGGACTCTCTCCACGTGGTTGGAACTTTTTTTTTTTGGTGAAAACCTCACATATTGGATTTCAATGGCCAACTGACTTGTCACTTTTCATGAAAAAGATAAAACTTTTTGTAATTTCATTAAGAAATGTTTAATAAACAACATATCAAAAAGTTCTACTCGAGAAGTGGGTGCTTCATTTTTTATTAAACAACTGAACAGCGAAGTTAGATTTTTTTTAAATAACTACAAAAATATAATTTTTAGAAAAAAACTGACTTGACCATTGAAAAATTTCAAAAATTTTATAAAAAAAAACTTATATAAAAATTTTTCTAAAATTAAATCTCTAGCTTCTGTAATTTTTTATTTTTAACGCTAAAGTTACCCTTCTCACACACATTGGCGCACTGTAAACTAGCGTTGGAAGAATTGCACGGTTGAGTTTTTTTAATGTAATTCTTTAACTAATGGATCAAAGAAATTTTACAAATTGGACATGAAAGAAGATGAAATAAGCTATCTTATGGTTGTAATATTAAGAAATAAAATCTATGGACATAAGTACGGTGTGGGCGGAAAGTGGGCCTTACTTGAATTTTGTTAAAAAATTATTTAAAAATGTGTAACTAATACAATTTTACTTATAAAGCTCTCAAATTTGCAAAACTTACCTCTAAATCATCTTACTAAACGATGTTTTATTCAAAAAAAATCTCAAAAATTTAATTCAAATAATACGATGCCTCAAAAAATGTAATTTTTGAAAACTTCGTAGTTTTACAGAATTCCCACCACTTTAAGACGGTATTACTCAAGTTTGAATAAATCTAATCGATTTTACAACTACTTTTTAAGGAATTTTAGGGAAAAAATCCGCCATTTTGAATCCGCCATTTTGAATTTGCAAATTGTAATGTCATATTCGGTTTCAGCATAATTAAAACTAAAATAAAAACATTTTTTATCAAAGTAAAATGATGAATTCAACGATATTTTTAAAATTATTTATTCAAAACAATTGTTATTGTTTAAACAATTAATAAACAATTAGCGGCGAAATTTGTGAGTAGAACTTTTTACTTTAACATATTTATAAACTATCAAAAAAGTTTTAGAAAAATATAACCTTGTTTGATTTTTTCCGAAACATTGTATCTTTTCGTTCTAATTGCACTCCCCTATAGGCGATTTAAACTTTTAATTCATTTAATATCTGAAAAATGCGAAAATACGCATTTTGATTCTTGAAAACTCATACGTAAATTATCATCTTTGAGGTTTTCCAGCGTCTAAATCGAAGTTTAAACATTCAACTTCAAGATTCTGATCAGTAATCGGGTTTATTTCAATTTAGACCGTTTTCTAATGGTATTCATTGATCTTAAGAAAGCATATGCAAGAGTTCCTCGAGAGATTCTGTAGTGGACACTCAATTAGAAAGGAGTCCCTGGTGAATATGTAAAGATTGTGAGGGATATGTATGAGGGAGTAACGACTAGTTTTAGGACAGGTGTGGGAGAGACTGATAAATTTCATGTGAAAGTAGGATTGCACCAAGGCTCTGTGCTTAGTCCGTATTTATTCTCATTAGTTTTGGACCAGATAACCGCGAAACTACAAAATAATATTCCATGGTGCTTAATGTATGCTGATGATGTCGTGTTAGTAGGAAATAGTGAAAGAGAATTAGTGAATGTGAATAGAAAGAAGACAATAGAAAGAGAATAGTGGAGACAAGCTCTGGAGGAAAAAGCTTTAAAACTTGTAGGACAAAAACAGAGTATTTGGAATGTTCATTTAAAGATGGAGCTACTACAAATAAAATGGTACCTTTGGATGGTGAAATGATTGTGAAAAGCAATAGTTTTAAGTACCTAGGATCGGTATTACAGAGTAATGGAGAAATAGGTGGAGACGCATGCAGTAGAATTAGGGCTGGATAGATGAAGTGGAAAGAAGCGAGTGGTGTGTTGTGTGACAGAAAAATTCCAATGAAGCTGAAGGGAAAATTCTATAAAACAGCCATAAGACCGGCTATGATGTATGGAACTGAATGTTTGGGCAGTGAAAAAGAAAGAGGAACAACGAATGCATGTGGCTGAAATGAGAATGCATAGATGGATGAGTGGAGTGACAAAGAAGGATAAAATTAGAAATGAGTATATTAGGGGAAGTCTAGGTGTGGCACCAGTTGATGCCAAAATGAGAGAGCATAGGTTAAGATGGTTTGGTCATGTTCAACGTCGAGACGTTAATCACCAATACGAAGAATAGCTGAAGTGAAGATTCCTGGAAGGAGTAGGAGAGGAAGACCAAAGAAGACCTGGGGGGAGACGAAACGGCAGGACATGTTGGTAAAGGGGATTAACATTGATATGACCCAAGATAGAATTGTGTGGAGAAATGCAATTAGGGAAGCCGACCCCGCATAGGGATAAGGCAAAGAGAATGATGATGGTGCATACGAAAATCCCAGGATGCCATAAATCTGAATGTAATTGGTATAGCTTATTTTCGTTATTTATATTATTCCATATTCTTGATAGTGCATGAGCTGCATCATTAGCCTTTCCTGGACGATAAATAATATCATAATTAGAACAAGATAGCTCCAAAAGCCAACGCATATTTTTTCATTTTTGATTTTACTTGTATGGTTTGTATTAAACATGAAACGAAATTGATTTTTGATCGGTGAATAGTTGGAATTGTCTTCCTATCAGATAGTGTCTTCTTTTTCAATTGCAGAATGTTTTCGTTCAGAATCTGTGAGGGTACGTGAGAAGAAAGCAACAGTTCTTCCGGATTGACTTACGGTGGCAGCAATAGCAAATTCAGATGCATCTGTTTCAACAATGAGAATTTATTTTTCATCATTTGTCCATAGAAGTGTATTATCTATATCAGTTCTCATGTCAACTCCTCAAAAGTAAATATCAAGTCTGGACCTAATGAAAATTTGTTGCAATCTATAAAACCTCTAATTTTTGCTGAAAAAATACTAATTCATTTTGAGTAATGTGAAAACAATCCAAATGCCCTCTGAAGAATTTTAGAATCATTAGGAACTGGTAAATTTAGTAGAGGCTTCAATCTATCTGGATCAGGTTGCATTGTAGAGTTTTCCATTGTATATTTTATATCCCAAAATATTTATAACTTTTTGATTGTAGTGACATTTATTTTGATTTAAAGTTAACCCATATTTTTTGACGGCATTTAAAAATTTTTGTAAATTTAAATCATGGCTATCTTGATCATCACCACCAACTGTTACGTCATTTAAATAAGCGTAAACACCTTGTAGATTTTCTTTTTTAATGATAGAATCAATGGCACTCCGAAAACATGTTCAACGTCGAGACGTTAACCACCCAATACGAAGAATAGCTGAAGTGCAGATTCCTGGAAGGAGTAGGAGAGGAAGACCAAAGAAGACCTGGGGGGACGATAAGGCAGGACATGTTGGTAAAGAGAATTAACATTGATATGACCCAAGATAGAATTGTGTGGAGAAATGCAATTAGGGAAGCCGACCCCGCATAGGGATAATGCAAAGAGAATGATGATGATGACCGTTTTCTAATTATGCGCTTCTACTCGACTTTTCAGTCGCCACGACGTGGCTGCGTGTTGTAGCACTATATGGTGCGTCTCTGTCGTATCTACTAAATGATTGGTGTATATAATTAGCACAATGGCAGTAACTAATCGAATAAACAAATAAATTATTTAAAAAAACTAGGTTAATAATAAAGTAAATAAATTTTACCTTACCCCCTTATTATTTAAACCCCGATTACTCGTCAGAATCTTAAAATTGAATATTTAAACTTCAATTTAGGCACTTGGCTACCTCTAAAATAATAATTTACATATGAGTTCTAATGCCTCGAAAATGCGTATTTTTGTATTTTTAAGATATTCCGTATTTTCCCCTGTTGGGGATGGAAAATGAGACCTTTGTGTGTGTGTTCACAAAGAGGGGATGGCATTAGATAAACTTTTTGCCACAGTTATTTGAAAGATGAAGATTGAAGATATCATATTAAATTTTTATTTTAGAATCTTTAAGAAATTGTATGAAAATATCATTAATAATTTTGGTGTTAAAGCTTAGTAGGTGTGAAATATTCAGCGGTAAACTTACATTCCGCTCCTGAAGTCTAGCAATTAGTGCTTTCGTATCGTATCTATTAAGTTCACAATTAAAGATTATATGATTTAAATCTGCAGTAGAGAAGTTATCACATGAACAGAGAGAGTTGATACGCATTCCTATTTTAGCTAAATGCGCAGGAAAATTGCCATGGTTTAATCTTAAGCTACTTAGGGATGTGGAATGAAATCGAGTAAAGTGATAGTCAAATATATGTGGGATATTTTGCGGAAGTTGTGGGTATATGTAAGTGTACGGATTCCTCGAAGTTTGTTACAAACTTGAGCCAAATAGTTTTCCATTTCTTTCTTAATTTTTTATGCAATTCTGGAATGTAATCGCTGAAGATTGTTAAATCTACTATTTTATTTAAAGTTGCTGTATTCTTTGCCATTTCATCTACTACCTCATTTTTTTGATACCGGCATGCCCTTTTACCCAGATAAAGACCAAGTCACTGCTATTATTTTTAAATCGAGCGATTATCAGTAGTAATTGCACAAGAGCTCTGAAATTATTGAATTTTTCACGAGTGACACTTTGACAGTTCTAATTTCACGAGCTGAAGACGAGTGAAATTATATCAAAGTGTCACGAGAGGAAAAATTCTATATTAATTTCAGAGGTCGAGTGCAATATTTGTTGCGATTATTTCATGAATAAAACTGTTCAAAACCAAAATTTTATTGTAACTTATTTATGTAAGTACCATTAAACACACAGTTTTTATAAATATTTGACGATTGATAGTCAACACTTTTATAATTTTTAAAACACTAATTGTCATTAATGTCACTGAATGTATTTTTTCGTAGCAACGAAGGGCATCTGACGTAATATAGTTAACGACGTGAGATTATCAAAAATTATCGATTTAATTCAGCTTTTTGTAGCTTTCTATTGGTCAGAATCTCCAATGAATGAAATAATCTTTCTAATATGGCATAACAACTCATTGTTGTGTTTTTGGTTATTGGTTGTGATATTGCCTCAAGAGCAGATAAAGAATCTGATAGTATAACCGTGTCTCCAAAGTTCTGTTCAACCGCGTACGTTAGGGTTCTTTCAATAGCATAAAGTTCGGCAGTGAAGATAGATTTACATTTAGGTAGTCTAAAAGAATTACCACTTTTTATATTAGAAACATAATAAGCGCTACCTACACTATTACATGTTTTTGAACCATCTGTAGAGATGTATTTATAACTAGAAAATTCAGATAAGATTAATTTTATAATTTTATTGTTTTGGCATGGTAAGTTTCTTTATGTAGGTTTTATGATCTTTGGAAAGATTGCGATTTCCTCAATAGAAAGGTTATACATATGGGTAATATTTGTTTAGTGTTAATGCTAAAGTTGTTAGTTTCTAGATAAGCATCTGTAAGAGGGGGGTTTTAATTCTCCAATAAGAATTTGTTAAGTTATATTCAGTGAGACTGTTAATTTTACTTAATAATTTATGTGAGTCTAAAGTCCTGGTCTTTAATAGAAACTTATTAGACAAGAATTCTCTTCTAAGGTTTAGAGGAGGTTCCTGCGCTTCTGCTAGAATTGCAGCACATGGCGTTGACTTAAACGCACTAATACATATACGTATTGCCTTATACTGAATATGATCGATTTTTGATAAATTAGATTTTAACGATGAACGATATAAAAAGCATCCATAATCAATGATTGACCGAATATACGATTTATAGAACATTAATGCTATCTTTGGGTCGGCATCCCATCTAGCTTTACATATGCAACGAAGCATGTTTAAACCTTTTTCGCATTTGTTGATAATGTGATTCACATGGAGTGTCGAGGTTAGTTTTTTTCCAAAACCACTCCCAGATACTTATGGTGAGAGGATACATTAATATCAACATTACTTAAATTTATACTGGTAGGGAAACTTAACCTATGTCTAGTGAAAAAGGTGATGCTAGATTTCTCAGGGGATAAGGTGAAATTAAAAGCCATATACCATCTTTTTACACATTGCATTATCAGTTCCAAATCGCATAAACACTCATTATATGATTTACGGCTGCTATATATACAGAAATCGTCTGCATATTGAATGATTTTAATTGTATTATTTGTTTCATTTAACATGTCATGCCATTATGCAGTGTATATATTAAAAAGTACTGGACTTAGGACTGAACCTTGCGGAATTTCGACTGATAATAGTCGAGGGCCGTAAATGTGATTTTCTGAATCTCGAATAAAAACAATACAAATTGTCCCTATACAAATCTGTAATTCTTTGTGCAAATTTATAATTTAGACCGTATTTTATGAGCTGTACAGTTAGAATATCAATATCCAGATTATCATAATCCCCTTTAATATCTAAAAACAAGCATGCCGTTATAAGACTAACGGAAAGTGCATTCTGAATGTCGGAAACTAATTGAGCTAATGCTTCAGAGGTGCCCTTGCCTCTGCGATATCCAAACTGATTAATAGGTAATAAACAATTACTTTCAAAATGCAATTCCATTCTTAATTTGATAATTATCTCAAATGTTTTTGTAATGCATGATATTAATGAAATGGGTCTGTAAGATTTAGGTAGACTTAAATTTTTGTTGGGTTTAGCAAGTAAGCAAATTACAGTTTTTTTTAAACTTTGGTCATATAAACCTTGCAACCACCAACTATTAAAAATATTTAAAAGAACTTATTTAGCAATTACAGGCAAGTATTCAATCATTTTATATGTAATGCTATCAAAACCCGGTGCTGTACTTTTAGATTGTTTGATTGCTAATCGTAATTCGTCTAAATTGATAGGCATATAAAATGATACCAAAAGAGACCTTTGTTATTTCAAATAACCCAAAAAGCGCAGAAAAATATTTTCCGGAGCAAAAATGGTGATCTTTTGGTTAAAAAACCGTTTAAACAATTTCTGCTCAATAATTTCGCCAACCACCCTTCTGATTTGTTTAAAGGGGACTAAAAATGAATACTAGAAGTTTATAATTTTATATAAAATGTACTAGTAATTTTACCCGTCCCCATGCGATGGCACATCCAATCAATTGCCATATACAGTCACTTCACCAAATTTTTTCAAAATTTTAGAACCAGCAAACTTTAAAAAGAATTAAAAATTGCATTTTTAATTCACAGTTCTACAACAAAATTACATAAAAATACAGTCTTGCATGTAAACCAATTTAATATAAAGTTACATAATGCTTTATATTCGTTTTCTGAATAAAGTAACCAATATTTTTGTTAGTTTTGCAAAAGATTTAGTTAAGTACCTACCGACTGATAAAGTAGTAATTATAAAAGCAAAATATTTTTTCCAATTTTCTTTAGATCCTTTAATCAAAGTTCTTTAATCAAACTATACTCAAATTTCAGTTTTAATCAGCTTATTTATTTTATACAATAATCAAATAATATTTAAGTTTCAATAATCACTTGCCCAACATATATACAAGATATATAAATACTCTGAATTCACTAAGTTTGGTAAAATCTATATTCAAAAAGTATGCATTGAACCTTGATCGTAATATTGTATATAAATTATTTGATCTGACTTAACACGTGAATTAATTAAAAAAAAATAAAAAAAATGTTTGCAATAGAGTGGTTTGTTAAATTTACCCAGTTCCTTTATTTATATTATAAAAAAAAAATTAAATAAAATAAATAAATACAAGTAAGATAATAGAATGTTTGTAGGTAGGCATTTAATATACACATATTATATTTAAAAATTAAACATTGTCACACACTATCCCTGTGTTCGACCAATACGTTTTAACGGGTAGTGAGTAAAAATGTTTCTTAATTTTCCAGGAAAACATGTAAAATTAAAAAGTAGAATGTAATAATCTAAAACGTAGAATATAAAATTAAAATGTATGTATTTAATTCTTGTACTGTGAAATTAATAAACATTATTAATATAATAATAATTTAAAATATTGCAAAAACTCCTAACGCCATCTGCTAACATATGAATAAAGCATACCTAGAACTGTCAAAGTCAAGCCGTGTCAAACTAAGTATTAAAGTATTAATATAAGATAATTTGTGTAAAATCTAACTAATAAATAAATAATAAAATTCCTTTATTTAATTTTAAAAATAAAATTTTAATATAATTTGTTTTTAAACTATAAATAATTAAATTATTATCCGGGATATAAAAAACTAAAAAGACGTTTATTAAACGTCATTCCATGTTTACATATTTATTGAAACCGCACCGGACAGACTGCGTGACTTTATGAGATTTATGATTTATGAGATTTTTTTGCATAATCACATTCGTGAGACATCCCAGAATAAGGTTCAAGAAGTCGTCCACGTAAAAAGTGGTCCAATTTTTTTTAACAAATTTTTTTAATCAATTTGCAAAAATCAATATTTTTGCCCGCACAATTTTTTTTAGGTTTTTTGGACCATTCTGGATAAAAAAGGTCTCTTGTAATTTTTCTCTGAAATTGATCGTTTTCGAGTTATAAACAATTTGAAATTGAAAAAAAAAAACGAAAAATGGCGATTTTGAAGGCTAAATAAATTGGTTAAAAGTTATTATTATGAAAGTCAGAAAGTGACTATATCAAAGTTTAAAGCCCCTACAAGATCCTGAAGAAATTTTTGTCATAATTTTATTACTTAGCTGTTATTTTTAAGTAATAATAATGAGAGCCAGCACGTATTAGGCGGCCGTCTATGGTGAGTGCCAGAGAGATGCCATTCCGGCAGTCCAATGGGGCATCTTACTCGCACTCACATTTACAGCCGCGTCAATACCCTCTTACGGCTTATTGTTAATAATTAAAAATAACAGCTTAGTAATAAATTAATGACACAAATTTCTACAGGATCGTGTAGGGGGGGCTTTAGTCTTTGATTTAGTTACTTTCTGACTTTCATAATAATAATTTTTAAACGAGTTATTAAGTCTTAAAAATAGCCAATTTTGCGTTTTTCAAATTTTAAATTGCTTATAACTCGAAAACCATAAACTTTAGAGAAAAATTACAAGAGACCTTTTTTGACCAGAATGGGCTAAAAAACCTAAAAAAAATTGTTCGTACCAAAAATAATAATTTTTGCAATTTGATTAAAAAAAAATAATAAAAAAAATTGGACCACTCTTCTCGTTGGAGACGGGTGTACTACAAATAATGTGATTATGCAAAAAAATCTCATGAGAATATTTTTTCCAACGAACCCGCTGTTTTCGCCTTGTCTAATTAGAATTTGATAAGATTAGATAATTTCTGTGAATAATATTTTTGTTTTAATGTTTTTAAATCAGAAATATACTTTTTCGGTCACAAATCTGGTTGGAAACTAACTTTCGGTTAAGCTTAGCCCATTAAACCGTTAACTCATCTAGGTCACTCTAGGTAGTCTTTTTACCAATGTATGTAATATTACCTCAATTGTCAAATCTAGTCATTTTTCTTCTGCCGGTGAAGAAGATGTAACAGCTCTTTGTTCGTCGACAGACCTTTCTTTTTAATTGGGTAAGCTAAATTATAATTATGTTAAATGTCTCTGTTTTATTTTTCTATTTATCGTTTCTTCAGGGTCCTAATTTCCACCGGTATATTCTGCAAAGTTTTGTCTCAATATTTTTAATTTCGACAAAAAATAATATATATAACCGGTTCTATAGCGTACTACGCCTTCCGGTACCCAATCGCCAAGCCTGTCGATCTAGCCACTCATTTTCTTGAAGATTTCTTTCTGACATGGCTTTTGTAATTCCTTGTTTCCAGGAGGTCGGTGGCCTTCCTCTTTTCCGTTTTTCTGGCGGTATCCATCTCATTGTAATTTTTGGTAATCTTTCATCTCCCATTCGTTGGACGTGTCCATACCAAGTAAGTTGGTTTCGTTGTACCTCGTCCACTATTGTTTTCTGCTTACCTACTTTTTCTCTGATCTGTTCATTTCGAACATGGTCCCATCTCGATATTCTGGCAGATCTTCTAAAAAAATCCATTTCAGTAGTAAGCAGCTTATTTTCGGATTTTTTTGTCATTTGCCACACTTCGGAGCCATACGTTAAAATTGGTTTCAGAATAGCGTCGTACATCCTCATTTTTGTATTTAAATTTATGTTATGTTGCCATAAGACAGGGTTTAGGGCTCTAGTAACCTTTCTAGCCTTCGTCACTCTATCATCTATACTGGGTTCCGTTCTTCCACTATTTGTTAATTTAATCCCTAGATATATATACTCTGTACAACCCCTGATGTAGTCACTTCCGTCAAGATCTAGGTCCTCCTGTTGTATTTGGTTACCGATGTGTAGATATTGTGTTTTACTTATGTTTACCTCTAAACCCCATTTCCTGTATTCTTCCATCAATTTTCTGGTCATATATTCTAAGTCTTCCTTATCTTGGGCAACTACCACCTGGTCGTCTGCGTAATTCAAAGTGTATAATGTTATGTCTCCGATTGGTATACCCATACCACTGCATTTCTGCTTCCAAAGTCTGCGAGCACCGTCGGTATATATATTGAAAAGAATGGGAGATAAGCAGCACCCTTGTTTAAGGCCTTTTGTTACTTGGAAGCTAGATGACAGATGGTTACCTCTCTTTACCCTTGACATAGAATCTTTATAGAGGCATTGTATGGCTTTGATGACAGTTGCAGATATGTGTGTATTGTCCAAAACCTCCCACAATTTTTTCACGGGCACTGTGTCATATGCTTTCGTTAGGTCGACAAAAAGTATATGTGTGTCTTGTCCACGTTCTAGTCTTTTTTCCATAACCTGTGTTAGACAGAATATATTATCAGTCGTAGATCGGCCGGCCCTGAAACCACACTGTCCTTCGGATTCATAGGGTTGATATTCTTCGCAAATAATGGTTTTCAGTATTCTGCCATATAAACGGCTCATTGTGCTTGTTACAGTTATTCCCCTATAATTGTTGACATCACTTTTACTTCCCTTTTTGTGTATTGAAGAGATCCAGCCCTCTTTCCAGCTTTTTGGAACTTGTTCTCCGTTAATAATTCTGTGAAGAAATTCTGTGATCATTCGGATTAATTTCTTTGAACCTGATTTTATTAGTTCTGCGCGAACATTGTCAGGGCCAAGTGCCCGACCATTTTTTAATTGTGAGATAGCTTTCTGTACCATTTCTATTGTTATTGTTATTTCTTCACCTTCTACTATTACTGGGCTTGATTCTTCTTGTATGTATTGTGGGCGGTCTTCAGTCAGCAAGGATTTATAATGCTGTTCCCATGTATTTGTTGTTATGTTGTCAAGCTTTACATTTTCTGTTGTATCTGATCTCAATGTTTTGATAAACCTCCACGATTCTCTACTTCTCCTACCACCTAAATATGTTTCCAACTCATTACATTTCTTTTCCCATGAATCATTTTTTATCTGCCATACGTCCTGTTTAAATTTTTTGAGGGCGTTTCTGTATTTTTCCTTGTCTTCTATCCGGCCAGTGTTTAACCATTTTTGGTATAGTTGTTGTTTATTTTCTTTTTGTGTGTTGTAGATGTTCGTTCCACCAGCTATTACCTTTATGTATTCTATTTTCTTTTATACCTAGCGCCTCTTTGGCGGCTTGGTGTATAATTGAAATAATGTGTTGGTGTACGTTTTCTATGTTTTGTGTCAGTTTTCCTTCATCCAATATATTATCTAGTCGGCTTCTGTATAGCATTTTTGTACTGTGGTGCTCTAAGCTTTCTAGATTATATCGAACCGCTTCAATTTTCTGTCCATTCCCTGAGTCTGAGACACCCTGTTTCTGTTGGGCCCATGAAGGTAGTATTATTTTGGGTTTTATCAAGTAATGGTCACTTCCAGTTTCTGCTCCTCTGTATGCTCTAACATCAAGGATTCTCAGTTTAGTTTTTTGGGCCACAGTTAGATAATCAATAATCGATTTCAAATTGCGTGTTGTTTGAATCCACGTGTAAGTATGTATATCTTTGTGTTTGAAGAATCCGTTCATGACTTTTAGTTCATTTCGCGTACAAAGTTCTATTAACCGCTCGTCATTATTATTTAGGATTTCTTCTCCATACCTTCCAATGACATTACTTCCTATTTTTTTGCCCACTCGTGCATTCATATCTCCTAAAACTAAGAGCTCCAGACTTTTACCGATTTCTATTATGGTGTCTTCTAAGGTTGCGATATATTGTTCTTTCTCTTCCACTTTAGCATCATCAGTCGGTCCGTATACCCCTACAATTGATAAACGACGCCTCTTTACGGTCAAATTCGCTGTTATTATTCTATCGTTTATTGCTTGCCAACTTGTTATATGATTTTTATACTTCTTATGAATGAGTATAGATACTCCTCTTTTGGCAAAAAATAATAATCTGCAATTATTATACTTCGACAATGCTCTCTTTGACAATATTACCTATATCAAATTTATAATTATGGGCCAGTCTGAATGTTACGAAAAAGTACCAACAGATAATTTTGCATTTTTTCATTTACCTAATCATATATTTTATTAACTCTTTTATAAAATGGTAACAATAAGGTCCCGTTGATCAGCGAAAGGATCAACTTTATAGATATAAGAGTATATTTCGTGTTTTTCATCTGCGGTATTTAACAAGGTTAGTCCATAGGCGTTTTTATCCCACGGCATAATTTAAAAATAATTAATAATCTAACGGAAAGACTAAATTTTAACGCCAACCCTTAGACGCTAATTAAATCTTAATGAGTTTTTATTGAACCCCAATCTACTGCGAGTGACGTTGTTGTCTGGATAGTCCAGGCCGTCTTTTAACGTTTGTCTCGCCGTAGCAATATTTTGAAGGATTTATTTCACGGAACCAAACGTTACTGAATATACGGACTCTACAAATACGTTATTATGTATAACCTATGACAAATAAATTATTACGCATAACCTATGTCAAATACCTGCCACAGAAATAAAGAAGTTTTTTTAATAATACACTGATTTTGTTTTCTAATAGAATCCTACGAGCTTTCAGGATCTGATTATATTATAACCTAATCTTATAAAATCCTAATGCGACACGTCGTGCAGTTTGTCAAGGACAGTACCTAATTTACGGATACTTTTATTATTTATTTATTATTTAAATTTTAAACAAATTATATAGGTACTTACCTACTACGTTATATTAAAATAATATTTTTAATAATTCTTTGAAAGTTTGTTAATCCAGAGCGTCAAAAATTATAGAAAAAAGGTAAGTCCGTGATAATATACATTTTAGTGACATGACATTTTAGTTAAATCTGACAGTTGTCACATTTTATTTGCAATTTGGCATAAAAACAAATCAATTGTATTTATTGCATTTATAAAATGGTATTTTCTTTGATTTGTATAGTCTTATAAATTGTACGGATTTTATTCGTAGATATATTATATAATTCGTAAATATTTTTTTTTCGATTATAGTGCCATCTATTGATATCTAGAATAAATTTTATAAATGTCACCGATGAAATGTAATCACCGACGTGCGTTTATTCTGTCACATACAATTTAATGCGTTAGAAAGAAATCGAAAAACTGTGACGCACTGAAAGATGCTCATGAGAAAAAACATACCTACATTCTTTTTAGTCTGGAATTTATTAATTGAGAAATTAATGTCTTATCAAGAATTTTAAGATTCCAAACTCGTTTTAGGGCAAATGTTGAATTAAACAGACTTTATTATAATATCTTTATTATGCTAATTCAAATTTACAGAACAAGAGTTAAATTTAAAAAAATAAACAAAATTTATAGCTTACAAAGATTAATATTACAGCACGTTTACACGTATCCAGTGACTGACGCTAGTCGCATTAACATGACAGTGCTGGTATGGTAGTGGCATCATGTAAACACTTTTTTGTGCCAATCCAGCGCTGCCTCGAATAGAAAGCTGGTCTATTTGTCATATCAGTGGCATGCCTGTGAGACTGGCGCCAGTTACTGGATACGTGTAAAAGTACGATTACACATTTCGGAAATCGACTTTTTCATTGATGAAAATCGGTATACTTATAATGCAATTAAACTAAAACTAAACCAAAAAAGTATACCTGAAAAATTTTAACAATACAAAAAAAGTAACGTATCTAGCAACCAGTGTTGACCAGTATCAAGTTTTTTGTATCTAAGATACTATATTAACATACATATATTTGTATACTTACATACATATATATTGTACATAAATATATTTTACTGTGTTTTTAAAATTCGTAGAAAATATTCCTTTATTACTGAATAGATAATTGAATAACCTTTCAAATGAGCTAACACACGGCTCCTATTCCTTATTTAAAAAAAGGGTGGGGAGTGGAAGGGAGGGGTTAACAAATGACCGATGTATGTACCGTAAAAATGTCCAACGTAGATCAAAAATCGACCTGTCCCTTCATTTCCTTAAAATCTCATAAATACTGCCAAATGTCGAGGTGGGTTGTTTTCTTTGGCCCACTGTATACATACGTTCCACAACGTACTTTTCAAATTACAATTAGAATTACTAATCTGGCTGTTTCTTTCAGCTAATTAAGATATGGATGCCTCAGAAGTCAAACGGTATAAGTCACATTCTCCCTAAAAATGACTTATAATAAGTTATGAGATATAACACTTATTATTATATTTAATAATAATATTATTTCCCTGTTTGTATTTATGAATATGTTACCCATATTATGATAAATAAAAACAGTTTATTTGTTTTTAATAACTACTTATATTTCTGCAACTATTGTCAGAAACATCTTAGTATCTCATTTTAAACACTTATTGACATACACCGATTCGCTTCTGAGGCATCGATATAAAATATTACTATTTTTACTCGGTTTCACTATCCACTTGTTCTCTGAATGATGATACATACTACGAGTATTTTCGAAGAGAAACCATTTTATAAAGCGACTACGTGATGTAATTTATAAATCTTTGATAGAAGTGTGACTATCTATTTAAGTTTCAGATCAAAAGAAAATTAATGAATTCTGGATATAGATTTTGTATAGTTGGATTGCGTGTCAAAGGAATAACATAATCGAGATGATGAATGATCGGTTTGTGCTTTTAACTTGAAATTTGTTGAAAAACCGTTAGGCAATCAGTAGTTTGTCAAAAATTATGTTATAGTTCTTTTGCCCGCACGGAAAACATGAATATTCGTGCGGTATGTATCACGCACCACGAATATGCCGAGTTTTTATATTGTTATAATTATTATTAAATAATAACTTGTACCTATGCTCAATTATACTGTATTTTTTAGAGATAATAAAGAACTCTCCAATCGGTGATTGCCGTCATGCTTGGGTATTTTTACCAGGAATTCTCATTAAAAATAGATATTTTTCTCTTCTTCTTTTTTATGTAGACATTACTGTATATTTTTCAATGTGCTTCAAGTAAATTCCCGTCCCATCGTTTTCATGATCCTCTCTAAACGATCGTCGTCCTATTGGGGAACCGTCTCTTGCTGTTTTTACTACTTTATCTTTTATCATTCAACTTGATGTTCTCCACTCGTAGATAATCACCAATATGATATTCTTATTCAGCGATCCCAAAAACCTCCGAGTAACCAGGTTTCACTCATTTTATATCGAATTTCCACAAAACTCCAGGAGACGAGATCCGTCCTGGGCACCAGGTGCCTTGTATACCATCACGGTCATGATATACATGGAGTTTTTCGAAGTTTTTTATAAATTAAATGTATGAAGTTGAATGTAATGTTTCTCGATTATACTTTAAGCGTTATAGATGGTCGCCTTTTTCGCAATATCTTCCAAATGATCTAGTGGTTACGACACTAAACTTGTAATAGGATAATCCGAGTTCGTATCCCAGGCATCCTAATACTTTTCTTTCAATATAATCCTTTTTGTGCATCGAATGTACACTAGATTTTTTTTCTATTTGAAATATATTGAAAAAAAAAATTGGGATGGCCGGCAAATTAATTCGAATTGCCCGATTAAATTTAGCGTCATAACCACTGCAACTACATAAATCATTTCTGTGATAATGATTCGGCGGTGTAATGCGGTGTGGATTATAGTTTTGGATCTCGATACTTCTAAACTGCGTAACCGATTTTGATGACTAAACATGACTTTGAAACGTATTTACAAGTAGTATCTGATGCACCCAAGGTTAAGTATGATAACTAAAGGTATTATATGAATTATTAAGCTTGAAAAACCGTTTTTCCCATAGGAAATAGATTTGATCATACTTATGAAGCTTATGACTTAAAAATTCGAATTTACTTAGAATATGAGGTATATAGCGTTATACTCGTCTAGAGTCCTGCTGTGAACGCTCAGTTATTGGGACAATTCGTAGGTTAAAATTTTGAGTAATTCGACGCTGCCAAGCCAAAACGGCATAAACGCCAAAATGACCACTTTTTAGTTAGCTGCACTAAAAAATAGGATTTTAATTTCCGCACCAGACAGTCAACGCGGAATAACCGCAGAAAAAGTGAAATAGGTGTAATATAGGTTTAAAATTTTTATAAACGCCAGTCTAGTCACGCACGTGAACACCGACGTGAACACCAATTGACATAATCGCCAGTGCCCGTAAGATTATCATTGTATACATTTCGGTCCAGTAATAATAGTAAAGGTATGTATTTTTACAATTTTTATGGATAAGTAACATGGTATTATCTACCTTTGCAATATTTTCAATTTGTATTGATTTTTGAAGCGTAAACACACTGAATTTCTTTAAAAACTCTGAGGCGTTTATGCCAAAACCATATATTTACATCGTGGTTGACACAAGTGCCATTCCTCAATGGTATTCTTATGCAGGTTTCTTTTTTAAAAATTGCGCAAATAAAAAGTTTATTTTAAAATATTCTATTGTAACTTTGTACTAGTGTGATGAACAATTCATTTTGTATTACAGCATAGAGTTCAAATCAATTTTATATAGCTAAAAATGGCGATCGATTTTTGGCGTTTATGCCATTTTTTTGTTGCACATGAGTAGCAGAAGTAAAAAAATAATGGCCTTACTAAATGAAAATAAAACATATACCGAATCAGTACAAAATGATATACTGACTGACAATAATCCCGCTATATTTCCCTTAGAGGTTTATGACATTTATAATGCCAACGTTGCAGAAGCTTTTAGCAATGACATTATCATCTTTAAGGAACCACCAGACGTTGCAGTAGAAGAAGAAATATTTAGTCACGATCTCACATCATGTTTCAACTTAGCAGCAGATAATGGTTTGGATGCCGGTATAAGTAGTGATCAAAATAAGGAAAATACAAGCAATCAAATCAATACGGATGTTGAACCAAATATTGACAATGATTATGAATTAGAATCCACTACTTATTATTAGATATCCACTTTTAAGTATTTCATATTAAGTATTTCATCCTAGCACCAAAACATGTTTAAAGAATTTAAGGTTTTGTTTTTAACTTAGAATGTATTTTTGATTAATAAAAAATAAACCCTATCAAAAATCTTCATAATTTCATCATTTTTCTTGTTGGCATAAACGACAATTTTTGATTTTCGTTTCTTTTTTCATTAATGGCATATATCCCTTTTAAGCGCCATATTGACTAACCTTACAACGATGCGATCGACACAAACGCCAGAGGTAAGTTTGGCATATTCACCAATGTTATACCTTGATTGGACATAAGCGCCATTTTATAGTTTTTAATTTATTTCAGACAGTATTTTCAGCCACATTAATGTTCACAATATATTAAAAGTTGAAAAAAAAATCACCAATTTTTTTGAATAACTGTGCAGATAAGCAGAATTGGTAAAAATAAAAATAATCAGTTTTTTGTGTTTCCTGAAAAATCAAGTTAATATCGTTTATGCCGTTTTGGCTTGACAGCGTCGAATTGTTGAAAAACCAAAATTTTAGTTTAGTTTTTCAGTTTTTCGGCTATACTAAGCCGTGTTTACGCCTGATCGTGACCGCTTGGGCACCATTTGAAAGCTTAACTCAAAGCTATTGATTTGGTTTATTTGCGGTTTTTCTGTCTCTCTTTGAACCTAAGATATATACCCCCAAAAAATATGCCGTTTTATATCTACCCAGTCCTATAGCTGGTTTATGGGTGGTCAAAAGTCACAAACTACACCGGTTCTGAATCGGCACTGAGCCCCTCTTGAAAAATAATTCAAATCGATGTAGCTTTTCCCTACACATACACACACACTCACCCACAAACAGACATACAGACATTTCCCCTTTTTAAATAGAAACTGAGTGATATTTCTGACCTCGGTAACATTTGAATGGTAAAACCGATTTTCAAAATTAGACTTGCGTTGGAAAGACAATGGTAAATGGTCAGTAATATCAGAAGCCGCAAAGGTCGGACTTAAATTTTGAAACATTTGGGAGTTTTGGGGACGAGAACAAAAAAGAGACCCTAAATGGGAAGGGCAGTAAAATCCACCCCACTGGACCAAAATTGATGGTTGACATATGGAAGGGCGAGTCTTTTTCTAAAATATAAGTTGGGATTTGGCCCAATTTTCAATAAGGAAAAAAGACTAGTGTCGAAATATCATACTCTAAATAGTATAGTATAGTTGATCCAAAAGATGGTATAACCCAGACATCCAAAGTGAAAGTTATCCTTCAACACCAAATTGTTCTATATGGTCCACACAATGTCCAGAAAAAAGTCACACTATATTGAGCGTCGGGTTTGGGGGGGAGAGGGGGGAGAAATCGGTAAATTCGTAGTTTTTTAAGTTTTTCGCCAATATTTCTAAAACTATGCGGTTTAGCATGAACAACCCTCTATACAAAATTGGTCTACATTAAAATTTGAAATAAAAAAGGCCCTATGCATAATCTTTCTAAAATGAATGGTTCCAAAGTTACGGAGGTAGTATAGTATACCTGGTCCAAAAAAAGACCTAACCCAAACATCCAAAGTAAAAGTTTTCCTCCAACACCAAAATGTTCTATATGGTCCACATATTGTTCAGTAAAAAGTTACACCATTTTGAGCGTCCGGTTTGGGAGGGAGATGGGAGAGAAGCCGGTAAATTAGTAGTTTTTTTAGGTTTTTCGTCAATATTTATAAAACTTTGCTTTAGCGTAAACAATGTTATATACAGAAATATCCTACATGAAGTTAAAAAAAAAAATGTTCTATACATAATTGTTATAAAATCAACGGTTCCAGAGTTAAGGAGGGTGAAAAGTCGAAGTTTTCAATACTTTTTATATTTTTTGGGCAATATTTATGATATAACTATACCAAAAACCCAGACATCCAAAGTGAAAGTTATCCTCCAACACCAAATTGTTCTATATGGTCCACATAATGTTCAGAAAAAAGTCACACCATTTTGAGCGTCGGGTTTGGGGGGTGAGGGGGAGAAATCGGTAAATATAAAAAGTATCGAAAACCTCTACATTTCACCCTCCGTAACTCTGGAACCGTTGATTTTATAACAATTATGTATAGAAACTTTTTTATTTTAAATTATATGTAGAACATTTTTTTATAGAACATTCCTTACGCTAAAGCATAGTTTTAGAAATATTGACGAAAAACTTAAAAAAACTACCAATTTACCGATTTCTCCCCCATCTCCCCCCCAAACCGGACGCTCAAAATGGTGTAACTTTTTACTGAACAATATGTGGACCATATAGAACAATTTGGTGTTGAAGGAAAACTTTTACTTTGGATGTCTGGGTTAGGCCTTTTTTTGGACCAATTATACTATACTACCTACGTAACTTTGGAACCCTTCATTTCAGAAGGGTTATGCATAGGGCCTTTTTTATTTCAAATTTAATGTAGAACAATTTTGTGTAGAAGGTTGTTCATGCTAAACCGCTTAGTTTTAGAAGTATTGACGAAAAACGTAAAAAACTACGAATTTGCGGATTTCTCCCCCCTCTCCCCCCCAAACCCGACGCTCAAAATGGTGTGACTTTTTTCTGAACATTATGTGGACCATATAGAACAATTTGGTGTTGGAGCATAACTTTCACTTTGGATGTCTAGGTTTGGGTCTCTATACCATACTAAATTAGATGATTTAAAAACTACTAATTAACAATTATAGTTTATTAACAAAAATGTATATTATGTGAAAATGACGAGCATAAAATAAAGTATATTATTTTAAATTAATTAAAATACAAAGATCCCATCACAAAGTCTTTTATTCAGCCTTTAGTTTTTAAGAATCTTGTTTATTTTATCCCTTTTTTTACTTTTGTACTAACTTTTCTGTTCACGTAGTAAGTCTAATAGAAAACTCTAATAGAAAAATTCCAGCAAGAAAATATTCACACTAAACTATGCTCACCTTCCATTATACTCGTACGTTGTCTCAAATGTTTACCTTTCGTTCTGAGTTTCCCTTATCTGAACCCACCCTAAATAATTTTAATGAAAATATTTTTTTCGCTTCGTTGCCTTCTTTTTGTGTCCCTTTTGAGCATCACGCGGTTATCCATTTCACACTTTGCGAATTATGTTCCCCTCACAATGTCATATCTCGCCAGTAAATCTGTGCCAATGTTTTCATTTTATGGATGACTTGGCATATAATCAATATGACAGGGAGCAATGTAGTACAAAAATATTAATTTTTATTCACTACGTATTATTATAATATAGGGTCTTTCAGAAAAGTTAACGCCATCTCTAAAATAGGTAAAAAACTGAAAAATAATTTTGTTTGCTTAATAAAAAATTTTTGTAATGCCATTCGTTTTCAATATAAAAAGAGTTTGTCGGTTGTGTTATAATGTTGTATTCTTTTTCTCATGATCATCTTTCAGTGCGTCACAGTTTTTCGATTTCTTTCTAACGCATTAAATTGTATGTGACAGAAAAAAAGGCACGTCGGTGATTACATTTCGCCGGTGACATTTATAACATTTATTATAGTTATTCTAGTTGTCGATAGATGGCGCCGTAATAAAGAAATATTTTTTTAATTAGATAATAATATTACAAATATAATCTGTATAATTTGTAAGACTATAGAAATCAAAGAATATACCATTTTATAAATGCAAGAAACATATTTGATTGGTTATTATTCCAAATTGAAAATAAAATGTGACACCTGTCAGATTTAACTAAAATGTCATGTTAGAATAAATGTCATAAATGTGTATTATCACGGACTTAACCTTTTTCCTATCATTTGTTACGCACTGAAAAATGCTCATGAAAAGGACAATATTATCATATTTTACAGTTTGGCAGGAAAAGCAATTTAAAAAAATGTTCACTGTATTTTTATTTTGAGGCGCTTTGGTAACAGAAATTTTCAAGTTTTATAGGTATACTGAAATAATAAAGAGTTATTTATAACATTTTATTTATTTAGTATTTATTTAACAAAAAAAAGTGTTTTGAAAAAAATTGTAAATTGTTAATAGAACAGTTTAATTTTATGAAAACTTTTTGTTTTAAATTTTATGTATAACATTTTTGTATAGAATATTATTTACACTAAAGCATAGTTTTAGAAATGTTGACGAAAAACGTGAAAAAACTACTAATTTGCCGATTTTCCCTCATCTCCCCCCCAAACCGGACGCTCAAAATGATGTAACTTTTTACTGAACAATATGTAGACCATATAGAACAATCTGGTGTTGGAGGAAAACGTTTACGTTGGATGTCTGGGTTAGGCCTTTTTTGGACCAATTATATTATACTACCTCCGTAACTTTGGAACTGTTCATTTTATAAGGATTATGCATAGGACTTTTTTTATTACAAATTTAATGTAGAACATTTTTGTACAGAATGTTGTTTATGTTAAACTGCACAGTTTTAGAAATATTGACTAAAAACTTAAAAACCTACGAATTTACCGATTTCTCCCCCCTATCCCCCCAAACCCGACGCTCAAAATGGTGTGAGTTTTTTCTAAACATTATGTGGACCATATAGAACAATTTGGTGTTGGAGGATAACTTTCACTTTGGATGTGTGGGTTATGCCATTATTTGGATCAATTATATCATACATGCCATTCGCTTTCAATATACATGTAAAGGGAGTTAAAAAAATACAAATTTTTTACGATTTTGCGGAAATTACTGACAACATTGTAATGAAAATGTATACGAATATATTTTGGAAGCTGATTCCCCCGTAAATATGTTTTTATTTCTAACTCAGGGGCCGCGATTTACAAGATTCATACGAAGTATTACTCAACATAACTTTTTTCAACGGCCGTGCTGAAAGAGCCACTTTCACGCACGAATTTCGTTTCCGAAAGTTGCACTTTCCTGCACGGCGTGCGTGGAAGTAAAATACCTTGTAATATGGCATTATAATATATTATAATACATGCAATAAACTAATATTTAGATAGTATTTACTAATTTATTTTAAATTTATCTTATTTTGTTTATGTTTTAATGAAATTAGCGCGATTATTTCATTCATAGGAGATTCTGACCAATAGAAAGCTACATAAATCTAAACTAAATCGATAATTTTTGATAATTTCCGGTCGTCAAGTACATAACGTCAGATACCCTTCGTTGCTACGAAAAAATACATTTAGTGGCATTAATGACAATTAATGTTTTAAAAATTATAAAAGTGATGACTTCAACCGTAAAATATTTATAACAACTGTGTGTTTAATTTGTACTAATTTGTACTTCCATAAATAAATTATAATAAGATTTTGGTTTTGAACAGTTTCATTCATGAAATAATCGCAACAAATTGCACTCGATCTCTAAAATTAATATAGAATTTTAGAGCTCTTTTGCAATTACTACTGATTATTTCATTCATAGGAGATTCTGACCAATAGAAAGCTACAGAAATCTAAATTAAATTGATAATTTTTGATAATTGCCCGTCGTCAAGTATATTACGTCAGATGCCCTTCGTTGCTACAAAAAATACATTCAGTGACATTAATGACAATTAATGTTTTAAAAATTATAAAAGTGATGACTTTCAACCGTCAAACACATATTTATAACAACTGTGTGTTTAATTGTACTAATTTGTACTTACGTAAATAAATTACAATAAAATTTTGGTTTTCAACAGTTTTATTCATGAAATAATCGCAACAAATTGCACTCGATCTCTAAAATAATATAGAATTTTAGAGCTATTGTGCAATTATTACTGATTATTTCATTCATAGGAGATTCTGACCAATAGAAAGCTACAAAAATCTAAATTAAATCGATAATTTTTGATAATTTCCCGTCGTCAAGTATATTACGTCAGATGCCCTTCGTTGCTATGAAAAAATACATTCAGTGACATTAATGACTTCCAACCGTAAAATATTTATAACAACTGTGTGTTTAATTGTACTAATTTGTACTTACATAAATAAATTAAAATAAAATTTTGAATTTTAACAGTTTTATTCATGAAATAATCGCAACAAATTGCACTCGATCTCTAAAATTAATATAGAATTTTAGAGCTCTTGTGCAATTACTACTGATAATTCGTTGAAATAAAATTATTTTGACATAATATTTAAAAGTCAGATCAGTAGACAATTACAATGGTTTTGAATCATCGTCATGGAAACCAATATCGTCGTCGTGGTAACCCATTATATTGAAAGTTTGGTTTTGACAACATTGTCAAAGAATTAATTTGTTTATTTTCACTTCTAAATAAAAATTGATATAACTCTATTTTTTGTGGCTTTTTTCCAAACGTACGGCCCTAGAAAAAATATTGTTCCTAACTCATGCGGAAAGTGTCTTCCCCGCACTCGACTGCTTGCCCGAACTCCGCTATCGCGTCGTTCGGGTCAACGGCAGTCTCGTGCGTGAATGTATCACTTTCCGCACTAATTAGGAAAATAACTATTTTACGGGTACGATATAAGGGTTTTTCAACATAACTTTCAATGACTGTTATTAATATGACACACTTTTGCTTCGTGGATTCTCATCAGACACCAGTAGTCTGCATTATGGGACATTAGAATACCTTGCCGCGTTAAGGCGACCACATCTGTAAAAACAAAGCACTTTAAAAAATTTGGATTAATTTGGATCCTTTTTGGCAATGCCTCACAAAAATCTACTCTAGCCGGTAGGTTGTCTGTCAAGAGCTCTTCGACTTATCTGTAATAATAAGGATGTAAGTGCTGCTCTTTAAGTATCTATCCGCCAAAAACTTGAAGAAGACGTATTTGTTTACCTTGCCATATTCCTTACGCTAACTGTTGTATCTTATCTTGATCAATTAAATTTAAAATAATATTTCCTTTATTAATTATTTTGTTGTGCTTGGTCTATCTGAATTTATTTTATTTGGTATCATATTTCCAGTTTCTCGACAAAGCCTCTAAATATTTTTACTTGGTAAGTTTTTTCTATGAAACTTTCCTGCATAATTCTTAAAATCTGCAATAGAGCTGCCTAAAAACTCACCTAAGTTTAATAACATATGTCGGTGTATTCAACATTTGTGTACATTTTGATTTATTTCGTTACAATGTTGCCAGAAGTTTCGGCAAAATCATATTATGTAGTAAAATGCCTTTTACATAATTAGGCTTTTAATCACATACACAACTTGACATTAGAATGAATTAGAATGACAGAACAACTAATCAATAAAAATAGACATTGACAAAAGAATATTAAATTATACTACATTCACCCGGCCCTATTTTTGAACACAATCGTACAAATATCTTGTTTTATTTTTAGTTCTAGCCGATTTACGGCTAGATTGAAAATCTGAATTTTCCAATATTGGTTTATGATTATCATCAGGTACTTGATTCGTTTATTGATCGTATTTCCATCTGGTGGTTCCATTCAGTAGTGGAATTCTCTAATTAGGCTATTGATTATGTTCAAAATAAGAGAGCTAAAAGGAACTACAACGTTAATGGGATTTTATTGTCTCATATGGTCAATGGGCCTCTAAGTTTGAAAAAACCGCAGAGTGCTACCATTTAAGTGGGTGCGTTTTTGAGAAAGGGGTGAATTAGTCCCTAGGCACAGGGCGAATTAGGGTGAGTTCTATTCACTCTTGGTACAAACACTTCTACAGGAAAATTGTTCCAGGTTAAATTTACTATGGAAATATCATATCTTAAAGTCCAAAGTATTTTTTTTTACAAAAATGTATTCAAAAGAAAAGCAAGAAAATAACACGAAAGAAAGCAATTTTGTTTTTTGCCCCATAACTTTTTTTCACAGCGATATAGGTATAGGCATTGCTTCAGCGAAAAATAACTACCATCCTTCCTCTTTAAAATAACGTTTGGAAGAAGTCTCTACGATTTATAGTTTCCGAAATAGGATTTTTCAAAATTTGCCGCTCACAGAATTTTTGAGCCATTTTCCCCATTATTTCGCAAACATTGTTCTGTAACTTTTTTCTACGCATTTCTAGGTATATGCAATGGTACATTTAGTAGAAAGAGAAGTCAATTATCTCTAAAATGGTCTATTGTGTAAGGCTGTACGCCTATTTTTAAACAAGTTATGCTTTTCAAAGTTTTATACTTTTAATGATTTTTGATGTTGTTTATGATTATTTTTTAAATTTCTCATTATGACTTTTTTTCTTGTACATTTAGGTATATGCATTGTGGAATAAAAAAGCTTATTTTCTTTACTTTAAAATGGTGTATTGCAAACACCTCTAGGACTATTTTTAAACAACATATCCGTAGGATATCCAAGGGTATCCGTAATTTGAGAAAAATTTTAAAAAAATTTATTTTTTTAATTAGAAGAATATTATTGCATATTGTGATATAATTTTTAATTCCAAGTAACTTTTCTTAATAACACTTTTCGATATTGTGAAATATAAAGGTACTTTACTCTTGAGCGAAATTGTTTGCGAAATGTTTGCGAAGTAACAAGGAAAATGGCACAAAATCGCTGTGAGTGGTGAAATTTCAAAAATCATATTTTGGAAACTATAAATCATAGAGAATTATACCAAACGTCATTTTAAAGAGGAAGGATGGAAGTTTTTTTTCTGTGAAGTAATACCTATACTTATATCGCCGTGGAAAAAAGTTATGGGACAAGAATCAAAAATGCTACCTTAGGTGTTTTTTTCTTGCTTTTATTTTGAATATATTTTTGTAAAAAAAAATATTTTTGACTTTAAAATGTAATATTTCGATAGTAAATTTAACCTAGAACATTTTTCCTGTAGAAGTGTTTGTACCAAACGTGCATAGAACTCACCCTAATTCGCCCTGTGCCTAGGGACTAATTCATCCCTTTCTCAAAAACGCACCCCACTAAATGGTAGCACTCCGCGGTTTTTTCATATCTAGAGGTCCATTGACTATATGAAACAATAAAACCCCGTTAACGCTGTAGTTCCTTTCTAAAATACGTAATCAATAGCCTAAATGTATAATTTGAGCTTTCATTTTCATCTTCATCGCTATTGTGATTCAATAATATTAGGTCAATTCTAGGAGCTAAATGCTTCGTTGCAACTGTACTTTTTTTTCCGTTTGGATACTGTATTAACGCGTAATCTGAATTGGCATCTAAAAGTTCAACCTCTTCAACTAAAGGGTCAAACTTATTTCTACGTAAAAATTTTCTTAGTAATACTTTGTTTGAATCTTTTAGCCATGAAGGAATAGAAATTCCGCTAGTTGACCTTCGTTGATAAGTAAACAAACGTTCATGGGGTGTACAGTAGGTTGCTGTACACACTAAACTTCGTATGGACTGCAGAGCATGCGGTATAACAGTTTCCCATTTAGTGATGTCTATATTTCTGGTTTTCAATGCTAGATTCACTGCTTTCCATATAACTCCTTTGTATCTTTCGACTTGACCATTTACTTCAGGGTTATATGGTGTTGTTCTTCTTGAAGGTTTTCCTTTAGTTAGAGTGTAGATCATTAACAAATTCTTGTGAAGTAGAGTTAGTTCCATCAGAATGTATATGTCGTAGTTTCTTAGAGAATCAGCCTTTTAGCTAAAAAACCAGCCACTTAGCTAAGAAGTGCTTCTTAGACTAATGAAATTTAATGTCTCCGCCCTCTTTTCTATAAGGCTGAAATATCCAGCTTCTTAGACGTTTTAGTCTAAAAAGCTAAAATCTTCAGTCACTTAGACTAAAGTCATGTAATTGCCCCGCCTCTTCTCTATAAAGCTGAAACCGAAGCAGTTTTATAGAAGAATTGGAAAACATCTGTCTTAAAAGCTGTTGTATGTAATTGTCGGTATAACGCCAAGTGGGAACTGGATTTCCCGTTATGTCAAATGATCTTTTGTTATTATTTAATAGGGCCGAAAAAAACTTTTTATTTTATTTCGGGTTGCTATACCGCGGAAAAGTTGCTACTAGGATAGAGTTTTAAATTACAAAAAGAATTTTACAAATTGGTTGATATCTTCCGGTCGCGCATTGGTCGTATAATTTAAAAAAATTGGTTGTTTTTGAAGTTTTTATTGCATTTTTATTGCAATTCAGTTATTTTTTTATTTAAGTCTTGTGCCTGGAACATGAAAAGTAGGGCCGTTAAGTTGGTTTTATATTATTAAAAGCGTTGTATTTTCAAAGAAGAAAATAGCAAAAAACGATATTTTTAATATTTTATGCACGATGCGCGACCGGAATATGTCGATATATCTTTTTTTCTTTGCTTTATTTTAATCCTGACCCCTCAAGGAAAGATGTACGCGGTATAGCAAAAGGGGATAAAATAGTTTTGTGTTTTTAAAAAAAATTTCAAACACAACCAATTTTTCAAATTATTTGAAAAACCAATTTGAAAAATTATTTTTGTAATTTAAAACTCTATCCTAGTAGCAACTTTTCCGCGGTATAGCAACACGAAATAAAAGAAGTTTTTTTCGGTCCACCCTATTATTTAACGAATAAACTAAAATCCCTCTTATTATATTATTTTATAAGTCTGGATCCCGCGTACCAAAAAAAAATTAATCAATAGCAAGCTGAAAATTTGTTAATAGCTTAACGGTGTATAGTCGGACAAACTTTGATATATGGGAACACTGAAACAGGGGAAGTTTTAACTGTGGAACAGGTTAAAAATTTGGAACGTCAGACTACGAAAATATACCATGTACCTATTTTGTCCGACAGAACTTCCAGTTGATTTGTTACCCTTTCATTAAACTCTCATGCAAAAATCAGACTGGTGACTGGGCAATTTAATAAGTCCCACACGTAGAACATGTCAAATGGCAGGAATTATGTTGGTGATAAATAGCAGTCTGATTTTGCATGAGAGTTTAATGAAATGGCAACAAATCAATTGGAAGTTCTGTCCGAGAAAATACATGGGACGTTTTCGTAGTCTGATATTCAAAATTTTTAACCTGTTCCACAATTACAACTTCTCCTGCTCCAGTGTTCCCGTACATCAAAGTTTATCCGACTAGACACCGTTAAGCTATTAACAAATCTTCAGCTTGCTATTAACCAACTTTTTTGGTACTCGGGATCCAGGCCTATTAATAAGAAAAGTTTATTACACCAATAACTTCTCTTATACCTACAATTTGAATTTTATTATTCTAACTATAGTCGTTGCTATAGTACATAATATTATAAAGATTAAATACACCCCCTCTCTGTGGCTGAGAGGCAAGGCAGCTTACTTTTGGATTTAGTGGTCGTGAGTTCGATCTCAGCTGGGAAGAAATTTTTCGATTATTAAATATTAATAAATGAAAATAATTACTATCCTTGTGAGATCGGTACTCACCGGAGGGACCGCAGACGTTCGGATACCATTAGCGTCTCTTTGTAAAGACAATGAAGCCGACTTTTTAAAGTAACAAGACATTTACTCATCACATGCACTACACACTACACTAGGTATCTGATTGTAAAATCAGCTGTACCACGCTAATAGCCTTAATGTGTTCTCTCACCATAAGTATCTGGGCGTGGTTTTGGACAAAAAACTAACCTGGACACTCCATGTGAATCACATTATCAACAAATACGAAAAAGGTTTAACCATGCTTCATTGCATATGTAAAGCTAGATGGGGTGCCGACCCAAAGATAGCATTAATGTTCTATAAATCGTATATTCGGTCAATCATTGATTATGGATGCTTTTTATATGGTACATCGTCAAAATCTAATTTATCAAAAATCGATCATATTCAGCATAATGGTAGGGGAGCAAAGTATGCTAAATGTGTAGTCACTCAAGCGTTATGGGGACCTATTGGGTTGTGAAGAGTAGGTCCTAAAACCAAAAAAAGTTAAGTAAAATTTTCCATTTTAGTGGGCGCTTGCCATTTTTTAATTTAATTTTCCATTTCCAATAATCGTTTTTTCCGATTATAACGCCATCTATCCATAATTCGAAAAAATGTTTCGAATAAAAGTTACTTATTTTTACGTAAGGAATCCAAATCTGCAATAAAAAATGGGGGCTTCTATTTAAGATTTTAAAGTAACCCCCCACCCCACCTCCTTGGGGAGTCGTTTTTGGTGCCATTCGATAGATTTTTTAAAAGTATCGAATAGGTGTATTTTACAATTTTTCGATCTGATGTTCATTTCGCGAAATATCGCGGGATTCGTATTAAAAATATTAAATTTACCCCCCACCCTCTCCGTGGGAAGTCGTGTTTGGTATCATTCGATAGATTTTTAAAATATATTGAGCACATATTTTTTAATTTTTCGATCTGTCATTTATTTCGCGACATATTCGCTTATTTCTTGTGAAACTTTGGGACTCACCCATTTCCTTACTCCCTGCTCAAATCGTCAGATTTTTGAAATATACACTCTTTTGCATGTACTTAACTTACCTTATCTTAATCTGACAATTTCGAGTATTTTTAGGGATAGATTTTTTTTCGGGCCCCCCTTAACGAACTCCCCTGTGTTAAGAGCCAATATATGGTAGAGGTTCATCTGCAGGGTACCAGGTTTCTCCCATATGCTAATCTGACGCGCTCGAGTAACTGCAAAAATCCCCGCTTGGGCTCCCCTACCATAAGGCAATACGTATATGTATTAGTGCGTTTAAGTCAACGCCATGTGCTGCAATTCTAGCAGAAGCGCAGGAACCTCCTCTAAACCTTAGAAGAGAATTCTTGTCTAATAAGTTTCTATTAAAGACCAGGGCTTTAGACTCACATAAATTATTAAGTAAAATTAACAGTCTCGTTGAATAAAACTTAACAAATTCTTATTGGAGAATTAAAACTTCTCCCCCTCTTACAGATGCTTATCTAGAAACTAACAACTTTAACATTAATACTAAACAAATATTACCCATATATAACCTTTCTATTGAGGAAATCGCAATCTTTCCAAAGATCATAAAACCTACATACAGAAACTTACCATGCCAAAACAATAAAATTATAAAATTAATCTTATCTGAATTTTCTAATTATAAATACATCTATACAGATGGTTCAAAAACATGTAATAGTGTAGGTAGCGCTTATTATGTTTCTAATATAAAAAGTGGTAATTCTTTTAGACTACCTAAATATACATCTATCTTCACTGCCGAACTTTATGCTATTGATAGAGCCCTAACTTACGCGGTTGAACAGAACTTTGGAGACACGGTTATACTATCAGATTCTTTATCTGCTCTTGAGGCAATATCACAACCAATAATCAAAAAATATAACAATGAGTTGTTATGCCATATTAGAAAGACAATCGCTCGATTTAAAAATAATAGCAGTGACTTGGTCTTTATCTGGGTAAAAGGACATGCCGGAATGAAAGAAAATGAGATAGTGGATGAAATGGCAAAGAATTCAGCAACTTTAAATCAAATAGTAGATTTAACAATCTCCAGCGATTACATTCCAGAATTGCATAAAAAATTAAGAAAGAAATGGGAAACTATTTGGCTTAAGTTTGTACAAACTTCGAGGAATCCATACACTTACATACACCCACAACTTCCGCAAAATATCCCACATATATTTGATTATCACGTTACTCGATTTTATTCCACATCCCTAAGTCGCTTAAGATTAAACCATGGCAATTTTCCTGCACATTTAGCTAAAATAGGAATGCGTATCAACTCTCTCTGTTCATGTGATAACTACTCTACTGCAGATTTAAATCATATAATCTTTAATTGTGAACTTAATAAAAACCATACGAAAGCACTAATTGCTAGACTTCAGGAGCGGAATGTAAGTTTACCGCTGAATATTTCACGTCTACTAAGCTTCAATACCAAAACTATTAATGATATTATCATACAATTTCTTAAAGATTCTAAAATAAAAATTTAATATGACATCTTCAATCTTCAACTTTCAAATATCTGTGGCAAAAAGTTTATCTAATGCCATCCCCTCTTTATGAACACACACACACACACACGCTAATAGCCATTAGTTATCGAGGCATTAAGCTAAATAAAAAAAGACCATTGGAATGATACAGTGGATTTTTGCAATCAGGTACTTGGTGTAATGTGTAGTGTGTGTGTTGAATAAGTGTCTTGTTATTTTCGTTCGATAAAGTCGACGCCATTGTCTCTGCTAAGAGACGCTAATTGTATTCGAACGTCTGCGCCCCCCCCCCCCCCCCCGTGAGAAAAAAAATAAATACTTAAATTTTATAGTAAAACCCGAAATGTAGAAAAATGAATTATTCAATTTATTTATGTATTTATTTATATATTTATTGATTTATTAGACTGGGAGACACGTGTTAAAATTTTGGTTATTAAAAAATAATAATTTGAATATTTAAATAATATTTCATTTAAACTTTTTGATCCCGAAACGAATTTTTTTTATATATTTTAGAGTTATTCTGAAAAGCGCCTACCTTTGGATCGAAAGGTCCGAATGGTCGTAAGTTCTAATCTGACCAGGGTCAGGAATTTTTGGTTTATTATAAATTAATAAATGAAAATGGTTTCTGTCCTTGTGGGATCGGTCGGTACTCACCGGAGGGACTGTAGACGTTCGGATACAATTAGCGTCTTTCTGCAAAGACAATGACGTCGACTTTGCAAAGTAACAAGACACTTACTCAACACACACTACACATTACTCCCCTGAGTTAGTTATAAGTTATAGTCTAAAAAATCATTATGAAATTGACTGGTCAGTTGGTTGTGAAAGCCAGTGATAATAAAGTACAAACACACACACAGAGTTATTCTGGATCGAAAAAGTCTCTTGTAATTTTTTTGTAACAGTTTACCGGAAGTGCGTCGTTGAAAGATGAAAAATCATGAATTTTGCAATTTTTAACCATTTGAAAATTCACGAAAATTTCGAAAATACCGAATTTTCAACGTAATAGATAATATACATTGTCATATAAACTCTCATTTAGCAATAGATAAAAGCCGTTTTTTGAGAACGTAATCTGGAAAGAATGGTATTTGGAGAGGGTGACATAACTTCGAATTATACGAGAAGTATAATTATTAGTATAATAAAGAAATAATAAATTGTAGATACATATAATATGTATGCAGTGCTGTTTTTGTGAAGGTACGCGCCGGTACGGCGTACCTCTTGGGAAAAAAATTTAAAAAAAAAACAACAACAAAATTATAGACATAATCCTGAATTTTTTCCTTGCTCCCAAATAGCTTTAAAACACACTTATTGAGGCTAAATTTTGAAAGTTTTCCCGGGGGCGGACCCCCTTATGAACACTTCCCAGATCTCCCAGAACATGGCGTACCGGAACCTATATTGTTACAAAAGCAGCACTGTATGTATGTATTTGTCTTTCATAAAAATATGTAGGATTAGATATACTGGACATGTGCCTAGAGCAAATGAAAATTACTCACCCAAACAAAACATGTTAGCGGTACCAGTAGGAAATAGGAGTAGAGGAATGTCAAGCCTGAGATGGAGGGACAGTGTGCAAGAGAACGCGAGGAAGATCGTCACAGCAAATTGGCAACTGTTGACGATGAACAGAAACGACGCGAAATAGATTGGGAAAGGTCGGAGCTCAACTGGGGCTGATTATGAAAAGTCGTTTTACGATAGCTGCATTAAAAATATGCTATTTTTCGATGTAAAGTTTTTTGCTTACGCCACGCTATTGCATACGATAAAAATTACGAGATTTTGCAATTTTTCTTTAATTTTCATTTTCAGTGTTTATTTGCACAGGTAGAACTTGCACGACATCTAGAATTACACTTCAATTTCCCTTTTAAACAAGCACACCTATTGGTTTGGCATTGGCATTTTGATGCTTTACAGTTGCACTTTTTGAAACCTAGATAAAGATTCGTGCTCTTTATTATTGCTATTTACTTCAGCTGTAATAAGTTCTTCGTGTTCCATAGAAGTAAAATCTGCATGGGATATATACTCCGCACGTGAAGATGTATCTTGTTCAGTATAGTAGAATCCAGTTCTTCAAGAAATGCATTTGTATTGTACGATTTAGTTTCTTCATTCGGAGAAATATTTAGATCCTATCGGAATGGATTTGTACTTATTAAATCAGTTAGGAATTGCCTTACTTCAACTTCACGTTCTATGGATGGAAGCACTACTAGCAGTATTATTGACTGTTTGCTGATGTAATTTGTTAGTAAAATGTTCTGAAGGTACTGCAGGTTCAGGTACAAACTCAGCAGATTGAGAGTTCAGAGGTTGCTCGGTGATAATTTCTTCATTTGAAGATAATAAATCCGTACACCCTCATGAGTCCTTTTGATTACCCTATGATAAGATAGAATTAATAAATAGAATTTCTTGTAATAAATGGTACAGAACTAGCTACAGAAAATAATTTTTTTGTCGGATTTTTTATAGTTATTTTCCTAACAAGTGCAGAAAGTCATACTTTTGCGTGCAGAAAAGAGATTTTCTGCAAGCGTCTGAACAATACTTTTCTACGAATCTTTAAAAAATGACCAAATCTTAATCAATTAATTTAAGTAATATGAAAATACATACACAAATTAATTCTTTGACAAGGTTGTCAAAACCAAACTTTCAATATAATTAGTTAGCATGACGACGATCTTGGTTTCCATGACGATGATTCAAAACGACTGTTATTGTCTACCGATTTGACTTTCGAATATTATGTCAAAATAATTTTATTTCATCGAATTGTCGCGTTAATTTCATTAAAACAGGAACACAATAAGATACATTTGAAATAAAATAGTAAATAATATCTAAATATTAGTTTATTGCATGTATTATAATTATTTTAAGGCCATATTAAAATATCTACACGCGTGCGGAAAAGTAAAACGCGTGCGGAAAAGTAAGACGCGTGCGGAAAAGTAAGACGCGTGCGGAAAAGTGAAACTTTCTTAACTGAAACGCGTGCGCGAAAGTAGACATTTTTGCACGCTTGTAGAAAAAATTATTTACTTTCGCACTATTATCAAAACTAAACTACATATACGGCTGATCTAATATATATATTTTTTAAATACAATGTAATATGCAATGCTCATGTTTAAATAATATGCTCCTAGGGTTTTTAGTTTATTTGTTAAAAAATAACAAAAGATCATTTAACATAACGGGAATTCCAGTTCCCATCCCATTTGGCGTTATACTTAGAAGAGGCTGACAATTTCAGCCACAGATGTTTTCCAATAATTCTTCTATAAAACTGCTTCGGTTTCAGCTTTATAGAGAAGAGGCGGGGCAATTACATGACTTTAGTCTAAGTGACTGAAGATTTTAGCTTTTTAGACTGAAACGTGAGAAAATTGTCTAAAAAGCTGGATATTTCAGCCTTATAGAAAAGAGGGCGTAGACATTAAATTTCATTAGTCTAAGAAGCGCTTCTTAGCTAAGTGGCTGGTTTCTTAGCTAAAAGGCTGATTCTCTAAGAAACTACGACATATATATGCCGGCATTTCATATAAACTAAATAGCTGATTCAAACATTTAATTACTGTCTGACTGGATGTATCTGAGCATGAAAAAGCCCATAGAAATCTTACAAATTCATCAATGATTGTAAGCATATAGGAATTTCTAGAAGAACTGGGTATTGGACCTTTAAAGTCAATGTTCAATCTTTCGAACGGACTGTTAAATTGATTAAATGTTTACCATCTTCTTTCTTATAAAATTTGGGTTTAATGTCTGCACAGATTGGACAAGAGGTAATTATTTGTTTTATTTCATCTAGAGAATAAGGCAAATTTCAAATTTTTACAAAATGGTCCATACGAGTAACCCCAGGATGCGATAAATCTGAATGTAATTGGTATAACTTGTTTGTATTATTTATATTATTCCATATTCTTGATAGTGCATGAGCTGCATCATTAGCCTTTCCTGGACGATAAATAATATCATATTTAGAACAAGAAAGCTCCAAACGCCAAAGCATAATTTTTTCATTTTTGATTTTACTTGTATGGTTTGTATTAAATATGAACGAAATTGATTTTTGATCGGTAAATAGTTTGAATTGTCTTCCTATCAGATTGTGTTTTAATTTTTTCAATGCTGTAACGCAAGCATATGCTTCTTTTCAATTGCAGAATGTTTTCGTTCAAAATCTGTGAGGGTACGTGAGAAGAAAGCAACAGTTTTTCCGGATTGATTTAGGGTGGCAGCAATAGCAAATTCAGATGCATCTTTTTCAAAAATGAGAATTTGTTTTTCATCATTTGTCCATAGAAGTGCATTACCTATATCAGTTCTCAACTACTCAAAAGTAAATACCAAGTCTGGACCTAATGAAAATTTCTTGCTATCTTTAAGACCTCTAATTTTTGCTGAAAAATTACTAACCCATTTCGAGTAATGTGAAAACATTCCAATTGCCCTCTGAAAACTTTTATAATCATTAGGAACTGGTAAATTTAGTAGATGCTTCAATCTGTCTGGACCAGGTTGCATTGTAGAGTTTTCTATTGTATATCCCAAAATATTTATAACTTTTTGATTGTAGTGCCATTTATTTTGATTTAAAGTTAACCCATATTTTTTAACGTCATTTAAAAAATTCTGTAAATTTAAATCGTCGCTATCTTGATCCTCACCACCAACTGTAACGTCATCTAAAGAAGCGAATAGATCGAAAAAACGGTAAAAAACGCTGATGTTTTTATCATTTTTTGCAAAAAAATTAAAAACATGCTAGTTGCGCTTCATTTTAATTCGAATTTAGTTGGGTTGGAATATGTTGTGCTGAACGTTTAAAGGGGTTTTTCAAGTTTATTAAGTGCTTTTTTCTTTGAAACGATCCACCAGCATCAAGAAAATCGAAATTTGTCAGAAAGTGACTGTATTAGAACCGTTACTCTTCGCAAAGAAGGACGCAGTCAAGTAGAACTCGCTGAACGTTTTATTGTCACTCAGTCAACCATTTCAAGTGTATTAACACGTTTTTCTGTTATTGTAAGTAACTCGAGAAGATCCGGTCAAGGCCGTAGAACGGTTACAACTCCTAATCAAGACCGGTTTTTGACACTGTGTACACTGAGACAAAGGTTTGTTTTTGTAGACTCGTACGGAATTGGTTAGAATAGATCGCGGGCGGCTTACACCGCACAGGTATTGGCTGTGAGTTTCGACGGTAGCGCTATCTCGCGGTTTGAAACTTATACTTTTCTGATAAAATTTATGTATGTGAAATATACAAAACGAGAAAAATAGATACTTATCTAGAAAGACACAAGTTATGAACTGAAATATTATTGTAACCTGATAACTAAACGAATACACAGAATTAATAGTAAAATTCATTATGTTTTTTTTATTTTATTCATTATAATTTTAATATTTAATATATAAGTTCGTTCGACTGGATGACTGCTTACGCAAGAGACCATTGAGAAAAAGAATAAGTTTATATGAATTATTTAACATTTTAAAGGTTACCTTTGTTTATTTTTGTGTGCTTACTGCTTTGCTAATTAAAATTTGTAATTTGTATGAATTGTAATTTGCTTGAATTCTGTCAAAATGGATATTAAACATTATACTGGATTCAAGTCTTATTTCCCATGATATCCAATTTCAATCAGCAACACCAAAAAAGGAAATGATTTAGTTGATACAGGACATGTACGCAATGTTTCCAAATATAATAACTGCATCCAGTACTGTTATATTCAGTATTTTTACATGAATCAATACAACAGCTGCAATATCTTGTTTTCTTTTTTGAAAAATCCATATTATCCGCCATTTCAGTTTATGAAGTTTATCAAATGCAAATTTTAGCTTACTAAAATCTACTTATCAAAAACTAAAATATACTATAAAACTTTATAGGTCTGGATCCCCCGTATGAAAAAAAAGTTGATTAATAGCAAGCTGAAAATTTGTTAATAGCTTAAGGGTGTCTAGTCGGATAAACTTTTATATATGGGAACACTGAAATAGGGGCAGTTTTAATTGTGGAACAGGTTAAAAATTTGGAACGGTCACACCACGAAAACGGCACATTTATTTTGTCCGACAGAACAGACTTAAACTCTCCGAACAGAGATTAAACTCTCATGCAAAAATCAGACTGCTATTTATCACCTGTCATAATTCCTCTCATTTGAAATATTCTACATGTTCCACTCATTAAAACGCCCATTTGGTGATAAATAGCAGTCTGATTTTTGCATAAGAGTTTAATCTCTGTTCGAAGAGTTTAAGTCTGTTTCTGTCGGACAAAATACATGTGCCGTTTTCGTGGTCTGACAGTTCCAAATTTTTAACCTGTTCCACAATTAAAACTTCCCCTGTTCCAGTGTTCCCATATATCAAAGTTTGTCCGACTAGACACCCTTAAGCTATTAACAAATTTTCAGCTTGCTATTAATCAACTTTTTTTTCATACGCGGGATCCAGACCTATTATTAATATATTTGTATATAACTTAGGACTTTTTATACTAAGAATAACAGCCGACTAACTAGAAATTTTTTTATTTAGCTTATGCCTCTACAACTAATGGGCATTGGCATGGTGATGGTACAGTGGATTTTACCAATTAGGTAGCTAGTGTTATGTGTAGTGTGTGTGTGTGTTGAGTAAGTGTCTTGTTACTTTGCAAAGTCGACGTCATTGTCTTTGCAGAGACGCTAATTGTATCCGAACGTCTGCGGTCCCTCCGGTGGGTACCGATCCCACAAGGATAGAAACTATTTTCATTTATAATAAACGAAAAATTCTCTACCCTGGTGAGATTAGAACTCACGACCATTCGGACCTTTCGATCCAAAGGTAGGCGCTCTTACCACTGAGCCACAGAGGGAGTTTAACTAGAAATTCATATGACTGTTTGTAAACAAAAACCAAACTTTTTTATATTTTACCTGGGGAACAAAATGACCAACTATAATTAATTTTTATCAGTTTCATATTTAATATTTGTATATAATATTTTGTCATCCACTGATTTTAATATCTGCATGTCTGGATCACATTCTTCAAACAATTATTTCGCATTTTACATTAGAAACACGCAAACACAACATTTGTTGTTTTGCAAAGTTACATATATTATAATTAGGCCCGGTCTTTTCACCTCCGAATAAATATTTATTTGGAAGTTTATCCGGCAGATTACATGTGAATCTGTCAAATAAACCTCCGAATAACTTCTTCTTCTTCCTTTATTGGGTTATATCCCTCGGGATAATTTTACCTCGGGATAACCTCCGAAAAACTTTTATTTGGAGGTGAAAAGACCGGGCCTTAGATATTTTAGTTTTCCATCGTTAGCTTCTAACAGACTCACCGAATGCCAGAACTCTTCAATAACACCTGAAATAGATAATGATTGCCCTGCTACTTGAAATCTGGAAGTTTGTTACACCAGAATCCAGTTTCATTTCTGTTTAATATTCATCATCTACGTCCTGGGGCTAGATTCCGTGCACTGTAGATATCTACACTTCGCTTTCTATCGATGTCAATTGTCGTGAAAATATTTGAATTTTTAGCTTTAATTGAATTATTTTATAGTTTTGCTAGTTGATGCTGAAGTGACACGTAGTAAAGCAAGAAAATATTTTAATTAAAACTAAAAATTCAAATATATTAACATTGATAGAAAGCGGTCGGCGGTGTTAGCGATTGTACACAGGATCCCACCCCTGAATCTTATTTTCGGTAATGACATTGGGAAATTGTAACAAAATGTCTAAAAATTAATTTCGAAATGGGGTAAATAATATTAAAAAGCAAATTTTATTTTCCCATCTCTTCTACCCATGGCGCGCCATTTAAATTTATCAGATAAATGCACAAAACTGCCACTAACAGCGCTGGCGAAAGCTGTCAAATCCCCTCTACCCATCGGCTCATGGGCAATATTACAGACATTTTAGAAAAGCATGTCGCGCCACTTGCACCATTTATTGGGGATAATAATTTCATGCTTATGCATATAATGCCAAGCCACACATGGCAAGAATAGTACAGCAATATCGTCAGGAGGTTGGAATTCCTGCCATGGATTGGCTTGCGAGAAGTCCTGACCTCAACCCAATAGACCATGTTTGGGACGTCATAGGCAGACGACTACGAAAACTACCTAATACACCAAACACATTAGATTAATTCTTTTTGAGGTTAGTTGAAATTTGGGATCAAATTGATCAAGACTAAATAATAACGGTAATTCTCGGTATGAGAGAGCGTTGTCAAGCAGTAATAAATGCCAGAGGAGGCAATACTCGGTACTAGTACTCGGTACTAGTACTTTCTTGAACTTTAAGAATTACAATTCCGTCATTTATTTATAATGTTAGTTTGTTTAGATCAGATGTTTGTTTAGATGTTTAGATTTATGATGCTATATTGTTTATTTCAATACATTTTTTGTAAAAAAAGAAAAGTTTTTTATTTCGGATGTTCTAAATGCAAACACAAAGCAGAAAAGAACAAACAAAAATTTTTTCATTGCAACTGAAATTATGATTTTAAAATTATGCGTTAATTATGGCGTGCAGTGTATTTAGAGAAACTGACCAATTTCAAGATTTATTTGTGAGAAAATGTCTGAGTACGATAGGGATATTGAAAAATTAACACCACCTGAAATAAATATATGTACAAAAATAACGTCAGAAAAGTCACTCCCGGAGACATCGCAAAAAAGTTACGGAAAGGTGTTTAAAGGTGTTTTCGCAATTTTTGGAGTGGATAATTGACAATCAGGTAAACAGTTGTTCCGAAAATGTATTACCTATTTATTTTGACGAGATTTATAAAAAGTTTAAATCATTTACCTCATGGACTCATTACTCAATATTCAAATATATTTATGTTGTCCATTGCACATTACGTGAGTTTATACCTTACGTAAATAAGTTTTTTTTTTGTTTTCTGGCCTTGGTGTTGAACTTTTTGCCACGTAATTACATATACCTATAACTAGCTAAGGGGAGTAATATGTAGTGTGTGTGTTGAGTAAATGTCTTGTTACTTTAAAAAGTCGACTTCATTGTCTTTCCAAAGAGATGCTAATTGTATCCGAACGTCAGCGGTCTCTTCGGTGAGTACTAATCCCACAAGGATAGAAATTATTTTCACTTATTAATTTTTGATTAAATAGGTTTATACTTAAATATTACAAATCACAATCCTTATTAAAGAGAATATCTAAATGTGTAGTATTCAAAATATAAATCTAGATATCAACAAAATAATTAATCATTTAAATATTTTTTTTACGTCTTATAGAACTGTGTCAGCAACATTAATTAAAAATACAAAATGGATATTTTAGACATAAAGACATCCACAAATTCACGTGGGAATAAAGAACAAGGGGGTTAAAATCTATCATTGACTACTGTATAACCAGACAACAATCACAAACAAAAATAATTGACGTCATTGTAAAACGAGGTGCAGTCTGTGGATCACAGACCACCACTTACTCAAAACCGTAACCTTCATAAAATACAAACATTTAACGCAAAAAGAGGAAAAATCAAGACCTGAGTTTCCATCTAGACAACATATAATCTAAATAGTTTTTACAACGACTCCACAGTCTTCTTGTATAGAATAAGACTAGCCGAAAAGATGAAAAACGAATCTACAGGATCGCCCGAAGAAATGTATAACACTCTTAAAACGTATCTACAGGAAGCGGAAAAACTACTGGTAGAACGAGGAACTACAGGATCTTATAAAACAAAAGAAAGAACTTTATAATAAATGGCTAGCCTCACAAGATCTAGAAGACAGACAAATGTACAAAAGGTACTGCTATAAAATATGGTGAAGAAGCAAGTAGCGAAAACAAAAAACGAATTTTAGGACAGAAAATGCCATGAGATCGACAGATTATTAGGGAGCTCAAAATCTAGAGAAGCCTGGAAAACTGTAAGAACCCTCAAAACTAATAGAAATGAAAAAGTAAGGATAGATCCAATTGGACAAGAAACGTGGAAAAACTATTATGCAGACTTACTAACTGAGAAAAGAGAGAAATTTAAGAATGTTAATTACGACTTACAAATGTCTCAGAATAACTGTGATCCATTTACACTGAAGGAAATAAAAGAAGCATTATCGAAAATGAAAAACAATAAAGCACCTGGGCCGGGAGGTATACCTATGGAACTCTTTAAATTTTCCCCGGATGTAGTATTGGAAAACTTGACGATAATATTTACTAAATGCCTGAATGAAGAAAAGATACCATCCGAATGGAAAACTGCAATCATAAGCTCCATACACAAGAAAGGGAGTAAACATGACTGCACAAACTACAGAGGACTCAGTGTTATTGCTTCCGCAGGTAGACTGTACGGGAGAATACTACGAGATAGAATAGAAGGTCAATATGAGGACTGGGAGGAACAGAGTGGTTTAAGAGCAGGAAGATTGTGTATTGATAACCTGTTTTGTATGAAACAATTAAAATTGAAAAATCACTAGTATATGGGAGTCAGCTACATCTAGTATTTATAGATTTGAGGAAAGCCTATGACAGTGTACCGGTAAATAGATTTTGGGAATCTCTAATAGAGAACAATGTACACCCACAGTACATTAATGCGGTGAAAAGTTTTTACCAAGGAAGCAGTAGCTATATAAAAACGAGAGATAGACACTCAGAATACTTTCAGGTTAACAAGGGTCTAAGACAGGGATGCTGCCTGTCCCCTACTCTCTTCAAAATTTATATAAACACGACTCTGAAGAAATGTTTCAAAAAATGTAAGAAAATGGGAGTACAAATAGAAGAGGGTAATCTGACTACTTTGTTATTTGTTGACGATCAGGTGGTTCTAGCGGAGGATACAGAGGACGTTGCTTATATGGTTCGAAAACAGATAGAGGAGTATGCAGATATGGGTCTGGAAATAAATACAAACAAAACAGAATATATGACAATAGGTTGCACAGGCGAAGACCTAGACTTAGAAGGAAAACTAATAAAAAACACTAAAGAATGTAATACCTGGGAGTTATATTGACGGAAGATGGAAACGACGAAACAGACATACAACAAAAATTAGGTAGAGGAAGAGCCATCACAAGTCAAAAAAACTCATTACTATGGAGTAAAGATATACGAGTAAGTACAAAAAAAACTATATTATAAAACATTTATTGAAAGTACAGTTACATATGGCTCAGAAATCTGGACAATAAATAAGAAAATGCAGAACCGAATAAACGCAGTAGAGAACAATTTTTGGCGAAGATGCTGTAGATTTACATTACACGATCATATAAGGACATATATACCTAATAAAAGAAATGATGAAAGTGGAAACAACATTAACGGATACGATAGAGAGAAAACAACTATCCTGGTACGGACACATGAGAAGAATGAATGATGGGAGAATACCGATTAAAACCTGAAGGTGGATCCCAAAAGGAATAAGGAAAAAAGGAAGACCAAAAAAGTCTTGGGAAAAAGGGATCAATATAGACATGAACAGAATAAATATAGAAATATATTCATGGCAAAACAGAAAACAATGGCGTTCGAATTGCGATAAACGGCCTATGATGCTGTAAAACAGTCGCTATAATATATATAAATAGTTTTTAATATTAAGTGCAATACCTTAATCAACAATTGATTTGTTCATAAATACACCTTTGGCAGATATTTTAAATATGACCCTGAACCAGACGTAGTTTCAAGAATCTACTCTGTGGAAGTAATATGACGTTTGCATTTCATCATAGCAAAAAAGTAAACAGTGCATAAAATTAAATATATTAAAGTGCTTATTGAGAATGGAGAAGATAGCCGAAATGTTTAAGCAATAATAAAATGATTTATTTATAATAGAGTGACAGCCACTATGGAAATTTACCTGTAAGTTTCCAGAAATTACCGCGAGTACGGTAAATTTTCAATGTCAAATTTGCAACTTGAAGTAACAAAAGGATAGGATAGTGAAGAGATTAGCATAATTATTTTCTAATTTAATTATAAATTAATCAGTAAATTGAGCCACTTCGTCTTTTCCATAAACTTTAACAAAAACCAAAATCTTTTTAGGTTGAGTTCCAAGTTCCAAGCTATGACAATGAAAGGAACTGTATCTATCAATTTTATTTGCAGTGTTGCCGGAACGTGTAGAATATCGGCGTTAGTACGAATTTGCAACTTTATAAAAGTAGCGGTTATTGCATAGCTATCCTGGGTTGGACAGGAACTAATTTTTTATCAGTTTAGTTAGCCTTACTTTTTAAAGCTAAGGAGTAAAAAATCTGACGACAAACATCTATAACATATATTTTGAAAAAGAAGCCACATCTCGAGAAAAGGTGACTCGACAAAAGGTCAAAAAAACGCCAAGAGACAAAAAAGTTTTAAAAACACTGTGTTTAGCTAATGGTACCACAATACTAGTTTAATTGGAACCTACACGAACATTTGGGGGTTTAAAGGAACAAAACCCCCATAAAGTTTTTATGTAAACATATTAAAAAAGAAGCCGCATCTCGATAAAAATTGGCTTATCGAAAAAATACTACCAGGCAAAAAGTTTTAAAAACGTTGTGTTTAACTAATGGTACCACAATAATGAATTAATTGGAACGTACACAAAAGATTGGGGGGTTTCAGAGAGCAAAACCCCCATACATTTTTTATGGGGTGGACAAATTTCACTATATATTTTTTTTCAGATGTTAACAAAATTAGGTTAGGTGATAACTCACGCGCCCTAAAATTTCTGACTTTTGGCGATTAACATAATAAAAAAATTGAAATCCGAAAAATATTAATTTGAAAGAAAAATAATTTTATCTATAATTTTAATGTTTTAATGTTAAAATAAATCGAATTTATGTCTTGAAGGTGCTTATTTATAATTTTTATGTAAGCCTTATATTGTAATATATCATGGCTTTCAGCATCTCCAGAAAGAAATATGGCCGAAATCCAAATAAAACTATTTGTTGTATCGACAGAGAATTGTTAAGATCAAATGGTTTTATTTTATACCTTTCCAAGAGCATATATCCTACATAAAAGCAAGGTTGCCTTGGAATTAAAACCATTTAGTTTTAATTCTGCTGTCAATAATGCCACTCGGTTTTAATGTGAATCTAACCTAAAATCGAGGCGTCGTAGTACTTTGTGTGTTGTATTTTTCTTTTAAAATGAGCAGATCGTTTATATTTTAAGTACTTGCGACTTATTTGTCCCATACTAACTGTACTTCTAATCAACTGATCAACTAAAATTAATTGTTACTCATTTAAATATTAACAAGGTCAATTTGTGAAATACAAACTCAATTGTCCCATATTTCTTTATCCTATCCTTTCCTGGGTTCTAGTCTAACCGAGGTAACATTTCGGGTTGTGAAAGCTCTGCCGTTACCCCGGAGCGAGAAGAGTTTTATCCCTATGTTGTTCTATTTGTCTAAACTAACATCTCTCATCACAGGGTATATTTCTATACGTATAAATTTGTTAGATATTATGAACGTCTAAAGAAATGATTTTAATATTTAAGAATAAAGAAACAGGAAATAAAATACTAAAATCCGTTAGCCGAAACATAACCTATCATATTAAGTAATTGTCAAAAAAAGCGTAGAATCTTCTTGTTTGTCTTTAGAGTGCTGCAGTATTGCTAAGAGCAAGACAACTGCAACACGAAAGAAATGTGCTGGCAGATGCACTTGTATGCAAGCCAAAAAAAAGAAGTGGAAGTGGAACTGTACTTCTACTTTTTACAACACACTACACCACTGTTTCGCTCTAAAACAAATGGCCTACCTTTTTGGACATGAAAGAAGAGGGGATGAGTTTAGTTTTATTGTTTCTAATAAGAAGCATAGTTTAGTCTGTACGATAACCAAATTGATTCTGTTAAGAGCGTTTGGTTTTAATATAGCCTACTAATTGCTTTTAAGAAAGCAACTTTAAAGAAAACTAAAAAATAGTTTTAGGGCATATGTTTTACTGACATAATAGTCTTGAGATCAACTAGTTTTAGTAATACCTAGGTTTTATTAGTCACATGAGAATCTTTAAAACTGCAACAAAACTAAAAGGTAACAAACTAGAATCTAGTAAAACCAAACAGTCCGGAAGCTCTTCATAAAACTGATTAGTTTTAAAGTGAACTGACAATAAACCATTTTAAAACTACAATAAGACAAATTATCTATTAAGATTAATTATTAGTCTTATGTAATACTCTTATTAGATACTGTAAAACTGGCGACAAATGAGGAGTTTGCTGTAAGAAGGATGCAGCTCCATATTAAGACCGTTTTGGGTGGAAACTTATGCCATAATTAAAACAAATTGGCGGAATGACTGGTATAAGAACGATGCAGATCCGATAATAAATAAAGGAATTGTACGTCTTTATGGATCTGCCTCCTCAGTCATTTGGTGCAAGAGGGGTGCAGCTCCGGACCTGCATCCTTTTTGCACCAAACGATTGTAAATGTTCGGTGATTTTCGTGGAATGCAAGGTCATATTCTGTTGGCGCTGGGCCGGCAGGGCGGCTGATTTGTTTTGACTTGTTTGTCGCTATCATCACTGCGTGGCTTTAAGGTAGATGAAGGAAGGATGTGTTTAATGTTTTATATTTTTGTGCCCGTGTGTTTAATGTTTTATATTTTTTCTGAATGCTATTTTTTTTTATTTAGAAATAACCGCATTAACCACGAAGGTCATCAGCGGGGTAACGAGAATACAATTAACCCTACGTTAGGCGCGTCGTTATTGCTGACAAGTTTAGGCGCGTGGTCTACGATTGTAGACCAATAGTTTTTTGTCGTATAATACCGGATTTTGACAAAATTAACAAATTAGTTGTTAATAACAAGTTTATTTATGTTCGCACTTTGATATTAGATATGTTTTGTTCCTTGGCTTTTCTCATTTTGACAGTGGTAAAATTAAAAACGAGGTCATGATTTTTTGGGCCTTTATTCGCAAGTAAATGAAAATGGTCACAAAAATAAGCTTAATTTAGTAAAAAACACAAATATTTTTTTATATTTGAACTTATAGAATGACCAATAGGGATAAATAATACAGAATAGAACTAAAAAGTAAAAAAAAAAGAACAAAACTATTAAATGGTCAAAGTGGCACAATTTTAGTCCGTCAAACATTCAGTGCAAATATCCCCAAAATGATCCTTGAATGCAAATGTGTCACATCTTTGGCATGCCCTTCTTGTTGACATATTGCAAATTCATGCACAAATACAACATCGTCCCACGTAATTTGTCGGAATATTAGGGGAAGGGGTACGACTTTTTGAACTACAAACAGTACGCGAGCTCGTCGTCTAAGTTCTAGTAGCAGGGAAGGCATAGTTGATCCATATTCAATTTGCTGTTTAATTAGTTCCCATGCTAAGTTTTCAATGAAATCGCTCCTTAAAACATTTTCATTTATGTTATTAGCTTTATATACACAGAAGGCTACATATTAGCTTTATATGTACATACAACTAAAAAGTGGAACGCGCTTAGTCGCGTGGTCTACGGTTGTAGACCAGTGCTCTTTGAATAATGGTAAAAAAATAATGCAAACAGATCGGCGGCGTTTAGCAAACTGAAGAGTAAGTTGGAAGTATTAGGGACAGCTACTAAGCGGGATGGGGCCGTATGTGCAGTTTTATACAATTGGCGACCACTTAAAGGAGAGTGGTCTACGATTGTAGACCACGCGCCTAACGGAGGGTTAATAAGTTTACAAAAGTATGAAATTGTGTACAATTAAATCTTACTTGCTAGGTTACATTTATTAAGGAATTGAAAAAGAGGTTTACAGTCGGTTTGCAGGTTAAGAATGTCTTTCATATTGTTTGAATAACCAGATATAGATTGTTTGTAAGCGGCAAATTCATCACATTCTGTTAGCACATGTTTTACTGATACTGGTATATTACACCTTCTGCATTTTGGTGCTTCGGTATGGGTAATGAGATGCTCATGAGTAAGTTTACAGTGTCCTAACCGAAGACGAGATAAGATGACTTGGTTCGATCTGTTGGTTGTATGTGGATTCCATGGACCAGTATCTTCTTTAACGTCTCTTAACTTGCTCGTGGATGTTTCCCATTTTTCACTCCATAAATTGAGAGTCATTGATTTTAGTAATTGTTTTGTATCTGCGGCTGGAATTGATTGTTCTGCCAATTTTGGTAATTGCGCAGCTGTGTAAGCCCAACGATCAGCGTTTTCATTTCCCTCGATTCCAGAATGAGAGGGAACCCATAGAAAAACTATTTTTGAGTCTGTTTGATTCTTTGCTTAATATGACTATAGGATTTTTCGTGAAGGTTTGTTGTATGAGTCTCAGTGAATTGAGTGAGTCAGATATTATTAAGGAGTGTTTGGTTTGTGCATTGGAAATGTGCTTCAACGCTTGTAATATGGCATAAAGTTCACCATTTAAGATGCTGTAGGAGCTGGGAAGCTTAAATAAATATTTGGTTTCATTGTTTATGTATACTGCTGCTCCTACACCTTGGGAAGACTTAGACGAATCAGTGAATAAGTGGGTATAATTTTTATATTTTGCGACTATTTGTTTATAATTTTGATATATAAGACGTGGATTGGTATCGTATTTATTATATTTCGTCAATTGGGTGTTTACATGTGGGGTTCTGATAATCCATGGAGGAATGCTGTGTTCATTCATTAACCACGTTCTGGGGAAATTTTGGAGATTTAACGTTGATATATACCGGTGAATTCTAACATAAAAGGGTGGTGGAGAGGTGCTATTTTGAAAAGTTGATTTGAAACGATTACAGAACGTGTTTTTGTGAGCAGGAATTGATGGTATTGATGCTATTCTAGAGGCATAGGATAAACTAAGAATTTGTCGTCTGAAAGATAGAGCTGGTTCGCCCAGTTCGCAGTATAGGCTTTCTACAGGCGTTGTCCTGTAAGCCCCTAGAATTATTCTTATTGCGGTGTTGTGTATAGTATCTAAGCATTTTAATATTGAAGGGCGAGCAGATGTGTATGCAATACATCCATAATCAATTTTCGATCGAATAAGGCTTCTGTATATTTTTAGCAGCATTAGACCATCAGATCCCCAAGACTTGTTTGCTAAGCATCTTAATAAATTTAAGCCCTTTTGACAAGAAAGAGTTAGTGTTTTAATATGATTTTTCCACGACAGACGTTCGTCGAATATCATGCCCAGAAAATTTATGTGTGGAGTATAGCTTAGTTTCTGGTTGTATAGGAATATTGATGGTCGATGCTGCTCTGGTATGTTTCTTTTTGAGAATAATATGCAATTTGTTTTGTTTGGGGAGAAATTGTACCCGGACAATATAGACCAACGTTCGAAGGATGTTATGCATTGCTGAAGGCTTTGAGCCATGGTGCTAAGACATCTTCCCTTGATAAACACGATCATGTCATCTGCGTAAAGTCTGGCTACAACTGGTTTCTTTAAATCTTTTAAGACATCATTCATAGCAATTAAAAATAAAGTTGGTCTGAGAATTGATCCTTGTGGTGTGCCGTTTAATTGTTTCTTGGTTGATGATATTGTTCCAGAAATTCGGACTTGGAATTCTCTTTGAGATAAAAAATTGCGTATGAAATTTATTATATTGCCTTTCAATCCCCAGTGATGTAGTTTATTTAGGATGATTTTATGGCATGTAGAATCAAAGGCTTTATTAATGTCAAAATAAATTGCTAGACATTTATCTTTAGTAGCAAATGCTTCGTGAATATGACTTTCTAGGTCAATAATGTTATCAAGTGTGCTTCTAGATGGTCTAAATCCGGATTGTTCGGGAATTAATAATTTGTGAGTTTCCAAAAACCATATTAGTCTCTTGTTGATTATTTTTTCTAGCAATTTACTCATGGAGCAGGTTAGGGAGATTGGCCTGTAAGATTCAGGCAAGAGTGAAGATTTGTTAGATTTAAGTATGGGGATGATTGTTGCGTTCTTCCAGATTAAGGGGAAGTCACTATTATTCCACATGTGATTAAAGATATTAAGCAGGATTTGTTTCGCCGTTTCTGGGAGATTTTTTAGAAAAACTGGAGGGATGTCATCGGGACCAGAAGAACTGTCTTTTAGTGATGAGAGAGATTCCTCCATTTCTTCTTTTGTCAGTGGCTTGTTTAGAGAATTAAGGTTTTCCAGTTCTTTGAATTCTGTAGGGAGGGCAGTGTTATCATTAGTTATATTTCTGTTTATGGAAAGCTTATGATAATAGTCTGCGAATGCTTCACCTATTTCTTTTGTTTGGTTTATTCGTTTGCCGTCATAATCTAATGCTTTAATGACATGGTAAGTTTTGTTTCCATAAATACCTTGTATCTTCCTCCATGCCGATGATATTGTAGTGTTTCTGTTTATGCTTCCTACGAACTTCTTCCATGACTCTTTTTTACTTTTGTTGGTAATGTATATTGCTTTTGCCCTATGTTTTTTGTATTCAATTATACTTGTTGCGGTTTTCTCCCTCCTACATCTATTTAGAGCAGATTTGCTGTTTTGTATTGCTTCGGCACATTCGTCATTCCACCAAGGCACAGGTTTAAATTTCTTGATATGTTTTGTTTTTCCTATTGAAAATTCAGCGGCTTTTATGATTATTTCGTTAAGTTGAGTTACTGCTGTATTTGCGTCCTTCCACTCATTAATTTTGTATATGTTATTCTCAATGGTTTTTGAGAAAGAGCTCCAGTCGGCTTTCTTTATTTTCCATTTCTGGTGGATACTATCTCCGTTTGATATTTTGTCTTTTATAGTTGAATTCGTTAATTTTATAGGAAAGTGGTCACTGCATAGTAAGTCATCCATAACTCTCCATTCAAGGTAAGGACTAATAGTTGGGCTACATAATGAAAGATCGATGCAAGAAGAATTGCCAGTAGCTATATTGAATCTAGTATTGCTGCCATCATTCAGTAAACTTATGTTCATGGTGTTGAATATGTTTGATAGAATTCGTCCCCTTCTGTCTGTTTTTTGAGAACCCCAGGAGTAATTGTGGGCATTAAAATCTCCTAGAAGAATGAAAGGAGTTGGAAGTTGATTAACTAGAGACTCCAGTTCATCCTCAATTAAATAATGGTCAGGAGGAATGTATATGTTGCAGATGGTGTAATTTAGTTGTGCTTTAATTTTTACGGCTATCGCTTCTAGGTTTGTATTTATTCTAATTTGTGTTGCTTGTAGATTCTTTGAGACGTAAATGGCTACGCCGCCACTCGCAACTTGTACATTTCGGTTTTTAACGAATTCGTTGTATCCCCTCATTTTGTGGACATTTGCGTCTCGAAAGTGAGTTTCTTGTAGACACAATATGTCCAGAGAATGGAGGGCTATGATATGCTGTAGCATATTTAAACGGGTATAGTACCCATTTAAGTTCCACTGGAGTAATGACTCGAATGTATTTATTGGGTATCTTGAGATGTATTTGAAATATCAGATTGGGTATCACTTACATCTTGGGATTGCTTTAGTAATTTCTTTTTTAGCCTTGTGACACGAGTTTTTAGTTTCTTAGTGTTTGCGTGAGGATGAAGTTCTTCTAACATATCTATTAGTTTTGGAATATCTTCTGTGAAGTCTTCCGCAATGCTAAGAACATCCCTCGATCCGTATGTATTTTCTAGGAGCTGTTTAAGCTGATGGCTGTTGATTATGAAGGGAGGAGAATGGGAGTCGATATAGTTTATAATAGATTCAGTAAGTTCTATTTATTGATCTAATGTATTAGATTTGGGTTTTTTGTTTTTCTGAACGACTGTTTGGGGAAGAGAGAAGGTAGAAGTATTGGGTGGCATTTGTTCTTCTGGAGTGGCTGGGGTCATATCTTCAGCTGTTCGTTTTGTTGTGGATGAAGTTGTTGACTTAGTAGTTTTGTCCGAGGTTGGGATATTTTCAGATTGAGCAGTGTGATCTGGATTTGTTACCAGATTGGATGTGATCAAAGCAGTATTGGCGACTTTTGCACAATTTTCTACTACTGAGGAACTTTCGGGTAGAATATTATTTATTGAGTGGGAATTTAAGTCGTTAGGAGATGTTTCATCCGGTTGAGATATTGGAACATTATGTGTGGGTTGTGATGATTGTTGGGAATGTGGGTTAATATTGCCCGAAGGGCATTGGGATGCAACATGACCCGATAATTTGCAGGTGAAGCAGCGTTGACTGTCTAGGGCTAAAAAGATATGATATGATAGATTATCATGTGTTATTTCTAAGAATTCGGGTATGGTAATATCTGGTGAAGGAGCGATATACACCTGTCTTCTGAAGCTGAGTATGTGTTGGTATTCTGGATTTGATGCACCTATTCTAAGAAAGTTTATTGGAGAAACTAATTTTAATCCAATATTTTCCAGTAAGGTTACAAGAGTTTCGTGTGGGATCGTTGGGCTTACATTCGATAATACTAGTCTGTCTGCTGGTGAAATTAGACGTCTTGCTTTGATGACTTCATTATTGACAACAATTTGACCATGATTAGTTAAAAACTCATCAACCAGTGATTTATTGGTTAGATAAACACATATTCTGTTGTGTGAAATTCTGCTACAGAAAATGATGTTTATTGGTTTTACCAGAGGTCCAAATTGGAGAAGATAATCTTGAAGTTTTGCTCCCTGAATGGAGCCGAAGATAAGTGCCTGGTCTTTGTTAGGATACTTGTAGATATTTTTTGAGACAGTGCTTGCATAAGATGTGTTGGAGGTATTCATATTATTTAAATTATTATCTGGGTGAGTGTTGGTCGATGAAGATTGATTTGTAAATGTTGGTTGTGACATTTTATTTAAAATATTTAAATTTGCTAAGTTATTTTGTTAAATATAATTATTGTCCAAAACATTTTTCCCAGGCCGACCCTGCCATTTTGTTGTTAAACAATTCTTTATTTCGCTAGGCGAGTTTTTACTAGCTAATTACTTTTCAGTCTTGTGTATCTGATATCTAACCTCAATCAGCCTAACAAAAATCGTCTGGATGCAGTTAATATTAAAAATTTACTCACAGTTGCTGTTCTTGGTATTTTATGTCACTGCACTAGTAAAACTTAACTATTAAAAGGCTTTTATTTAGCGGTAATTTGTTTAAATCGACCGTAAATTATAAAACGAGTGTTTACAAACAGGTCTCACAAACAAGTCCAATGCTATTTTTTGACACCAACCAATTTGAATAAAAGAGTTTGTTGGGATTTTGTTTTTTTTTCTCAAAAATGGTGGTAAAGAAGCATTATTTCACGTGTTTGGTGCAAGAAAGATGCAAGTCCAACTTTTTTCAATTTTTTTTCTTATTTTTTCAAAAATTATCTACTTCAAAATATTCTCAAGTATTGACTAAATCTGTTTCTCATCGATTGATATTATGTCTTTCGGGTTAAAATAAAAACTTTTATTAAAAAAAAACAGTTTGTTTCAATTTCCCAACAATTACCAAATATGGAGCTGCACCCTTCTTACAGCACACTCCTCAAATGCATAACAGTTTTAAAGTTCTCCCAGTATATCTACAAGGTAACTTTAAAATCCTTATCTTCTTGTTTACCACAATAAAACCTTTATAAACCTTAAATAAAACTAAAATGTTTTTATTGTGCTACTTGGTAAACTTCTCTGATGATGTCATTTCAGTATCTGGAGTTGTTCCATAAACAAGTGGAGTCAGTCGAATATTCCAGAATATAAATACTGTAAGTGATCTAAGTGTCGCCACTCCTGTATTAAGGTGTCAATATTTGGATCTTGGAAAATACGACTTGTGCTGTTTTTCCTCTTAAGATTTAATTTCAAAATATTGCAAATATTCCTGTTTCCAGTAAACACATTCGATTATACAAACCATTTGCATCGCTACGAGATTTAAATTGGTGCTCATCGTCTTCTTAAATTTTGGATAATGCTCCTTTAATCTAATTATAGCCTTTAACTAGTGATTTTGCGGAATCAGGTAGTATTTACTCTTTAAGGAACAATAATATTTCTGTCACGGTCGGAGTTGCTCTTGCTTAAACACGCAGCTTTTAAACATTTGATTAAAAAGCTGTATCTATATGTAGAGGAAGTGAAAAATACATATATAGATCCCATAGCTCTTCTAAGAAATCAAAGAATGGTACGGCAGCAGGACCATACCGAGCTGCAGCTTTTTCAACTAAATTTAGAGAGTGGATGACACACAGAATCCACAACGTCAACATTATTATGTTCTCTAATTTTTATCCTGAACACCATTGTATTTTTCGCTCATCACTGACGCATTATCGTAGGACTACACCCTGCAGTTTTTCAAATCGACATCATGTTCTTGCAAGAATGTCATTAGAGAATTAAATAAATATTCTGCTTTATGACAGTGATTTGAAATAATATGAGAAACCTTTCAACATCAGTGAAACCTTCCATTTAACGAAATATCACAGGTAATTGATTGACAATAATTATTCTATGTGAATAATGTGCTGACTTTTTGTGGGGGCCCCGGGCAGCTGCCCAGCCTGCTCCCCTTTAAATCCGGATTTGTACTCAACTGAACAAAACCAGTATTCTTACATATATATCTTACACTTAAAAATTGAAACCCAATAGCTCCCCAAACTCTTCTGGTTACATAAATCTCGGTAATCAAATTAATATCCTCTTTCCAAGACATATGCCTAGAATAGTTTTTTTACGGCGAAATAAAAGGCCTGTGTTCGACAGCTTTTAATCCCAATATCTATCGAAAAACCTCCATTTTCTTTTCCTATTAGTCCGTCTCTTATTACCGCAAAGCGATCCATCAATTTTGTTGAACGTAAAACAGACAGTGGTCTTAAATGATATCACGGAAAAAGTGATATATTTTTATGACCACCACTCAATAAGAAAAAGGATAAAAGGATGGGAGGAGGTGAGTAATATGAGATTTTTCCTTTATTGCGTAGGAAAGATGATTTTCTTTGAAGGTAAAATAGTTTGGGAAAATATATCGACATCTGTGGTGAACTGAATCGTTTTTATTGCTGATATATCGGATATGTCGTGACAATTTTGATGGTAATATAAACTGCTGGTTACAAGTTCGATAATAATATATTTTCCGCAAATCGCCAGGAAATTTTGACATTCTTGTCAAAATTTCTTGAAGAAAAAGTCAGGACTTCCTTACTGTAAGGAAATGTCATTTTTCTACAACCACTATTCAAAGTGCACTTTTCTGCACGGTTTTATGTTAGCAAACTTGATATTTTCTCACAGTATAAGATATTTGACATTAGTGTGCAGAAAAGTGACGTTTCTGTGCCGCAAAGTGACGTTTCTGTGCCGCAAAGTTCTTTTCTGCACAGTTGACTACCTCATTCTGAGTAACGTTATATTCTGTTTACATCCGTGGTTAAACTTTAGACAAATATATAACCTATAAGACAATTATTATATTTAACTATAGCATAGAAACTAAATTATGGATGTTACAACTGTTTTATTTTACAATTTTATTCTTATTAAACATTTTATAATTATCAAATAACCAATAAGGATTTAGCAACCTGTGCAAGAGACGTCGAATGAAGTACGTTTTGTGTAAATCCGTGACTGCATACATATAATGTCAATAATGTGTAATAATTGTTTAAATTTAAACAAATTAAGGCAGTGTATTAATTTTTTAACTGATTTCTGTGCAAATTTAAATTGATTAGTAGGTATTAATTAAATACAGTTTAAAATTTATCACATAGGTACCTATTATAATTAATCGTCGTTTGGAAATTGTGATTTTTATTTTTAGGAAAAACTGTGCTTGTAGAAAAAGTATAGTGTGAAACACGTGCAGAAAGGTAATTTCTCACTCGTTTGAATTGCGGCACTCGCTTGCGCTCGTACCGCAACTTTTCAAACTCGTGAGAAATTAGTACCTTTCTGCACTTGTTGCACAATATACTATTCCTTACTGTAAGGAAATGATATTTCCGTACAGTTGTTAGTGTTCTACATAAATGATAGAAAACACATTGCTATTAAAACCTTGTAAATTACCTTAATCATTAAATTTTCTTTATCTGGAGCTTCCTGGATAAATTTTTCAATTTCTTCCTTCGTTAAAATCTTAGATTTTTTTGCCCTATAACCTTGAGCTTGCCGTTTCAATAAAGAACGAAGTTTTGAGTATGTAGATATATCTACATTGTGTTTAAGTTCAAGGGTTGACTTCAGCATTGAATAATTGGCCCATAATGTTGAAGATTTTTCATCTTTAAACAAAGGTCTAGGAAGTATGCCATTACAACATTTTCTGAGAAAGAACTCGTATTTTTACTCATGCGATAATCCATAAAACGTCTGTATGCATTTTCGTACTTTTCTCTTGATTTCTTTGGCAATAATTCTAATGAAGCAGTATTCATTGCCTCAACCAGCTCTGGAGGAGTCCCAGGAATGTAAATTTCATCATCACTTATCATTTTACTTTCGAGAACACCAGCAATTAAATTTATAAGTGTCAAGTTTGACAATTCAACCTCAATACGTTTCCATAGTAACCCAAGTAATTTTATTAAGAATTTCAAAGCACCATTTATTTGGGAATAAAATTATCGCGTTTTTTTTAAATCAATCAATATCTGTCGAATTTTAAACGATTTGCGGAAAAATAGTATGTTTACCTCGTAGGAAAAGCCACATTCCTGGACTCTGTGTTGCTAAGTCTCGGCTTGCGCCTCGACTTAGCAATCTTCACAGTCGTCCAGGAATGTTAAGCTTTTCCTACCCGGTAAACAATGTACTATTATTACTAAAAATAACGTTTTCGCCCATCTTTAAAAAATTTGAAAACCTTGAACTAACAATGTCTGTCAGTCTGTCCCAGAGATTTTGTAAACACAACTCCTACGTGATTATGTAGACCAGATATAACGACAAATGAAGTAACGAATGAAAGTTTATAACCAAAGGTTGGTATTAGATTAGATAAATTTGACCCAGGACTTACGGTTTTAGAGCTGGAACCGAAAGTACCGTTTTAAAGTCGCCGAAATAGTACTAGCGATATATTATTCGACGCACCTTAACGACACGAAAACAAAGATATTCCGGTTTTATACTTGTCTGTCCATTCGTCTTCGTTATTTAAAGATAAAGACTGAAAAATGTGGTGTAGAATGTGTTTGTGTAGAATGTGAAAGAGATATTTATTAGTCTTAAAATAAAATACTGTTAGTGTCCGCGTTTTGGAGGTACTAATATTTTATTCAGTACTTAATGTGTTTGTATTGTTTTTTAGTACTAATGAAAGAACAATCAGTAAGAAATTATGACATACTTATCTACACAATACATAACCGTTTTATGATACAGGGTGTCCCTAAAATAGTGCGTTCCTTAAATGTATAGGTATACGGCACAATGTAGAGCAAAAAGTCTTAAAACATTTTTTCTATATTGACCCGTTTGACCAAAAAACAAAAAATACATTTTGATATGCAAATTGAAGTCTGGCAACAACGCGCAACTCAAAAATCTAAAGATTAACAAAGTAGGTTTGTAGGTCAGTTTCATCTGGTAGGTAAAATAATGTAAATATCAACCAAATCCATTTCAATTATTTTGCAGGTTGGTACCTACAACGTCAACAACCCCAAAAATCACACCTCAATGTAAATGAACAAAGGGTAATTAGGTTAAATTTCCACAGTCACAGCAAGTTCTTCTAGGCTACGTTACCATGTCATTCAAATTTATGAAAATAAAAATTCACTTATACAGTGATGAGCGCGCTAATAACCGGCAAAATAGCGCAAAAGATGGAAAACGTATTAAGTTGTGAGATAAAAAGAAATGAAAATAGTAGAGCTTGGAAATTTAGCGATATTAACCTATGACTTTACATTATATTTATTGTTTCCCACCTTTACACGTATCAGAGAAGTATGTCTAAAACTGTCACTGTGACAGTGCTAGTTGCCAAACTCGTCTGACACGTTTAAAGGTGGGAAACAATATACTGTAAATTTGTAATAGGTTAATATCGCTAAATTTCCAAGCTCTACAATTTTCATTTCTTTTTATCTCAAAGCTTAATATGTTTCCCATTTTTTGCGCTATTTTGCCGGTTATTAGCGGCTATCACTGTATAAAGAACAAGGTAATTTTTTTCTTGGAAACGGTTAACTTTAGAAAAAAATTGTTATAGGACTTTTTTGTTCTAAATTGTGTATTATATCCACACCTTAAAGGAACGCACTATTTTCGGGGACACCCCGGATATTATGTCGTTATAGTAGTACACACTGTTCTTCCCTCTTACTATTAGAGATCTCTATCAACCGAAAAGCGAGAGGTTTGCTCCTAAACCGCTTGGAAACGGAATGTATCGACTGATTATTAATTTTTTTGCATTTCTTATGCACTAAACCTTGTCTACTCGATTCTATGTAGGTATGGTGTGTTTAACAGTAAATGGTTGAGTTCAATTAGTTACCACTATAAACATCCTGGATTAACCGATAATAGTATAACAGACTATTAGACTACACTGCAGAAATAAAAGTCAGAATCGAAAAAGAACGTTCTAATTTTATAAAAATGAAAAAGGTCCTATGTAGCAAAGATTTAACATTAGCTCTTAAAGTACGCCTAACAAAATGTTACGTCTACAGTGTTCTATACTATGGAGTGGAATCATGGACGTTAAATGTAGAGACAATGAGACGACTTAACGCCTTTGAAATGTGGACCTATAGAAAAATTATGAGGGTTTCCTGGGTAGATAGAGTTACAAACAATGAAGTACTGAGAAGAATAGGTAAAGAAAAGGAAGTTGAACTTACAATTAAAGAAAAGAAGCTACAGTATCTCGGACATGTGATGCGGGGCGAGAAGTATGGCATCCTACGACTCATAATGCAGGGAAAGATAGATGGCAGAAGAAGCATCGGAAGAAGACGAATTTCATGGTTGAAGAACCTGAGAGAGTGGTTTGGATGCAGCTCGAAACAACTATTTAGAGCTACTGCCTCAAAAATTAAAATAGCTATGATGATTGCCAACCTCCGTAGCTGAGATGGCACCTGAAGAAGAAGAAGTATAACAGGCCCGGTTTCAGGTAAAATTTATTTCAGGTTTTATTATGGGAGTACCTTCTAGTCAGTGTCAATTGCAAAAGACCAACTCTGTCTACCTCGGTGGCTTATCGCTCCGGGTGGGTCTTAACAATGGACCAGGTCAGATAAATTTAAAAATATTTACGACCGCACTAATTGAACTCAACCATTTACTGTTGAACAAACCATACTTTGAAGTACAAATTTATTTTGTTTAATTTTTCCGAATTGACCTTCAATTGTTAGATATTAACAAATGATAGACCTAAATCCCGCGTACCAAAAAAAAGTTATAATATATATAAAAATATATTTCAAATTTTTATATCTTTTCTTTGAATATTTATTTTTTATGTAATATTTTTTTTTAATTTTTAATTAAATATTTCAAATTTAAAATCACACTAAATTTTCTCGTAAAGCAACGTATTAAAACAAACATTATACAGGGTGTACCAAAAGTAGTGGAACGGTCGGATATTTCGCGAACTAAACATCGGATCGAAAACTGAAAAATACGTGTTCAACCATTTTTAAAAATCTATTCAATGACACCAAACACCAACACCCACTACACACCCTGGTGGTGGGGTGGGGGTAACTTTAAAATCTCAAATGGAAACCCCCAGGTTTTCTTGCAGATTTTAATTTTTTACATAAAAGTAAACAACTTTTATTCAAAACATTTTTTCGAACTGTGGATAGATGGCGCTATAATTGGGAAAAACCATTTATCCTGATACCATAGGTAAATTATAGAAACGGTCTAATATCTCACGAAATACAATTCCAAATGAGAAACTAAAAAACAGATTTTTAATCTTTTTCGAAAACCTATCGAATAACACTAAACATAACCCTCAAACCCACCCCTGAATGTGGGGTGGGGGGTAACTTTAACATCTTAAATAGCAACCTCCACTTTTTATTACAGATTCGGATCTGTCATGAAAAATTAAGTAACATTTATTCGAAACATTTTTTAGAATTGTTAACAGATGGCGCCTTAATTGGAAAAATTTAATTTATTAGCGCCATCTATCAGAAATTTTAAAAAATGTTTCGAATAAATATTGCCTAGTTTTTTATGACGAATCCGAATCTGCAATAAAAAGTGGGGGTTGCTATTTAAGATTTTAAAGTTACCCCCACCCCACATCCAGGGGGTGGGTTGGAGGGTCATGTTTGGTGTTATTCGATAGGTTTTCAAAAAACATTAAAAATCTCTTTTTTGGTTTCTCATTTGGAAGTGTATTTCGTGAGATATTAGACCATTTCTATAATTTACCTATGGCATCAGGATAAATTGTTTTTCCCAATTATAGCGCCATCTATCCACAGTTCGAAAAAACGTCTTGAATAAAAATTGCCTACGTTTACGTAACGAATTCAAATTTGCAAGGAAAACTGAGGGTTTCCATTTAAGATTTTAAAGTTACCCCCCACCCCACCTCCAGGGGGTGTAGTGGGGATTGGTGTTTGGTGTCATTAGATAGATTTTTGAAAATGATTGAACACATATTTTACAGTTTTTCGATCCGATGTTTAGTTCGCGAAATATTCGACCGTTCCACTACTTTTAGGACACTCTATATGTTTTCAGGGACTTTCTACCCTCGGTAATAATTTAATGTTTCATTCTGCGCTTAAATTTTTCAAAAATAGTTATTAGTTTTCTCAGGATTAAAAAAATATTTTAAACGCATTGAACATTTTGACAGGCGACATTTTGCGTCTATGCCCTTAAATTTATAATATGAATTTAATACAAATACTACTGACAATTTGTTTAGAAAAAATATATTTCTAAATTATTTTTATAAATACTTAGTGGTAGGCGAGCAAAGTATGCTACATTTTCAGTCACTCGAGCGTTATGGGGGCCTATTGGGTTGTGATTATTAGGTCCTAAAACCAAATGAGTTAACTAAAATTTTCGATTTTAGTGGGGACTTTCCACTTTTTAATTAAATTTTCCATTTCCAACAATGGTTTTTTCGATTATAGCGCCATCTATCCATAATTCGAAAAAAATTTCTCGAATAAAAGTTGCTTATATTACGTAAACAATTCGAATCTGCAATAAAAATTTGGGGGCCACAATTAAGATTTTAAAGTAACCCCACACCCCACCTCCGCGAGGTGTCGTGTTTGGTACCAATCGATAGATTTTTCAAAAACATTTTGAAAGTGTATTTTGCAGTTTTTCGATCTGATGTTCATTTTGCGAAATATCGCGGGGTTTGTATTTAAAATTTTAAATTTTACCCCCACCGCTCTCCTTAGGGGGTCATGTTTAGTACCATCGATAGATTTTTGAAAAACATTGAAGACATATTTTTTAGTTTTTCGGTCTGACGTTCATTTCGCGAAATATTTGCATTTTTTTTGTGAAATTTTTGACTCACCCATTTCCTTACGCCCCGCTCAAATCGCAAGATTTTTGAGATATACACTATTTTGCATGTACCTAACCTACTTTATCTTAATCTGACAATTTCGAGTATTTTTAAGGATGGATTTTTTTCAGACCCCCTTAACGAACTTCCCTGTGTTAAGAGCCAATATATGGTAGAGGTACCTCTGCAGGGTACCAGGTTTCTCCCGATATGATAATCTGACGCGCTCGAGTAATTGCAAAAATCCCCGCTTGGGCTCTACCATAGGTATTTAAAACAGTTGACCTTAATTTTTTGCACTGTCACAATAATGTAATTTTTTTTTAAATATAAGTCATAACTATTACTGAATATTTTATTACCGTGAAAGATATAAACAATTTTACCTTTCAATGAAAAATATAAGAAAATAAAAATATAATAATAATTATACATAGTTTTAATTGTTGAAAACCCCCTCTGTGGCTCAGTGGTAAGAGCGCCTACCTTTGGACTTAAAGGTCGTGACTTCGAAAAATCCACTGTACCATGCCAATGACAATTAGTTGTCAAGGCATTAAGCTAAATAAAAAAAAATTTTTTGATAATTTAAAATTTTAACAAGGTGTTACTCCGAACAAATTTGAACGTAACAGAATTAGGGCAGTCAATGAGGGTATTTGGCTCCGAATTCCATCCTACTACATCGATTTACTTGATATTTTCAGAGTAAGTAGGGAATAGCTCAAGAAACAAAGTCTACCCTATGCCGATGTGGGCTTTTATCTTAGTGGTAGTTCTCACCCCTTCTCGGGGGTGAAAACTTTTTTGGATAAAATAGCCCCAGAAGTGGCTAGAGAATCTAATTCTAAGAAAAAACTGTTCCATAATTATTTTTTATCTCGAATACTTTTTCAGTTATTCGTGGTTGAAAATTGAATTGAAAATTGGCCATTTTCATTGAAAAATGATACTCTTTCGGACGGATTTTTGCGAATAACTTAAAGACTTTGCATCTAACAAAAAAAATTTATAAAATATTTTTGTAGCTTATAAAAAAAACAAAGAGATTCATTACTTCATAAATCTTCTAGTTATAATACAAAAAGGGATATGGTAGGTGAGAAGCGTTTGTTTTTTGCTGCATGCTCAAATCGGTGTATTCAACTTGAAATAACAGAGAAACGGTTGATTTTAGGTGTATAATGGTACTAATAATTTTTGTAGTGCTTGAAAAGGCCTTTAAAATGAGAAGTATTAAAATGTCGATTACATTCAAACTAAGCGAGATATGCTTAAAAAAAATTGATGACTAATATATTTTAAGAAGAAATGAGAAGTATTATATTTAACCCCTCATCCATCAGAATTTAAATGCATTATTTTCCTTATAAAATGCTTTTTATTATAGTGTTATTTCTATGTTCAAAAAGTTGAACTGGTTTAAAAGGAAGAATTTGTGAAAAAAGTAAGATCAATTTATACAGCGCATTTTTAAATTTTCTTAAAAAACTACCTTTTTCTCCATGTAACTCGAAAATGATAAGAGATACGAAAAAAAGATATAAAACAAAAATGTAGAGTTTTTTAGATAAAAATTTTGTTTTTGTTTAATATTACTGTATCTGTTATCACTTTCAAGCTACATGGAGACAAAGACGATTTTAAGAAAATTTAAAAATGCGCTCTATAATTTGATCTTATTTTTTTCAAAAACCATTCATTTTATACTCGTCCAACTTTTTGAACATAGAAATATTACTATAATAAAAGGTATTGTATTTACATTCTGATGGATGGGGGTTAAAATTATTTCTCATTTTTTCTTAAAATACATTAGTTATCAATTTTGTTTGCAAGATATCTCGCTTAGTTTGAAGGTAATTTACCTTTAATATTGCTCATTTTAAAGATCTTTTCAAGAACTACAAAAGGTGTCGGTAGCATTATACACATAAAATCGACCGTTTCTTTGTTATTTCAAGTTGAATACACTAATTTGGGCATGTACAAAAAAAAACAAACTCTTTTCACCTACCATATCACTTTTTGTATTATAACTAGAAGGTTTATGAAGGCAAGTGTGTCTTTGTTTTTTTTATAGCTTACAAAAATGTTTTATACAGTTTTTTAGTTAGATGCATATTTTTTAAGGTATTGGAAAAAACCTTTCGAGTAGGTGTTATTTTTCAATGAAAATGGCCAATTTTCAATCACGAATAGCTCAAAAAATATTGAGTTTTCAAAAAAAATGATAGAAAAGATTTTGCTTAGAATTAGGTTCTCTAGCGAATTCCGTGGTTATCTTACCAAAAAAATTTCCACCCCTGAGAAGGGGTGGGAACCACCCCCCAGATAAAAGCACACATCGGCATAGGGCAGACTTTGAATTAGGAGATAAGTAGAGGCTATTCTCAAAATTTTATTAACATCCATGCATTAGGATAGAATTTGGAGGTAATATCCTATTCTTGCTCACATTGGCTGGCGTAAATAAAAAAAATATTACTCTGAAGCGACACCTACCGTAACAAAATAAAACTCTCCTTGTAATAAAACGGATCGCTTGCTTCCTAATTATATTCGATTGAGGTCAGAGTTCAGTGGGTCATTCAGTATTAGATTATTTTGTCTCTCGAATCTCGTACAAATCCACCGGGTAATCCATCAGAATTAGCGTCGCAACCTACCGCAAGCAACCCTAAACTACCCCACAAATTGGGAGGAAATTAAATCAATTTTATCTCGAACGTATTATCCACTGGCTTTTGTTAATAAAAAGCTTTCTGGATACGCTCAGTTTCATTCGGGAAAATACTACAGGCTATGCGGTACACAAAAAAGTTATTGTTCTATGCCAAATATATCATGTTATACAACTGGTTCGGAGGAAAGCTTTATTACATAAGTTCTATTAAGATAAACGTCACGTTTGTAATCCAAGATGATATCAAAGTTTACTCAGTGAGACGAGGGTTTATATTATCTATATAATTTCTTAATATATATGCTAAACAACATTTCCTGCAAGCAAGATGTGACAAAGAGATTCTAATTAAAATTAGGGGAGTACAAAATATTTACGATATTAAAAGAAATCAAAAAAGTACTGAAACATAAAATTCTATCGTGACAGATTTTAGCACAAACAAACATAAAAATATACTTAGACATTATTTTTAGGGCATAGGACATAGGGCAAGTTGATAAACTTTGTGCTACATAACTTTTCGTAATACCCCGGTAAGCTACAGTCTCAGAGAATTAAGGGTGTGAGTTTTTGAAATAATATTTAATATTAAGAAAAAAGTATTAATTATTGGGCGCCATAAATAAATCAAAATAAACCTCCATATGCCTATACAAAAATTACAAAAAAAAACTACTTGCAATGGCATTCCATTGAATAGAAATCGGTACTTACTATTGCGGTCTGAGGTAGTCTGTATGTTTTATGACAATAAGGATTAGAGATAGATTGTGCAAAAATATACGGCAAAATATACTGCCATATGCCTATACAAAAACTACAAAAATAAACTACTTGGCATCCTAATGGCATTCGATTGAATAGAAATCGGTACTTACCATTGCGGTCTGAGGTAGTCTGTATGTGTTATGACAATAAGGATTAGAGATAGATTGTGCAAAATAAAAAGACATAAGTTTAAAACATATTCATTGTTTATTTATAGAAAAAAATAGAACAAAACACCACAGATCAGATGGGTAAAAATAGAAGAAAAAAAACCACAGATGAGATGGGTAGATGACCTAAATCACCAAGCAGGCTCAAAATGGATGCACATGGCTTAGGATAGAGAAAGATTGAGGAGCGAAGGGGAGGCCTATGTCCAATATTGGATGTCGCAAGACTAGTAGATAGATAGATAGAAAAAAAAGGTTAAAAAGCAAAACTGAATTGGCAAGAAGTGAATAAACATATTAGGTCCTTCACGTTTTCAAAAGTTCAAAGAAAAATAATTAAACAGTTCGTTACAAATACCTGATAATCTGCGGTTGTACTGTTGGCTGGAGCTGGCCTTGTGTAGCTCGGCTGGAACTCTGGTAGAGCAACACGTCACTAACACTTTAGAGCAGCGGTGCTCAAAAGGTCGATCGCGATCGACCAGTCGATCGCCAAAATTTTTGAAGTCGATCGCGATTCACAGAAAAAATAGAAATGGAAAAGACGGGGATTGCGTTGTGTCAGTCTACAGGAACTACAGGGTAAAAATAAAACAATTATCGATATGCTGAGCGCAGTAGGTACATTCTTTTGCCAACAAATGGAAATTATTGATTAATCAAATGTCAAATGAACCGAAATGATTTAAACAACTTTCCATCGTTGAAAAAAATGGTAACCGCTCATTTGAATTATGTTTTTACGAGCCGGAGCTGCAAGCAGTTCATAGCGAGTTTGAAAAGCGCTTCGCTTATTTTAGAAAACTGACAAATATTGTAATATTCATATGTAATTCATTTTCTTTTGAAGACGTGGAAAAATTGCCAGTGAAATTTCCATTACTTCCAATATGAAGATCATTTCCATCCAAAATGAGGTAAGTACTGAAAATAATTTGGGATATACACCTTAAGTCCAGAGGGACCGATACGAAATTTTGGTCTTTCATATCCTTTGAGAAATATCCGTCTTTGAGAAAAGTAGCCCTGGAGCACACAGCACTCTTTGGATCAACATACATTTGTAAGTCTGCATTTTCCCAAATAAAGGTATGTAGTGACATCAAATTATCGTAATCGGCTAACTGATGAACATCTCTCATCATGCTTGCGTTTCTTCTTCTTATGGTGCCTATCCGTTACGGATGTTGGACACTAACATGGCTATTCTGACTTTGTTGACTACTGCCCTGAAAAGTCCGGTAGTGGTTAAGTTAAACCGTTTTCGCAGGTTATGCAGCCAGGATATTCTTCTTCGTCCTGGACCTCTTTTCCCATGCACTTTACCTTGAAGTATGGTCCGAAGTAGGTCATATCGTTGTTCATTGCGCATTATATGGCCCAGGTATTCCAGTTTGCGACGTTTTATGGTTACGACTAGTTCGCGCTCTTTACCAATTCTATGTAGAACTTCTTCGTTGGTAACTCTGTATATCCAGGAAATCCTCAACATGCGTCTATAGCACAACATCTCAAATGCTTTGAGTCTGCTTGCGTTTGGTCCTCGGTAATTACGTAATATCGTTCAAATAAATGCTCAAATGCTTGCGTTTGGTCCTCGGTAATTACGTAATATCATAATACTATGAAAACCTGTTGGATGATAATATGCATTGACATGCATCAACCTTCAAGTACAATTAATTTGAAAAACATGACATTAATTATAACTCTCTGTAGTTACACCATTTTATCAAATTAATAGAGATGTGCAATAAATTTTTTATTTTCAAAATTGCTTTATTTTATTAGCAGTCGATCGCTGGACACTTGCAGTTTATGTGGTAGATCCCACGCAGTACAAGTCTGAACACCACTGCTTTAGATTTTCTGATCGAAAGTACTATTACACAAATTGTTTTTATATGAAAGATAAAATTCCATATTCTTGTTTTATTTTTAATAAAGTAACTGCCTAATTTGATTATTAACGAAGAATTTAATCATTTTAATGGTTAAAAAAATTTATTTAAACAATTGATCTTTAGTTACGGGAACCACGTACCGCGAAGCTTGAATTAAGTTATTCTTGAAAAAGGCATACTCTACGCCACTACTAGATACACTGTTCCATTTATTTTACTGGCACAACAACACAAGAATATACCGGTATGATTTTTACGACAAACACATCGCTCTTTATATTTTCACTACAGAATCTAGTCAAGATTCCCCCTGAGCCTAACTTTGGCACAGACCAAAAAACTGGACTTCACTGCATGTCAGATCAAACTTAACTGTTTTTCCTCAGAACTATGGCTCTCTGTCCTAAATTCTATTCCCTCTCCTTTCTGTCACCTAATTCTCTTTTTTTGACCAGTAAAAAAAGATCTAAGCTTCCTATACTTATTATTAACCAATAGGGAAAATCAAAACACATTCTAAATCCAACCTCTTTGGTAGGGAATTATACTCTTTAATCAATAGGGTCATTTAGCTATGTCAGCGAACCTCACTTAGTTCTAACATTTTCAAGAAAGACATTGCTGAGTCCACAATTAACACCCGCGCTCTCATACCCAAAGCAGCAGGTATTGTGTATATAAATGCGTAAATTCGTGGCGCCAAAGACCATTATAATACAATATAACTCTTTTTTATATCACAAACTGAACGGGCGAAAAATCAAACACAGGATATCAAATGTAGATACCTATGACTGTAAAATATAATAACGTATTTTTTTAACAAGACGGATAAACTACAATTGAATCATTCTCACGTTTTCTTCGGGACAGAAATAAATTCCTTAAATTTATTCGTATGTCTACAGGGTGAGACAAAAATATGTAACAATGACATTTAGGATTTTTGGTTTCTGGATAAGGCAAAATGATTGCGTTCTTTCGCACCGTTTCAAGATTGTATCCATTCTCCAACGTGGCCTTGTTTTTGTCTATTAGATATCTGGATTTTCTTGACAAGGATTTTCATGATATCGTTAAAAATCCATAATGTTCACAATAACCATTGTTATGTCTTTTTATGTAACCTCTTTTTGACAAATGGCATTTTTAGATTAAAATTTAATAATATTATTCTTTACACATTTCTTACAAATCTTTGATATTACAGGACTGTTGTAGATCTAAAATTGGATGAGTCATCAACATCACTCTTCTTGTATACAGATACCTTTTTCTTCTTCTTAATATGATATATCTAATCTTCTTTTCTGATATTTCTTAATATTTCGCGCCAATTTAAAAAAACAAACACACGAAGTCAAACAATATTTATTTTAAAGCAATTTAATAACGAATACATATCAATTAAATAAAACAATAAAGTATTTAACAAACAAATTGTAACTACTTGTTTTAAAGTTAGTAGCATAAAAAATTTCAATGGAAAACGAATAATGTTTAAAGTGTTTTTTATTTTTTTTTTTTGTTTTTTTGGTAGTCAGTGTTATCATCTCTAGTCCTACTGCAAGTTTGTTTGCGTGGGCATGCTCCTAATCAAATTATCAACATTTTTTTGTGGTAGGTTGCTTCATGCATCAAGAGCAGCTTGCACTAGCCGTGCGGTGTTTTGTGGATTATTTCGGCGAGTTTTAATTTTTCTTTTAAGCATATCTCACAAATACTTTATAGGGTTAAGCTCGGGTGAGCAAGCAGGCCACTCCAAACAAGGGATACCTTCTGCTTTAATGATGTCTCTAGTCACTCTAATGGTATGTTGAGGTCCATTATCATGCATGAAAATTAAATTTTCTTTTGTTACACGTCTCCAGAGTCTAACTGCAGGTTATCAACATACCTGTGATCAGTTAAAGTTTATTGGATGAAAATTATTGTAGTTTTTTTACGGATCACAATTACTCTCCAGAACATTACACTTCCCCTTGTATATTTGTGAACAGATCTGACAGTTTTCGTTCTTGCTTGTCTTCCTCGACCACTAAGTACACGATTTCGTGGGTCATCTGATATTACACAAATCCTGACTTTTTCTGAAAATAGCACATTTTGTCAATTCCCAATGTTCCAGTTTTGGTGGTGAAGTTTGAACTCTTCTTCTTATCGTTTCAACTGAAACAGTTACTCCTGTAGCTTCCAAAAGCTGCCTTTGGAACTGAAAGTGAGAAATGGGTAGGTGTCTTCCAGCTGATTGGACAATTAAACTATCGTGGCGAGCCGTTATTACTTTAGGTTTTGGACAGAACGCCCTGTATTACGTCTAGCTCTACAACTATCTCCCTTTGAGAACATTACTTGCTCCACAAGACCAATAATATTTTCCCATTGTAAGTTCTATAACCCCATCATCAGGAATATTTTCGTTTTTGGACGCAAAAGTTAATATATTTATTTTCGTTCAATTTGCAACTCAAGCAAATAACCTATACCGTACCGAGCTGTACTATCTAATTGTCTTGTCGATTTATTTATTTTCAATAAAAACCCTTATTCTTCGCAACAATAACAAATTTTTTCAGAGGAATTAAATATTGCTTTGAAATACATGGTGATTCCATATAAGTTTGGGTGTGTGGTGTGTATATTTATTGTCTTATCAGGTGAGATGTCAGATAGTCAGGATTAAATTATTTTATTTTTATAAGCATTGTGCGGCATTTCATAACTGTAAATTCCTAACCATTGACAAATATTACGCAGCTATAACATTATTTTACATCCTAGATCTCTATTATTCTTAATCTTCCCTTCAAGTTTTCGACGTCCATGCTTCTATTCCGGACAAGAAAACAGGTCAAACGTAACACTTTAGCATATTGTATCTCACATTGAAATCAAATTTGCCATCAGTCAGAAATTTACCCAGTTAGTGTTTTACGTTATCTAATAATTTCTTATAATAGATAAAACAGAGGAAAACATTAAATATTTTCACCAATTCTGTATTAATGTTTGCATACTAAAGATCTCCTCTTTACTGTCAAGTCTATTTTTAAAACGAAACTGACTCCATCCACTAACCTCTTCACATTACCTAAATAATGGCTATGTTTTTGGGGTATGTCTGGTTATGCAAATGGTATTTTCGTCATACAAAAGAAAATATTGCGTTGTGTCGCTGTTGTCTCCCTACTAACTAATAGTTGTAGAGAATATTTTAAAAAATATAAAATTTTAACATTGGCGTGTCTATACATTTTTGAATTATTTATTTTTATTTTTAATAACTTACTGTTTTTCTGAAGCTATTACCTTGTGGCATTTTTATGATTAACTATTTAGATGGGAAATAATCCAAAATTAAATTGAAAAAATAATTTTATTAACGTTTCGAAGCCCAAATCGGGTTTCGTTGTCAAAATACAAAATACTACTAAAATAAACAAAAATGTTGTTGCTACGTAAAAAAAATTCTTCTAATAATTTATTTAATCTGACTCATTTATATTGGCAATTCAGACGTATATTATACATTATAAAGTAGAAGACTTTAAAATGATATCGCCAATATTTATGAGTTGCGTTCCTGGGACGACTTTATTAAAATATAGTTCATTCGATTACTTGAAATCAATCCCAACCCAAGAATATCCGTCACAAAAAAATCATAGCATGTGATCTGTCTTTAAAAATACAACCAAATGCAACGATGACATTAAAATTCTCGAGTTAGAGATTCCATAGTAAATCACGAGGGAAAACCCAGGAAAATACCTCGTGATAGTATCCCGACATCGTAAGTATTTGGTCTTACATTTAATTTACTTTCAAAAACTATTACCAAATTCTGACTTTACTATGTTTAAATTATAAATAATATTAATAATACATAATTATCCAATACAGTAGGAAAAATGAAAGAATACCCATGAACGAACCTATAAAATACGCTGTATTTTCCTGTCACCGTGTCACACAAAAAATTGGCCAGCTCAAGTACATGTAATAATTATTGTTACATGTACTTGCACCGGACAATTTTCTTTGTGACACGGTGACAGGAAACTACAGCGTGTTTTATATGTTCGTTCATGGGTATTCTTTCATTTTTCCGACTGTAAGTAATACTAAAATATAAAATTTGTACTAACTCGGTATGTTATTGATTTACTAATCGTGGTACTTTCTTTCTATTGATTTCCTCTTTCAGTATGGGTAACCACATCCTACTGCATTCTACCGAGGAATTTGCGACACAATTCGTTTCATTCAGCATAATTAGAGCCGCTTCTTTAATTTTTCTCTTTTTACTATCTGACTCTTTCAGGACTACACTTGAAACTCCCCACTGAACTCTATATTCATTATCCCATGCGTGTTGACATATTTGAGATCTATGAAATTCTCTATTTTTAATATAATATTTTTAATATAATATAATATTTTTAATAACTTACATCAGTTTAAAACGGGTGGTGACATGCATAATTTAAGTACCAGATAATGTAATAAACTTTTCGTACTTCCGGGCCTAAAGTGACAACTTCACTCCCTTGTGACAGGTACTAAAGTGTCACATTTAATCCCTCCGGGATTAAATATTGACGAAACTCCCGGAACGATTAAATCACAAACAAACGAATTTAAGGGATATTTTATTGAAAAATATAATTAATTAGAATGGTAATTAACGTTAATATTCAAATTAATATTGTGACAGTTCGTCATATTGACCAGTCTTTCAGCGCATTTTCAGTAGGTTGTCTCACATTTTTTAAGCGGCACCACTTTTTAAAAGCATCGTACTGCTGCTCGTATAGTTTTCTAGATTTCGGTGGTAACAATTCTTCACCTACTTCGGCTGCTCTTTTATCAATATCAGATACACCTTCTTCACTCATGATACCAATAATTATCAATAACAATGTTTCTTTACAATGACACTAGTAATGACAATGTTTCTAAATTATAACTGTCACAACGCAATGTTACTATGGTAACTTATTTTAAAGACAGTTTATTAAATGAGTTGAAGAGAGAAAAAACTGATTGAAATTATTGAAATAATTAATAAAATCATACCGGAAGTACGAAAAGTATCGTATATACCTTGCGACTGAAGTACATTTAATCCTTCAGGTAAATTATGGCCCTCCCTGCGGTCGGGCCATAAACTTTACCTTCAGGATTAAATGTACTACTTCAGTCCCGCGGTATATAATGTACTATTATATACCATTTTCAAAAGATAATATTAAATTTAAATCGCCCAGGGTATACGGGCTACAGGTGTTTAATCATTTGCCCACAGTTGTAAAGTACACCAGTTTAATAAATGTGTTTAAGAGGAATCTTAGGCAATTTTTGTGTGAAAAAGTGTTTAATACAGTCCAAGAATTTTTTAGATTTTAGATATTAGCTGCATTTCATTTAGCTTTTAAATTCATTTCATTTTATCTCTTGTTTAGTCTAGTTTAGTGTTTAGTTTTTATTGAATTTCAATAATCTTGTGTGTAGTCTTCTCAATAATCTTTTGAAAAGTACATTAGAATTACTAGCCGGTGGTCCTTGCAGAATTTCGCAACGAGTGTGTTACGTAGGGCGATAAGTAGACCTAAGACAATCTTTTGAAATCTGGCCCGTATCGCAGATATCATTAAAGAACTTCACAATAATGTCTGGATTTTCTTCATTAAGTCATTTTTAATTGATTTTGCATACATATCATCTGGTCCTGGGGCATTGTTACTTTTTAATAGTTTGATAGCGTAGACAACTTTAGCTTTCAAAATACTCAGGCCATTCAAATGGCTTCCAAGTTATAGTGGCTTTTGTGTTCTGAAGTATACAGTGTGGGCGAAAGAAAACAGGCCACCTCGATGTTTGGCAGTAATTACTACATTTTAAGGAACTGCCGAAAAAGGTCGATTTTTGATCTACGGGGGACACATTTTTATGGTACATACATCTGTTATTTGTCAACCACCTCCCCTCCACTTCCCACCCCTTATTTTTAAATAGGGAATAGGGGTCGTGTGCTAGCTCATTTGAAAAGTTATTCAATTCTATTTTCAGTGATATAAACATTAACATAATTAACAACTTGTCGAACCTTTTGCCTTTATCTATTAACATAATTATTTATACAGGGTGCACAAGGAAAAAAAATTAATTAAATTAATTGACACAAAAAGCAGAATGTATGTAATTTATTTAATTCAAAATACATTCTACTGCTGTCACAAAAGAGAAAAAAATATTTTTTTTATAAATAAACATTGCTTTTCGCATAATTTCAACGTTCAAGCTGCCACCCATCTGCCTCTTAGTAGGTTTAATATTGAATTTAAGCAACAAACAATATTTATTTATCAAATAAACATTTTTAATGTTTTCTGTCAGTAGTAGAATGTATTTTGAGTTAAATAAATTACATATATTCTTCTTTTGTGTCAATTAATTTAATTCAGATACAGGATGCTGCAGTTGATACTCAATGGAAAGATCGACGGAAGAAGAGGAATTGGTCGGAAGAAATATTCATTGCTCCGAAACCTTCGTCAATGAACTGGCTTATCAGCAGATCAATTGTTACATGCCGCACAAGATCGAGAACGATATCGGCAAACTGTTATGGAAGCTACCCACGCCTAAAAATTTGGGCACGGTACTTAAAGGAGAAGAAGAATTTAATTCAAAATAATTTTTCTTGGACACCCTGTATAAATAATTAAGTTAATGTTAATATTACTGACGAGAGAATTAAATAACATTTCAAATGAGCTTACACACGACGCATATTCCCAATTTAAAAATAAGGGGTGTGGGAAGTGGAAGGGAGGGGGTTGACAAATGACAGATGTATGTACTGTAAAAATGTTTCCCCCTTAGATCAAAAATCGACATCTGTCTTTATTTCCTTAAATTCTAATAAATACTGCCAAATATCGAGGTGAACTCTTTTCTTTGGCCCACACTGTATTTATTTTGTAGTAAAACGATATGACGTAATTTATTTGTAAATGAAATGTAATTTGTTTTGTATGATGTGGTACTTAGTTTGTGGAAACTGATGTAAAAAAACAAAAAGGTTAGTTTCTAAAATAAATTTTTAATTTTTGAATAAAAAAATAAAATCTACAATTTCCTTCATTCAAACAATAAATTATAATTAAATGGCAAAAATATTTTCTCCTCATGCACGACATCCAATGAAAAATATATTTGAATAAACATTCCCTGTCTCAGGAAATCAAATGCGTGACAGATGAACTCTCGGACAGGAGCATAATGTGCTTTCCGGCTGAAGTTTAATGTTATTCGTTTATTTCCTTCCTTCCCTTCTTCTTTGATCCGACAATAGAAATATTTTCTAACTGGCCATGAGAAAAAAGGAAAGATATTCCTTCGATTTACTTTTATATACAGGCATATAAAATCTGACAAAACGGCTCCGTGTCAAAGCCATTCATTGTCGTTTTACGAGTTAAATCTAGGCGTAGTCCAGGAAATGATATTGTGTTTTTATTTTCCAGACCGTTTACCAAAATCTTACGATTTTTGTACATATTTTATTCAATATTTATTTAATATGTTAAAATTGTTATGAATGATTAGAATATTCCACGGAAGTGAGGTATTCCTTGCAGGTATCGCATGAAGGAGGATGAATTATACCGTTAATATATACCAAAAGTACAGGGTGTAACAAAAATACAGGTCAAAAATTAAATCACATATTCTGGGAACAAAAATAATTCGAATGAACCTAACTTACCTTAGTACTAATATGTACATAAAAAAAGTTACAGCCCTTTGAAGTTACAAAATAAAAATCGATTTTTGCAAATACAGTGGAACTTCGATAACTCGGATTAATCGGGACCGCGGCCGATCCGGGTTATCGAAAATCCGGGTTAGCCGGAGAATATGGTAAAAATTAATAAAATACGTTATACTTACAGATAAACTTCGTTAGAATTGAAATAACATGAAATATAATATGCACAGTACCTACACATCTAAATTACTAAAAACACGCAAACACAAACGTAAGCAAACGGAAGCGAACAATACAAGACTGTACTACACACAATACAGTCACCACAATCGGAACGATGTGATGTTATTTAAGAACAGTGAAAACTAAAGACCATTGTTTAAAAAAGAATTTTTTTAATAGTCTTTTAGTCTTTTTTAAACAATGCTAAGACAGTTTGAAATATGTAAATATGTAAAGGAATACTACAGACAGGTGCCTGTTGTTTCTGCCGGCGTGTGCCATGAGTCATTTTTACTATCGTATAGTTCAAATTACACAAATACAAATTATCTCTCAAATATTATATTACATACATTTTTATTGTTGAAATGTTTATCTGATAATTAACTATTTTGATGGGAAATAAGCCACAACTAAATTGAAAAATAATTTTATTAACGTTTCGACGGTTTTTATTATTTTTTAATAATCGGGTGTCGTTGTCAAAATAAAAATGTACTCAAAATCAAAATGTTTATCTGATGAAAATCGGTCCGGGTTAGCCGGACTTCCGGGTTATCGGTAGCCGACTTATCGGGGTTCCACTGTATATCGAAAACTATTAGAGATTTTTTAACGAAAATGGACATGTGGCAATCTTATGGCAGGATCATCTTAAAGAAAAATTATGGTGAAATTTGTGCACCACATAAAAATTTTATGGGGGTTTTGTTCCCTTAAACCCCCCCAAACTTTTGTGTACGTTTCAATTAAATTATTATTGTGGTACCATTAGTTAAATTCAATATTTTTAAAAATTTTTGGCTCTTAGTATTTTTTCGTTCAATCAGTTTTTATCGAGTTGCGGCTTCTTTTTTAATATGTTTACATAAAAATTTTATGGGGGTTTTGTTCCTTTAAACCCCCCAAATGTTTGTGTACGTTCCAATTAAACTATTGCTGCGATACCATTAGTTAAACACAGTGTTTTTAAAACTTTTTTGCCTCTTTGTATTTTTACGATAAGGCACCTTCTATCGAGATGTGGCTTCTTTTTTAATATGGTTCAAAATATACCTAAAATTGTAAATCATAAATAAATTTTCATATTATTACTAAGTCTCCATAATCGTACTTAACCATATACAAATATGTTGTGGATTTGACAAATATTCAAAATATCTCGATAAAAACTCGACTTTTCGAAAAAGTACTAGGAGGCAAAAAAGTTTTTAAAACATTATGTTTAACTAATGGTACTACAATAATAATTAAATTGGAACGTACACAAAAGTTTGGGGGGGTTTAAATTAACAAAACCCCCATAAAACTTTTATGCGGTGTCTAAAATTCACTATAATTTTTTCCTAAGATACTACTGGAATAAGAATGCCACATGTCCATTTTCAATAAAATATCTCAAATAGTTTTCGACGTATTGAAAAAATCGATTTTTATTTTGTAACTTCAAAGGGCTGTAACTTTTTTTATGTGCACATTTGTACTAAGGTAAGTTAGGTTCAATCGAACTATTTTTGGTCCCAGAATACGTGATTAAATTTATGACCTGTATTTTTGTTACACCCTGTATAATACAACGGTAATATACAGGGTGTCCCGAAAAGATTGGTCATAAATTATACCACAGATTCTGGGGTCAAAAATAGGTTGATTAAACCTCACTTACCTATATACAATAGTGCACAAAAAAAAGTTACAGCCCTTTGAATTTACAAAATGAAAATCGATTTTTTTTCATATATCGAAAACTCTCAGAGATTTTTTATTGAAAATGGACATGTGGCATTTTTATGGCAGCAATATCTTAGAAAAAAATTAAAGTGAAATTTGGCAGCCCATAAAATTTTTATGAGGGTTTTGTTCCTTTAAACCCACCCAAACTTTTGTGTACGTTCTAATTAAATTATTATTGTGGCACCATTAGTTAAACACAACGTTTTTAAAACTTTTTTGCCTCTTAATACTTTTTCGATAAGCCAGTATTTATCGAAATATTTTGAATATTTATCGAATCCACCACATATTTGTATATGGTTAAGTACGATTACAGAGACCTGTTAATAATCTGAAAATTTATTTATAATTTACATTTTTAGGTATATTTTGAAAAAGAAGCTACATCTCGATAAAAGTTGACTTATGAAAAAAAGACTAAGAGGCAAAAGTTTTAAAAACACTCTGTTTAACTAATGGTACCACAATAAGGGTTTAATTGGAACGTACAAAAACATTTGCGGGGTTTAAGTGAACAAAACCCCCATACAATTTTTACGTAAATGTATTAAAAGAGAAGCCGCATCTCGATAACAACTGGCTCATCGAAAAAATACTAGGAGGCAAAAAAGTTTTCAAAACGTTGTGTTTAACTAATGGTACCACAATAATGAATTAATTGGAACGTACACAAAAGTTTGGGGGATTTAAGGCAACAAAATCCCCATGAATTGTTTATGGGGTGGACAAATTTGACTATAATTTTGTTTTAAGATGTTCCTGACATAAGAATGATACATGTCCATTTTTAATAAAAAATATCTTATAGTTTTCGATATATAGAAAAAAATCGATTTTCATTTTGTAACTTCAAAGGGCTTTTGTATGAGTATTTTGTACACTTCGCGTCATATAAAACTGGTACACTTTTTTTTCACAATGTAAACCTGTGTTCAGACTGACAATTATTGTTCGTGAATCACTTCGTTGTTGCCATCACAGATAAAGGAATTGTACTAAATCTAAATACAAAAAAATAACGTTTAAAATGTATATTTCGAATTGTAATACATATATTTAAATTCCATATTTGTTCACTGTAAAAGTTATTCATTTTGTATTAATTTCAAATTAAAATTTTTATTTTTCCAGTTTGTTTTATTTCTGCACAACTTAATGCAGTTTTGTCCTATAATTTACGAAAAACCAATCACACCCCTCGATTTGACATTAAACATAATAATTTAAAGTCATGTCAAGATTTATTATCTATCACTATTTTTGAATTGGAATATTTTCATAAATTATACTAAAACACGAATCAATGTATGGATACTTAATTGAGATGAAGGAAAATTATAATTGTTTTAGTTTTTAGTAGTATATTAAAACATGCGGTCTGTCGCTCAGCCCCGTTTTCACCTAGTTTGATATAATATTTTCGTTGAACTGGCAACGTTGCCCTAGAAATTAGAATGACACTTGTGACAAGATCAACTTACACAACTTGAAAAACACGATTAGGTTCAATCGAACTATTTTTGACCCCAGAACGTGTGGTATAATTTATGACCAATCTTTTCGGGACACCCTGTATAATAATAATAATACTGATATTTTCACAAATATTAAAAAATCAGTTGAATAAGGGCAATTCGGTAAAAAGTTATTTTTTTAAATGTAGAACAATTTTTTTATATCATATCTTCTTCTTCTTCTTCTTCTTCTTCTTCTTCTTCTTCTTGTTCTTCTTCTTTTTGTATAGACATGACTCTCTCTGTTTTTTAAATGTGCCTCTAGTAAGTTGTCGTTTCATCGTTTTCGTGGTCTTCCGACTGATCGTCTTCCTATTGGGGAACCGTCTCTCGTTGTCCTGACTACCCTATTCGTTGTCATTCGGCTTATGTGGTCATTCCATTCTATTCTTCTGTTTGTTACCCAGTTATTAAGAGGAAACAGTAGCGATCAACAGGTAGCAAAAACGCGTTCCAAGATTGCGGCTGTAATTTTGAATATTTTTTCGAGATATTTGGCACATGTATTCGTAATATAATAAAGAATGGCAGTACAGAGCCCAATTTGAAAAATATATTAATGTGTGGAAATTACTCTGTAATTAAATACGATATTAAAAAAACGAGCCTGTACCGCCATTAAGAGGAACAAAAAAATACACTTTCTTCAAATAAACTTTTTTATCTGATGCCTAGATTTTGGGTCATTTTGGAACTACTAAAATTTTTTATTTCATTAGTAGTTCCAAAATGACACAAAATCTAGGCATTGGATAAAAAAGTTTATTTGAAGAAAGTGTATTTTTTGTTTTTCTTAATGGCGGTACAGGCTCTTTTTTTAATATTGTATTTAATTACAGAGTAATTTCCACATATTAATATATTTTTCAAATTGGGCTCTGTACCGCCATTCTTTATTATATTACGAATAAGTGTGCCAAATATCTCGAAAAAAAATTCAAAATTACAGCCGCAATCTTGGAACGCGTTTTCGCTACCGGTTGATCGCTACTGTTTCACCTTAATGTTATCCACCTTACACCTCCGTCGTATATCTGTACTTCTAACTCTGTCCCATAGAGTCTTACCATCGATTTTTCGAAGGTTTTTCATCTCCGCTGTTTCTAGCAATCTCCTTTGTCCTGTCTGTGTCGGGTCGTGTTTCTGCCGCGTACGTCATTATTGGTCTGACGACTGTTTTGTAAATTCTGCCTTTCGTTTCTGTTCCGATAATTTATTTCTCCATATTGTGTCATTTAGGCAACCTGAGGCTCTGTTTGCTCTGTTCACTTGATCTTCCACTTCTGTTTCGAGCCTTCCGTAGCTAGATAGTGTGACGCCTAGGTATTTAAACTCCATCACTTGTTCTATTATATGACCTTCCAGCTCCAATTTACATCTTATTGGATCTCCTGTTATAACCATGCATTTTGTCTTTTTGAGGAAATTAACATGTTAAGTTTTCTGGCGGTTATGTTAAATTTTCCAGCATACATTGTAAATCATGTTCAATTTGAGAGATTAATATTGCATCGTTCGCATAACAGACAGATTATTTTAAGTTGTTTTTCTCACATTTAGTATCCTTTTTTAATTTTTACTTTTTTTGTTATTTCGTCCATGCTCGGGTTGAACAATAAAGTACTCAAGGAATCCCCCTGTCTTATACCATTGCCGCCTTCAATTAGGTGAGTTAGTTCATCTTCCACTTTTACTTTTATTGTGTTGTTGTGGTAGATGTTTTCGATCATTTTAATTATTCCTAGAGATACCTCTCTCGAGTATAACAAATGGATAACGTCCTTTAATGTGACCCTTGAAATGTAATGTTTATAGCATATAAGGCTACGGCTCCACGGGCGAGAAATTGACGCTAGCAGTAGCAGTAAAATGAACTTAAGGTTCCACGGAACGAAATAGGAATAGCCGAACTGTACCGACTACAGGACTTGTGCGTAGTCGGTTCAGTTCGGCTATTCCCATTCCGTTCCGCGGAACCGTAAGTTCATTTTACTGCTACTGCTAGCGTCAATTTCTCGCCCGTGGAGCCGTAGCCTAAGGAGCACAATAAGCATCATTTGAAGTAAATAGATTCAAAGTTTCCAAATACAACTTGTACAAATATTGCGTTTTAACGAGATTCTTCTTCTTTTTCTGCTATCTTTTTAGTTAGACAAATCTGCCTATTTATGTGTTCTTGGAATATAATTTCAGGTAATGTTATCTCTCCACATTTTCTGTGGTGGGCCGCAGTTATTCTATCCTACGACGATTTCCCTACCTATCTGCCTATCTTGACTGCCCTATCGTCTGTTAGTCTACATGTAGCTAGAAACAAAATTGATTTAAAACTGGTAAACAAACGACACCTGAGCAGCTTCAAAAGAGTAGCCGCTTACCCTGGGGCAGACATTAACTCTGACCACAACTCACTAACTCGTAAGTTCGGGTTTAGAGTTGAAATAATTTGTTAACCACACAAACATGTCGAATACAATATCACTGTTTTAGAAAACAATGTAGTGGATGTGTCATTATTGGTCCTATCCCATTAACGGTCGAGACAATAAACAAAGAAAAATTTGACAATTTATTTATTAGATTGTATAAAAAAACACATAAATTAAAACTAATTTACAACCAAAAAGAATTTTCTTCTCTCATGAAAAGAAAAATAGATGGGTACGTATACGCACCTTTGGCGGAATACGGGTACAATTTTTAATAAAGAAACATAAAAATATTGTATCTTAAAAATTATTTTAAGTTATTTTAAGATGAAAATTTTCGAAACATTCGGTGTAAATAGAGTCTATACTTTTTATATACATAAATAGTATTACTTTTTTACATCGGACATGTTTTTTGCGCTATTGTCGTTTCTTTTTATAATATGGCCAATATTTTTGAATTTAGTTTCATCTGGTAAAGCATTTAGGTGTACGTTCATGTACTGAGTTTGACACTGATGTAGCGGTTTCTTTACTATTCTTTGCATGTCCACTATATTTTAGTAAGCTAAGATCCCCAACCAATCTCCAACGAAATTCCAGTTGAGAAATTTTAGAATCATTCGCAAATTTAAAAAGTTTCCAATTTTCCATCTATGTCGGTTCATGCTTTCTCTTATAATTTGCACTTTTTTATCCCCATCATTTGACCAATACATATCAATTTTAGGCAGAGTCTGATAACCAGATAATATACACATGCCAATAAAATTGGTATCTGCGTCATTAAGAACGTGAAATTAGAGGCTTGTGAATATCAGTGGTAAGCTTTAATTTGCAGTTTTTTTATAATGCATTACCAAGGAAAAGGTTTCATTATTTGCATATAAATAACACTAGTGTTGGAACTTAACCTAAATGCAGACAATGTAAGTGATCAAAACGAGACAATATATTATACGGCGGAGCAGCACATTGAAAATCCGAGTTATGAAGAAGTAGTTCAAATAATAAAGAAATTTATTCCGTAACTAGCGAAAGAAGAGTTACAATCAGAAGAATTCCGTAACTAGCGAAATTAATGCACGAATCTCCAGTGGAAATTGTACATATTATGCTAATAAAAGATTGATGACATCGAAATTACTAGATAAAAGAACCAAAATGAATATCTACAGAACCTTGATTAGACCCGTTGTAACTTGGTTATATGGTTGTGAAACCTGGGTAATGACGAAAAAATATGAAGCCCAACTCAGGACATTCGAGAGAAAGATACTGAGAAAAGTATATGGCCCGGTGCAAGAGGAAGACGGCACATGGAGAATCAGGAGAAATGATGAGGTTAATGAACTGAATGAAGGGTATAAAATATTCAAACGTAAGTGAAATATCTAATCAAATGAGTAATCTTTCAAATAAACTACCTGCTATACCAACGAAGAAAGATGTATCGAAGAGAGAAATTGTGTATGCCACTTCAAGTACTCAAACCTAAGACACTCAACATTTCGAAGCTAGTCCAGTTACAAAATCAAAAAGTGCAGAAGATAAATGCCACTTTGTCGTTATTAGCAACTTAACCCCAATTTACACTCCTATTCAAGTAGTTCACTACATTAAAGAGAAGCTAGGTATCAAGGAATATATAAGATGTTATGCCCTTCTTAAAGATGCCAACACAACAACAGGGTCCTCATTCAAAATAGGTATCAAGTCTAAAACATCTATTGACTTATTATTTAATAAGGAAATTTGGCCACCTAGTGTAAACATTAAATGGTCTACAGAATCCTCATGCTCCGAACCAACAACTTCATCTGAGGCAAATATGAAACCGAAGCACATCAGAAGCCCAGTTAGCTTGGAAAATCCAATTACCATTCCAAGTAAAAACAAAAATGAAGTTCAAAACACAAATATACTTACTGACAAGCAGGCCATCGAAACTTGCAAATCTAAAGATCCGTTCCGTTCCCAAATTAATTTCATTAAGAAAGATACTTTGGAACCATCCATAAATTTGGATCCTTTAACACCACCAAGAGTTAGATTAACCAATAACTCAAACAGTCGATATCTTCTAGCAAGATTAAGGGAACCGGATATATTAAAAGCAATTAAGCTACATCTTGCTTTCCTTCACGACCTCAGTATTTTGTGATGGATATACCAACACCAGTGTAAAACTATTTTTGGCTTCCGAAGGACTACCTACCAAGACTGAGGAACTAAGAAAAATTCTTCTAGAATTTAATGATGCCTATGGAATTGGTCCAGCTGAGGTGGAAGCTGATCTTGTTGCTTATAGGTCCTTTCTAAGTTCAGAAAGAATCATACATCTACAAAAATCAAGGGAATGTCACCGAAATTCTTATTCTACTAGCTCTCCAAGACGAAATTTTTAAATAACACGACGTGTTCTGAGGAACTAGAAACATCGAATAATTTTAGTGATGACAACTTTAGTATGGTTCTGATTAATATTCGTTCTATAAGAAATAAAACTGACGAATTATTTTTGTTTCTGGAAGAATTAGGATTTCCCCCGATAGTTGCGGTTACAGAGCACTGGCTTGAAGTCAACGAGCCTTTTTTTGTAGAAAAATATACCACAATTGCTAGGTATGATCGTCCAAGTTCAGCTCATGGAGGCACCCTAATTCTTTCTAGAAATAATGATTTTTCTCTGATTACAAAATATGACTTTCTGTTAAATGAAGCCTTATTTGAGTTTTCCCTAGTTTATAATAAAAATCTTAATCTTTACATTATTTGTATCTATAGATCACCTGACTCCCCTGTGGAACTATTTTTTCAGAACCTTCTAAATTTGTTAGATGACTTGCCTCATAGAAGCAGAAAAATTATATGCGGGGACTTCAACATTAATTATGATGCTGCTTGTGCTACCCAAATGTCCTTGGTCAACATATTTCAATCATATGGTCTCTCAATGCACGTTACTTCTCCTACAAGGATTACAAAAACTTCATCTACCATAATTGACTATATTGTCTCAGATTTCTCACCCCTTGATGTCTGCTCTACAATTATTAATGCGGGATTATCAGATCATGAAGCAGTATTTACGAAGTTTAACATCTTCAGCAAACCCTCCTCGAAAACCCGACGTTTATGTAGGAGTTTTTCCGCTCGGAATTTTCATAAATTTCAAAATTTATGCTTAACTTCTGAATGGCATTTTCCTTTTGCGGACGTGGACTATAATTTCAACGATTTTATAGAAAAGCTTGTCTCTATCTTCAATAAGGCATTTCCTTTAATTTAAATTAAGCCAAAATATCACAAACCCTGGGCTACAAAAGGTATTCGCATATCAGCCAAAAATATGCGCTCACTATTGTATATCAGGAAATTTGCTACCAACGTCTCTGTCACTCAATATATCACCAAGTACAGGGTAACCTATCTAAAACTCATCAAATCAGCTAAAAAAGCCTACTATCAAAATCGTATGGAAAGCTCTAAAAGTGTTGCAAAAGAAACTTGGTCCATAATAAACGATCTTCGAAATAGAACTCACGCAGTTCAAACATTTGCCCTTCCAGACCCGGAAAATCTAAACGAATATTTCGTTAATGTGAGTAAAAATATAACTTCTACTATTTTGCCACAAAAAGATCCCATTTCCTATCTCCCCAATTCAGGAGTGTTCTCGAATTCATTCTTTTTAAGACCAATCAATATATCTGAACTGATCCAAACTATCAATAGTATCAAAAGCAAATCATCCTGTAGTACTGATGGACTATCCATAAAAATCTTCTCAAATCTCACAGAAAATGTGTTGGAAAACCTCGTCTCACTAATTAAGGATTCCTTTGAAAGGGGCAAATTCCCAGAGTGCCTAAAGATAGCCATTATTATTCCCCTTCATAAGGGTGGTGAAAAATCTAATGCTTGCAACTATAGACCTATTGCCTTACTACCGGTACTTTCAAAAATTATTGAGAGACTCATAAAAACCCGTCTTATGTCCTTTCTCATTGATAACAACATCTTATCCCAAAATCAGTTCGGCTTTTTAACTAATAAATGTACCACTGATGCCTTGTTTTCTGTGTTTCATGAGGTTTACCAAGCACTAAACAATAATCTTTATACTGCCACTGTTTTCTGTGACTATGCCAAAGCTTTTGATTGTGTAAATCACGACATTTTGATTAAAAAACTAAATTTCTATGGGATTCGAGGTATTTCTTTGAATTGGTTCCAATCTTACTTGAATAATAGGAAACAACTAGTTAGAGCAGATGATACTGACTCTAGTCTCAAAAACATTTATGTGGAGTACCACAAGGTTCAGTATTGGGACCTCTACTGTTCCTTATCTTTATAAATGACATCACTAACTTAAAAATCGATGGAAAAATTTTTCTTTTTGCTGATGATACCAGTATCGCTTGGAGCAACTCAACTATTGCATCTCTTCATGCAACTATAACTTCTGATTTGCTTACGATAAAAACCTGGTCTGACTCTAATTTACTCTCTTTTAACGTGGATAAGACAGTAGCATTATCCTATAAAAGTGCTCTTCAACCCCTGCTTGTTAATAACAGCCAGATCTCTACCGTTGATTCTGTAAAATTTCTTGGTATTTTTTTAGACAGCAACCTCAAATGGTCCCTTCATATCGATGTGTTAAGTAAGAAACTCGCCTCAGCCTGCTATGCTATAAGATCTGTTTCGAAAGAACTCAATTTAGCATCTTCTAAACTAACATATTTTTCTTTGTTCGAGTCTCATCTTCGATATGGTCTTCCTTTTTGGGGTTCTAGTACAGCTGCCCAATTAGATGTTATTTTTAAATTACAAAAAAGAGCAATAAGGTATCTGTTTGGCATCAGAAGAACAACACATTGCAGAAGTTACTTCAAAGATCACGGCATTTTAACCCTTACATCTTTATATATTTTAGAAACTGTTTGCTTAATTCGTAAACACATGCATATCTTTCCAGCAAGGCCTCGTCATGACTACTCCACCAGAAATTCAAATTTGGATGTCTATTTACCGATCCCGTCCTCTGAGTTAGTAAAGAAATCTATATTATATTCCGCAAAAAAAACTATACAACCATCTTCCTTTACAACTCAAATCTGCAACATCTTTCCCCAAGTTCCGTAAAATGACAAAAGCTCATCTATCTAAAAGACCATATTATTCAGTAGAAGAGTTTCTTAATGCCTAACTAAGAAATTACAGTGTAGTGTACAAGTAACCAAACTTATCTATATTTGGGTGTCACATGCAGCAGCTTAAACTTATTAGTTCCTATTACTATAAATAGTTTGTATATTCACTTTGCAATTTCTATAATTTGTTGCAATATATCGATTTTGTTTTTTTTCTTTACTTTATTAACTTATATTTTGTATTTATGTATATTTTTTTATATTGACGATTTATCAAATTTCAGAAAATTGTATTTGTTATTGTTATTGTTAGATATTATTTATTTATTTTTTTCTGACTTTAATTAAGCTTTGTCCATAAAATTTGTATTTTCAGTGACAATAAAGCATATTTCTATTCTATTCTATTGTAAGATTTGTGAAAAGTTAAAGACTGTCATGGCTGGGACATGTTCAGCGACAAGAAGATACGAAAACCACAAAGAAGATATTACAGTGGAAGCCGGTAGGAAGGCGAATAAAAGGAAGGCCCAGGACCAGATGGTTGGATGACATGGAAGACGACCTGAAAATCGTGAATATAAGATTATGGAGAAGAAGGGCACAAGAGAGATCTGAATGGAAAGACATAGCCTGACAGGCAAAGACACATCCAGGGTTATGATGCCAAAAAAAGAAGAAGAAAAAGTGTTGGAAATTAATAAGGATGATTATAAGACTGATATAGTTTCGTTTTAGTATTTATTTATCCGATAAATGCATTTCTTTCATTAAATGGAACTGTAAATCATCACACTTGCCCTTATGGGTCTGATTAAATTCACAGCATTTTTCTTGAAGTGTATAGTCCATTCTTTAACGGTACAATATTGCAAAATCTCTAAATTTTAAAGAACCGCTTGGATTGACATGAAATTTGGCATACACATAGCTAACAAGTCAAAGAAAGAAGTGATATTGTGCCGATATGTGCTTCTGCCCTGGGAGTGGTTTTCACCCCCTCTTGGGGGTGAAAAAATATTCGTCCAAAGAATGTCAGGAAATGGATAAACTGGCTAATTTTAAGTAACTTTTGTTCTATAGAGTTTTTTCACTAAGTCAATACTTTTTGAGTTATTTGGCAGTGAATATGTTCATTTTTTCAACAAAATAACCACGCTTTAAGACGGTTCTTCGCAAATAACTCAAATAGTAAGTATTTTGTCGAAAAAACATTCTCAGCAAAAATATAGCCTGGAAAAAATTTAAAAAAATGGTGTACATATTACGTCTCTACACCTCTTAGAAGCAGAGTTATAGCTAATGAAAAATAGGTTCATATTTGTCAAATTCCAAATGGAATACTTTAACGTGAAATAACCAAAAATGAAGCACATTTCGGGGAAAAATGATTACAACTTATTTAAAGTGTTTAAAAAAAGCTTCTTTTTTTTATAAAATAAATTTCTAGCATCAAAATTAAACAAGTTAAGCTCAAAATAAAGTTGGTCCCTTTTGGTTTTGGTGAAAAAATCGAGAAAATCACCCCCTAATTAGTATCTTAAATGAACTTAATCGTTACGACTTCACAAGTTTCTTGACTCGTGTATATATTGTTTATATAATCTGTGAGTTTCATCGGTTCAAAGTACTTATTATTGAAAGAGCTGTAGTTAAAAGGGATTGAACGAGTCATTGATCACGAATGTATGCAAATTTAGAAACACCAAATCTTAATCAATTTTTGTCTAACAGAAAAACAAAAAAATACATGATATTCAGAAAAGCAAATCTGACTTTTTTTTGTTTTTCGAGATTTTTGGTATCTCTAACAATTTTTAAGTTATTTTAAAAAGAAGCATATTTTTCAAAATTTAAATTTTTAAAAATTTAATTTTCAAACCAAATTTTTCCAAAAATAAGTAATTTGAATAGATAAAACTTACAGATCATATAAAGACAACATAAGTAAAATAATTTGTCGAGCGGTAACGATTAATTTCATTTAATTAGGGGGTGGTCTTCCCGATTTTTTTTTTGCAAAAACAAAAGGGGCCAATTTAATTTTGAGCGTAACTTGCTTAAATTTAATGCTAAAAACTTTTTGTAAAAACAGAAATAAAGCTTTTTTTAAACACTTTAAAAAAGTTATAATGAGTTTTCCCCAAAAAGTGCTTAATTTTTTGGATATTTTACGTCGAAATATTCTATTTGAAATTTGGTGAATATGAATCTATTTTTCATTGGCTATAACTCTGGTTCTACGAGATCCAGAGACCTAACGCGTACACCATTTTTTTTACTTTTTTATAAGCTATATTTTTGCTAAGAACGTTTTTTTCGACAAAATACTTACTTTTTGAGTTATTTGCGAAAAACCGTCTAAAAATGTGGTTATTTTGTTGAAAAATGAACATATTCACTCGCAAATAGCACAAGTGTTGACTTGGCGAAAAAGCTCTATAGAACAAAAGTTACTTAAAATTAGTCAATTTACCCATTTCCGGATTTATTTTGGACATATATCTTTTCACCCCCAAGAGGGGGTGAAAGTCACCCCCAAGGCAAAAGCACACATCGGCACAATATCACTTATTTTCTTTGACATGTAAGCTATAGGTATGCCAAATTTCATGTCAATCCAAGCGGTTCTTTAAAATTTAGAGCAAAAACCGTGAAAGAATGGACTAGTATATTATATACAACATTCGAAAAATTAAATGTATGGTCTGGTATTTTTGGTTATCGACTGCTGGGACTATGTTTTTTACCTGGCAATTTGACTGGCGAGATGTATTTAAAATCACTGTAAGACGTGACTAACTGTGCCTTCACTCATATTATTGAAAGCGATCGACAATACGATGAAGAGCATTTGATTTTTTAACAGGGGGTGCTCCTCTTATTATGCTTTACTTGTTCGTCAATATTCAAACTAAAATTTTTCACGGTATTTCATTAGGAGGAGAGGCAGTATCGAACTACCTCCTCGGTTGCCATATTTATCTCTTCTGGATTTTTTATAGGGGCACATAAAAAGTAAACTCTATAGAACACTACATGTGTCTTTAAAAGGTTCACGTCAACCAATCTTTCCGCAAATGCTTCAGAATGTGGAAGAAGGTTTCGAGCAAACATTTGTCATTGTATGGCCGATAGAGTCTCATCAATTGCACCATTTGGTAAACTAGGAAATAGGTAATCAGCTAAAAATATTAATTTCAGAATTTACATTTTTTTTCTGTCAAATCAAATGATGTAATGGACCGAGTTTAAAAATTTAAAGACTAGTGGATAGCGAACTGCAAAGACTTTCAAATGATATATTGCTTGACACTCAAGGCAATTAGAAAATATTGGGGTGATTCTTACCACTACCGATAAGCAGTAAAAGTAAAATAATCAAAAATACCGTAAAAACGTGTCCCCCTTATATTAAGCATTGACTTCTCGTCGGGCTATCCTGTATGTCTCAATTTCTAAGTACCTAGTAGAAACTGTATCAACTATATTTACAATCTCTGTTATTAGGTCAACTCGTTCCATTTATATCTTAGATAGTCTTCACTAAATCAAGTGTATTTTCTGTGAAAATAAATGTGTTTCTTAGCATGTAGATTTATTATCCCAATAATTTCTCTTATTTCTGCCTTTTGTAAAAAGTGGGTTCGTCTAAGATCATCGGAGCACAAATCCTTCGTTGATATTTTTTTAGGATAATGTGTTTGTCTATTTTTTTTGCTATTATTACTATGAATAACTTGAGTATTGTATTCAATAAATCTATGTACCTATCGCCAAATTACTGAGATCTTTCCTATGACCCCATTGAGGCGAGTTAGCATAACTACTGACTTGAATTTGTAGTTGTTGCTCACAAGAGATAGCGCCAGTTTTTTTAGTCTGTTTATGAGTTTGTAATTTTCCGGGAAGTTGAGATTTTTGGAAAGCAATAGTAAAAGCGCTCAGAAAATCATAAAAAATAGGTATTAATATGTATTGCCAGTGATAATATATGAAACGAAATCCTGAACACTATCAAAACAAATTATAAACAATAAAAAAGTGCCCAAAGATCAAGTGGGAGATAAATAGTAGAAGTTCTCTTTCAATCTGATCCACTTTACTGTATGGGTCTGTATAAACAAGTATATTCAAATGGGAAATAAGCCACAATTTTACCTAAAAATGATTTTATTAACGTTTCGACGCCCAAGTTGGGTGTCGTTGTCAAAATACAAAATAATACTAAATAAATAAAAATGTTGTTGCTTAGTAAAAAATTCTTCTAATAATTTATTTAATCTGACTCACTTATATCGGCAATTCAGACACGTATTATACATTTTAAAGTAGACGACTTTAAAATGATATTGCCAATATTGATGAGTTGCGTTCCTGGGACGACTTTACTAAAAGATAGTTCATTCGATTACATGAAATCAATCCCAACTCAAGAATATCCGCCACAAAAAATCATAGCATGTAATCTGTCTTTAAAAAGACAACCAAATGCAACGGTGGCACTGAAATTCTCGCGTTAGAGATTCCATAGTAAATCACGAGGGAAAACCAGGAAAAACCTCGTGATACTATCCCGACATCGTAAGTATTTGGGTTTACATTTAGTTTACTCTCAAAACTAATACCAAATTTTGACTTGATATTTTAAATTTTAAATAATACTAAAATACTAAATATGTACTAACTCGATATGTTACTGATTTACTAATTGTGGTATTTTCTTTCTATTGACTTCCTCCTTTAATATGGGTAACCACATCCTACTGCATTCTACCGAGGAATTTGCGACACCATTGGTTTCATTTAGCATAATTAGAGCCGCTTCTTTGATTTTTCTCTTTTTACTATCTGCTTCTTTTAGGACTATACTTGAATCTCTCCACTGAACTCTATGTTCATTATCCCATGCGTGTTGACATATTTGAGATCTATCAAATTCTCTATTTTTTATATAACACTGATGTTCATTTACTCTAACGTCTATTGGTCTTGACGTTTCACCTATATAAAATTGTTCGCATTCACAAGGTATTTTATAAATACAATTCTTTGTTCTTTCTTGTTCATAAAATTTTATAAACATCTGTATAAACATCCAAATCTTTTGGTACGTTTTTAATTTAGACGAGATTTTAGCGCTTATACATAAAATAACTGAAACATATTTACTGAGGAATGGAAAACTTCTATAAAAAACTACGCAGCTGTAAAGTCTCCAAGGTGGCGTAACCATTCGACTTACTAAATATTGATTACACAGGGGAACACAAATGTTGTCTTAAATCTGTGACAGTCTTTCAACTAACTTTTGGTCTCTGAATTAAAAATAACTGCAAATTGTGTGTATCACGTCAAATCTTTCAGATACAGGATGTCCCAAAAATCATGCGAATTGTTTATATAAAGGAAAATAAAGTAAAAACTTACCAAATTTAGTGTTACAAAGAACCTTCTGTAAGTTAAATTATGTTCACACAAATAATTGTTTAATTGGCGAACGTTAATTACATATCGAAACACAAATTTTCACTTATAGCTTTTTCTGGAGTGTTGAATCTGAGGATATTCTCACTTGATGCTTCAAAAATTGTCAGCCATCATATTATGTACATATTTTCTACCTTGATACTATGCCTTCATGACTTTAAATTTTTAAATCTTTGATGGAATTGTTTACCCTAGTAAGCAAGTTTCCACCCACCAGTTTGAAGCTCTCCCAAAAAAATTCTGGGAGAGCTTCGTATAAAAAACAGGCTATTAAAAAAAGTTAATGGACCATAGATAAATTACATGGAACTATTGGCAGCAGAAAAAAAGGTATGCATTATGCCGAAGATCAAGAGGAAAATCTACAACACGATGGGTAGAGGAGGTGGAGATAAATTACAGAAACAAACTTTATACAGTTATTTGTAAAATTCTAGTTGTCCCTTCTCAAATTGTGATATTGTGATCGAATTTTAATTCTGATTCTAAATTCCACAAAATAATTTCATTTACATTATTTAATAATAATTTAAACCTATAGTTTAATAGAATCTACAAAATATCAGTTACACATGTGATGTTTGGTTAAGTTATATTGAAATAAAACATATAGATCATTCATAAATAATCAGCTTCCAAAAATTCATAACATCGCATTAAATTAATTTCGAATTATTTTTTCCAAGTTTGTTTTAGCCAACAATTTGGCCTAGAAACGTCAGAAAAGTTTCAATTTATTGTATCATTATTTTTCGTTGGTTTTCCTTTGCTTATAGTCCTAACGACTTTAAGAGATATACATAGTGGGAAGCGCTCTAGTCTAAGTGGTATGCACAAAAACTAAATTTTTACCGTAATTTCTAAGAGAAAAATGAGGAGATTTGAATTTTTTCGAATTCATCTTTATTTTCTTTAGCGTGTGGCTTATATCACAGAGTATGTTACTAAATTTAAACATGCATTATGGAATATACAAACATATCACGAATCACAAACATATTACGCCTGGATCAATAGTAAGCTGAAAATTTTTTAATAGCTTAACGGTGTCTAGTCGGACAAAATTTGATGTATGGAAACACTGGAACAGGGAAGTTTTAATTGTGGAACAGAATTTTCATCCTCATAAATGTATTAGCAGGTTGATTTTAAGTTTACTCAATAGGAAACTTTATATAATATATGAAAAAATGTTTTTCTGACAAATATGTGGGGCATTTTAATAAGTCCGGCACGTAACATGTCCAATGACAGGAATTATATTGGTGGTAAATAACAGTCTGGTTTTTGCATGAGAGTTTAATAAAAGGGTAACAAATCAAAAATGAATAACCATTTTCAATTTCGTTGCAAAACGAAAACACAGCACAGTAGGGGTGCTGCAAGCACCCCTACCGGTTTCGAATCTTATTAGTCTCTCATCAGGAGGCACATATGCTGCTCTCCCTGATCCAATCAAAACAAACCCCAGCGTGCAGTCCCGGATTGCAACGAACGAAATGGCATAGATGCCCTAGCGGCAACTGCTAGCAAAAAGACTAAGTTTTCACTCTAATGGCATATAAAAAAACATAATGCTATTCTACACCCCACCAGAATGAAAACAATGGGAACCTTCTCTGGTTACACCTCCGAGGCTTCTACAATTTGCAAGCCATACGGATGCTGAGACTAACGAAGATGAGGGAATTCTACAATTTACAATTCACGTCCCATCTGCTTTCGAAATAAGTTTCGAAACCGGTAGGGGTGTTTGCAGCACTCTCTGATTGGACTAGAATATGGTTCGGCTGTGTTTTCGTTTTGCAACGAAATTGAAAATGGTTATTCATTTTTGATTTACATTTACTCTGTGTGGAGTATGAAGGGAACCATTCTCGTTGGCACTTTACCGCGCTGAGCAGATGGGACGTGAATTGTAAATTGTAGAATTCCCTCATCTTCCTTAGTCTCAGCATCCGTATGGTTTGCAAATTGTAGAAGCCTCGGAGGTGTAACCAGAGAAGGTTCCCATTGTTTTCATTCTGGTGGGGTGTAGAATAGCATTATGTTGTTTTATATGCCATTAGAGTGAAAACTTAATCTTTTTGGTAACAAATCAATTTGAAGTTCTGTCCGACAAAATACATGGGACTTTTGGCAGTCTGATGTTCGAAACCTGTAATCTGTTCCACAATTAAAACTTCTCCTGTTCCAGTGTTTCCGTACATCAAAGTTTGTCCGACTAGACACCGTTAAGCTATTATCAAATTTTCAGCTTGTTATTAATAAACTTTTTTTGGTACTCGGGATCCAGGCCTATGTGCCATTTTTTTATATATTCTCTTGACCCTTCGGTTTCCAGTACAAAATCAGTAGGGTCGGCTAGGTGAGTAGGTGTAGGCTCTGAGTGGGCAGTCCTGTATTACAGTACCCCAAACATAGCTGAAAGTGTGAAATTCCCATTGCCTGTGCGAAAAATGAAGTGAGAACGATAGATATTAATTGAAAGGTCAGTGCGAGGTACGTCGTATGACGAATTCGCATAACGTAATGGTTATTTTCACACTTTCAGCTGTTTGGTTAGCGGTATGTGCCTGATCATTTGTCTTGCAGTGCCGCGTTCACAAGAAACGAGGGAAGTTTACCCCATCTGTATATGTAGCCAGTGCATCTTCCACAGTTTGTTCTGATTGGATTAAGGGCTGCCCAAATTTGTAAAACAAAATGGCTGCCTAGGTTTATCTATGAAGTCCGGTAGTAATGCGGATCTGTCTTACTTTCCTATTCTTCTCTCCATCTGACATTTAAGTCAAAATTGGATTGCCTCAGAGGTTAAGTTGATTTCAAAAGAGACGGAAGTCTCTTCTATCCGATGACTGGATCGGAGATAAGGATGTCCTTAAAACTAGAATTTGACGACTATCCATAATTTTGTTGTATTGCGGCGTAGGTTAGGTGGTGCTATGTTACTAAGGGTGGGTAGCCACAATGAAAGGGTGGGCATAATTGCACCTCTTATCATACGCATGGCACGGTTTAGGTGGTTGACCACAAGGCGGGCATGCCTGCTATTTCACCACACCGCACAGTGTTCAAAATTGGTAAAAACGTGATCGAAACTAAATTTGTTTAAACTGTAAAAGTGATCCGGCTGAAAACTTGGAATATTTGAGGTATTATAGCGTATAACGAGTATATTTTATTATAATAGGAGTCATTTTTTTAGTTTTCATCCCCTCATTAGGGGCTGAATTACTTAAAAAATATCATTATACAGGTTGTTTCATTAAGAATATCTTTAATTTTTAGATTCTAGACCTCAAAATATTAGGATTTAACCCAAATCACTTAAATAAAATGTGGCTCGTTACACAGTTACAGGGTGTTTTATTTAACAATTTAATAACTATTTTTGCTCAGAGGTTTAAAACTATTCGACGTATCCTTTTCATACTTGGCAAAAGGTGTGGGTATTGTACACCCTATAAAATTATGTTAAACAAATGTTTCTGGCTATTACCAGAGGCGTACGACAGGGAACAGTGAATGGTTGACCCTTCCCAAATTCTACGCCACTGGCGGAAATACCATTTTAGCAGAATTTTTCGATTCTCCAATACTATCTATGTAAATAATATACACTTCATTCGCAACGATAAAGTCATCAGGTTTCGAGATATTTGAAGTTAAACATGTAACGGTACAGATATTTGATTAATGTATTTTGCCGCTTATTTTTAAACTTCAAATATCTCTATGACCAATGATTTTATCGTTAAGACTGAAGAGTATATTATTCATTATTAGTGATAAAATCATAAGTTTTCGAGATATTTGAAAATTAAACGACACAATACATTATTCAAAATATCTGTGCCGTTACTTTTATTACCGTATGTTATTTATATAGCGAGTATTGGAGAATCGAAAAATTGCGCTAAAATGGCAATTCTGCCAGTGGAGTAGCATTTGGAAAAGGTCAACCACTTACTGTCTTACAGGATTTATCGACGAAAAACATGGCTAGTTGTTAAAGTACCTAACTTTTTTATTTTGTAATATAAGCAAAGTGAGGTTTAATTTCAACATTTTATAGATGCCAGAATATTCCACAGGGTGTTTCGAACTTTTAAAAAAAACACAATATTATTGGTACACCCGGTATGCAATATAATAGCTATTTATAAAACTAATGTACAACATCTTCTATTAAGGATTAACACTACTTCATCAAAAATAAAATCTCTTTTCGCAACCCCAACAAACAACATGTGTTTGACATACATATAAACAATACATACGAGTGCAATTAATTCAGACTAAATGCGCGCAGCGCTCGATGCAAACTTAATGCGCAATTTACTCAGTTGCGCAGTTTTTCGCAGTTTGTCTTATATATTATTTTATTCCTTACATTGCAATCTTTCATTTAGTGAAGGATTTAACGTGGCACAAGATGGCACAATAAACGTAATACGCTGTCAAACATTAATTTTATCAAAAATTGTATAGGTTTTTAGATAGCCGATTATATCAAAAGCAAAATCACCTTTCCGTGAAACTAACTATGGTATTTTAATCTTTAAAGTATGTACTTTTATCTCAAATAATTACTTTTATATTAGCTATCCACATAAATGAAGTAATATTACAAGTAAAAGGCAGCTTGTGAGGTTTTAAATTTGATGTATAAAATTATACTGAATTTTGTACTTTTGACCATTAATAACATCTAGCCCTAACAAACTTAAAAAATCAATTTTTGCCGAGAAGTTGCATCATGAGTAGTACAAACAAACCCCTTAATTTCGGCATTCTCAGATTTATTTTTTTTTGTACTTACGATCACGTTTCCTTCAATTTTGAACACTGTGCACCGGTGCACCATATTCTGCCACGGGAATATCTCAGGACAAGAGCAGAAGATCTTAAGATTGATGCTGTGGACCCTCATGTAGTGCCGCAGAGTTTTTGTATTATACTGTTACCTACATATTTTTAGTTTTGCTCCTGTGTTCGTGCGGTGTTCCCTGAATGTGAGCCTTCTGTCTAGAATAATCCCAAGGTATTTCGGGTATCTATTTTGTTTTGATAGTTTGTTAATAAAATACACTCAAAATTATCTGTTTTTCCAGCCTGTTGTTGGTTGTAATCTCCATTTCTTAAAGTATTTGCTGATGATAGATAGATCATTCCTGAGAGTAATTTCTGTAGTTTCTAAATATTGGTGGCTTGCTGCCAGGCTCCGGTCGTCAGTATATCCAAGATTGGCTTGCAGGCTTGTCAAGAATCTAGAGGCTGAAAAGCAAAGGATTAAGAACAGACCTCTGTGAAAGGCAGTTATTAAGTTTCATCTATGTATTCATCTTATTTCCCATTATTATCTGGAAAGTTCTGTTTGTCAGCATGTTGTCAATAAGGTTAATTACCATTCTGCAAGGGACAATGCCGGCAAGTTTATATATTAATTCGTCTCCAAACAGTATCATATGCTGTTGTTAGATCTATAAAAATTTTTTTGACAACTAGCTTCTATAAAATTGTTAATTTTCCGTATAGCTTCGATGAGGTCGAAAGTCTGCTTGCTGAGTGGAGACATTTTCAAATATCCTGTGACTCATTCTGTTGAGTAGAAGCTTTTCTAATAGTTTATATACCATATTGAGTAGAACTATGGGGCGGTAGTCTTCTGGTTTATCGTTTCGTTTGCCTGGTTTCGGAATTGCAATTATCTTTGTTCGCTTAAGTGATAAAGTAATGTTGCCTGACTGAAGTATATTAGTATAGAACATTGGAAGCCACTGTTTCGTGTATCTTCTCCTTCAAGTGCCATCTCCGTGACAGAGGTCGGCAATCATCATAGCCATTCGGACTTTGGAGACGGCTGCTCTGAAAAGTTCATTTGATGTATATCGGTACTATTCTCAGAGGTTGCGCAACCACGATATTCTGCGTCTCCCTGTGCTTCATTTTACTTGAATCTTTCCCTGCATAATGAGTTGGAGCAATTTGTATCTCCCTCCCCTTGTAATATGTCCGAGTTATTCCAATTTTCTCGTTTTGATTTTATTTAAGACCTCCATTTCTTTATTCATCTTTCTTAGAACCTCTTTGTTTGTGACGTGTTATGTTCATGATATTTTCAGAATTCTTCCATACACCCACAACTCAAATGATTCCAGTTTTTTCATTGATGCCGTATTCAAGGTCCAAGCTTACACTCCGTAAAACAAAGTCGAGAAAAACGTAGCACCCAGCCAACCTTAATCTTACTTCAGATATCTTATGCAGAGCACTTTTTTCATTTGGTTAAAATTCCCTCTAGCCTTTTCTATTCTAATTTTAATCTCCTGGAAGTAAACATTTGTGGAGTTTATCATTGTTCCAAGATATGCATATTGATCTACTCGTTCGACATTAGTTCTGTTTATGAGAAAATTCTCGTTATTTCTTTGCGTTTTAATATTCTCATAAATTTTGTTTTCTTGATGTTCATTGTTAGACCGTATTCTTGGCTATACATCGCTATTCTGTTCATTAGTCTCTGAAAATCTTCACTATTGTCGGCTAAGATGGCAGTGTCATCCGCATATCTAATGTTGTAAATGGCAACTCCGTTCACTTTTATTCCAGCTGTTTCACCCTGAAGAGGAACCTTTAGGATCTGTTCCGAGATCAGTTGGTCATTAAAAAGAACTGGCGACAATACGCACCTCTGTTTCGTGTATGCACCAATGTATATCAGGAAATCAGCTATCGTTACTTCGAATACTTAGTAGGAATAAAAAGAAACTTATTTTTTTAATTCTTGAAAATTTAATTTGTACGTAAAAAAAGGTTAAAACAATTCTTTATCTTGTTTTGCTTTTTAACAATTTTCTAAAAGCATTGCATATTTTATACACTGTTTTGGATTTTAGTTTTCCATTAATATCAAATTGGTACCTTTGAGTTTGACGGTATAGAAATTGTTAGTAAACTACAATGGAAGTAATGGAAAGTAAACTACATCGGAATTTGAATAATAAATCAATAAAAATTGATCACAAATGTCCTTGTTGGATGACAAAATCCAGACATATGATTTGTTTATTGTCTGTGAATTCGTAGCGAAACAACCGTTTAGAGTTTAGGGAACTGTAATAATTTATTATAAATGTGACTACAATTACTTTTTTATTTTGCAGACTGGTCGCATCAACTTTTAGGGCTATTATGCGCATTAAAATACGTTTAGAGTAATAGATAATTATTACAATACATTCAGAAATAACAATAAAACATACAATATACACTAAAAACTAATTGAGACATGTACAGAAACAGGTACAACGAACGAATTTCGTGATATATACCACTTGGAACAGAAAGTAAAAAAGATATAGAAAACAATTAGAAGTCCTAGATCCTAAAATCTAATGACTTCTACCATTGGAGCCAACTTTCTGGTGACAACCCAAATCCGTGCTTTCTGCAATTTACAAAGCAAACCGACGATAAATAAAGCAGACGAAAAGGACTCTACAATATGCAGTCACCTCCCGTTAATTTCGTGGCTGGCGTGGATATGTCGACATGTCTAAAAACACAGTTTTTCAGGGCATTGATTTTAATTTTTGACAGTTAGGTGTAAAAAAGATTATTACCTTTTTTTTAGTTTAGTGTCGTAAATATAAGTAATTTTAGTCGATTTTTCCAAATTTGGAAAAAAGTGGAATTTCCTTTGGTTATTTTTATAGAAATCAGACTTGTCACATTGTTCACCTAGTACTTGTCAACTTATTCACCATAAGCAACTTACTCTGAATCAAATAAATCTAATGAAATAGAGTAAGTTTACAGCCAAATAAAACATGCCCTTCGGTTTGAAATGTTTTTTCAGACACTAACAGGAACTAAACATTAAATATGTTGTAATTAAAATAAAAAAAGAGTCTCCGTTGTCAAATACAAATAAAATTAAAAACAATAATCGTTTTTGTTATTATTCAATGCTCTCTTCATCTGCATTGTCATTATCGACATCATGTGGATCTCTTTCGTCAATATCGGGATCTGTTGATTTGGTTTCAGTTGTTTTAATATTTGAATAGAAATCGTGGAACAAAGGATCTATATGATGCAAAATATCCAGAAGATTTTTTTCTTTTCTTTGCTTATTGGTAAAGGTTCTTTCGTTATTACGTTTAAGGGAAAGGAGTGTGTAGGTTTTCCTCTTTTTTGAAAGTAAGACAATTATAGGGGGTATTATCTTCGATATTATCTTTAAAATAAATTTCGCCAACGGATTTTTTTAAATTGCAGCCATTTAACTGGTTGCCATAAAAACTTATCTCCAGTAACATCCTTTTTTCTAATTGTGAAAGGTCCTTCTTTTAAGCCAAGCTCAGCAAAGTTATAAAAATCGTTTAAACTCATATGAACAACTTTAAATGGGTTTTTTATCTTGCATGATCTAACCACTTGAATACAATCATGAAGATGGTTAATTTTCATTTGTGTGTTTTTTTTTTTAGTTTGCTCAATAAGAGCGTGATCAGAGTCACATTTAATGTGACTATGACCACTAAGGAGAAATTTGTGATTAATAATTGCCATCATTGCCACGATGTTATTTTTATTCTGCCCACCGCAAGTATCTGAAAAGAATGTAATTTCTTTGACAACTGGTAGAAGATAATTTAAATAAAAATGCCAAAGACAGCATGTGATTTGATTTGCACCACATGCTCCAATTGTCTCATCCCACATGTAACACATAGCTTCATCCGTTGTAAGTCGTGAGCCGTTAAATTGAAGGTCCAAAGCTGCCTCTTGTAAAAGGCAATTGAGGTTTGTAAAAGTTGTGTGGGTAGACACTGTTGGAAGTCAAACGGACAAGCCCGAAACGAGGAATCTTCTTGAGCTCTTGCTTTACTCGCGCGTTTTGCAGAATTTGCCTTTTTAGTCTGCAAATGATGCTCAGCTAATTGAATTTTTAAATCTCAATTTTCCTCAGCTAACTTCATCTGCATCGTTATCATATCACACGTATGACACGTGTCTCTTGATGGTTTTTTAAAAGACAGTTTTAAGTCGTGAAAACAATTTGAGTACAGTTTTAAAGAAACCAGCTGTAAGCATGTTTCTTTACACAGTCAAACCCGCTTAATGGAATAGCCTTCGTGCCAAGCAAAAGTATTCTTATAACCGAGATATTCTAATAACTGATCATTTGTGGCTAGTAGAAACGTTTTGGGACCGTAAATTTCTATTCCTTTAAGCCTATATTCTTTTTCTTATAGTGCCTATTCGTTTCGAATAATGGAGATCATTCTAGCTATAATTATTTTATTAACTGATGCTTTAAATAGATTAGTTGTTGTTGTGGAGAACCATTTCCTCAGGTTCTTTAACCACGATATTCTTCTTCTCCCAATTCCTCGCTTTCCAATTACTTTACCTTGAAGGATTACCTTCAGTAATCTGTATTTACTGCCGTTTCTTATTATGTGTCCGAAATATTCTAACTTTCTCCTTTTAATGGTATACATCACCTCTCTTTCTTTGCCCACTCTTCGTAATACGGTCTCGTTGGTTTTCTTGTCCGTCTATGATATCCTTAGGATTCGCCAGTATAGCCACATCTGGAAGGTTCAAGTTTTTTCTCCATTGCTTCAGTGAGTGTCCAGGATTCAACTCCGTAATACAATATTGAGAAGATATAACATCGTAGGAGCCTTATTTTTTCTCCAGATTAAGGTTGTGGCTTTTAAAGAGTTTGGCCATGTTATTGAATGCACTCCTAACCTTCTCTATTCTACATTTTCTTTCTTATGAGTGATCCCGTTGTTCGTTTACTATTGTTCCAAGATAGTTATACTGTTTTACTCAGTCCACTGGTGTATTATTGATAAGTAGCTGGGCGTCTCTAATTTTATTTTTTCTGATGATCATAAATTAGTTTTTGACATATTTACTTGAAGTCCAAATCTTTCACTGACTTCATTTACTTTGTTTATTAGTTGCTGTAAACTGTTTAAACTGGCTGCAAAAATAACGGTGTCGTCTGCATAGCGGATGTTGTTTAGCCTATATTCAATTAAAGCCTATATTCAATTAATGCTCTAACCATAAAATACGACATACATTTTCCACTAAGAATAAGATTTTCCACTTGCAGAAATTCCTCATCATCACTTGGTACACAACCTTCTTTGGCATTTGTGTGAAATTCTGTTAAAAATTGTACCCGCTTCGCCATCGTAGCAGAGGTAACTGATGTTATCAACAATAACATGTGTGATTAACTGAACAACTGAACAGCAGCAAACAGAAAACCGTTTAACTGTATGTACATCACGTGACCCACGCATCCCAATATTGAAGGCGGGAAATGTACAAATCGTGCATCTCATTTTATCAATTTAAGATCATATTGTACACAAAACGACAAGTCAAGATATCAAAATACATAATAGTCAGAAAAGGGACGTCAAGTTTCACATAACTAGTTATCAATTTATTATTACAAAAAGAGGAGCCAGTAATAACTGGATAAGTCGAGGTGTCACATTAGATATAGTCGCAATATAACAAGCGTAACATCACAAAATGAGTTATAAAAATTCGTAAAGGAATCTAAAGTAAAGATTTATGTCAATAACTCGACTTGTCAAATTTAAATTTTGTTTTTTGTCAATTTGATATCTTTAGATATTAGATATTTCGCGGCTTTCAAAGAGTTGCCAGTATATTCACAATGAGTTTAAACGTTATTAATGTGATTTCTTAAGATATTCACTTATTAACCGCATAAAATCATTAACAAACAATCTGTTGTAATAAATATCAAAAAATTGCAATTTTTCGACTTGTAAAGTTATTCACGCCAGCCACGGAATTTATCTAGGTAGAATTCCATCGAATGTTGGTTCCGTATATGTACTCAGAATATGAATTAAAAGAAAATTAACGACAGTTTATATATCATTATATGTATTTCAAAAAGGGATATGATCTATGCGCTAATAAGTTTTATATTTATAAAATACAATATTTTTGTTAATTGCTGAAAACATGAATCATATTACCCGGAATAGCCACTTTACACGATGCAAGTAATTGCGAAATTTATTGCACAAGTTCTTGCAGCAAGAACTTCTGCAATAAGTTGCAACTAGCTTTCTGCAATAACGTGATTACACGGTGCAAGTAATTGCATAAACTGACATGAAATAGACAGAAACTTTGACATACTTACTATAAATTTTAGGTTATGTTGTTTTTATAAATTAAAAACGTAATTTTTTGAGTACAGTTATCAGATATTAAATTAGAAATGTTAGATTATAATTTGAGAAAATTATAATATGTATTATGTATAACAAAATCAATCAATACCTAATGCAAGTATACCTATAATACATTATTCATTTACAAAAGGAAACAAGTTGTTAGAAAAGAAATAAAAATAGAATATAGTTTCTTTAATCCCTATGTTGCATAATTAAAGCTATCCACCAGAATAATGTTATTTGTGATTGGTAAAAAGTTCCTCTAGTTTTATCAAAAACTGTTTAGTTTGAAATTTAGGATGACAGAATGTCAAAACAAACACTGTAGCCTTAAAAGTTACTAAAAATATAACCAAATTGCAGAAAAAATTGCATGAAAAATAGGACATGTTCTATTTAGCTGCAACTTCTTGCAGCAAGAAGTTGTTGCAAGAAATTGCAGCTTTTCTGTGCAATTTTCGTGTGACACGATGCAATTTCTATTGCTGCAAGAAATTGTGCAATTAATTGCGCAATTAGTTGCATCGTGTAAAGTGGCTATAAAGGATATAACTGGTTGTCTACACTAGAGGGGAATGTCTAAAAATTCTTAGCGAAAATATTATACTGTTACATAAACTTGTTTTTTCTACAGACGCCTTAAAAATGCAATAATACAGTTTAAATTAAATTTTAAAAAACCTTTTTCAAATTACGCAAGTTGTACTATTAATATTAATGTTAATAAATGAAATACCTATAAATATTTTGACGTTTATTTTCAAAATTTTACATTTTACTTTTAACTGCAGTGCCTTAAAATTTTTAAAGCATCAAGTGCTATAAAGTAATCTTTTTAAGGCTTGTATAGAGTGCTAAAAATTGCATTTTTAACACGTTTGTAGAAAAAACTATTTATTGTACAAGATAAAAATATTTTTCTACAAACGTGTTAAAAATGCAATTTCTAGCTCTCCATAGGAGCCTTAAAATGTCACTTTAAAGCACTGGGTGCTTTAAAGTTTTTAAGGCACTCTAGTTAAAAGTGAAATGTCACATTTTGAAAGCAAACGTCAAAATATTTATATTTCATTTAGGGCCGGTTGTTCGAACGCTAATCAACAATGATCATTATCAAATAATTAATTACTGTCAATGTCAATTGTTAAAACATAATTACAATTCTGAGACTATAATCAATTAAAATAACAATAATTATTAACATAAATAATAATAAATCTCATAATTGTAAATAATTATGTTTTCAGCAACCCAAACAAAGTTGACATTGACAGTTTTGGTGACAGTAATTAAATATTTAATAATGATCATTGTTGATTAGCGTTCGAACAACCGGCCCTAATTAACATTAATGTTAATAGTACAATTTGCGCAATTTGAAAAATGAATTTCTTGCACTGCAGTTTTACCATTTTCCATGATTAAGTCGGAATGAGTAGAAATAGCTGAATTTCCAGTCGAAGTTGAGGCCACAATATCTTCGGATGTTGGTGATGTTCGCTCTACCCGTAGCAGTTTTTGGGCAATCAAATTCTTATTTCTTAAAGAATCCTCCATTTGAAAGATTCTTCAAAACTTCCGTCAACAATTAAGTCAACAATGGTTGCTAAGGTCCGTAGTATACGATGCAATTTAAAACTATCTCCTTCCAATGTATTAACGGTTTTTTAAAAGGTTTTTTAAAATTTAATTTAAACTGTATTATTGCATTTTTAACATGTTTGTAGAAAAAATATTGTATAATATACGTGTTAAAAGTACATTTTTTAGGCACTCATGTGAAATGCAGAATTCGCTTCGCTCATTCTGCAAACCTTTACATGCGTGCCTTAAAATTGTACTTTTAACACTTATATCATAAATAACTATTTTTACAAACGTGTTAAAAATGCAATTTATCTACTCTATGTCATATTATGTATAAGTTTTTACCACTGGATAAGGAAATGAGTCAATACTCGCAATCTTATATTTTGTATGTTATTTATTAGTTGTTACAATCATGGGGCAACCGGTTTCGAAGCTTACATTTTATGCTTCATCTTCAGGCCCAGTACATATATAGTCTTCAAATATACAAACTAGCTAAAATTAACAAAAAGACAAAATGTACATACATATAAAACATAAAAACAACTATGTCTAGGTTGTGAATAAAAACATACAATAAAGCAAACCAACTGTGGAGTATTGAACTTATTGTTCCATAATGTGTATATTGGGACTTTCTGCTATTGGGAGTGACCAGTTTGATGGAAATTGCTTGGTATATAGTTTAATATAATATACTACCATCAATCCTTAAGTGTTTAAGGGTTGATGGAGTCTAAACAAGAGAGTATATATGATCAAAATACACATAAAGTTTTTGTAACAGGTATGTACTTACATATCAGTATTTGGAACTATTCTACACAGCCAAAGATATTTACGGAAGTCACCAGCCCCATCAAAAAGCAGACTAGTTTAATTTTTGAATCTTGTGTTGCAAATGATGGATCTTTTTGTAGCTACAGTAGGTGTTTTGTCTCACAACTTTTTTCAATGCAGTTGTTTTTACTATGTGTATAATATTTTTATATTACTCAAGAGTGATGTCCCAGAAAAAATGTTGAGACAAAAAACCAACTGTAGCTATAAAAAGATCCATCATTTGTAACACAAGATTCAAAAATTAAACTAGTCTGCTTTTTGATGGGGCTGGTGACTTCCGTAAATATCTTTGGCTGTAGAACAGTTCCAAATATTAATATGTAAGTACATACCTGTTACAAAAAACTTTATGTATATTTTGATCATTTATACCCTCTTGCCTAGACTCCATCAACCCTTAAAGACTTAAGGATTGATGGTAGTATATATTAAATTATACACCAAGCAATTTTCATCAGACTGGTCACTCCCAATAGCAGAAAGTCCCAATATCCACTCTATGGAACACTAAGTTCAATACTCCACAGTTGGTTTGCTTTATTGTATGTTTTTAGTCACAACCTAGACATAGCTGTTTTTATGTTTTTTATGTATGTACATTTTGTCTTTTTGTTAATTTTAGCTAGTAGTTTATAAATGTGAAGTCTATATGTACTGGGCCTGAAGATGAAGCATAAAATGTAAGCTTCGAAACCGGTTGCCCCATAATTGTAACAACTAATAAGTAACATACAAACTATAAGATTGCGAGTATTGACTTGACCCATTTCCTTATCCAGTGATATAATGGACTCGCATTGGCAACCCTTTCATCATTTATAAGTTTTTAGCTTGTGAAAACTGTCATTATAGATAGCAGTGCGTGAAGGATTTAAAGTGTGCGTGAAGTAACAATGTATTTTAAATGGGATTTATTTTTCGCACTGTTTTTAACTTTCGCGTTGTCATGGTGACAATCCTTAACTTTCGCGTTGTCATGGTGATGACAAACAATATGAGTAATGAATTACAACAAAAGTTTTGACAGTTTTGTGGTTTCAAAGTAGTTAGAATTTTTAAATGTCAAAGTTCTAAAAATTGTAGAATAGAAATGAATTCCAGTGACGAAGAGTTACAGCTTTTTTTATTTGTTTATAGTAGATAAAATATTGTATAGAACTGTGCGTGAAGTAGTCCTGTCGCCAGGGGGGGTACAACGGCCTCGTTAATTCAGATGGACTTACCCAAATTTTTTTTATGTATTTTGACCCGTAGAACACGAATTTTTTGGGTAACAGTTGATCCGGATGTCGATAAGATTGTTATAGACCAAGAACTTGAGGAATCAAATAACAGCGATTTTTGGCAAAACAAAACAATATTTTGTATTTTTTGGGTCATTTTAAGCAAAAAATATTTCTACAAGTTTTTTAGTAGGATGCACAGTTTTCGAGATAAACGCGGTTGAACTTTCAAAAAATCGAAAAACTGCAATTTTTAAACCCGAATAACTTTTGATTAAAAAATAAAATAGCAATTCTGCTTAGCGCCTTTGAAAGTTCAAGTCAAATTATGTCGGTTTTGATTATTTGCATTGCTAAAAATTTATTGTGTTATTGCTAAACAAAGCTACAAACAACTAGTGCGTGAGTGATGTTTCTATGATTTCTCATTTAAAATCGAACGAGTAGGTAGAATAGGTACTAGTGCAATCAAGACTATTTCTACGTTACATGCGTTAAAACGCATGTAAAAGCACGGGAAACCCTACGTGTTTATAGCTTTGTTAAACAATAAAAAAATAAATTTTTACCAATGCAAATAATCAAAACCGATATAATTTGACTTAAACTTTCAAATGCGGTAAGCAGACTTGCTATTTTATTTTTTAATCAAAAGTTATTCGGGTTCAAAAATTGCAATTTTTCGATTTTTTTAAAGTTCAACCGCGTTTATCTCGAAAACTGTGCATCCTACGAAAAAACTTGTAGAAATATTTTTTACTTAAAATGGCCCAAAAAATACAAAATATTGTTTTGTTTTGCCAAAAATCGCTGTTATTTGATTCCTCAAGTTCTTGGTCTATAACAATCTTATCGACATCCGGATCAACTGTTACCCAAAAAATTCGTGTTCTACGGGTCAAAATACATAAAAAAAACTTGAGTAAGTCCATCTGAATTAACGAGGCCGTTGTACCCCCCCTGGCGACAGGACTAAAGTGCTTTTTGCGAACTTACGCGATTTATAGCACTCGCTCCGTTGTCGCTCGTTGCTTTAAATATCGCGTGCGTTCGCAAAAAGCGTACTTAACGAAATGTTTCATAAATAACTATTTTAGCACTCCATAGGAGCCTTAAAAATATCACTTTAAAGCACTGGGTGCTTTAAAATTTTTAAGGCACTGCAGTTAAAAGTGAAATTTCAAATTTTGAAAGCAAACGTCAAAATATTTATATTTCATTTATTAACATTAATTTTAATAGTACAATTTACGCAATTTGAAAAAGGATTTTCAAAACAACTTTTAAAATTTAATTTAAACTGTATTATTGCAATTTTAACACGTTTGTAGAAAACATATTTTATGATTTACGTTTTAAAAGTACATTTTTAAGGCACTCATGTGAATTGCAGAATTCGCTTCGCCCATTCTGCAAACCTTCATATGCGTGCCTTAAAATTGTACTTGTAACACATATCATAAATAATTATTTGAGGAAATAAATTCCACAAAATTGTGTGAGTGTAGTATACATTCCCACAATTTAAACAATTCTTCTATTTTCAATAAAATAGTAAGTTTATTTGAGCTGTTAATAGTGTGAGTTACGAATATTTGCCTTGTATGTTTCCTACTCTGAATCTGTCAAAATGTGTCTGAGTTAAGCGAACGGAGTTTAACATACAACACAGTACCATGCTCTGCTTTTACACAATTTAACACTTCACCCTATCTCAACTAAAATGGTTTTCTCCGTTTGTCTCTTCTTTCTAACCAAGTACTATCGAGAAAATGGATGGCCTCGATGTTTACGTGACGATGGAGTACTTTTGAAACTGTATTTTTGTGGCATGTCTAAGTTAAATATTACATTCATATGGGATTAAGTCACAATCGTGACCACAATTGATTGTAATAAAAATTATATTTTATATTTGTTTTTGACTTTTGATTTCTTAAATCCATTTCGAAAACGGTTTCTCAAACTAAACTGTGGCTGAATAATATATCAATATAAGATTTAGCTATGCAGTTGTTTTTCATGACTAACTGCCATCCTTTTTGATAACTTTATCCATATGTTCCATCTCAAACTCATTGTGAAGGTCGACATTGCTCATGCACCAAGGAGCATCAACAATGTTCGATAATACTATATTCTGAAATCTTTGGATTATATGGGCACTCCTTGAATTGGTACAGCCTCAACATTGGCAACAATAAGTCCATACTAGTCACTCTAGGTATATATTTGTATAATAGTTATTTGCTATGCATGACCGATGTTGAATTTCTTCCCACCAGCCAATAAATTTTCTTTTAACGGGTTCCTAGTTCGTCTTTTTTCTTTTTAATATGCACTTTCCAGCGGAGTATATGCATTAACTGTGATAACCAAGCGTTTTGCTGAATATGAAGATGATATTTGGACATCATTTATTATTCTAATTGGAATATTTTGATTTGCTTTTAATTGTCTTACCGTTAGATAATTATTATTGATTTAGATTAATTTAATTTGATTTAACATTTTTTAGTCCAATTATGGATTTTATTTATTGAAAACTGTAACTTTTTTGTTGCTTCTTCGCTGCCAATTTCTACTACTGGGATCGCAGTATCATCTGGCAATATGACTATAAAACTATTTTGTATTTTAGGTATGTCACATGTGTAGGTATAACAGGTAGAAAACCAGATCTAATACGCTTCCTCGAGGAACCCTTGCTTTAATTTTTTAAATCTGTGTACAGACCTTTTTGCTTAACTTTAAAATATCTGTCAGGTAGAAGCGAAACATGGACTCTACATCAACGAAAAATTAATAAACTGCTAGTATTTAAAACGAAGGTTCTCAGAATGATACTCGGCCCTCAAAGAGATGAAGTGCCAGAAGAGTGGAGAAGGCGCCGCAATGCTGAATTGGTGACTCATCATGGACAAGATGGGCATGTCATGTGGTAAGATCAGAGGAAGACAGAGTGTTAAAGACAGTATTTCTTGAGAGACCAGACGGTAGAAATCAGTAGGCCGTCCCAGAAAAAGATGTAAGGATGATGTTGAAGTCAATTTATCTAGGATTGGAGTACAAAAACGGAAAGTGGAAACGCAGGATCGTAGAAGATAGATGGCTAAAGTGGATGCAGCGAACACTCACTCCGAGTTGTAAAGCCAGTTAAAAAGAAGAAAAAGGATGATGGGGCAGTTTTTGGAGGATAGTGAATGAGAAAAGGAATGGCAGTATAATAGACCCATACACAGTCTCTTTATAGACTTTCGACAGGCATATGACAGCGTAGAAAAAAGCCAAGTATGGAATGCCATGGTGGAGTTCTTAATACCAAAGAAACTCATTCGAATGATTAAAGTCTGTATGGAGGGTGGAATATTAAAAGTAGGTGTAAAGAATATACTGCCTGAGAGCTTCGAAATCAACAGTGGACTCAAACAGGGTGACGCGTTATCTCCACTACTTTTTAACCTTGTATTAGAGAAAGCCATGAGGTCGGCCGGAATAAAAACAGAACTGCTATCGGTTCAAGTTCCCAAGTTATTACTAGCTTACGCATATGACATTGATCTCTTTGGAAACTCCATCCTATCCACAAAAGCCATTTTCAAAAAGCAGCAAGCTAAGTAGGGCTGAGAATTAATGAAGAGAAGACGAAATATATGTGTATAAATAGAACGACACGAAGAGACAGGATAGGACAAAATATGACGGTCAACATTCAATTTCGAAATAGTAAAACGTTTTAAGTATCTGGGGGCCGTAATCACAGCTGACAACGATGTTACTGAAGAAATAAAAGACAGAATCCAATCAGCAAATCGCTGTCTATTCGCGCTGGATAAGCATATGAAATTAAAAAATCTTACAAGAAGTTCCAAGGTCAAAATCTATAAATCCATCGTCAGACCTTTACTAACATATGGTTGCGAAACGTGGACCATGACCAAATCAAACGAAGAAAAGCTCAGACGTTTTGAACGAAAAATATTTAGAAAAATTTTCGGACCTCACCACGACATTAACACAAACCATTATAGGGTTAGAACCAACTTCGAATTAAAAGAACTCTACAATGACACCGATATTGTCCAAGCAATTAAACCACAGCGACTAAGATGGGCAGGCCACGTGCACAGACTTCATTACAGAGACTTGTAAGACTGGTATTGGAGGAGATTCCTACAGGCAACAGACCACTCGGGCGTCCCAAAATGCGATGGAGAGATAACGTCCAAGCAGATCTCCAAAAAATGAACATCCCATTTGACCCTAGCTTGATGGAAGACCGAACAAATTGGAAGAAAGTTATACAGTCAGTCAGGACCCACCCAGGGCTGTAGCGCTACGTGATGATGATGAATGTACCAATCAGCAGCAATTAATTAGCAATAACATATGCTGCCAAGGTGATCCCTGTAGCCCTTTTTCTTTTATATTTCACTAATGATTTATATTTTGACAACGACGTCCGATGTGGAAGTCGAAACGTTGACAAAATTATTTTTTTAAGTTAAATTGTGGTTTATTTCCCAATTAGAATAGCTAATTACAAAAAATGCCACAAGAAAATAGCTTCAGAACAATGTCCTTTTCCTTCTCGAGATATAGTTATGGCGCTGCTGCTAGATTTAACCTTAAAGTTAGCAATCCCTTTTCTCAAAATCGGCTACAGCAATATTTTTTTTTAACAATTTTTTTGTTTGTTTTGTGTTTTATTGGCACTGATTATCACAACCAACTGGCCAGTCAATTTCATAATGATATTTACTTATCACTAACTCAGGGTAGTAATATGTAGTGTGTGTGTTGAGTAAGTGTCTTGTTACTTTGCAAAGTCGACGTCATTGTCTTTGCAAAGAGACTCTAATTGTATCTGAAAGTCTGAGGTCCCTCCGATGAGTACCGATTTTTCAATAATAAATTAGCAATAAATTATGGTCTCGGTCTGAATTCGGCTTTATAAATTGGATATGCTAACTTTGACGACATAAAAAATTTAAAGTTTACGTCGAAACTTTTGACAGCCATTTTACTCTAAAAAATAATAATTTATATAAATTTCATAATCTTATTCGCTTACTTATCATTCTGTTTAAAATCCGAAGCACTACTTGCGGTTATTATCTCTTTGCACATTATACCTTCAAAGAGGTATAATAAAAGTAAAACTCACCATAATCCGAGTACTAACTCACTTTCTCTGACAAGCCAACAAATTCCCTCGTTAAAAATACGTGACCCGTTTGCCGAAACTCCTCGCACACTTATAAATCTTCTAAGAATGAACTGACGGGCTTTTCTCCTTGATATAAAGTTGCTCCACGGGAATAGAGTGAAGGACTTGGCAAAACGCAAGTTGCCACCATGATTGACAAATTAAAGTTTATAGGGTTGGAGTTTTAATTAACGGAGTTGAATAAACCCAAGAATATGCACCTGGCAATTGGGGAGGAGTTGGAGAGGGCTTAATAAGGAGGGATTCGACTTGCTTCGGTAAAGTGATAAATTAGAATATAAAATAAAGGAGTTTAAGGAGTTGTCTCGACAACAAAGTGGAAAGATTAGTATCTATGTACCTATAAAAATAGGTTTTTTTTCCTCTTGATATAAAGTTGCTCCACGGGAATAGAGTGAAAGAACCGCAAGTTGCCAACATGATTGACAAATTAAAGTTTGTAGGGGTGGAGTTTTCATTAACAGAGTTGAATAAACCCAAGGATATGCACCTGGCAATTGGGGTGGAGTAGGGGAGGGCTTAAGACGGAGGGATTCGACTTGCTTCGGTATTAGATTATGGTATTTTTCGGTAGCGATAAATTAGAATATTAAATAAAGGAGTTCGGGGAATGGTTTCGGCAACAAAGTAAAAAAATTAGTATTCTTTTTCTCATAGACATCTTTTAGTGCGTCACAGTTTTTCGATTTCTTTCTAATGCACTAAATTGTATGTGACAGAAAAAGAAGGCACGTCCGTGATTACAGACATTTATAACATTTATTCTAGTTGCCGTTAGATGTCTATTTACGAATTATGTAATATCTACGAATATAATATGTACAGTTATTTATAAGACTATACAAATCAAAGAAAATACCATTTTATAAATTCAAATAAATACAATTGATTTGTTTTTACGCCAAATTGCAAATGAAATTTCACAACTGTCAGATTGAACTAAAATGCCATATTAGAATAAATGTTATAAATGTGTATTATCACGAACTTAATTTTTTTTTCTATCATTTCTTACGCACTGAAAAATGTCTATGAAAAGGACTATATCTGTCTACCTAGAAAAATAGGATCTTTTCCTCCTTAATATAAAGTTTCTCTTTGGGAACAGAGTCTGAAGGAATTGGCAAAACGCAAGTTGCCACCATGCTCGACAAACTATAGTTTATAAGATTGGAGTTTTAATTAAACAGAGTTGAATAATTTTGAGAATATGCACATGCCAATTGGGGAGGAGTTAGGGAGGGTTTAATAATATTATTCGACTCACTTCGGGAAAGTGATAAATTAGAATATTAAATAAAGGAGTTTTGGGAGTTGTTTCGATAATAAAGTAAAAATATTGGTAACTACGTACCTATAAAAATAGGTTTTTTTCTCCATGATATGAAGTTGCTTCACGAGAATAGTGTTAAGGGCTTGACAAAACGCAAGTTGCCACCAAGATTGAGAAATTAAAGATTATAGGATTGGAGTTTTAATTAACAGACTTGAATGAACTCAAGGATCTGCACCTCGCAATTAAGGTATAGTTGAGGTGGGCTTAATAAATTGATTATGCTTGCTGCAGTAAAGTGATAAATTAGAATATTAAATTATGGAGTTTGGGGAGTAGTTTCGGGCACAACGTAAAAATATTAGAATCTGTATACTGACAAAAATAGGTTTTTTCTACAACCACTATTCAAAGTGCACTTTTCTGCACGGTTTTATGTTAGCAAACTTGATATTTTCTCACAGTATAAGATATTTGACATTAGTGTGCAGAAAAGTGACGTTTCTGTGCCGCAAAGTGACGTTTCTGTGCCGCAAAGTTCTTTTCTGCACAGTTGACTACCTCATTCTGAGTAACGTTATATTCTGTTTACATCCGTGGACTACCGCATTCTGAGTAACGTTATATTCTGTTTACATCCGTGGTTAAACTTTAGACAAATATATAACCTATAAGACAATTATTATATTTAACTATAGCATAGAAACTAAATTATGGATGTTACAACTGTTTTATTTTACAATTTTATTCTTATTAAACATTTTATAATTATCAAATAACCAATAAGGATTTAGCAACCTGTGCAAGAGACGTCGAATGAAGTAGGTTTTGTGTAAATCCGTGACTGCATAGATATAATGTCAATAATGTGTAATAATTGTTTAAATTTAAACAAATTAAGGCAGTGCATTAATTTTTTAACTGATTTCTGTGCAATTTATTTAGGTATAAGGAATTTAAATTGATTAGTAGGTATTAATTAAATACAGTTTAAAATTTATCACATAGGTACCTATTATAATTAATCGTCGTTTGGAAATTGTGATTTTTATTTTTAGGAAAAACTGTGCTTGTAGAAAAAGTATAGTGTGAAACACGTGCAGAAAGGTAATTTCTCACTCGTTTGAATTGCGGCACTCGCTTGCGCTCGTACCGCAACTTTTCAAACTCGTGAGAAATTAGTACCTTTCTGCACTTGTTGCACAATATACTATTTCCCCTTCATATAAAGTTGCTTAACGGAAATAGAGTGAAGGACTTGGCAAAACGCAAGTGTGTAACGGTTCACGTTACGAAATTAGTTCTTTAAATATTTTTATAATCATTTTCTCTTTATCTATTAATTAATTCCTCTAGTGTTCCCGTAATTAACTATTTCTAATTATTATCTTTTATATTTAAAATTCCTTGCAACGATGTCACACCTAATTATAAATTGATATCACTGATGGAACTTACTATACAGAGTGAGGCAGATAACTGGCCTATTAGAAATATCTCGAGAACTAAAGGCAACAGAATCATGAAAATTGGAATACAGGCGTTTTGAAGGATGATCTATTAAATAAAAATATTTTCATCTCTTTGCAACTTCCGGTTATACCGGAAGTTGCTTATAACTTCGTTTTTTTAAATGGGACACCCTGTATATTTTTACATTTTTGGATTCTCTTCGATGTCTTCTTTGTTAAAATATGAGGATTTGTAATGTTATACAGGGTATTTTAAAAGATAATTACGTTTTTTTATTAATTTCGTAGCAACGTTCACACCCTGTAGAATTGTAGTAGTTTGTCAACTAAAACTCTACTTACTATATAACTATATAACTATATTACTATATAATATAGTCTACTATTGTTAAAAATCATTAGTATAGCTAAAGTTTTAATTTTAGTATACAGGGTTGGTCGAAACTCGGAATGAGTATTTTCTGAGTTTTCTTAAATGGAACACCCTGTATTTTAGTATTGTAATGAAATGATATTTTATGGTACTTTTTAATTTTTTAAGCATTCCCTATACCTAACTGCTTTAATTTGTGCTTAATTGTTAGTCGCACCAACAATCTTAACTACGTAGGTATTTTGATAGCTAAACCATTATTGGTAATTTTAAGGATCAGTCTGGATTAATATGTATTTATTTCTGAAAAATTATTTGTAATTGAATATTTTCACGGCCAACCTAATAAAATTTTACGTATTTTTTGTTGCAATTAATGTTTAGCTTTAATCACCAATAACTCACAAATTAAAGCAGTTAGGTATAGGGAATACTTATAAAATAAAAAAGATCTATGAAATACCATTTCATTACAATACTAAAATACAGGGTGTTCCATTTAAGAAAACTCAGAAAATATTCATTCCGAGTTTCGACCAACCCTGTATACTAAAATTTCAAAATAAGCTATACTAATGATTCTTAACAATAATAGACTTTATTAAAAATCACTTGAACGTAAGCAGAGTTTTTAATATCAAACTATTACAATTCTACAGGGTGTGAATTTTGCTACGAAATTAATAAAAAACGTAAATATCTTTTAAAATACCCTGTATAGTATTACAAAATCTCATATTTTAAGAAAGAAGATATTGAGGAGAATCCAAAAATGTAAAAATATATAGGGTGTTCTATTTAAAAAAACCAATTTATAAGCAACTTCCGGTATAACCGGAAGTTGCAAAGAGATGAAAATATTTTCATTTAATAGATCATCCCTCAAAACCCCTTTATTCCAATTTTCATGATTCTATTACCTTTAGTTCTCGAGATATTTCTAATAGGCCAGTTATCTGCCTCACCCTATATACGCCACCTAGCGAAAAATATTCTTTCGGGGTTCTTAAAATTTGACAAGGCGGTCGTGCTTGACTTGACTGTGAAGTGTGCTGGAAGTAGGTCGACGAACTTTTGGTTTCATAATGGCGGAAAGTTTCATTTATTAAATCAGTTTATTTTTTAAAATACATCTTCACTGAAGTGAAAATGGTATCCCGTGGTTTTCCCAGAATCCATCCAGTGTTTCCAGAGGGATAAACTCCAGAGGGAGTTTATCCCTCTCTTTACATTCACTCCAACAGAAGTTCATCTTTATATTTGTTACAAGTTGCCACCATGATCGACACATTAAAGTTTATAGAGTTGGAGTTTTAATTAATATATAGAATTGAATGCAAGGATATGCACCTAGCAATTGGGGTAGAGTAGAGTTGGGGAGGGCTTAATAAAATGATTCAGCTTGCTTCGGTAAAGTGATAATAATTATTAGAATATTAATTAAAGAAGTTTTGGAAGTTGGTTCGACAACAAAGTCTAGATTAGTATCTAGGTACCTATATAAATAGGTTTTTTTCTTCGTGATATAAAGTTGTTCCACGGGAATAGAGTGAAGGACTTTGCAAAACACAAGTTGCCACCACGATTGATAAATTAAAGTTTATAGGGTTGGAATTTTAATTAACAGAGTTGAATTAACCCAAGGAACCTGGCAGTTGGGGTGGAGTTGGGGAGGACTTAATAAAGTGATTCGGCTTGCTTCGGTAAAGCGATAAATTAAAGTGATAAATAAAGGAGTTTGAGGAATTGTTTCGACAACAAAGTGAAAAGAGTAGTATCTATGTACCTGTAAAAATAGGCTTGTTTTCTCCTTAGCGGTATAAAGTTGCTCTACGGGAATAGAGTGAATGACTTGGCAAAATTCAAGTTGCACCATGATTGACAAACTAAAATTTATTGGGTTGGAGTTTGAAATAACTAGTTGAATAAACCTAAGGATATGCACCATCCAATTGAAGGAGTTGAGGAGGGCTTAAGAAATTGATTCGGTTTCCTTTGGTAAAATAATAAATTGGATTATTAAATAAAGCGGTTTAAGGAATTGTTTCGGCAACAAACTTTTCGAGAGTATATTTATTTGTTTGGTGGAAAATGTACAGTGAAAATTTCCTAAGCTATTTTTTAACAGCATACATGAGGCTCGCTACTTACCAGAAAACTTGCTACTATTAATATTTATTTCATTTCCCAAATAGAGCCAACGCTAGGAAATGAGAAGAACGAGGGCAGCACTTTTCAATTTGGAAGTTCTACTTCAGAGAACTGTAAATGCCATTTTTAATATTTATGCATGTTTAATTGATTTCGAGAAGGCATTTGACAAGTGTCATACGGAAAACTAACCGTTATCCTAAAAACGTCAATACTGGATGGTAAGGATATAAGCCTGATCTCAAACGCAAATCTCCAACAAAAAGCAACAGTGTGATTCGAAAATGAACTGTCCGAAATCTTCACAGTCGGAAAAGGAGTTAGACAGAGTTGCCTACTATCACCAGCATTATTTAACATACTCTGATAACATTTTTAGAGAAGCCTTGAACAAATCAGAAGATGGTATTGCAGTAAATGACCATGATGCAGTAAATGATGGTATAATATTAAATAATTTTATATATGCAGCCGATACAGTATTGCTATAGTTTATTTCTTAACCAGGAGGAGTAAACTAAAAAGACAGATTCACACCCAAGAAAGTCACTAGAATTATAACCAAATACATATTCTTTTTTGGTTGATCTAGTCGGCCCTCAACGGTAATCCATAAATATTATATTAAATTAATACGTCGATAAAGAGATCCAAAAACAACTGCTTTTTATATAAAAGCATGCTAGCAATCTAAAAATTAAAGGAATAACACAGAAAACACAAAAATCGCCGATATAACTTAATTAACCTATCAAATGTCACTACTGTCAAAATTTGATAAATGTCATTTGTGTCAAATTTTTATAACGGTGGCGTAAACTTGCCTGCGGTGGGACCAATTACAAACAAGCAATACAGCGCGGTAAATTTGAATCACTCCTCTTGGTTAAAAAACAAACCATAGTAGATAGTGCGTAGGGGCTCCAAAGGATAATGAATAATATTGTAGAAACATTTAATAAATACAGTCTGAAGCTAAATTGTAAGTAGACAAAAATAATGATCATTATTAAAAACACCAGCATGAACGCCCAAATTACAATAACCGATGCACCGTTAGAAAGAGTGAAGAAAATATGCTATTTGGGCTGCAATAATAAGGATACTTGGGATCACAGATACTAAATAAAAACTCGTATTGAAAAAGCCAAAGCTCTTTTAACAGACTTAATTAACGGTCTGAAGCTTATCTTTAACCCTAGAGGGACCAAGGAGGATTAAAAAGTATCTACAACATTGTATTACATCCGATTTTCTAAATACCTTTATTCCTAAAATGTCAAATAATTAGTAGTTGTCAGCGTACTACTGCCCTATTAGATGGCATAATTAGCATTTCTATATTTTAATTTATTTCCTCATACTTTTATAAAAACTTGACAGTGGACTGTAAATAATCCCTTTGAATATCTTTAACACCATCACAAAATGGAAAGGGACGATATCACGATGTGTCAAATTAACAAAACCTAAAAGAAAAAAGGCCAATAAGTGGGCAAAAACAACCATGGTTTGTTGAAAATGCAAGTATTTATGAGGTAAGCACAGCAAGAACTCAGAAATGTTTCTGTATCCTACAATGATGCCAATTCCACTGAAGCCGAAGACTCCGGGTAAATTATAAATTCGTATCTATTAACTGTTCCATTAACGTCTAGTAGTCCAGGAACCGAAGCTTTTCACCTCACAATTTTTACAGAATGGATCGATTTGCTTGAAAATTAGAGAATAAATAGTGGATCAAAATCCATATGATGTCGAAAGGCGCTTTTACCATGGGGATGGTTGCCACCCCATCTCAAGGGTGGAAATTGTTATTATATTTGGACCGCAAAAGTTGATAAAAACATTCATTTTAAGCAAAAAATGTTCCGATTTTTTTGATAAAATTAATAGTTTTCGATTTATTCGCTATCGAAAGTGTTAGTTTTATATCGAAAAAATCAATATTTATCGATATTGTACTCATTTAGGATTCACTCAATTTTTGCCGTAGAAAAAATTTTTCAAACCAAGTTCTTGGGAATTAAATAACCTACCATTTCATATTTTTTTTCGTACATTTATCATTTTTCGTATCTCTGATGCTAATCTTTCTATTCTGAAGAAAATGGCATTTTTACCAAACTACAAAAATTCGTTATTCGCTTTTAACTCCAGTTTTTTAAAAATGAATCAGTCTAAGCCAGTAAAATTCCTGGAATCAATAAGATTTGTAAGATCTGTAAGATCTATAAGGATATTGATATTAAATCCTTTTAAAATCCTCAGTCGCAAAAAGAGGAGACTTTTAAAGGGTTGGTGAAGGTTGTGTTTGCAGGTTATTACAAGTTTTAATTGTCAATAGCTCACTCAGTTTTTGCCGTAAAAAAATTTTTCAAACAGAGTTCTTGGGTATTAAATAACCTACAATTTTATATTTAAATATTTATTCGTATCTCTGATGCTAATATTTCTATTATGAAGGAAATTGCATTTTTTACCAAACTTCAAAAATTCGTTATTCGCTTTCAACTCCATTTTTTAAAACTAATCATCATAAGCCCGTCAAGCCTCTAGAACCTATTAATAATACATAAATAAAGAAGACCAAATTAGGTCAATGACTATTTTTATTTGGGGTGGTGATTAGGGGGAAGTTTTCGATTACTTTTTCGCTGAAAAAAATAGGGACATTCTTTTTATTATAAGTCACTTAATTTTTGATCTAGAGACTACTTTTTTATTCCAGGGGATAGATATTATCAAATACTTTAAATTAGTTTGAACAAGTTATCCTCGAAAAAATCATTGTTTTTCCCGTCTTTTGACTTTGAAACTACAATATTTAGCATTTGACGAAGAAAAGCTAACATATAATAAACTATAGCTCGATTACTATTGGTCTTAGAGAAAACATCAAAAAACGGTTTTGTTTATTTTTTTAAAAGGTACATTTTTGTTGCTTTGATAAAACGAAAGCTTTTTGAGTTATTAGCAGAAAAATTATTAAAAACATTGATTATTTCGATATAAAACTAAGACTTTCGATACCGAATAAATCGAAAACTATTAATTTTATAAAAAAAATGTATAGAACGTTTTTTGCTTATAATGAATGTTTTTACCAACTCTTGCCGTCAAAATATAATAAAAATTTCCACTTCCGAGATGGGGTAGCAACCACCCCCATGGTAAAAGCGCCTTTTGGCAGGATATATATTTTGATCCTTGACTATCCACTACTTATTCTCAAATTTTCAAGCAAATCGATCCATTCTGTAAAAATTGCTAGGTTTTGTCCTCTTTTAAGCTTCATTACTTGGACTCTAGGAATAATATACAGGGTGTCCAGAAACTCTCCCGACAAACGAAGACAGGAGATTCTTCAGGTAATTTTAAGACAATTTAACAAAATTCACCTAGTCCGAAAATGCTTTCTGACGGAGCTAGAGCTCTTTGAAGATGGCGTCTGGGAATTAGTTTTTCTTAAATATCTCCAGAACTCTGTTGTTCAGAAAAACGAACACTGGTACGCTTATTTACCTTCCAGAGATAAATCGATTCCATCAATTGCGAATTTCTAGTACCGGTCATAGGCGCCCGTTTTGGGTAGGGCAACTGGTATTTTATCGCATAACTTTTTTGTCTTTAACTTCTAAACCTTCTTGACAATGGGTTATTAAATTGTGAGGTATTCTAGTACTAAAAGGTACTCTTGTCTTAATGCGATAGGATGCACCTTTTTCTAGAAAAATCGATTTGAAAATTTTTCGTTGAATAAATTTGAAGAAAATTTGAAAATTTTTGTTAAAAAAAATGGTGTATTTTACTGATTTAAAGTAATAGTAAGTTTTAGTACTAGAATACCTCATAATTTAATCATCAAATGTCAAAAATGCTTAAAAATTAAAGACACAATAGTTACGCGATAAAATAACTATTGACCTACCCAAAACGGACGCACATGGCCGGTACTAGAATTTCGCAACTAAAGAAATCGATTTATCTCTGGAAGATAAATAAACGTACCACTTTTCGTTTTTCTAAATAGTTTTTTTTTAATTTTTTTTTTTCAAATTCAACAAACGAAAAATTTTTAAATTGATTTTTATCGAAAACGGTGCATTTTACCGAATTAAAGCAAGAGTACCTTTTAGTACTAGAATACCTTACAATTTACTAATCCAGCATAAAAAATGCTTTGAAGTTAAAGATAAAAAAATATATGATAAAATAACCGTTACCCTACCCAGAACGGGCGCCTATGACTGGTACTAGAAATTAGTAATTGATGTATCTCTGAAAGATAAATAAGTGTACCAGTTTTCGTTTTTCTAAGTAGAAGCGTTCTGGAGATATTTAAGCAAAACTAATACCATGACGCCATTTTCAAAGGGCTTCTATCTCCCTTAGGAAGCATTTGCGAACTAGGTGAATTGGGTTAAATTGTGTTCAAATTATCTGAAGAATCTCCAGTCTTCGTTTGTCGGGAGAGTTTCTGGACACCCTGTATAAGTGTTATTTTTAAATTAGTTTAAAAATAAAGAAGCACGTTTTTGATTAATTTGTGTGTGGTGTGGACATTTATTGGCCCTCCTTGGTCCTCGCTGTTTCTACTAAGAGGTTGGTCCTGCGAGGGTTAAGTATTAATGATATACGCATAACAATTCGTAAATATTAAGTCTCTAGTGTCCTCCTCTGCGGAGTAGAAAGCTGGAGTCTTGCAGAAGATACCATAAAACCATTTAAGGCATTTGAAATGTGGTGTTACCGACCTATCTTAAGGGTCTCGTATACACCACACAACTAACATAACTATTCTCCAGTGGCTAAGAAAAAACAATGAAATTAACACTATAAAGAACATATTATAATTGGCTTACTTTGCCACATTATGCGTAATAGTGAATACCCATTTGTACAGTTGATTCTTTAAGACAAGATTGAGTGCAAGAGGAGCCCTGGACGTAGACGTATGTATGTATATCCTGGCTGGCCCATCTTAGTAAGTGGACTGGTCTAACGTAAACTGATCTATTTCGAATTGCTGTGAATAGAATAAGAGAGGTCAATGTGGTCGCCAACATCACTAGAAGATAGGTAACATAGAAGAAGAAGAAAATTTCCTATATAGTATAGGACCTAGCATAATACGTTACTTGTACCGTAATTTCTGAATGGAACTCGCATCTTCATTTTATTTAGCAATTTTGATGGAGTCTTTTGCTTTAATCTTTGTCTATTTATTTTATTGCATTTTGCAAGATAAATCAATATTTTTAACTTAAACAGTTCAATATATTTTCAGATGGTCAAGAGGCTATGGGCTACAAGAGGCACTAATATATTCTATAAGCCTTTCTGGAAACGCCGAAATGAAGTCAATAACTAGAGAACCTACATTAGTATGGGTAATATGTCATCCAGTACGAAGACTGAATTGAATATTTTCAGTGAAAGTAAATAGAACTCGTCAAGAAATAGATTCGTTTAAATACGTGTGAATTTCTTAACAGGATAAATTTGTTTTTTATTCTTTTTAGATCGTAAGTTCTGAGCGAAAACTCGTAACAAAATTATCCATATTATAAATATAAATAAATTGATAATAACTAAAGGAACAATCAAAAAGTAGGTGCTTTAATTATTTATTTTGAAACAAGATATCTGAAAAACGATACAAATAAAGGTAAACACTGACAAAGGTAAACATGATAGGAAAGGAGGCACAATTGTAATGGGAATGGGCTTACCAATGGATAAGAAAAAAATATTACAGGCAAATAAAAAGATTTTAAAATGGAAAATGGAACCAAATGCTAGGAAATAATGTTCAAAGTATATAAAAATACTTTAATAGGTGTATTTAGTGCATTTAGCACTAAAAACGCCGGAATAAATCGATTTTTAAATACAGCACCTAGAGACTTGCAACTTTTTGCATTGTATCCAGGATGATGTTAGGAAAAAAGCCTACTATAGAGAGATTAGTGGAGATGCATAACGTCACCCTAATTAGCAAAACTCGTAACTTCAAAACCATAAATTTTTCAGGAGACACAAAAAAATCTGATACGGATTTACGAGGTTTTCTTTTTAGCTTTTATTTAATTTCTGCATTTAAGCGGAGTTATAGTGGAGTAATTGAAGCGTAAAATAGGTTTTTACCTCCGAAATATTTTGCTATGAACCGATTTACATGAGATTTTGGAATTAGGCTTATCTTACCCTTAACTTTAAAAGTGATAGTGACCCGAACTCCGGTTTTTATTTTTAAGGGGTGAAAACAACCCCTTAAGGGAAAAATTGACATTGAGCCATTTTATCGCCAGAAAACGTGTTTAATAATAAAGAGTAACATTGTGAAGTGTTTTCTAACACAATAACCTCATGTTTAACTCAGTTTTATCCCTTGAAATTCGTATAACCCTTGCAAACAGCCCCTAAATCGGAAAAATTTACAAAAAATTAATTTAGTATGACATAAAAAGATGTAATTATAGAGTAAATGATATTTTACGTTCTCAATCTTAATTATCATATTTTTAACCCCCTTTCAACCCTTAAAAACAACCTTTAAATACAAAAAATTCACCAAATATTAATTTGGTTTGACAAGAAGACTTAAATATAGATTAAATAATATTTTACGTTCTCTACCTTAATTTTTTAATTTTTAACCTCTTTCAACCCTTAAAATCAACCTTTCGATTAAAAATTGTATAAAAAATTTCTTTTGATAAACGAAAAAGGATTTAAATATCGTTCCACGTTCTCGAAAAAGCTATGCTGGAAAATCATATGCTCAAGTTCTTTAACCGTTAAAACTACCCCTAAATTAAAACATTGAATATGTATGATTATACATAAATTAGCGATTAGCTTTTGGGCCTAAACTACTTCAATTTTGAAGCTATCACAACTTATGAAAAACCATTTTGAAGGTAATTAAAAGAGCTACAACTTTTTTCAGTATATCATGTAGTGGAAAACCTTTTACTTTAAAACGGTGAAGGGTCAAAGGGCTCGAGAGACACTGCGGTTGCGCTACCGCGCGCTTTTTAATTTATCATTTTTTTGTCAATTTTTGTGTGATAGAAAAAACCAACAAACCAAAATTGTTGTCAAAAAAAACAGCCTATTTTTTATTATTACATTTTTTTACGTATTTTACGTATTTTAATCCCATTATTTTTGAGGTATTATGAAAAAAAGGTGTTTTTTTTAAATTCGAAAATTTTTTCTTCTTAAAATAGTGATTTTTTCAAAAAATATGTGTTCCAAACCAGCGAAACTGCTAGAGTCCATCAAACTCTTTATACTAAAGCTGATTCTGGACGGAATACGATTAATTTTAATTTTGGTGGAAATGGTGTTTATGAAATCCATTTATTTAAAAAAAAAAACCATTAGATGTTCCTCTTTTTTTCATTACAGCTCATTCATTTTAAGTACAAACTTTATTCGCTCTCCGCTAGATACATCGGCATTGAATACATGAGAAAGTCACTTACTCTCACTTGCTGTTGCGTTTAGTAAATTTCAATTTCCGACTTATCATCGACTTATTTCGTATTCTTTAAATGATGACGCACGGGTAAAGATTCGCGGACTCACCTGTAAGCAAATTGATATTATGTGATGTGATTTCCACATTGCATCTCCCATTTTAAAAATTATTGCTCACTCATTTGACAACCGATTTAAAAAAAAAATTATATCGCTGGATAGGTAACTGACGTTTTTTCAAGTTTTTGGGTAAATGACCATATTTTTTAAATAAAAAATTGCGGATTTTGAAAAAAAAAACGTTGTTGACTTTTATTATAAAAACACCCAGAATATTTTTTTGTAACTTGAAAAAACGGTCATGTACCTATCCAGCGATATAAAAATTTTTAAAATCGGTTGTCAAATGAGTGAGCAATTAATTTTTTAATTGAGAGATGCAATGTGGATATCACTTAACATAATAGCCCGGGAGGTAGTGTCAAATTTAACCGGAGCATTTTAGCATGGCTGTTTTCTTTTTATTTAGTTATGTGTTCCAAAGCTTATTAACAAATGATGTGTCAGCTGGTCCAAAACCGGGGATTTTAGACAACAAAAGGTAAAATGTTAAACTTATGGAAAAATGCTACAACTGATATATCAAATATTTATCTCCGTGACTTACGTGTATAATAGCCAAGAATACCTAACTACTGGCTTTCACCCAGACGATTCGGGCTCAATTCCTGGCCCTGAAAATCTTTTTTGTTTTTAAAATTGACATTTTGATTTGAAAAATAATTATTTTTTGATAATACATTTATACGACACAATATAAAAAAGTCTGTATGTCTTTTATAGAATCGTGAACTTTGCATTTGATCATATATATTCAGCTGACGCTTTTTCCTTACAATCTAAAATTCATAAATTAATGATTTATACTTTTTAATCTTTGAAAAACTACATAGTTCAAGAAAATTTTTTTATTATTAACTAGCTGACCCGGCAAACTTCCTACCGCCTTAGAACTAAAAAATAATTTTTAAAAGTTAAATACCTAAAAATTACCAGAAAGCCAAAAAATACTCAAAAATATTGCGTATACTTTTTTTTCTAATAAACAATATTGTTTTTGTGGTGTCTGCGTAAATAATGATTACTTAGATTGGTCGTATTAACTCAGAAACCTTCCCGGGTTCATGTACAACAACTTTGCTTGAGGTCGTCATGATCAAATGCATAGTTTACAATTCGATAAGGGGTATATAGACAAACATTCATTTTTATATACATATTGCATAATATGTATATTATATAGAGAAAAAGGAAATATTTAGATTAATAAGGGGTTGGTGATAGAAAAGTGAAAAATTAGGGTCCAAAAACATAAAAAAGAACGTCGGGGCAACCCCCTTTTTCACTTAGATTGGTCGTACTAACTAAGGAAGCTTTAGGGGATTATGTACAATAACTTTGTTTATTAAGGAGGCCAATCATAATAATATTATGATATTATCATATTATGATCAAATGCATAGTTTACGATTCTCATTTTTATATTTCGTCGTATAAATAATAAAAACGTGGTACTATCAAAAAATAATTATTTTTCAAATCAAAATGTCAATTTTAAAAACAAAAAACGTTTTCAGGGCCAGAAATTAAACCCGAGTCGTCTGGGTGAAAGCCAGTAGCTAGGTATTCTTGGCTATTATACACGTAAGTCACGGAGATAAATATTTGACATATAAGTTGTAGCATTTTTCCATCAATTTTCACATTTTACCTTTTCTTGGCCAAAATACCCGGTTTTGGGCCAGCTGACACATCATTTGTTAATAAGGTTTGGAAGATCTAACTAAATAAAAAGAAAACAGCCATGCTAAAATGCTCCGGTTAAATTTGACACTACATCCCGGGCTATAATATCAATTAGCTTAGTTATGTTATTTTATGTGATAACCACGTTGCACCTCTCAATTTAAAAAGTAATTACTCAGTGATTTGACAACCGATTTTAAAAAACTTTATATCGCTGGATAGGTGACTGACCTTTCTTTCAATTTGCAAAAAACTATACTGGGTGTTCCATTAAAAAAAAAACAACGTTTTTATCAAAATTTGCCATTTTTTTCGTATTTGAAAGTGATATAAAAAATTCAATCCATTCAGACGAAACTCTAACTAAAATAAAACATTTTAGCGAAAACCGCATGTTTTTATCTTGAGCCGTTTAGAAGTTATAAGCAGTTAAATTGGGGGAAAATATAAGTGGCCACCCGGTATTATAATAAGACTTTTATATTTTTAAGTCATAATCGTTCTAATTTAAATTTAATTTTGCTGAAATTCTTCAAATAATTTTATCAAAGGAGAAACAGGTAAATGGTTTTTAATCGACTAAAACTATTTTTCGGCAATTACCTTCCTCCTCACGTTCTCTTCCGTAAACCAACCATTAATCTTAAATTGATAGGTCGTTAGTTCCCCAAGTGTTTGCATTACACTCGTTAAAATTCGTTTTACAAACTTTCTGCATAAATAAAAGAAGTTAGACGTGTTTTAAAAATCCCCTGATGTGTCCACATGCAATTTTCCATTTCTCTGAGAAATAATTCAGACAAATAATTCCAACTTGCGACGACACGAAGAAATATGGAAAAAGGAGTTCACAAACGATTCGACGAAGTCTATTTTTATTGTTTGTTTAGAAATAATTTTGTATGTGAGGTTTGCGATCGATAGCGTTTTTTGTAGGTAATTTTGGGGGAATATTGTGTAGGTTTATTTTTGTAAATGAATAGGAATGATACGAAAACATAATGGTAAGATTTTATTGGGATAGTAAGTTCATAATGGATTATTCAGTTTATTATTTACTGTTAACTTTTTATAAAAAGATAAAAGACAGAATAAAGAACCTTGCCAAAAAGATTTTGATTATAATACGAAAAAAAAATAGATAATTTTTTGACTACTCGGTTCAATAGTTACTAAAAATATTTTGTATGTCGAGTGGGAACCTAAAGGTACGTATCCACTATGTTCGCGAACTTATTGGTCTCCGCGCTCCCTGCAACTGCTCCAGTGGATGCAGGGCCGCGTCTAGGCCAATTGACGTCCTAGGCAATTCTCTAGTAGCCGCCCATCAAACATGTACCATTTTTACGAAAAAAAATTGCAGACATTTTTATTTAAATAAGAATACATTAAAAATGGATTTAAACTACGATGTTTATACAGGGTGTAACAAAAATACAGGTCATAAATTAAATCGCATATTCTGGGACAAAAAGTAGTTCGAATAAACCTAACTTACCTTAGTACAAATATGCACATTAAAAAAGTTATAGCCCTTTGAAGTTACAAAATGAAAATCGATTTTTTCGAATATGTCGAAAACTAGTAGAGATTCTTTATTGAAAATAGATATGTGTAATTCTTACGGCAGAAGCATCTTAAAGAAAAAATATAGTGAAATTTGTGCTCCCCATATAAATTTTATGGGGGTTTTGTTACCTTAAACCCCCCAAACTTTTCTGTACGTTCCAATTAAATTATTATTGTGGTACCATTAGTTAAATTCAATATATTTAAAACTTTTTTGGCTCTTAGTATTTTTTCGATAAGGCAATTTTTATAGAGTTGCGGCTTCTTTTTTAATCTGTTTACATAAAAATTTTATGGGGGGTTTGTTCCTTTAAACCCCCCAAATGTTTGTGTACGCTTCAATTAAACTATTACTGCGATATCATTAGTTAAACAAAATGTTTTTAAAACTTTTTTGCCTCTTTGTATTTTTTCGAGAAGGCAACTTTTATCGAGATATGGCTTCTTTTTTAATACGGTTCAAAATATACCTAAAAATGTAAATCACACATAAATTTTCATATTTTTACAAAGTCTCCATAATCGTACTTATTAACCATATACAAATATGTGGTGGATTTGACAAATATTCAAAATATCTCGATAAAAACTGAATTTCTGAAAAAATACTAAGAGCCAAAAAAGTTTTAAAAATATTGTGTTTAAGTAATGGTACTACAATAACAATTTAATTGGAACGTACACAAAAGTTTGGGGTGGGGGGGTTTAAAGGAACTAAACCCCCATAAAATTTTTATAAGGTGTCCAAATTTCACTATAATTTTTTCTTAAGATGCTACTGTCATAAAAATTCCATATGTCCATTTTCAATAAAAAATCTTTAATAGTTTTCGATATATTGGAAAAAATCGATTTTCATTTTGTAACTTCAAAGGGTTGTAACTTTTTTTATATGCACATTTGTACTAAGGTAGGTCCCAGAACATGTGACTAAATTTATGACCTGTATTTTCTTTACACCCTGTATACCTATAACAGAAAAAATGGTCATTCCAGTTCGATCACATCAGAGACTGCTTTTCGAAAAAAAACTTTGTTCTTGACAAATTGTTAACACGTTCTTGCGTTATACTGGATGGGAAATTATTTTTAATTCTTGAAATTTTGGAAAATGACTTTTCAACAGACACGTTGGCAACTGGGATGCACAAATAAATGTGCAAAGCAATGTCAAAATTAAGGAAAATATATATCAATCCACTTAGTGTAGTCACTGAAGGTTTTCACCTCCGATTTCGTTGAACCTCCATCGATTTTCATGAAAATTGATGAGTAGTTAGAGGATACCTCAAGGAACAAAGGTGACATGATTCCAACTTGCGCTTTTACCGTGGTGGTGGATGTCATCCCTTCTCGATGGTGAACATTATCATTTTTTAAATAATAACATAAATCGATAACAGAGACAAATTCTAAGCAAAATTTGTTATATGTATAAAGTTATTAATATAAATCAATACTTTTTGAGTTATTAAAGATCAAAGATTTTTTCGTAAAAAATGCATGTTTTAAAGCTGTTTTCCACGTATAACTCAAAAATTATAAGCTTTTACAAAAAAGTTATTATTACCAAAATTGAAGATGATAAAAGCTGAATACACTCCTCACTTAAAGAACTAAACTAATGTTAATTCAAAGTGTGTTATGGGTAATTGAATGTATATTTTTTTTGACGAGTACTCAAATCTAAGTAACTAAGTATTCAAGCTTAAATAACGGGAAAACGATGCAATTTATAAAATATACCTGCTAAGCACATGTCAAAGTACTTCGAAGTACCTACCAAATGAGTTCCAGTAGAAGCTAACAGCCTCACAATTAAGCAAGTTATGATGAAAATAAGAGAACCCTTTAGAACTTTTTAGGAAAAATTGAAAAATAAAACAAAGGCCATTTCCGCCAAAATAAAAATTTTTAGTAATCCTTAGAACAATTTTTTATATCAGCATAAGTAATGATTTTAGCAATAATTTTGACCGGTTTAGAGTGCATATTTTTGAAAAAAAGATATGATTTAAAAAAATCAGAATTTTTAAAATTTTCCTAATTTTCATATTCTTTTGATGATAACTTAAAAATACTCAATATAGGTAAAAAGTGATATGTATAACCAAATTTTAGTTTTTTCTGTATCAAATATTTTACCGTTTTACTATTTCTGTAGGGTAAAAAATAACCGAGGTCCGAGACGAAATTTTGCTGCGAGAAACATGTAACCGGGGCCATTTTACCTTTTATTTTTAAAAAAGTAAATTCAACGTTGTTTAATAGCCATTAAAATTATTAAAATTAACTTTCAAATGGTTTTTAGACAAACCTGATATCGTAAAAATTAACAGAGGTATTAAAAAAACCATAACTTTTTTGGAAAAATTTTTAAAATGTAAATTTTGAAAAATATTTGGTACATAAATTTTAATGCTATCAACTTGTTCGGGGGCTCATTTGATAGATTTTTCTTAGTACCTACTTTGACAAAAAATGTTTAATAAAGTTATGTTTTAAAATGCATCATTTTCCCGTTATTTAAGCTTGAATACTTAGATTTGGGTACTCGCCAAAAAATATATATTCAATTACATAACTCACTTTAAAGCGTGTGATACACACGCAAACTTAAAAGTACGCGGGTTTAAAGATCGCGGACTTACGCGGCTCGCCGTCGGTGATACAAGGCAGCCTTAAAGTACGCGGTTTTAAAGATCGCGGTCGCCGTCGATTTGACACACTGCAGACTTACTCATAACTCATTGCAATAACGTCGAGAGAAGATGCTTTGTGCTATTTAGGATTTTTATAATGATATCAAATGTGGAGTAGATATTGTACATAAAATGGCGTCACGTTATAATTTGTCTAGAAATATTAAACGATGGCCACTTGTCCATAATTTTTATATACAAATATTGTTTGTACAGTATTTTTGCCGCCTTCTCACAATGTGCCGTCCTAGGCAACTGCATATATTACCTAATGGATAAAGCAGCCCTGAGTGGATGCGACATACGCTCCTCTGCATATAAACCGCCACCGCTTGGAGCGCTGAGGCGGAGCGCGTACCGTTTCACGGTCCGGAACCAACGTATCTATTTTGTGGAGAAGGTGCAGGATCTAGGAGCGCAAGAGGAGCGCGAGCTTAGTGGATACGTGCCTTTATAGCGGAGAGATCCAAAGAACTGTCACCAAGTGTTGATTTAGTCTAAGAAACCAAATCTATTTTAAATATGTATGCAGTTTCTTTTGAACCCGTTTAGATGTATAATAGGCAGTAACTTATAAACATAGTATCCCTACCTTCGACTCGCTTTACATCAGGTTCGCGCCAGCGCGTTTACGCGTAGTGAGAAGAGTTCAAAACAGTTATTCTGATCCTTTTTTGTAAATTACTATAAAAAACTCAAAAATTGTTTTTGCTGAATGCCTGGTATTTTTGCATATTTGGCAAGTCTGGTTGACACCCTTTTATCACCCTTATCGTTTCTACGAATAAAAAAATACAAGATCCTTTGTAAAAGGTATATTTAAAATATACCAATAAGGGTTACATCACAAAACAAAACGTATTCGGATTAATGGGTAATCCATCATCACTGTTAAGCCCTAAAATAGTAAGTATAACCAAATTAATAATAGACAATGTTATAAAGTTGACTAAGTTTAAGAATTGACAGAGGCCATACATAGCATGCATGCGTGAGCCACCATAAAGTTATGGGTGAAAACTCTTTAAAAGTTTCAAGATTTTAAATGATACTACATATATTATTATTATCACAGATGGATGTTGCAAATATTCCTGGATATAACCCAGGGCAACACAGGACTCTAACCCACGTGGATGGGATATGCAAGGAATGAACCTCACATATTGAAAATTGAGTGTCAACTGAACTGAAAAGTGAAAGAAGTTTAGAAGTATGCCAGTGACAGGTTGTCAATGAGATATTATGAACTATTTTGTTATTTCAGCCAATGTATTTAAAGTTTATGTTGATGTTAAAAATAAAAGATTATCAAATATCCATATATTGATGTTAGAAATATTCGAGCATAATGTAAAATTGTGAAATATAATGTGACTATTAAATATATGAACATGACCAATGACAAATAGGTACTAGGAGTTATGCAGTCAGTAACACATTAATTAGGATCTTAAAGAAGTGGTAATAAACTTATAATTATTAAAAGGCCTTTTACGAAATGCGTCTAGGATATCAGAATTTGTTTAATATGTACATAAATGTACAATTCTAAGTTATTGATTAACGTGTGTGAGTGTTTTAATGACTGATAATTTGATCTAATTTGTTGATTATAGATGAACTTGACAAAACTGGAAAGTGATGGTACATTTCGTTTGGCTGAAGAAATTTTGTTGTTCTGTGCGAATGAGAATGAGACTAAAAACACTTGATAAAACCGATAACCCAAGAGACTCAACCCCAAACCGCTCGAAAATGAATGGGTGTATAAGAAAGAAAGGTGGAGAATTACGGTGGAAGGATGTAGAATCCACTCCTCAATAACTTATAGTTGTACATTTATGTACATATTAAACAAATTTTGATGTCCTAGACGCATTTTGTAAAAGGCCTTTTAATAATCCTAAGTCTATTACCACTTCTGTAAGATCCTAATTAATGTGTTGCTAACTGCATAATTCCTAGTACCTATTTATCATTGGTCAAGTTCATATATTTAATCATCACATCATATTTCAAAATTTTACATTTATGCTAGAATATTTCTAACACCAATATGTTATCGATATTTGATAATGTTTTATTTTTATCATCAACATAAACTTTAAATTCATTGGCTGAAGTAACAAAATAGTTCATAACGTCGCATTGACAATCTGTCACTGGCATACTTCTAAAGTTCTTTCACCTTTCACCTTTCAGTTCAGTTGACACTCAATTTTCAATATGTGAGGTTCATTCCTTGTATATCACATCCACGTGGGTTAGAGTCCTGTGTTGCCCAGGGTTATATCCAGGAATATTTGCAACATCCATCTGTAATAATAATAATATGTAGTATCATTTAAGATCTTGAAACTTTTAAAGGGTTTTTACCCATAACTTTTTGGTGGCTCACGCATGCATGCTATTGTGAGTATGGCCTCTGTCAATTCTTAACCTTAGTCAACTTTTATAACATTGTCTATTAATAATTAGATTATACTTACTATTTTAGGGCTTAACACTGATGATGGATTACCTAATAATCCGAAAACGTTTTGTTTTGTGATGTAACCCTTATTGGGGTATTTTAAATATACCTTTTATAAAGGATCTTATATTTTTCGTGATTTATGGTATACAGCCAGCTACAGGAATTTTATTTTCCTCGTGGATTTTTGTTTCTACGAATAGTAACTTCAAGTCCTGAATTCCAGCATATATTAAGCTTCAGGCGACAAACCTACATATCCCCAACCGTATCTTACCTATGGTTGGTTAAAGGGGATATGTAGGTTTGTCGCCTGAAGCTTAATATATGCTGGAATTCAGGACATGAAGCTCCTATTCGTAGAAACGATAAGGGTGACAAAAGGTTGACACCAAGTGCTTGCAATTCGGATTCCAAGATTAAGTGTGGAATAGATGGATATACATTAGACAGTACTCGTCGTTGGCTGGGTGTGATTAGTCGACGTGCTTGTAAGGGTAATTGATTAATTGTGATTTTTCCGTGGTTGCTAATACAATCATCAACTAATGTTTAATTTGCTAAGTAAATACACATTCTGTTGTTGGATAAATTTGAACAAAAATAAAATACTGATTGGTCGAATAATTAGGTTTAAACTGTGAAAGTAGTCTTAAATTTTGGTGTTATATCGTTGTTATCTTTAATTGCATCGAATACAATTGCTTGATTTCTTGATGGAAAAACATTAGCGGTTGGTTGTCTGGTTACGGAGGAGTAACTCTTAGATTGCAGAAATTGTTGGTATGATATAGAACTAGGTTGAGTTGACGTAGATGAGGATGCCATGATATAGTAAGTAATTGATAGTTTGTATGCCAAAATATCAATTAATTGAGACCAGTAAATACTTTCCTATTTATTAAGTTGTCGATATGTACTTAAATAAAGTCACCTTACCAATGTTTATCTTTAAAATACAACACATTCACAAAACGCGTTTTTAACTTTTGCAAAAACAGCAAATAATCAAAAATCAGCCTGTTTACTCGTTGGCTGTTCTGATAAGACCCAAAACAAGGATTGAAAGGAGCCATAAGTTACGTAAAATATCATCATCATCATTATTTATCCATATGTATTCGTTATCCGATATAGACTGTCTAAATATTTCCAAACTTTTCTCCTGCAGTCTAGTTTTCTCTTTTATCTTTAGATCATGTCTCAGTCTTGTAGGTGGTCACTCTTCTGGTAGGTGGTCATTTAATGACTCTGATAGCCATTGTCAGGTTTTGGTTTTCTCTCTCATACACCCCAATTTGGCCCTGGCTTTCTCCAGCATCCGTCTCCAAGTATATAAATATGTGCCTGACTTCGTCTAACCACTTCTTCCTTGCTCTTATTACTGCCTGACCTCCGACCGTAGTTTCACTAAGCGTTCCACGAGGTGTTCTGTTAATATCCATACTTGTTAGGTGACCTATTCTGCGTAATCTTTGTACGTTTTGCATAATTTTCTTAAGAGGGTTTTTTGAAATAAGAAATAGTATGATTATCCACATACTATTTACCCGCAGATGGGTCCCATAATCCTTCTCAATATCTTTCTTTTAAAATGGTTGATAAGGTTTATTGTCTTTTCTTCTTGGCGGCATATTGTCTTTTAAGTTTTGTAATCGCAATTACGACTCAATAGCTCCGGCAATAATTTTTTATAGGTACCTTATCAAATGCACGGAAAAAATAAATAAATAATTTCAATCGGCTCAAATCGGTCCAAAGAAAAGGTCCCTTCATAATAGAGAAAAGGGGGTTGCTAGTTACAGAACGATTTAGCAGAAATGAGTGTTGAGAGACTGGAATAACATTTGTACTCCAATCAAAAGGATACTATTATAATCAAATGTATTAGCTCTTCTTCAGGTCTCTTTATTTATAATATGGTGAACAAGTATTAGGTTATTAAATAAAAAAGAAACGGTATTGAAGAAAAATTTAGTTTATGCATCATTATACGCAAATAAATGGTCATTTTTTTTTTCAACAAACGTAGCATGCATTTTGTTAATTTACCATATCGTTAATATTATTAATATAATAAATAAATAATTATTGTAGTACACTAAACATAATATTATGTTTAATGAGAAGGTATTATATAATTGAATTAATAATTATTCCAAGCTAATGATACTATATAAATTTTTGTTTAAAAACAGTTCATGATAAAATGTTTGAACAAATTAAATAGTAAATTTGCAATTTGATTAAAAACAATTGCAATATGCTAATTCAAACTATAAAAACGTCCAGTTATGTTGAATTATTTTCGAGATATTACATCCGACTTAAATTTGTAAGATAGTGTAATAGTTCAGAGAAATAAGGAAAAAAATATCCTGTTGGTGACACAACCCCCTCCGGGCCGAAACCAAATTTTTTCCAGATCCATTCAAATTTCTATGTACATAAACTAATAATTTTACGTTTTGTCAGATAGTTTTGTCAAGACGTGTGTAGAGATTACCCCGACAAAAATGATCGGGGATTTTTGTAACAAAAAAGATGTTGACTTTTGAGGGATAGTTTACTTAGTTATGGAAGTTTAATGAGCTAGGCTAGCTGGATATTTAAGAGACTTTTTCAAGAGGACTCAGGAGAGGATCGGGCCCTATTTTCACGCCCGAAATAAGACGGTACCTAATGAAGTACTGGAGTGTTGAAGAAAATAAATTAAAATAAGAAGAAATGAAAAGAAAGAGGAATACGGACCGAGAAGATATTCATAAGAACGGTTTTGGGGCGCCAGGGAAGTATTTATTTAATGAATGCTTCGCCGAGTGACCTATATTGCTGCAATTAACTAATATTTTATATAGATACTAGAATGGTAGGAAATAAAAGATATATGTATGTAGAACACAATTTAATTAAAAAACTTATAAACCCTACATACAATTTTTACACTAGCTAATTATCCGACGTACTAGGCTAGTACGCTCCTGTCGATAACGCAGGTTTTATAGTACAAAAAAAAATATATGTAATGAAAGCTTCCAAGAATGTTAATCTCCGCCTCTCTTTTACCCAAAGCACCCAACGGAAATATTTGTTAACGGGATGAAAGAGCGGGGTGCAACAGTCAGTCAACTATCAACACTCATTAAGAACGTACGCAAAAACCTCTTTTCATTTACGCTTTTTCGAAGAGAATTCTTCACGCCGCAATTAGCAAAAAGCCGGTACAAAGTGTAAATATATGTGTAGTGGCGTCTTTCACGGATAAGTTGTTAACTCAATTGTTCACATGTAAAATTCTATTTCTTGCCCTTTTCAACTTCATTACAGTCATAGCAAAATAGAAAGTGTTTTATTTACATTAACAATTCAACAGGCTAGAATTACAGCATCTTACGGTTCTCCTCTCCCGTTAAAAGTTCTCCTCTTAGCTATCGAAGGCTTAGCGACACATTGAACTTACTGCAAGTGCAAAACGCTGGAAAGAGACATTGGAACTACTCCAAACTCTCCATGGAGGAATGTTGAACACCGGCGTCCCTCCAATTTGTTCCTCCGAGACCGGATTTTGTTTCTAAGAGCCGAATTTGGCCCTTAGAGCCACATTTGATCCATCGACCGAACTTTTCTGGCCTAAAAACACTCAATTCAAGTTTCTATCTAATTCTATTATTTGTTAAAAAACATTTCTGGCTAATGCCAACTCTTTCTAAAAGACATTATAAGTGTCGCGTTTTTCGGATATTCTCGTCGAATAGACAATAATTCCAAGAGACAAAGTGATTGCGTTATTTATTCTACGGACAAATAAACATTCTGTGAACAAAAACAGTGATAATAGTTTACTTCAAGAAGTGGTGTTCAAGGACTAGCTGATTCCAGGAAAATCAGCCCACATTCAAGTACCAAGAGCCCAGGGGTGACGTACAAAATAAACTTTTCTATATATGTAAATTCAAAAAGTTAATTTTCAAAGATCTCTTGCGAAATGTTACTCTAATAAAGTTAAACACTATTTAAAGAACTATTCAGGGTTGAATTTTTGGTTTAATATTGCATGCTTGTTAAAATTCAAAAATAAATAATAATTTTATTCAAAAATAAACAAATTAAAGTTATTACAATGAGCAAAAAAGGTTTAAGTAAATTAGTAAACAAAAAGCATTCAATTCTAGATTCTGTTAATAGAATTCAAACGTGGCTAGAAGCAAACCATGACTCGGAAAAAGATGTTTTCTCATTCAAAACAAGAGAAGGTCGCTTACAAGACCTGTTCTCTGACTACAATAACGTACAGGATGAAATTGAATTCCTGGACGATTCTCAAAAATGTGATCGTGACATATTTGAAGAAAATTATTTTGCGGTTCTGTCAAAAATACAAAGTTCGATTAGAGCATTGGATATTACCAATACAGGGAGCGTCGCTGCCGCTAAGCAAGTGGCCGTAAAGCTCCCGGCAATAAGCATATGCAAATATTCCGGGCAAATAGGGGACTTCGAAAGTTTTTTTGAGCTCTTTGACACACTGATAATACAAAATCAGTCCCTTTCTGACATCCAAAGGTTTCTTTATTTGAAAAGTTACCTACAGGGTGATTCTCTTAAGTTGGTCTCTCTCTTTGAAAGTCACAAATGAAAATTTTTCGATTGCTTTAGATATTCTAAAGAACCGCTATCAGAATAAGGTCACAATCATAAATTCTTACTTAACAGAAATTATAGACATTCCTACACTGAGAAACAGCTCACCGCAAGCCCTCAGAAATTTTCTAACTACCGTAACAAAAAATATGCAATTGCTAAAAAATTTGCAATTTTCAAGTGCAGAGCTCATTGATATAATTTTAGTTTTCCTGCTAGAAAGCAAATTAGATTTTTCAACAAGAAGACTTTTTGAAACTGAGCGAAATCATTCAGATGTACCAAAATTGGATGTTTTTCTTAAATTTCTTGAAAAAAGGTGCATTGTTCTGGAAAGCCTGGAAAATACAAATCCTAGGCAAGCCAAAAACGTAAAAGTTTCACATCATGCATCCAGTAATAACACATCAGAGGATTCAGATAAAAAGAATACGTCAAATAATTTTGTTTCTGACTTTTATTGCATTTTCTGCAAAAAGCAAGGTCATAAAATTTACAAATGTCACTTTTTCAAAAACATTCAGCATGATGACAAAATAAAATTCGTGAATTCAAAAGGTCTCTGCGTAAATTGCCTAGGTAGGCATAATTCTAAAGATTGTTCATCAAAACATGTATGTACCGTTTGTAAAAGGCGCCATAATACAAATTTGCACATTCTGGCACCAAATAATAATTCGGGTAAACATAATACTTTTTCTACGACCCATAAAAATGAAAGTCCGTCCACTTCTACAAATTCAAACAATTACGAACGCGAACATTCGTCAAATTCAAACTTTCAAGGTCCTTCGTTTCAAGGGCAAGAACCTTTTACAAATTCCTTTTCTGCCTTGTCCGTAAAAAATTTAAACATACTTCTAGCTACGGCCAAAGTAACCATTTTCGACAAAAACGGGAAACCTTTAACGGCCCGATTGTTACTCGATAAGGGAAGTCAAAATAGCTTTTGTACCCAGTGTCTCGCTGATAGGCTGGGCTACAAGCCATATGACATATCTCTAAACATTTCTGTCTTTCAAAATTTCATGTGCCATCTTAGAAAATATTACTTGCAATCTTCCACAGTTCCGCATTCTTACAAAAAAATTACCAATTCCAAGGGACGTTTTTCTCGCCGACGATTCATATCACAAACCTAGTCAGGTAGACATCTTGATTGGGGCTGATTTGTACTACGACTTAATTCTTCCTGACATAATTCCTCTGGGCCCTAGGCTTCCAGTTTTGCAGGCTTCTCATCTGGGGTACCTAATAGCCGGCGTGATTGCTCCTCACTTGACGGCACCTACAGTAGCAAACAATGCTTCTGGAGATGTTGCTCTACTTTCTACGTGTAGCACGGACGAGCTGCTCACGAAATTCTGGAACATGGAAGAACTTTCTCAAAAACCTATTCTGTCGGAAGCTGACGAGCTGGCCGAACAAATATTTCAAACTACAACAAAGATCCTTGAAAATGGACGCTTTGAAGTAGATATTCCATTAAAAAGTGCACAAGAACACCAATTACTGGGTGATTCATTTTCTATAGCCAAACGGCGTTTTCTTTCACTCGAAAATAAATTCCAAAAAGATAAAAAATTATTTTTCGAGTACAAAAATTTCATTGACACATATATTTCTTTAGGGCATGCTGAATATGTACCTCTTTCGTTCGTAAATGAAAATTCGGACAAAAAATATTTTATTCCACATTTATGTGTCATCAACGAACAAAATAAAAGTACAACTTTGCGTGTCGTCATGGACGCTAGTTGTAAAAGCTCTACAGGAAAAAGTCTGAACGACATTTCATTAAAAGGGTATCAGGTTCAACCCGATTTATTCGACATTCTGGTTCGTTTCAGGCCATACAAATTCATATTTTCCTGTGACATTCAAAAAATGTTTCGACAGACGTGGATCAACAAAGATCAACGCTTTCTACAAAATATTCTATGGAGGGACGATACCCACGATTCTATAAAATGTATTCAATTAAATACTATCACATACGGGAGGAATAGCGCCCCGTTTCTTGCGACGAGAATCTTGCAAGAAATTTCAAATAAAAATAAAGTTCAATTCCCATTGGCCTCGCATTTTCTCGAAAACCAATTCTACGTAGATGATGGTTTATGTGGGTCAAATAATATTCAAGAATTGCTCGAAATACTTCAGCAATTAAATTCTGTTCTAAACCGCCATGGGTTTACTTTACATAAATTCCATTCAAAGTCATCCATATTCCTACAACAAATCAACCCAGAACATTCAAAAAATACTACTCAGGAATATGACCTAAATTTCGATTCCACTTCCAGTAAGGTTCTAGGCCTAAAATGGGACCCTGCGGAAGACCAAATAACAATTTCCGTCCCCGAAAATAATTTCTGCCCACCAATAACAAAAAGAAAAATCCTATCTGCGTTAGCGCAATGTTTCGACCCTCTGGGACTCATCAATCCGTTTAGTGTTAAAGGCAAAATGCTTATGCAGAAACTCTATCTGCAAAAAATTCACTGGGACACAGAAATTTCGGACAAAACTATTCTAAACGATTGGAACAACTTTCTACAGGACTTGTCACAATTAAAACAATTAAAAATTCCTCGTTTCTATTTTTCTGAAAAAATAATTCTGAAGGTTGAGCTTCATGGATTTGCAGACAGCAGCATGGCAGCTTATGGCGCATGCGTATACCTAAGAACTTTCTATTCGGATGAGACCATCTCTTGTGCATTAGTTTCTTCCAAATCAAGGATAACTCCGTTAAAGACGGTAACACTTCCTAGGCTTGAGCTGTGCGCAATGGTTCTTCTTTCAAAACTTGTTGCAAAAATAATTTCTATCTTTGAAAATCAATCTATAAAATTTCATTCAGTCAGCCTCTGGTCACACTCCCAAGTAGCTCTGTCGTGGTGTAAAAGTCATCCAAGTCGGTGGTCGGTTTTCGTGGCTCACCGGGTAGCTCTTGTCCAAGAGTTGACTCAAAACTTTACATGGCTTCACATAAAGTCTGCGCAAAATGCCGCAGACCTTCTTTCTCGAGGAATGTCTGGTTCTGAAATTCTCAATAGCGACTTCTGGTGGCAAGGTCCCAAATGCTTGCGAGATAAAAATTTCAATGTTTCCATATATATATATATATATATATATATATATATATATATATATATATAATCGGTTTATAACGTTCTACGACGTCTTCCGATTCCCAATCGCCATTGCTCTCGATCGTAGCACATGTCTTCGTTCAAGCCTCTTTCTCCGATTTCCCTATGGATTCCTTCTATCCAGCTTTTCCTAGGTCTTCCTCTCTTCCGCCGTCCTTTTGGTGCCCATCGTAGCACTTGCTTGGGTAATCTGTCTTCAATCTAGTAACTCCAATCTAGTAAATGACAAAGTTCTCGAAAACCTACCCGAGGAAAGAAAAATAAGCCTCGTGGTAAATTCTAATGTGGAAAATTTCTGGATAAAATTTTTCTCACGTTTCTCAAATATTTCACGCTTAAAACGTACAGTAGCGTACGTATTTCGTTTTATTTCTAATTGTAAAAAACAAAAAATTTCTGAACCTCCTTCTGTTGCGGAGTTAAATTATGCAATGAATTTCATCATCAAGAAAATACAGGGTGATGCATTTTCAAAAGAAATTTCGGCGCTTAAAAATAACAAATTTATTTCGAATAAAAACTTCATGTCACTAAAACCATTTTTAGATTCTTCTAATTTTCTCAGAGTTGGAGGCAGACTTACGAACTGTCCCGACATAGACTATTTGCAAAAACATCCGATACTGCTCCCCTCCAATAATCCTATCGTCAATCTTATCATCAAAAATGAACATCTCAGATTGGGACATGCTGGTGCGCAAACAGTTCTCTCAAATCTTCGTTTGAAATTCTGGGCTCTCAATGGTCTAAAGGAAGCAAAACGAATCATTCGCAACTGCACCATATGTTTCCGATTTTCGTGTGCTCCTGCACAACAGCTTATGGGTAATTTACCTGAAGATAGGTTGTCCATTACAACAAGACCCTTTCAAAAAGTGGGTGTAGATTATGGTGGACCCTTTCTGTTAAAATCTTCTTCACTCCGAAAAGCGCCAAAAATCAAGGCATACATAGCCATTTTCGTGTGCATGGTGACCAAAGCTGTGCACATTGAGGTTGTTTCTGATCTAACAACTTCTTCCTTTCTATTAACACTTAAGAGATTCATTTCCCGACGTGGTAACCCAACCGTCATTTTCAGTGACAATGCCACATGTTTTTCTGGTGCAAAAAACCAACTCTATGACTTATACAAATTTTTTCAAAATAAGTCTAATTCTCAAACCATTATGGAATACCTTTCTGAAAATCAAACCTCATGGAAGTTTATCCCCCCTAGATCTCCTCATTGGGCTGGGCTCTGGGAAGCTTCAGTAAAAAGCGCAAAAAATCATATGCGTAGGCTAATAGGCTGTTCTTCTTTCACTTTCGAACAGTTTTACACTGTCATGGTTCAAATTGAAGCTGTGATGAATTCAAGGCCTATCTGTTCCATGTCCAGCGACCCTTCAGATTACACCTTTCTCAGTCCTGGGCATTTAATAATTGGCTCCAGCCTGTCAGCGCATCCTGAGCAAAACTTACAGAAAATTCCGGAAAATAAACTATCCATGTTTCAGCAAATTGCAAAAATACAACAAAGTTTCTGGAAAAAGTGGTCTGTTGATTACTTGAACCGGTTACAAAATTCTCCAAAATGGTCCCGACCAAGGGAAAACGTAAAAGTCAATGACTTAGTTCTTCTGAGAGAGGATAATGTACCTCCTCTAAAATGGCCTTTAGCACGGGTAGTTGATACAATGCCCGGGCAAGATGACAAAGTCAGAGTGGTCAAGTTGAAGACCATCGATGGTCAATTCACAAGGGCAATCTCTAAAATTTCGGTTCTCCCTAATCAAGGTAAAGAAGAGTAGGTTAGACCACAAGGCTCTAACGCCGGGGGGAATGTTGGAGAACTGTATTCTCCACCCAAAATAAACTCTATTTCACCAACAACAAATTTCCGCGCCGCCTCTGTAACAACCATAAAATAATTCCATTACGCAGTGAAAGCTTCCAAGAATGTTAATCTCCGCCTCTCTTTTACCCAAAGCACCCAACGGAAATATTTGTTAACGGGATGAAAGAGCGGGGTGCAACAGTCAGTCAACTATCAACACTCATTAAGAACGTACGCAAAAACCTCTTTTCATTTACGCTTTTTCGAAGAGAATTCTTCACGCCGCAATTAGCAAAAAGCCGGTACAAAGTGTAAATATATGTGTAGTGGCGTCTTTCACGGATAAGTTGTTAACTCAATTGTTCACATGTAAAATTCTATTTCTTGCCCTTTTCAACTTCATTACAGTCATAGCAAAATAGAAAGTGTTTTATTTACACTAACAATTCAACAGGCCAGAATTACAGCATCTTACGGTTCATTAAAAGTTCTCCTCTTAGCTATCGAAGGCTTAGCGACACATTGAACTTACTGCAAGTGCAAAACGCTGGAAAAAGACATTGGAACTACTCCAAACTCTCCATGGAGGAATGTTGAACACCGGCGTCCCTCCAGAAACATTTTCTCGAATTATGCATAGATGGCGCTATAATCGGAAAAAACTATTGTTGGAAATGGAAATATAAATTAAAAAATGAAAAGCGCCCACTAAAATGGAAAATGTTACTTAACTTTTTTTGGTTTTAGGACCTACTCTTCACAACCCAATAGGTCTCCAAAGCGCTCGAGTGACTGCATATTTAGCATACTTTGCCCCCCTACCATTATCTTCACATATGGTTTATAAATCCCAGGCTATCTTAAATAAATTAAATAAGGGTGAAATATAAAATTTGTTAAAAAATATTGAATATTATGTTAATTATGTTTTAAGAAAAAATGAGGGTATATTATTATTAGAATTATATGAAAGTTATTGACACGAAGAGAAAAAAAAACAGTAAAATTGAAAATTATTATTAAAACAAATTGACATGCAGATTTAGTTATATAAAAACCTGTCCCTACAAATAGTAGGCGTATTGCTTCTTCCAACCTCCGGTGAAGCGCTGATGAGGGGAGAGCCAAATAAGGTATCCTCCGGTTTCCCAACCCTAGGGAGGTACTCCACACCAACACGACAAGCAGGTAGCTGCCCAGTATCGGAAAACTCAACTTTTATTCCACAAAAACCAAACAAAACATCCACATTCCATCCAAAAGATATCCCCAAAATGATTATTTATTCCAAAAAAAGCAAATTAAAGTATGATTGACTTAATTTTCCATCTTCTATTCTTTTCTTCCGTGGCTAAAAGCATAAGAATTTCCTATTAGCTGGTGTTCCTTAAATACACAAAAAACAGGGCATATAAGAAAGGTATAAAAAAAACCTTATAAAAATTTTTAGAAAAAATTACAGAAAAAGGATGAGCTGTTGACATTTATAAGTAAATGTCATTAACCTTGAACAAAAATGGAAATGTAAAGAAATGGAAGGACATATGGACCAATAAGATATGTATATATTGCAATAAAGGATTACTTTATAGACGTAGATACTAAAAAGTAAATGAAAAGTGTCATTAATCAGAAATTATTTTGCACTGGAAATTTAATTTTAAAGAATTTTTCTGGGTAGAAAACATAAATTTGATAGTGAGATTGACTCGTTAAGACCTGATGATTTATAGAATAACAATTATATTACTATAAGTATTGTATTCAGAACGAGAACAATGGTTTTTCTTACAAGAAAAAAAATGGCGGACTTACCCACTGTTTTCCAAAAAGGAAACTTGAAAATAAAACTCTTTCTCTCACCGCACAAATCCAAAACAAAAAAATAACTCCTTTCAAAATAAACCAATCTTATAATAAATGAATATTTTAACCAAATATTGTATTCTTTAAACAGTGACCACGGAAAAATTGACTTGTTCATCCAACCAGATTGAAAATTGAAGTGACAACTCGCTCCGCTGGGCGATATGACATGCCACTCCGTCGGAAGCCGTACAGCCACACGCTAAGACCAGAACCCCCCAAACATATTACCAACCTTATATTATCATTGGTCTCAACTTTAGGCAACTCTTTCTGAGTATGAACGTATAACTGGTTGCATACTTATTAGGTGAATTATAGGAATAAATATAATATATTATCGTTACGATGGCACTCATCGTTACAGTGTCAGGGTGGTTTTGTTGAGATTTTGGCAGGGCGCATATAGACGGTTTAAAGATTTGGTCTTAAGGGGAAAGGCGCAAAATGTCGCCTGTCAAAATGTTTTAATGTGTTTTAAATGTATTTATTTTTCTCGAATCCTGAGAAAACTTATAAGTATTTTTTAAAAATTTAAACGCAGAATGAAAGATTACGTTATTACCGAGGGCCGAAAGTTCCTTAGAATAAATAAAAAGTTACTTTTGAACGAAATATTTGCAATTACAAATCATACTAAATTTTCTCTTTTATTATTACCCCTGTAACTTATTAAAATAAACATTATACCTAGAAGATTTCAGGGAATTTCGGCACTCAGTAATAATGTAATCTTTCACTCTGAAATTTAATTTTTCAAAAATATTTATTAGTTTTCTCAGGATTCGAAAAAAATAAATACATTTTAAACACATTTTGACAGACGATATTTTGCGCCTATGCCCTTAATGAAAGCAAAAAATGGTTAGGTAATAAATAGTGTTCTTTAAAACTATACTCTCCTATAGGTAATATAAAATTAGAAATGCCATTAAAAATTTTATTCCGTAAAACTAAAAGCCACAGATAAAACTTTTGAACATTATTGAAAAACCTTTAATTATGTGTTTCTTTTAATAAAAGTGAATTATTATTTAACTGTGAAGGAGTTGACCTTTACGAACAAAAGGAATCATGAATAAATTATGACTAAAAATATCTACCTATATAATTATATAAGTATAATTTTCAAAGTCTGTCTAATTAATAGTCTAAATATATTATTTATTTAAACATATAATTTAATTTTTTACTGTTCTTCGTTTTGTTGTAGTTACTACTTTTTAAAAAAATATTGTCAATCATTATTGTTACTACCAGTATAATATAAATATTTTTATTATATTATAAAGCTATTAGTCCGTGGCCCACCTTTAAAAAAAATATTATAATAGTCTAAGAGCTGGGAGCGGATTTTGTGCGTGATAAGTAATATGGAAAAACTATACGGGGATATGTTGAATTAGTTGTGTACATGATTTTCCCCAACGGCCGGAAACCAGAGTGGGGGACGAGGGTAATTATAAGGGGTCAAAGTCGCGGTTTTTATTTTTTTTTGTGACGCTCATGATCGAGATAGTGCACCAAAATTTGGGAATAAGTAGGTCATGGCGTAACTAAGTAAAATTTCTAAGGGCGGAACGCTGAGTGGCCGACAAAGGGGTTGAAGTAGGGGTGAATATAAAAAATATACGGGGTTTTTTTGCGACGTTAGTGATTGAGATAGTGCACCAAAATTTGGGAATAAGTAGACCATGACATAACTAAGTAAAATCCCTAGAGCCGGAAATCAGAGTGGGGGACGAGGGTAGTTATAAGGGGTCAAATTCGCGGATTTTATTATTTTTTTGTGACGCTCATAATCGAGATAGTGCACCAAAATTTGGGAATAAGTTAACTAAGTAAAACCTCTAGAGCCGGAACATTGCGTGGCCGACAAAGGGGTGGGGGTAGGGGTTAATATATAAAGTATAAGGGGTTTTTTGCGACGTTCGTGATGGAGATAGTGCACCAAAATTTGGGAATAAGTAGACCATGACGTAACTAAGTAAAATCCCAAGAGCCGGAAACCGAAGTGGGAGACGAGAGTAGTTATAAGGGGTCAAAGTCGTGATTTTTATTATTTTTATTTGTGACGCTCATGATTGAGATTGCCTATTAAAATATGCATACAGGGGAAGAACTTGATATTCACCAGCCGTCAAGGAAGTAACTTGACAAGTCCATTTGATTGCGTCAACGTTAACGTTAATGTTGTATCCATGTCTTCATCCTTAGAGTATTTTTCATAACTCTCCCACAAACGATTATTTTATATTCGAGTGTATTTTGAAAATAATGCTTGTAGTTTGTTACATATTCACATTAAATATATAAATATCATTTTCATCATCATCATTTATAACAATTTTCATATTAAAATATTTCTGGTTTCCAAAGTTTAGTATTTATTTCATTTTCTATTATTAGGCTATTGATTATGTTCAAAGTAAGAAAGCTAAAAGGAACTACAACGTTAACGGGATTTTATTGTCTCGTATGGTCAATGGACCTCTAAATTTAAAAAAACCGCGGAGTGCTACCCTTTAAATGGGTACGTTTTTGAGAAAGGGGTGAATTAGTGCCTAGGCACAGGGTACTTACTTTCTTACTTTCCGTGTCCGGAACACCAACAACTTTAAATTCTGTATTTCCAATGGTTGGCCACATAGATGGCCCTGTCATTTGCTATAATTAGGTCTTCTTCTGTGCAGGTCTCTCCCATCTCTGTGCATGAGAGTAGATGCCGGCTGGCCTGAACCGCGCCACAGTCGCAGGTATCGTCCTCCTGGTATCCCCATTTTTTCAGGTTAGTAGCACAACGTGAAACGCCGGTTCTTAATCTATTTAGCGCTTTCCAAGTCGGATACAGTAAATTGTTTCCAGCAGCCATTTCCTCTGAGGAAGCAAAATGTGTCGTGGTAGCTGACGCTTGCCATAGGTGTATTCGGCGCGTCTCTGGCGCTTCGGGGATGGATCTTGATGTTTTCATAAAGCTTTTCCGAGATCTTAGTCTACTTGGCTGAGTTTGGTGGTCATATAAGGGGTGTCTTCGGTGTGTCTCCTGCTTTTTTCGTTCCACCTCTGACGTGACCTTCCTCCTGATAGGTGGTGGAGCTATTCCAGCAATGGGGTTTACCTCTTCGAGAGGTGTCGGTTTTAGGCAACCCGATATTATACGAACCGTTTCATTTAGAGCCACGTCGACGTTCTTTGCGTGAGCAGAGTTTGCCTGTACTGGTGCTCCAAACTCCGCGGCCGAAAAACATAATGCCAAGGCAGAAGTGCGGAGAGTGTGTGGTTGTGCTCCCCATTTTGTATTAGTTAGCTTGCGGATGATATTATTTCTGGCACTTACTTTCTTCTTGACATCTTGACAGTGGTATCGGTAAGACAGAGTTCTATCCAGACGGACGCCAAGGTATTTTGGCGTCTCGTTGTGTTCCAGCATCTGACCATGCCATTTCACCTTCAGCGGTCTTCGGACATGCTTGTTTCTCATGTGGAAAGCACATACCTGGGTTTTTGTGGGATTGGGTTTCAGATGGATTTTATCGTAAGGCACAGGGTGAATTAGGGTGATTTCTATGCACTTTTGGTACAAACTCGTCTACAGGAATATTGTTCCAGGTTAATTTTATAAATATATTCAAAAGAAAAGCAATAAAAAAACGAAAGCAAGCAATTTTGTTTTTTTGCCTCACAACTTTTTTCCACCGGGATATAAGTAATAATTTCCATCCTTCAGCTTTAAAATGAAGTTCGGTAAAAGTCTCTAAGTTTATAGTTTCCGAAACATGATTGTTCAAAGTTCGCTGCTCACAGAATTTTTATGCCATTTTCCTCATTATTTCGCAAACATTGCTCTGTAACTTTTTTTTACGCATTTTCAGGTATAAGCGTAGGTACATTTAGCAGAAAGAGATCTGGGTTGATTATAATCCTAATAATTTTGCCTTATTTTGAAGTTTGAAAAGTAACAAATTTTCTTTTTAAATTTAAAAAATCGCAAGTTAAAGCTTTGTCCATATTGTAATATATCAAATTTTGTAATTTTATGTCATTTATATCATGTATTTTAAGGGGTGCAAAAGTCGAAAAAAATGCGTTTATCTACTCTATGTCATATTATGTATAAGTTTTTATTTTGTGAAAACTGTCATTATAGAGAGCAGTGCGTGAAGTATTTAAAGTGTGCGTGAAGTAACAACGTATCTTAAATGCGATTTACTTTTTCCCACTGTTTTGACACACTTTAATATAATCAAAATATCCTTAACTTTCGCGTTGTCATGGTGATGACATAATGAGCAATACATTACGACAAAAGTTTTGAGAGTTTTGTGGTTTGAAAGAAGTTAGAATTTTTAAATGTCAAAGTTTTAAAAATTTTAGAATAGAAATAAATTCCTGTGACAAAGAGTAATAGTTTTTTTATTTGTTCATCTGAAGCGTTTTACATGTCTGCTCATATGGGAACAAGGAAAGAACTAACTATAAAAATATTGGGGGGTAGAAATGGGGCTAGTAGAAGGAACAGACATGCAAACCTTCTTTGCAAGACGGCAGCTCATTTGTTGTGCGGGAGCTAGGTCGTAGATTCGTTAGGGAGGGGGAGGGGTGTTAAGATGACTAAACTACCATAACCAAATACAAAGGGTACTTACTCAGACTAGAGGATCTTTCTACTATTTAAAAATCAGGACGCCGTTCGAAACAAATCCTCTGATTCATATACGAGTACTTACTGGACATTTCTCTCACTTACGGGTACCAATGGGGGGACATTCCTCTCAGATTCCTCGTTGGGGTTATACTGGGCAGCATCTGTTGGCTTCTATGCCATTTCTTTCTTTATTCTAAAACTTACACACAGTTGCATTAGAATTTAGTTAAAATTTTTCCAAAAAAAGGTTACAAAAATAAAATGGTAGATACACTTACAAAACGTTTATTCAAAACTTTAAACTCTTACCAGGTTTATTCAAAATTTTACTACAAAAACAATGATTACAAACAAAACAATTACAATTAAACTTGTTGGGCAGTATATGTCAAATAAAATTTGACCTATTTATTTCAACACAAGATTTGACGTAGCTGTCAAATGTCATAAATCACTGCCACTTTTTACCATTATGAAAGCAAATTTCTTTATACAATTATTTACCAGCAATTTATCCACTTGAAATTTAGTAAAATTAAAAAAACGTATCATACCTTAAAAACAAAAAAAACTTCGTCACAGTCACAAACTACAAGGGAGGGGTTCATCAACAAACAGGGTCATCGAACTGAGGCAGGGGGAAGACATGGCTTCTTTCTTCAATTTCAGGGCAATGGGGACTTGGAGACTTCATTTCTGGGAACTGGAAACAAAACATCACGGGACAGGAACGACATTTCTTCGATGAAATCGGGGCTTGACTATCTTACATGAGACAGGAAACAATGGGCAACAATAGGCAACAATGCCGTTTGTAGAACTGCGTGTTTGGCTCTCAAGAGGCTTCGATTTTCCATTAAATCCATCAATATGTGAAAAAAAATCCTCTCAGAGCACTCACCACACATTCAGATCTTCACAGCGACCATTCTACATTTTACCGGCGGGAAACAAAGGGACTACGCCCTAATTCAAGCGAGTACCAGCCGAGGAGCAGGATGCTATCACTTCGGGACGTAAAGCTGGACTAATTTGCGCTTCGCTCTGAAGCTACTACAGGGGAAAAATACGACGGAAGTACCGAGCGATTTTGATCCTTAGGGATGCTTAGTTGACAAGAACTCAACTTTCAGTTCAAGATTTCTTCTAGAAAGTTCATCTACGCATCTCACTTCTTACAAATTGTAACAAATTGAAATGTTATGCAATACTTCATGGCTGTGTACAGGGACGGCTTGGGATCTTATAATGATATTGAACTTCACAAAATAAATTAAAAAAATAGGCATTCTTTTTGGGAATTGGGATATTAAATTAATGTTGGAGTTTTTTCAAACGCTACACATCATCGATAAAATATTGTATGAAACTGTGCGTGAAGTACTTTTTGTGAACTTACGCGATGTATAGCACTCATTCCGTTGTCGCTCGTGCTCTAAACATCGCGTGCGTTCGCAAAAAGCATACTTCACGAACTGTTTCATAAATATCTGTTTTGCACTAAATTGTTAAGAACTAAAAAACACACTCTGGGCAAGAAACAGGTAGGATTACTTTCTATAGGTCTACTTTTTGCTGTGCAAGTGCTATTTCAGAGATGCAGGGATGTAAATTGTGATATATACGTATGCTTTATAGATTACCAGAAAGCATTTGACAGAGTAAAACATGACAAATTAATAACTCTAATGCAAGAAATTGGAATTGACAACAAAGATCTAAGAATTATCAGAAACATTTATTTCAATCAAACGGCCAAAATTAAAATAGAAGACCATTTAACTGATAAAATTGCAATAGAACGAGGAGCACGACAGGGCTGTATTTTATCTCCACTACTATTCAATATTTACTCTGAATGGGCACTTAAGGAAGCTTTAGAGGGTTGTGCGAAAGGAGTATTAATAAATGGTGAGTGGTTGAATAACATTAGATATGCAGATGACACCATAGTCTTTGCCGATAATCTGAATGATTTACAGATATTAACAAATCGTATAACAGAAGTCAGCAACAGATACGGACTAGCTCTTAACATAAAGAAGACCAAATTTATGACAATTAGTAAAAAAACAATACTAAACGCTCAACTTACAATCAACCAATGCAATATCAAAAGAGTTGAGCCATATACATATCGGGGTACGAATTTAAATAGCCAATGGGACCACTCAACAGAAATTAAACAGCGAATAATAAAAGCGAAAGCAGCATACGTTAGAATGAGACCCATTTTCAACAGTCGAGACATATCATTAATAAAAACAAAATACCGTCTCTTGAAATGCTACATATTCACAGTTCTGCTCTACGGAATGGAAGCATGGACACTAACTGTTGCATCTATGAATCGGCTCGAAGCTTTCGAAATGTGGTTTTATAGGCGCATCCTACGGATATCCTGGGTTGACCGAAATACTAATGTGGAAGTCCTGCTTAGAATGGGGAAAGAGTGTGAAATTCTCATAACCATCAAAACAAAAAAAATTAAATATCTAGTAGGCTATTGATTATGTATTTTAGAAAGGAACTACAACGTTAACGGGGTTTTTTTGTTTCATATTGTCAATGGACTCCTAAATATGAATAAACCGCGGAGTGCTACCATTTAGAGGGGTGCGTTTTTGAGAAAGGGCTGAATTAGTCCCTAGGCACAGGGCGAATTAAGGTGAGTTCTATGCACGTTTGATACAAACACGTCTACAGGAAAAATTTTCCAGGTTAAATTTACTATCGAAATATCACATTTTAAAGTCAAAAATATTTTTTTTTCAAAAATATATTCAAAAGAAAACAATAAAAAAAAACACGAAAGGTAGGATTTTTGTTTCTTACCCTATAACTTTTTTCCACGGGGATATAAGTATAGGCATTGCTTCACAGAAAAAAAACTTTTATTTTTTCTCTTTAAAATGACGTTTGGCGTAAGTCTGTATGATTTATAGTTTCCAAAATATGATTTTTCAAATTTCGCCACTCACAACAATTTTGGGCCATTTTTCTTGTTACATCGCAAACATTGTTCTGTAACTTTTTTTTACGCAGTTTTAGGTACATATATGCAATGTTATATTTAGTAGGAAGAAAAGGCAATTACCTTTAAAATGATCTATTGTAGAAGGCTGTATGACTATTTTTAAGTAAGATATGGTTTTTCAAAATTTTATACTTTTAATGATTTTTGATATATTTTACGATTATTTTTAAATTTCTCATTATAACTTTTTTATTGCATATTTAAGTATACATATTGTGCAATAAAAAGGAAAGCTTATTTTCTTTACTTTAAAATGATGTATTGTAAAAAATTCTAGGTCTATTTTTAAACAAGATATGCTTTTTCAAAGTTTAACATATACAATACACATGCAATAGGTCCCACTAAGTTGGAACCATATGGAAAACCTTTTATTATTAACTTTAGGAAAAAATTATTCTTTATAAAATGAACAGTACAGGGAAAAACAAGAAATGTCACTTTTTTATGAATTTTGGTTTTTCTCGCCCTGTGGTAGCAAAAACTGAGTACTATCTACTAGCCTATCGATCCAGGACAAAAACCAGAAAGATCAGTCTATATAAATTTTCTAGAAATTTGTATCCAGGCGAATAACCAGGATTGTCCGCACGCCACTGAACGAAAATAAGGAATATTAGCAGTTTTTTTGTGCATTATTAAATTAATAAGGTAAAATAGATTAATATTATACTAATATTATAGAATAAGAATTGATATATTTCTGCTAAGAATCTGATAAGTAGTTTTTAGATACCATAAAAATTAAACCATTATTGGTGTTTATCTCAATATGTGTAAAATGTGACATTCCTTGTTTTCCCCTGTACTTTTCAAATGATCTGCCTAGTCTAAAACCTAAGATGTAATCATCAGATATAAAATTGTATCAATGGTGTACGAGGTATGTTAAAAAATATGAATTTCGCTCAAGAGTAAAGTACCTTTATATTTCACAATATCGAAAAGTGTTATTAAGAAAAGTTATTTGGAATTAAAAATTATGTTGCAATATGCAATTATATTCTTCTAATTGAAAAAAAAATAAAAACTTTTAAATTTTTTTTCAAATTACTTATACCCTTGGATATCCTACGGATATCTTGTTTAAGAATAGTCCTAGAGGTGATTGCAATACACCATTTTAAAGTAAAGGAAATAAGCTTTTTTTTATTCCAGAATGTATATACCTAAATGTACAAGAAAAAAATTCATAATCAAAAATTAAAAAAAAATCATTAAAAGTATAAAACCTTGAAAAAGCATAACTTGTTTAAAAATAGTCGTATGACCTTATACAGTTGACCATTTTAAAGGTAATTGACTTCTCCTTCTACTAAATGTACCATTGCTTATACCTAGAAATGCGTAGAAAAAAGTTACAGAACCAAGTTTGCGATATAATTGGGAAAATGACTCAAAAATTCTGTGAGTGGCAAATTTTAAAAATCCTATTTCGGAAACCATAAATCCTTGAGTCTTCTACAAAACGTCATTTTAGAGAGGAAGGATGGTAGTTATTTTTGCCTGAAGCAATGTCTATACCTATATCCCTGTGGAAAAAAATTAAGGGGCAAAAAACAAAATTGCTTCTTTCACGTTTTTTTCTTGCTTTTCTTTTAAGTGTATTTTTGTAAAAAAAATAATTTTGACTTTAAAATATGATATTTTGATAACAAATTTATTTTTACTGAAACAATTTTTCTGTAGAACTGTTTGTACCAAAAGTGAATGGTACTCACCTTACTTCACCCTGTGCCTAGGGACTAATTCACCCCTTTCCCCAAAACGCAGCAATTTAAATGGTAGCACTCCGCGGTTTTTTCAAATATAGAGGTCCGTTGACTATACAAGACAATAAAATCCTATTAACGCTGTAGTTCCTTTTAGCTCTCTTATTTTGAACATAATCAATAGCCTATAGAACATGTAATGAGAAATCAAGAACGTTACGGCCTTCTCCAACTGATTCTCCAAGGGAAGGTAAATGGTAAAAGAGAACCGGGAAGAAGACGCATTTCCTGGCTTCCAAAAATTTACGAAAGTGTAAACACGACTACCACTGAACTGTTCCGCGCTGCGGTAAACAAAGTCAAGATAGCCATGATGATCGCCAACATCCGGAATGGATAGGCATTTTAAGAAAAAGAGGTCTACAATAACTAAAAAAGTTGTCAGATAACTGGATTATTTTAAGTCCTGAGAATCTTAATTCCCTGGACTAGTTGTAATCCATTATCCATTTAACATAAAAGTCCGTTTATAGACTTAAATACCAGAGATTCCATCTAATGCCACAAGTATTTATAATAAAAACATGATAAGTTGTCCAATGACGTCAATTTAGAGAAAATAATACTCGTTCCTCATTTGCTTTTTCTCATGGGGCCACTTAACGACTTTACTTTGGGAATTAGAAAATGGGCAATTAACTAGATTAATTAATAAGAATTGACTCCCCTTTGTTTTCAAGGCGATGTAATTATTTCATAAAGATCGATATTGGAATTGATTTTATGCATGATATTTTACTGCTGGGAATTGGTTATGATAAATAGAAGTCAATTAAAAGGATCATTATAATTAGTCCAAGAACCGAAGCTTTTCACCTCGCAATATTTACAGAATGAATCGATTTGCATGAAAATTTGAGAATATGTAGTGGATAGTCCAAGGATCAAAATCTATATGATGCCGAAAGGCGCATTTACCAAGGGGGTGGTTGCCACCCCATCTCGGGGGTGGAAATTTTTAATTATATTTTGACCGCAAAAGTTGATAAAAACGTTCATTCTAAGCAAAAAACGTTCTATACATTTTTTTGATAAAATTAATAGTTTCCGATTTATTCATTATCGAAAATGTTAGTTTTATATCGAAAAAATTAATGTTTTTCAATAATACTCATTTAGGATTCACTCAACTTATGCCGTAGAAAAAAAATTCTTAAGCCAAGTTCTTGGAAATTAAATAACCTACAATTTTATGTTGAAATATTTTTTTGTATCTCTGATGCTAATCTTCCTATTCTGAAGAAAATAGCATTTTTTATCAAACTACAAAAATTTGTTATTCGCTTTTAACTCCAGTTTTTTTAAATCTAATCATTCTAAGCCAGTCAAACTTCTAGAAACTATTAATAATGCACAAATAAAAAAGACTAAATAAGGCCAATGACTAAAAACAACGCTAACTTACATATTATTTTGCTTCCAATTGGATTTCTCGTTTTTTTTTCCAAAAAAATATATTGATTCTTTAACCGTACCTTTTTATTTTTTATCTTAGAAAGTCTGTTAAAAATAATTTTGTAGGTTTTTAAAAGATATATAAGACCGTTAAAATTAAATCTCTTTAAAATCCTCAGTCGCAAAAAGAGGTGATTTTGAAAAGGTTGGTAAAGGTGGTTTTTGCATGTTATTACAAGTTTTAATTGTCAATAGCTCACTGAATTTTATGTCATAGAAAGAATTTTTGCAATCCAGCTTTTGGAAAGTACATAAACTACAATTTCATATTCAAACATTTTTTCGTATCTCTGATGCTAATCTTTCTATTTTGAAGAAAAACCATTTTTTTCCAAAGTACAAAAATTCGTTATTCGCTTTTAACTCCATTTTTTTAAAAACTAATCTTTCTATGCGGGTAAAACTTCTAGAACCTAATAATAATACACAAATAAAGAAGACCAAATAAGGCCAAAGACTAATTTTAATTGGGGTGGTGATTAAGAGGTTGCTTCCGATCACTTTTTTGGATCAATCCTAAATTGATTGAATAAATTGGCAAGAGTGCAGATAATCGGAGCCCTAATGACGAAAAATCTGGCTGATAAAGACATTCAAGAATTTATTAAAACTGGTAGCTATCCAGAAGGAGATTTATGGAAGTTACCCTGCCATACACAGGCTGGTCAAAGAGGTGTCAAATTAGTGACGGGGGCACCTTTGGCCGTATGTGGGTTTACTAATAGGGATGGTTGGATACCTACAACTATAGCATCTAGAAGCAACATGCCAAAGTTTAATAGCAAATCAGACTATGAAGTAGGAAATTAAAAATTGCTCACATGGTTGGGTGGATGGGTAGGCAGGGATGAAACTCGATGGCAGCTACCTTCCCGTGGTGAGTTCTAGGTTATTTTGTATATTTTAAACCACAGAATAAGCGAAGAGCTGCTCCAAAGTGGAAAAGTACTTGAATTTTTGTAGCCAAAGCTTGTCACGTACGGGGAGCTATAGTATAATGTACCGGGTGTTCCAATAAGAATGGCTCTCGGCTATATCTCAGGAACCGTTTATAGTAGAGCTTTGAAATAAAAAATTTTATAACAAAAGTTGCCTCAGGAAAAGCCTGGAAATTATTTTCATAATTGTGGGTCCACCGCTAGAGGGCGTAATTGAATATCAAAAATAAAAATTCAAAATTTTACAAAATTTTCCTAATGAAGGGGCACTGGAAATCCGATGATTGTATTCTTCATCAAATTTTGCGCATATTTAATTTAACAAGTTTAACTCTACCTTCGCAAATAAGAGGGGGGGTGAGTGGGAACCTTGTTATGAAAAAATGCCTGTAAGTCCGGTTCTGCTAAATCAAATTTTGAAAAGTGGGTCTTGTTGAAGACAGATATTTTTTTTCAATGTAAGCGTGATAATTTTGAACCATCCTAATAAGTAATAAGCCAGCTGGGAGGCGTTATTTAATTTTTTTCAGAAATCTAGTTTTCTTTGGAAAATATTAAATACAAGTATGCATTTTTAATCATACTTTATAAAATTAGATTAAATTAGCAATAGAATAGCGAAAACCGCATGTCGATACCTTTTTTCTATCTCAAGATATCTCGAGAAAGGTGTAAATTTTATACATAACTGTTACTATCACCGGTAAGCTAAGTTAATGAAAAGTAGTGTGCTGTGGAAAAAAACAAAATAACATTTTCCAGATGTCAACGTATAAAAATATAATTAATTAAAACAACAATATAAAGAGAGACAATACTATTAAAATTAAATATAACACAGAACAAAAAGAACTTAGTGACGACCTAAATATTCAAATTGTTGCCCATCATACACTACTCTAGGATACATTATCCAGAGAATACTAAACGCCATTCAAAGCATATCGAAAGCAGAAATTGAGACTGCTGTTCAATCTACTCTTGAAAGAGTAAATGTTTGCAACGAAAATGATGGGCAAAAATTTGAAAGATTATGTCATCACTAAATAGTTGTTTTTATTTCTTTGTAATAGGACTTTTCAACGCTTCTCATTTGTTTCGAGCCTCTGTCATATGCCCTATAATCCGTGTATAATATTAATATACGAGATATGAACGAGGCTCGAAACAAATGAGAAGCGTTGAAAAGACCTAATATACGTTGACAGCTGGAAAATGTTTCTTTGTTGTTTCCATAGCACACTACTTTTAATTAATTTCGTATACCGGTGACAGTAACAGTTATGCTTTTAAATTTACACGTTTTGTAAGATATCTCGAGATAGAAAAAAGGTATTAACATGCGGTTTTCGCTATTCTGTTGCTAATTTTGTCTCATTTTGTAATATGGTATTAAAAATGCATGTTTGTGTTTAATATTTACCAAAAAACACTAGATTTCTGAAAAAAATTAAATAACGCCTTCTAGCTGGCATATTACTCAGTAAGTTTGTTGGAAATCATAACTTTTACATTGACGAAAAAGAGATATGTCTTCAACAAGACCAAGTTTGCAAAATTTGATTAAGCAGAACCGGACTCACAGCCAGTTTTTCATAACAAGGTTCCCACTCACCCCCACCTCTTATTTCCAAAGGTAGACCTAAACTTGTTAAATCAAATATGCGTAGAATTTTATGAAGAATACGACGATCGGATTTCAAGTGCCCCTTCATTAGGAAAATTTTATAAAATTTAGATTTTTTAATTTTTGATATTCAATTACGCCCTCTAGCGGTGGTCCCACAATTATAAAAATAATTTCCAGGCTTTTCCTGAGGCAACTTTTGTTATAAAATTTTTTATTTCAAAGCTCTACTCTAAACGGTTCTTGAGATATGGCCGAGAGACATTCTTATTGGGACACCCGGTACATATTTATATTGTAGTATATCATATCGCTGACTATAATAGTAATAAGTGAGCCTGCACACAAGGAAGCATTACTTCCATGTATGCAGCCTCACTCATTACCATGAGAGCGATATGATATAATATACTATTATATTATAGTATAGCTCCCCGTGCGTAACAAGCTTTAAGGGCAGGCGGGGGGCCTAAATATATCTAAAAATTAAAAATATTTTTTTATGTAATAAGAGAACCATATTGCATTATTTTATAATACAGAGAAATTAATTTGTTGACTTAATTTTTTTTTGTGTTTTGAGAGGGCTGGCGGGGGCTCAAATAGTGACGAAAAAAATTAAAAAAAAAATTGTACAAGATAACTTTACCAATAGCAACTTTTTCAACTACAGGCGTCTTGAAATTAAAAAAAAAGTACAAAAACGACCTTCCCTAACGTGCAATGCTGGACGTGAGCCTTCGAGACCACATAACAAACCAACAAATCAGACAACGATCAGGAATTCAAGACGTAATCGAAAGAGCTACGACGCTTAAGTGGAACTGGGCAGGGCACTTAGCTAGAACACAAGATGGCCGGTGGATAAGACGAATTATGGAATGGAGGCCCAGAAACTATATTAGAAGACGAGGACGGCCACCAACTAGATGGACCGATGACATAAAAAGAGTAGCGGGAAACTGGCTACAAGCGGCCCAGTCTAGAGAACACTGCAAATAACTGAGGGAGGTGTATGTCCAGAAGTGGACGCGATTAGCTGATTTATGATGATAAGATACACATATATTTCTTGTACACCAAACACACACTGGGGTGTGTCATACCCCACCGGTTTTATTGCTAAATATTAACAAATATCTCAAATGAAACAACTTTAAGATATTCCTTGGAGTTATATTATAGTTTATAGGAGTTATATTAGTTTATTCAAAATGAAGTTCTATACAAAAAAATAATTTTGTTGTACAAAATCGGCATATTTATTAACAATATCAGGTATGCCGAGGCACAGTGATAGTGGCAGTTGACATCGAAATTTTTCAATGTCTCTTAAATGATCTATCTCTTGCAAGTGAAGCTCTGGGTTTTGAAAATAAATATCAAGAAGACAAAAACAATGATTATAGGTAGACATAATTACCCAAACGCAAAGATGTATGCATCTGAAGAAGAAATAGAACAAGGCAGGCAGTTTTAATAATTGGTTTATCTGCTGAACTAGGGTTAGAACCCTAAGACTGAAATAAAAGTAGAGTAGCACAAGTCAGAAATGCTTTTGTGAGGCTTCGTAAATGTCTGACTAATCGCAAGTTGGATTTCAAAATGTAACTGTTAAGTTTGGCCTGTTCTCTTGTACGGAATGAAAACATAAAGGTTAAAGATCAGCTCCATTAACAAAATTGTAGTCTTTAAAATGTGGTGACTGCACCGAATGCTTAGAATATCATGCACGGACAGAATCAGAAATGCGGAAGCATTAAAGACGAGTGGGCATCTAAAATAGAGAAATTTCTGATTATGTAAAAAGTAAGAAGACTGAAGACTAGCAGATCACTGGTACGTATTTAAGTAGCCTTTCACAAAGCCTTCGACACCGTGAAATTAGACAGCATTATAACCACTCTGAACAATAGTAGAATATATTAACGATTTACAAAGTTAGTACAAACATTGTACCAAAACGCCACAATGCATGTAAAACTACATGATACCACCAGAGAAATTCATATTCAGCGAGGTGTGACACTCTCGGCGACACTCTCTCACATAAATTATTTATAACGGTCCACGAATACGCGTTTAAGATGCTATAGTGAGAAAATAGTGAAATAAAAATATATGAGGAAATGGTCAATCATCTTCATTTTGCCGATGATATAGTATTTAAAATTTAAGATCTAAGTGAAGCACAACGATTTCTACAATTATTAGAAAACGCATCTTCAAAAGTAGGTCTAAAAATTGGCGGTCTAAAAGAGACACATTTAAGAGCAACATCCCGAGAGCTATGAAACTGAAGACATTTGTCCAATGCGTTCTTTCTGTTATGATATACGGAGCAGAAACTCTCACGCTCACAAAAACAACAGCACTAAAAATGCAAGTGGCACAAAGATGCACGGAAAGATCGATTCTCGGCGTGACAAAAAGGAACCAAGACCTAAGGAAAAGAACGGGTATCACCGATGTCGTCGAACGTATTGCCAAGCTCAAATTGAATTGGGCAGGTCACGTAGCGAGAATAAAAGACTCCAGATGGACCAGAAAACTAACTGACTGGCGCCCAATAGAAGACAAACGCAGCAGAGGACGACCAACATGCTGGATGGACGACATTAAACGAATGTCCAAGAAATGGCAACAAGACGGACAGAACCGTGAAGAGTGCCGAACAATGGGAAAGACCTATGTCCAGCAGTGGACGGAATAGGTTTAATGATGAAAGAGACTGCACACCTAGGTACATATTACGAGAAGAACGATACGCTTTTCAACAACTGTTACTCGAAGGAAAAATAGGGGCTAAGAGAGGTCTAGGCCGTAAAAAGATGTAATGTCTGCGTAATATTCGCCAATGGACAAGAATCCATAGCTATGAAATGCTTCGTAATGCTTGTTAAAGTGCTTATTATACTTGTTCTGATGGTTTCCTCTTAGAATACGTGCTCCTAAGTTATTGTTTATTTTCTTTTTTGTTTCTTCCTTCTTCTCTCCTTTCTGTAAATATTAAAATTCAAATTAGTTCGTTTTAAGAACTTGCGACAAGTTCGTGTATACAATAGTACACACATAAATAATAATGACATTATTTTGTTACACATTGTAAAATATAACAACAGCACTAAAATATTTATGACGCCACAAGCTTAAACTGCATTTTGGCGTACTAACCAGAAAAGTATTTTATGTCGTTTCGAATGCAGATATATTTTGAATTTGAACTCCGTATTTTACTACCAAAACGTTCTATCCAACAAACCCAATGCGGTATACAAGCGAAGTTTAGAGTTGAGGTAGAAAATACGAGAGGAGAGCAGGTGTAGGAGATAGAAATATATGTAAATATTTGGTGAAGCGTTTGATTCTGTATATATAAATCGTAAATAATGTAATTCAGGTGCGCTTTTTTAATGTTTTTGCTTTAGAAGAATTTATGTGTGATTTTTAATAAATAATGCATGTAAAAATATTGTCGATATTTCAACAAAAATACATAGAAAATATGACAAAATATGTAAAGGTCAAACAAAAGGAGAACATATTTTTTTTATTTAGACTAGCATATAATATCTCCCGAAAGGGAGATATAGAAAGAGCATATGACAGTTGTCCTAGAAGTGATATTAAAATGGTAATCGGTGATCTGAACGCAAAAATCTGAAGAAAATAAATATATCTACCGGACATCGGTAAATATAGTCTCCATAATAATACCAATTTGAATGGATACCGATCAGTCACCTTCGCAGTCGCAAAGAACATGATCGTAGGAAGCACATGTTTTCTACACAAAAAAATACATATGGGAACTTGGACCTCGCCCGATGGATTAACGAACATTCTCAAACTCGATACATGTCCGGACCTATCGAGGCGCCAATATTGATTCAGATCACTTTCTAGCTGGCACAAGAATTCGAGCTAGAATCTCAAACGCGAAGAAGGAGAGAAGTACCAAAACAACTCGCCTTAATATTGAACTCCCCAAAAATCCGCAAACGGTAGAAAGGTTTCAAAACTATATCGAATCTAAATGCATAATTAATGAGAATCTAACAACCAGCGAACAATGGGAAATGTGTAAAAGTAATATTAAAGATGCAGCAAATATTATTCTAGGACCAGAAAAACCACCATCACGCAATGAATGATTCGATGCTGAGTGTGAGGACATTACAAGGAGAAAGAACGATGCATATAAACAGATGCAGCAAAGAAGAACCCGAGAAAAACAACAAAAATATAAAGACCTTAGAAGAGAAGAGGAGTGCATTCATAGAAGAAAAAAGAGAATTTATGAAAATAGATTTGCTATAAAACTCTGAATAATCATTATTGCACAACTCTACTCATTTCTAGTGATATTGTTGCAAGTTGTCCAATTTTATATAATGTTTTGACATTCCACGTTGCAATACGATTTATATTTATTTTAGTTTTATTTTTCCGCCTGGGGACTCTTCGCACCCCTGTCCCATTTATGAGAAGCCAGGCATTCGGGGCCGCTTTGTTTTGACTCTTCATTAGTCATTTCTGTGTATCTGTTGTTATTAATGATTAATGATCATGATCATGATGATAATGATCTGTGACTCTGCGTATCTGTTGTTATTAATTATTTAACCACCGATTTTAACACGTTCGGGACGATTATTTAACGCTTTCTCACAAATTGGTTCGTTGTAGGCATTGAACAATGTCGGTGACATAACACATCCCTGTCTGACACCATGCTTAATAGAAACTTTAGCTGAAACTTCTTGGCCCAACTTAATACAAGTGGTCTGGTTGTAGTAAAGATTTTATAGGAATCTAATGTCTTACGTGTCCAGACCAACTAAGTCCAAGCATTAAACAGTAATGTACCTATGTGGTACTCTATCAACGGCTTTTTCGAAATATAACCGTTACCCTACACAAAAGGGACGTCTATGACCAGTATTAAAAATTCGCTATTTATGGAAGACATTTATCCGCGGAAGATAAATAAGCGTACCAGTTTTCGTTTTTTCAGTAGAAGCGTTCTGGAGGTATTTAAAAAATCTTATTACAAGGTTCCATTTTCAAAGAGTTCTAGCTCTCTTATGAAGCGTTTTCGGACAATGTGATTTGGGTTAAAACTTAATATTTTGAGCCCAGGAATTAGTCCTGTCGCCAGGGGGGGTACAAGGGCCTCCTTAATTCAGATGGACTTATCCAAATTTTTTTTATGTATTTTGACCCGTAGAACACGAATTTTTTGGGTAACAGTTGATCCGGATGTCGATAAGATTGTTATAAACAAAGAACTTGAGGAATTACATAACAGCGATTTTTCGCAAAACAAAACATTTTTTTGTATTTTTTGGATGATTCTCAGCAGAAAATGATCTTACAAGTTTTTTCGTAGGATGTACAATTTTCGAGATAAATGCGGTTGAACTTTCAAAAAATCGAAAAAGTGCAATTTTTGAACCCGAATAACTTTTGACTAAAAAATAAAATAGCAGTTATGTTTACTGCATTTGAAAGTTCAAGTCAAATTCTATCGGTTTTGATTATTTGTATTGCTAAAAATTAAGTTTTTATTTGTTAAACAAAGCCATAAACACATAGTGTTTTCCGTGCCCAATGCATGCGCTTTAATGTACGTAATCTACGTATAAATTGTCTGTATGCGCGCGTACCCGGTTTCAAATGAGAAATGCATTGAAAACATCATTTAATCACTATGTGTTTATAGCTTTGTTTAAAAATAAAAAAATTAATTTTTAGCAATGAAAGTATGTAACGAAAACCGATAGAATTTGAATTGAACTTTCAAATGCGGTAAGCAGAATTGCTATTTTATCTTTCAATCAAAAGTTATTCGGGTTAAAAAATTGCAATTTTTCGATTTTTTGAAAGTTCAACCGCGTTTATGTCAAAAAGTATGCATCCTACGAAAAAACTTTTAAATACATTTTTTGCTTAGAATGACCCAAAAAATACAAAAATGTTTTGTTTTGTGAAAAATCGCTGTTATGTGATTTCTCAAGTTCTTTGTTTATTACAATCTTACCGATATTCGGATCGACTGTTACCCAAAAAATTCGTTTTCTACGGGTCAAAATACATAAAAAAACTTGGGTAAGTCCATGTGAATTAAGGAGGCCGTTGTACCTCTCTGGCGACAGGACTAAATCTACAGCTAAAATATTCTCAATTATTATTTAAACATTCTGTAGATAATAAAGTACTTGACTCTAAGATGGATAACAATGGATACTTCTAGACTCTAACTATGGATACTTATTTTTATGCATTCTTTAGATATTTATAACATCTTTCGTACAATAAAATAGTTCTACTGGAACACATATTTCGCATCTAATTCCCATTATACAGTGCGGTGGAATAAGTGTTGCTCCCCCCCTGTTAACTTGTTTATTTTAAGAATATAAGCAAAACGCTCAGACAGATCGATTTTTAAACTAACCATAGTATATTATAGCATCAACGTTTCGAACTTTACGCGATCCCTCTTCAGGTGACAGGCATAACTTTGATTTTTTTAAATGGGAAAGTACATCACGTGACACCTCATTTAACAGTTTTTAAAATACTTATTTCAAAAATGTATAATACTTTAATCCTTTTTGAGATCGTAGGCCCAAAATTTTGGTAGAACTCTTTTTAAACGCATTTATTTTTTTCGAATTCTGAGAAAACTAATAAGTATTTTTGAAAAATTTAAACGCAGAATGAAAGATTAGATTATTACCGAGGGCTGACAGTCCCTTAGAATAAACAAAAAGTTTTTTTTGAATGATATATTTGAAATTAAAAATCACACTAAATTTTCTCTTTTTTCCACCACTGCGACTTATTAAAATAAACATTATAGGAGTCCTCAGGGACTTTAGACCATCGAGAATACTGTAATATTTCATTCTGCGTTTAAATTTTTCAAAAATATTTATTAGTTTTTTCAGGATTCGAAAAAAATTATTGCATTTAGAAAGAATTTGACCGAAATTTTGCGCCGACACTCTCAAACAGGATTAAAGTATTATACATTTTTGAACTCAGTATTTTAAGAGCTTTTAAATGAGGTGCCACATGATGTACTTTCCTATTTAAAAAAATCAAAGTTATGGCTGTCACCTGAAGAGGGATCGCGTAAAGTTCGAAACGTTGATGCTACAATATACTATGGTTAGTTTAAAAATCGACCTGTCTGAGCGTTTTGCTTATATTCTTAAAATAAACTAGTTAACAGGGGGGGGGGGGCAACACTTATTCCACCGCACTGTATGTATCTTGTGAATGCTAATATCATCCAAAACCCCTTTTGCAAATTGCAACAACTGTAATCTCTTACAACATCAACTATAAATTGTGAAAGCTGTCCAACACTTCCTACTCTCCAGACGAGATCAATCTTAGCAGCAATCAAGAAGCAAGCAATTTATCACGCTAACGCTGAATAAATATGACAGCTGTGGTACAAGATCCAACTGTTCCGTGTCATCGTCACGTGTAAGATATAATATAGGTGTGTTTTGAAACGGAATAGGAAATGAGCTTAACTGGGAACAGGAATTATCCTGTTTTATTTCATTAAAAGCAAGACTACTAGATATACAAGACAAAAAGAAAGTTGACACACTATATAGAGGGTGATTCATTCAGAATGTTCACTCTCTGAGTTGTAGATTCTAGACTTCAAAATATCAAGCTTTAACCCAAATCACTTAAATAAAATGTAGCTCCTTACTGAGTTACTGAGGTGTTTTTTTTTAATTAAAAACAATTGGTGCTCAGCCCTTTAAAATAATTTGACATAACTTGTCATATCTGGCAGAAAGTGTAGATACTGAATACCCTACTCATCATCTCATTCAACCCAGATCTATCCACTGCTGGATATAGGTCTCCCTCAGTCTTTTCCATGTATTTTCTGTTTTGTGCTATTTGCATCCAATTTTTGTCGATCCGTTTTATGTCATCAGACCATCTTCTTCGCAAACGACATCTACTTCGATATTTTTTTTTGTCTTCTTTGTCGTGTGGGCATCTGTTATCCGACATTCTAGCTATGTGCCCCGCCCAGTTCAACCTTAGAATCATAATTCTTTCTATGGCATATGTTACTCCTGTTTTCCGTCCTATTTCCTTGTTCGCAATGCAATCCCTATATACGAGAAATGCCTAACATTGAGCGTTCCATGGCTCTTTTGGTAACATAAATTTTGTTTCTTACTTTCTTGTTTACTGTTAAAGTTTCTGCACCATATGTAAGTACGGGTAATACGCACTGATCAAAGACTTTTCTTTTGAAATACATAGGCAGTTCAGCCTTAAGGGCATAGCTCATCTTGCAGAATGCCACCCTAGTGAGTCCTATGCGGTGGCTTAGTTCGCACGTTTGATTATCTCTTACTTTGCATATCTCATGCCCTAAGTACTTATAAGAGGTGTTTTCTTTAATATGCATGACATTTACTGAAATCTTTTCGCCTAATACAAGATTTGTCATGATTTGTGTTTTTGTATGGTTAATTTTTAATCCAACTTTAAGGGAGGGTAGGTATAGTTTCTCCCCTTGCGATACTGCATCATCAATGCTGTCAGTAAAATGAACAATATCGTCAGCGAACCTCAAATGACGAAATATTTTTCCGTTGACATAAATTCCTTTTTCACTCAGAGTTACGTTCTTAAACCTATTATTATTATGCTATAATAACGTTGTAAACAATTTTGGCGAAACTGTGTCTCACTGATGCACTCCCCGTTTTATTTTAACCCGGGAGCAGTCGCGCCGTTAGAAAAACTCAACATTTTGATAAGTTGATGAAAAATTTTGCAACATAACTTTCCACTCGTAAGTGCCTTGAGGAAGATTGTAGTAATGCGTGGGAATTTCTTTTTAATTTATTTTATTTTTTTTTATTTTTTTGTTGAACTTATGCCTTTGGTATACTGTATACTGAAGTCGGAAGTCATAAAAGCAATACAACAAGCCAACAACAATAAAGCACCTGGACCAGATCAAATCCCTGTTGAGCTACTTAAACTTTTGGATTAGGAAAACAGTACCTACTTGACTACTTTCTTTAAAGATACCAGATGATTGGTTCGAGTCACTGTTTATAACATTACCAAAGAAAAGCAGGCCCACCAAATGCAGCGATTTTAGACTAATCAGTTTGATGAGTCACACACTTAAGATACTTTTACGTATTATACAAAACCGAGTATTCCTTCTGTGCGAAACTAGAATGGGTAATAAGCAATTTGGATTTAGAAATGGTCTAGGAACTAGAGAAGCACTATTTTGTATGCGCGTTCTATTACAAAAAAGTTGTGAATTCCGAAAGAACGTTTATGTTTGTTTCATCGACTTCGAGAAGGCATTCGACCGAGTATAACATGATACACTTTTCGATTGCCTGCAGGCAGCAGGACTTGACCACTACGATATAAGACTGCTGAAATACTTATATTACAATCAAGTAGCCTCTATCCAAATTGGAGACAGTCGTACTGAAAAATTGCCGATAAAATGTGGAGTACGACAAGGTTGTGTTTTATCGCCCATCCTTTTTAATCTGTACTCTGAAGAAATCTTTAGGGAGGCTTTGGATGACAGACAAGAGGGAGTAAGGCTAGGCGGAGAAGTAATCAACAATATTAGATACGCTGACGATACAGCCATTCTTGCTGAAAATTTACAAGATCTTCAGACACTACTAAATCTAGTCAGTGAAGCAAGCTATCGGAGAGGCCTTAAAAACATTTCAAAAACAAAGTGGATGGCAGTTGGAAAGATTAATATAGATCAAGGTCGGCTTTCTCTTGATGGAGAGGAGTTAGAACGGGTAAATCATTTCAAGTACCTTGGCAGCTGGTTAAATGTAAATTGTGACTCTGATGAAGAGATAATTACTAGGATCGAAATATCACGGAAGGCTTTTATAACCTTGAAACCAGTTTTATGTAATAGAAACCTGTCGATGAATACTCGAAAGAAGGTGCTGAAATGTTATGTGTGGTCTATCCTATTGTATGGTTGTGAGACATGGACGTTAAAAACCACAATGCTAAACAAAATAGAAGCATTCGAATTGTGGTGCTATCGACGAATCCTAAAGATATCGTGGGTTTCGCACACTTCCAATGAAGACGTTCTTCAAATGATGAATTCGGAACGTCTGCTCATAAGCATCATAAAGAGGAGAAAAACAGAATACTTCGGCCATATAATTAGAGGACCTAAATACCATCTGCTTCGCCTTATAATACAAGGAAAAGTGGAGGGAAAGAGATGGATTGTTCGAAAGAAACTTTCATGGCTGCGTAATATTAGACAATGGTGTGGCTGCACAGTAGAAGAATTATTTCGCGCAGCAGCCGATAGAGAGAGATTTCAGGAAATTGTAAACATGATGACGGGCCAACGTCTGAATACAGACACGGCACGTAAAGAAGAAGAAGATGCCTTTGGTGAGAACCAATTAGCTTTAAAATTGTTAGAAATAGATATTTTTAACATAAAAATAAATAAAAATATTATAAAATAGAAATTTGTTTAAATTCCTATTTAAATTCGTATTGTGAAATTTTTTTCTCTACGCGCAACTGCTTACGTGACAGAAGTGAGCGCGACTGCTTCCGGGCTAAGTCTTAATGTGCTGCTTCATTTTGAACTTTAAATATTTCAATAAAAATGTTGAACAGGTATTTTTCAGTTTTTTGATCGGATGTTCACTTTGCGTAATATTCGACCGCCCCGATAATCTCGGGATACCCTGTATAATAATTCACAAATAATGTCATTATGGCCACGGGACATTCATAGATAATGGTTAAACTTTCTAGTAACTTGATAAACTAACAAGCTATATTAAATTAAAAATCAAGATGCAGTAGAAATAAACAAACCAAGACACGTTAAATGCTACTAGAGAGAAACACTCCCAAATCATAATTTACAATGCATATTTATATAGTACATTGTAAATACCAAATAATGATTTTTAAAGTTTATATATTGTAAATTATGATTCGGGAGTGCTCCTAGTAGCATTTAACATGTCTTGGTTTGTTTATTTCTACTGCATCTTGATTGTAAATTTAGTATAATATGATCCAACAAATTTTCATAATGTTTTAAGTTCTTCACACCTTCCATTCCTATAATGCTCCGCCACTTAGACCCTTGAAATTAAATAGCCTCTGCATAATTTTTATTAAACACTGGCTTTAAAATTTTCATGCTTTTTTTTTGAAATATCATTTTCCTTTCAACTTCGATCCCCCTATTGGTAGTAAGTAATGCAGTAATTTAAAATCCTGGCATATTAAAATATGGGGATAGATATCAAAGGGAGCTCGTGCGGTAAATTAGGATATTTCGTTTCATCTTTTTATTAGCACATGATTTAGGGATATAAAAATCGCAGAAATAACCTTTTCAAGATACATTAATTGAAATGCCGGATCTTGCAATAGAGGCTTCCGAAATTTAACATTTGGTAGAGGCCATATTGTTCAAGCTACATTTCGGTCAAATTGGATATAACTTAAATAATGATTAGATTGCATGTGTGAGTCCATTTCATATGAGTTGAAGAAATAAAATTCAAACTTACTTGCAGTCTAGTACTACAATAAAGGGATGTTGTAAAATACCTAGGTATGCATTTGGACCGCAGATTAACGTGGAAGAATAACATATTCACGAAAAGAAAATAGTTGAGTCTGAAGCTCAGCAAAATGTACAGATTGATAGGAAAAAGGTCACAACTTAGTTTGTACAATAAAATTTTAGTATACAAATTAGTGATACCAATATGGAGCTATGGTATCCAACTGTGGGGACTTGCGTCGAGATCCAATATCGACATCCTGGAGAGATTCCAATCGAAAACCGCATTAAAGTCCTTTTCATGAGCATTTTTCAGTGCGTCACAAATGATAGAAAAAAAAAGGTAAGTGCATGATAATATACATTTATAATATTTATCCTTTTTTTTAACATTTACGACATTTTAGTTAAATCTGACAGTTGTCACATTTTATTTGCAATTTGGCATAGAAACAAATCAATTGTGTTTATTGCATTTATAAAATGGCATTTTCTTTGATTTGTATAGTCTTATAAATTGTACAGATTATATTCGTAGATATATTATATAATTCGTAAATATTTTTTTTTCGATTATAGCGCCATCTATCGACAACTAGAATAAATGTTATAAATGTCTCTAATCACAGACGTACCTTTTCTTCTGTCACATACAATTTAATGGGTTAGAAAGAAATCGAAAAACTGTGACGCACTGAAAGATGCTCATGAGAAAAATATATAAAAAATGCACCGTGGTACATGCCCATTAATCGTGACCTTCAAATGAAGATTGTCAAAGAAGAAATTGCCAGTTACTCCCAAAAATACGACATACGACTGCAAACCACCCAAACAAACTAGCGAAGAACCTTATGAGGCACCAGGCAAACAGAAGGCTAAAGCGCTACTTACACTCCAAGAGATATAGCAACAAGACTTTAAATTACATATCAAAATTTTTTTAATAGTACGTTCTTTAACGGTAAAATATTGCAAAACCTCTAAATTTTAAAAAAACTGCTTGGATTGACATGAAATTTGGAATACACATAGCTAACAGGTCAAAGAAAAAAAAGTGATATTGTGCCGATTGTGCTTTTGCCCTGCGGTGAGTTTAACCCCATCTCTGGGGTGAAAAAATGTATGTCCAAAATAAGTCCGAAAATCGATAAACTGACTAATTATAAGCAACTTTTGTTTTATAGAGTTTTCTCACCAAGTCAATACTTTTCAGAGTTATTTGCGAGTGAACTTGTTAATTTTTCAACAAAATAACCACGTTTTTAGACAGTTTTTCGCAAATTACTCAAAAAGTAAGTATTTGATCGAAAAAAATATTCATAAAAAAATATATCCCGTAAGAAAGTGAAAAAATGGTGTATACATTAGGTATCTATACTAGCAGAAGCAGATTTGTAGCTAATGAAAAATAGGTTCATATTTGTCAAATTCCAAATCGAATATTTTAATTTGAAATAACCAATGAACGAAACACTTTTTGGGGAAAACTCATTACAACTTTTTTAAAGTGTTTAAAAAGGGTTTCTTTTGTTTTACATAAAACATTTATATCATCAAAAATAACCAAGTTACGCTCAAAATAAAGTTGGTCCCTTCTCTTTTGGTAAAAAAATCGGGAAAATCACCCCCTAGTTAGTATTTCAAATGAACGTAATCGTTACCACTGGACAAGTTTCTTTACTCCTGTATGTATTTTTATATGATCTGTAAGTTTCATTGGTTTTAAGTTCTTCTTTTTGAGAGAGCTTTAGTTAAAAGGGCTTGAAAGATTCACTAATCACAAGTGTATTCAAATTTAGATACACCAAATCTTAACCAATTTTTGTCTTACAGAAAGTAACTTGTAAAGCGATAATGATTAATATCATTTAAGTTGCTAATTAGGGGTTGATCTTCCCGATTTTTTCTGCCAAAACAAAAGAGACTAACTTTATTTTGAGCGTAACTTGTTTATTTTTGATGCTAGAAATGTTTTGTTATAAAACAAAAGAAAGCTTTTTTTAAACACTTTAATAAGTTGTAATGAGTTTTCCCCAAAAAGTGCTTGAGTTTTTGGTTATTTCAAGTTAAAATATTCGATTCGGAATTTGACAAATATGAACCTATTTTTCATTAGCTCTAACTCTGCTTCTGCTAAGTATAGAGACCTAATATATACACCATTTTGTTCACTTTCTTACAGGCTATAGTTTTGCTAAAAATTGTTTTTTCGACAAAATAATTACTTTTTAAGTTATTTGCGAAAAACCGTCTAAAAACGTTCACTCGCAAATAACTCGAAAAGTTTTGACTTTGTGAAAAAACTCTAAAGAACAAAACTTGCTTAGAATTAGTCAGTTTATCGATTTCCGGACTTATTTCGGACATATATTTTTTACCCCCGACAGGTGGTGAAACTCACCCCCCAGGGCGTAAGCACACATTTGCACAATATCACTTTTCTTCGTTAACATGTTAGCTATGCGTATGCCAAATTTCATGTTAATTCAGGCGGTCCTTTAAAATTTACAGGAAAATCCGTGAAAGAATGTACTATAACTTACACATTTAATACAGTCACAAATAATTTTGTTACTAAAATTACGATTTCATAGGTTATTGTCACTGGACAGTCTCCTGAAAGTATTTTGCAAACAGATTATTTATGTAATCATTATTACAGATTGTAAATAAATGGGCTGTTAAAAAAAACACTTTCTTTCTCTTGTTTTTGTTAGATATTTATTAGCAACTTCTTATATCGCCGTATTTATACAATATAACTCTTCAGTTATTTTGCTTATATTATTTATCTGAACTTGTAAAATTACTAAGATTTGTTTCTTCACTTGGTGTTCGTTTCTTTCTCGATATCTTATTGTGTTTCTTATTATTATTTATAAAAATATTTGAATCCCACTATTTTACAATAGGTTTTCTTGTCATTAACAAAGAAAAATAGTGTAATTATGTCTCTTATATTATGTTTATGCATTACTTTAATTCAAATTGACTTGCTTCCATCATTTTCTTAGAACGAGTATTTTCATTTTTTATTCTTTCACTCTTTTTGCCATGCCCGCAGTTGATGAACGTTTTTTGCCTAAATAGAAGAATTCTTTGCTCTGTCCCACATTTTTAGATACAATATATACGCTGTATTATTTGCAGAGCAAGTCATTATACCGTCGCCTTTTTTACTCTATAAAAAACTACCTGTCTGGCACAAAACCTGCATAATGTTGAAAAAAAACGCAAAAGAACACCCCTATTGTCTCACACACCATAAAATATGGGTTGAAAAATTAGGGCTTTCTCCAAACACGAGATTGATGATGATTTTATTGTACGTTCCATCTAAAACCTTTTTAACGAGCAAAATAAATCGTCGAGGAATTGTTTTTTCTCTAATCGAATCAAAATGAACGGCGTTTGCAGTTTCTGTCGTGAAAAATAAATTACGGGAGCCTCGTTTTTTCATTATAAAAAAAGAAATTGGCTTTGTGCGGCAGGCGCTTCCTTTTGATTTGTTTACAACTGGTTGTCAATGGAAAAACAGAAAATAATACAAATTGAATTAAAATCGAAATAAAGTTTAAGTTATTAAACTAAAGCACATTAAATGATATTTAAAATATCATTTTTCTACGGCCGTGCTAAAAGAGCCACTTTCACGCATGCTTCTCGTTTCCGAAAATTGCAATTTCCCGCACGGTGTGCGTGAAAGTACATTTTCCCTCACGGCGTGCGGGAAAGTAAAATACCTTGTAATATGGCATTAAAATATATTATAATACATGCAATAAACTAATATTTAGATATTATTTACTAATTTATTTCAAAGGCTATAGCGGGATAAAATGGTCAAAAATGCCCCCGCACCGATCAGCTCCGCTACTTATGTCTTCGATAAAGGATATAAAATTATGCCCTCATGCAAATTTTTTAGCTTTCCAGAGGTCCTAAAACCCCTAACATCGAAAAAAGAAGAATTTTTAGGTTTTATTTTTTTGCGAGCGCAATTTTAATTTAAAAAATCTGAAAAAATTCAAGAAGTTGTATCTTTTGAATAAAATACAACGTTATTTTTTTCAGATTTTTTTAGTAAAAAATGAGACCAGGAAAAATTTTTGAAATTTCAAGAAATTTTAGGTTATGATAATATGATTTGGCCAACTTTTAAATAGTATTTTGTTGTGTACTTTTTGCCGTTCTTTTGAATGGTAGAGGCAGAATTTTTAATATCTGAGCGGAAAGAACGAAAAAATCGAAAAAACCGTTTTTGGCTGTCGCGAGATGCATCTCGGGACAGCCAATTTTAGGATTTAGGATCCTGACTACAACAACTGAAAATAAAAGTAAAGTGTGAATTTTGTCATAAAATTTGGTATGTGGTGTGGGGTTATAATAATATTTGGAACAACTTTTCCAAATAACTTTTTTCGATATCTCTAACGCGAAGCAAATCGAATCGCATATCGAAAATTCACCCTATTTGTGGATTTACCCTGTTTTCGGCCTGTAGGCCGCGTTTAAAATTTTAGTTCAGTTGACTATTTTAAAAATTGTGAAACATCACCCTGTATGACTGTGCAAAATTTCAAATTTGGATATATTTTGATAGCCGAAATATAGGGGTGTCTTCATCTTAAATGCGACACACTGTATCTTATCAATTTGATAATTTATTTCAACTAATATATGTAGTAGTATTTTTTATAGATTCAAAATATACAATCAAAATACTGACTAATCCACTAATTTTATCATAAAAAGTTCAAATTGATTGCATTGAAGTATTGAACCAATTAATGTGTAATAATATAATATAATATACAGAGTGAGTTTTATGTATGGAAACCCTCAATTTTATCGGAAATGGCTTGCACGATTTTTATAGATTGTGGTGGGTAGGGGTTTTCTAATGTGGCCGATATTAACTTTCTTATTTCAAATGGAACAACCCTGTATATTTTTTGCGTTTTGAAGACCTTAAGAAATAGTGATTATTTTCCATGTAATATTCCCTATACCTAAGGACCATCATTAAACAAATTATAAAAATCAATTTTTTCGGCCCGGGTAGACTTTATTTTGCGTTCTGTGGACCATCGGGAACAAAAAAGTTCTCTTGTAATTTTCTCTAAAATTAATCGTTTTCGAGTCATAAATAATTTAAAACTGAAAATAAATCGAATAATGACGATTTTCAAGGTTAAAAACAAAATCAAAAATATTATTTTTAAAACTGCGAAGTACAGAAATTCAAGCTAAAGCCTTATTTTAGCAGTTAACAGTAAGTAATTTGAGCTGGTTTCATTCTAAAATATTGTTTTCTAGTTGTTAATGCATCCCGATCGCCCGTGTTCTCATATGCGCTTCATTAACATTTATTAAAAAGCTATTTTTTTGGAAAAAACGTGCCAAAAAATTTTTTATAGCGAGCCCCTGGAAGAAGGATTTAGCTTGAATTTGGGTACTCCACAGTTTCAAAGATAATATTTTTTATTTGTGTATTTGATTTATTCGATTATTCGATTTTTTTTCAGTTTTAAATTGTTTTTAACCCGAAAACGATTATCTTCAGAGATAAATTACAAAAATCTACTCTATGTTATATTATGTATAAGTTTTTAGTTTGTGAAAACTGTCATTATAGATATCAGTGCGTGAAGGGTTTAAAGTGTGCGTGAAGTAACAATGTATTTTAAATGGGATTTACTTTTTCGCACACTTTCAATGGGTTTTTGGCATACTTTCATATAATCAAATATCCTTAACTTTCGCGTTGTCATGGTGATGACAATATGAGCAATGACTTACAACAAAATTTTTGACAGTTTTGTGGTTTGAAAGTAGTTAGGATTTTTAAATGTCAAAGTTCTAAAAATTGTAGAATAGAAATGAATTCCAGTGACGAAGAGTTACAGTTTTTTTTTATTTGTTTATTGTAGATAAAATATTGTATGAAACTGTGCGTGAAGTACTTTTTGCGAACTTACGCGATGTATAGCACTCGCCCCGTTGTCGCTCGTGCTCTAAAAATCGCGTGCGTTCGCAAAAAGCATACTTAACAGAGATAACAGAGATGGCATAACCAACAGAGATATACATTAATCAAAAATAATCGACGTACATAAGATGCCTCAACTCAGCAGATGTAGGTAGCGCTCATAGCCTAGTATTATGTAAAATAGGAATCATTATGAAATACTTCACACCCAAGAGGGCAGCACCAACAAAACAAAAATCAAAAGCCAAGGACTAAATACGGAATCAACGAAATACTTATACAGGAAAATAATATCAGAGAATATTGCTGAGAATGGAATATTATAAAATGATAACATCGATAAAAGCTGGCAAAAACTCAACATAACATATAATCAACGCTGCAACAGAATCATTTAGAGAGAGAAAAGTAACGAATACTAATATATTAAAGAAGAAAACCCCTTGGTTTAGAAAGGAAGTGAAGATAAAATGTGAAGAAAAGAAGAAAGCCTTTTTACACTACAGAACAAAACAAACACAACAGGCATACAACCACTACAAACGAATCAGAAACGAAACGAATACTTTGACATAAATAAAAAGGCAGCACTGGCAGACTTTCTCAAAACAGATGGAACACGGCTTTTACGAAACACAAAAATAAGTATGGAGAATGATCAGAGGAAAAAGAAAAGAGATTAACGAATTAATAAAACCGAAATACATTCCGAAGGAAACTTGGGTGGACTACTTCCGATCTCTATTTGCTAAAGGCGACGGTAATGAATCACCAACACCTGAAGTTACGACAAACGAAGAAATAAACATCGAAGAAGAAGAGGTAAAGGAAGCATAAAGAAAATTAAAAAATAGAAAATTTCCAGGGGAGGACATAATATCGAACCAACTCCTTAACCCGGCACTTGCCACGTGGCTTTGCAAGCCGTCAACTGCCACGTGGGGTGCTCACAGCACCCCTTAAAAATTTTCTGTGATCTAGTGTTTATAAACAAAATAATGTGTTGAGTTGCACAATAGTATAAAAAACATGTTTTATTAACTTATTAGCTAGTAGTCTATTATAAAAGGTAAAAAATAAAATTAACAAGGTGTTATAAGCAAATTAGTAAGGACCAATCCATAATAAATAAAGTGAAGTAAAATATCTAAAAAATTAAGGTTTGTTGAGTATAGAGACTATATTAATAATTTAAATCATTTACTACAATAAGAAATGTAAATCTGACCTGTTTATCAAAAACACAAAAAACAAGCTGAAAATGCGAGCATTGTCATAACGAAAACTTTGTATATTTACGTATTTTAATTCATAATAAGGAAAATTTCTATTATGAAAAGTAGTTTAGAATTAATAATTATGTTTTAATGTGCAATTACATCATTCTAATTTAAATATTATGAACTATAAAGGTAGTTTACTCTTGATCGAAATTCATATTTTTTATATACCTCGTATAAAATTAATAAAATTTTATACAAGGTGTCCCAAAAGTAGTGGAACGATCGAATACTTCGCGAACTGAACATCGGATCGAAAAATTGAAAAATACGTGTTCAATAATTTTCAAAAATCTATCCAATGACACCAAACACCAACCTCCACTACACCCCCTGGAGGTGGGGTGGGGGGTAACTTTAACATCTCAAATGGAAACCCTTAGATTTTCTTGCAGATTTGGATTTGTTACGTAAAAGTAAGCAACTTTTATTCAAGACATTTTTTCGAACTGTGGATAGATGGCGCTATAATTGGGAAAAACCATTTATCCTGATACCATGGGTGAATTATGGAAACGGTCTAATATCTCAAGAAATACACTTCCAAATGAGAAACCAAAGAAATTTTTTTAATACTTTTCAAAAACCTATCGGATAACACTAAACATGACCCTCCAACCCACCCCCTGGGGGTGGGGTGGGGGGTAACTTTAAAATATTAAATAGCAACCCCCACTTTTTATTACACATTCGGATTTGTCATGAAAAACTAAGCAACATTTATTCGAAACATTTTTTAGAATTGTTGATAGATGGCGCTTTAATTGGAAAAATACGATTTATTAGCGCCATCTATCAGCATTTTTAAAAAATGTTTCGGATAAATGTTGCTTAATTTTTCATGACGAATTTGAATCTGCAGTAAAAAGTGGGGGTTGCTATTTAAGATTTTAAAGTTATCCCCCACCTCACCTCCAGGGGGTGGGTTGGAGGGTCATGTTTAGTGTTTATCGATAGGTTTTCGAAAAATATTAAAAACCTGTTTTTTTTGGTTTCTTATTTGGAAGTGTATTTCTCGAGATATTAGACCGTTTCTATAATTTACCTATGGTATCAGGATGAATCGTTTTTCCCAATTATAGCGCCATCTATCCACAGTTCGAAAAAATGTCTTGCATAAAAGTTGCTTACTTTTACGTAACGAATGCAAATCTGCAAGAAAAACTAGGGGTTTCCATTTAAGATTTTAAAGTTACCCCCCACCCCACCTCCAGGGGGTGTAGTGGGAGTTGGTGTTTGGTGTCATTGGATATATTTTTGAAAATGATTGAACACGTATTTTTCAGTTTTCCATCCGATGTTTAGTTCGAGAAATATTCGACCGTTCCCCTACTTTTGGGACACGGTTGTATCATAAATCTTAGAAGAAGAAGGGTTTTTATGAAGAATAACTTTTATTTGTCAAAGGTAATACCACGAGTCCTCTAAATTTTATCGATAAATTTTTTTGTTTTCACGAAAACTTCTTTATTTGGTAAAATTACGAAAACAAACCGAATGATAAAATCACGAGTCCGAAGGACGGGTGATTTTATCCATTTCGGTTTGTTTGAGTGATTTTACCCTAAATAAAGAAGTTTAAGTATGAAAACGAAAAAATTTATCAAGCAAAATTTAGAGGACGAGTGGTATTTGAAAAGATTATTTTGTGAACCAATATGTATTATTAGTAAATACGGGCATCTGTGAAATATTTTTAAGACAACTAGGATCAATATCTTAAGTAGGTTATAGATAAATTACTTTATATTTTTAAATTTAGGGTACCTTAAGTTTTATCAGGGAAGAGACTGTTTTATCAAGAAAGAGGCTGTTTTATCAGTATTACACTCAATGATTGGCTAGAACGACGCGTGGTGATTGGCTGAAAAAGCAAAAACGTCAGAATTTGACAGGTGAAAAAAATAATCAAATTAAAAATAAAAGAGTCATAAATGAAAATGTTCTTGGTATCCATAATTTGAGAAAAATCTTCAAATATTGTTTTCTATTAGAAGGATGTACACAGACACAATACTGGCTAGTGATGTTAGTCAATAATTTTGCCAATTCGACAAAAAAATAATTTCTAAATAGTTAATAATTATTACTAAATAATTAGTAATTTTGCAAATTTCGGCAAAATTCTCAAAAAACAAAAAAATTACCTTCTACAATCACTATCCAGTTTTGTCGAGTTTAGGAAACGACTAGGTATAGGTACATAATATTTTAATTTTATAGCAAATGGTACAGTCCATTTATCATAAAGGGGAGGCCGTATTTATACTGGTATAAACCTTTTTAAAACTGTTAATAAATTATTGCTTTTAAAATATTTATACTCAAATTGTATTTTTGAACACCTTATTTATTTTATATAATAATTAAATTCACTATCAAATGTCATTGATATTTTATTAATACTTAATTTAAAATTTAGTTTGACATTCACGAAGTGTCATACTCAAATGTAAGTAACCTATGCTTGGCAAATCGAGATTTAAAAAAAAGTAGCCTACTTCCTAATCAACCATTTGAGCTGACGTTTAGTGCGTCTGTAGGAGATAACCGGATTGTGACGTCACATTTTAGACTTTGAGGTCGATTATCTCGAAGACGGTTAGATATATCGAAATGCCGTTTTCAGATTTGGATTCAGAAGGCCAAACTACATAGGAATCCATCGATACACCTGCTCTAAGTATTGCAGGAGCGGCAACGCAATAACACACAGACTTTTGCAAATTTATAAACGAAAAGTTTTCGTTGAAAATTTAAAACTTAAACTGCCAGATGATGACACCCCAATTCGACTTTAGAGCTACAAGTTTAGAATGACACTAAATAACCACTTCAAACGCGAACAGATCTATGCTATATAATATTACAGAAAGCTACTATGACGCACAGCACGGTTAACAAATTTGAAATACCAAATATTTGATGAAAATATGTTATGGGGTGCTGGTAGCACCCCACGTGGCAGGTGCCGGGTTAAGTACGGAGGACAAGATCTGACTAAACAACTATTAAAACTAATACAAAAAATAATAGAACAAAACAGAATACCACAAGAATGGAGATCAAGCATCCTAATACCTCTCTTCAAAAAAGGATACAAATCCGACCCGGACAATTTCAAAGGAATTAACTTATTAAACACGACAATAAAATTAACAGCCAAAGTGATAACAAACAAATTGACTAAAATTATACCATTAGTAGAATAACAACAAGGTTTTAGGTCGGGAAGGTCATGCACTGACGCTATATTTGTAATGAGGCAAGTTCAAGAGAAATCGTTGGAATACAACAAGCCGGCATATTTATTTGCTGGACCTTAAGAAAGCATTTGACGGGGTCAAATTAAAGGACGTTATCCATTTGTTATGCTCGAGGGAGGTACCTCTAGGAATGATTAAAACGACCGAAAACATCTACCAGAACAACACAATAAAAGTAAAAGTGGAAGATGAACTAACTGACCCAATTGAGAGATAAGAGAGGATAAGAGAGGGGGATTCCTTGAGTCCTTTATTGTTCAACCTGATCAGGGATGAAATAATAAAAAAGTACGAATTAAAAACGATACCAAATGGGAGAAAAACAACTTAAAATAATCAGCTAGAATATGCAAACGATGCAATATTAATCTCTCTAAGTGAAAAAGATTTACAACGTATGCTGCACCAATTTAACATAACCGACAGAAAATATAACATGTTAATTTTCTTAAAAAAAAACAAAATGCATGGTTATAACAGCAGATACAATAAGATGTAAATTGGAGCTAGAAGGTCAGATAATAGAACAAGTGATGGAGTTTAAATACCTAGGCATTACACTATCTAGCTACGGAAGGCTCAAAATAAGTGGAAGATCAAGTGAATAGAGCCCACAGAGCCGTAGGTTGCCTGAATGACACAATATGGAGAAATAAAAATATCGGAAAAGAAATAAATTGCAGAATTATGACATACGCGGCAGAATTACTACTCGACTTAGAGAGAACAAAAAGATTGCTCGAAACAGCGGAGATAAAAACCCTTCGATGGTAAGACTCTGTAGGACAGAGCTGAAAGACAGATATACGACGGAGATGCAAGGCGGATGACATTAATAACTGGGTAAGAAACAGAAGAATATAATGTAATGACCACATAAGCCGAATGACAACAAATAGAGTAGTCAGGACAGCGAGAGACAGTTCCCCAATAGGAAGACGATCAGTGGGAAGACCACGAAAACGATGGAGCCACAACTTACGAGAGGCGCATTTAAAAAACAGACAGAGCCAAAATGGTTAAAACCCAAAACTACTCTCAAGTGCAACGATCTAGTCTTAATTCGCAATGAGAACACCAACCCGCTACTGTGGCCACTAGGCAGAATAACCACATTACATCCAGGCAGTGACGGTATATCAACCATCAAAACTGCCCATGGTGAATTCAAGAGGTCCATATCCAAAATATGTCCCTTAGCAATAGCAGAAGCCGAGTCTTGAAAGCTTCCTTTCAACGTGGGGCCATGTTTGGGATTTCATTGGTGTCCAATCCTGTTCAGCAACGTGTGTATTTATTTAGAATGTGAAGCGGTGATTACAGCCAACGACGAATGGATCTACCGGGTTGCTACCCGAAACAATATTATATTAATTATTAATGACAGAGACATTTTAGCAATTATGTATTTTGTCTAATATTTTTACTTGTAGCGTAATTAAAAAAAACATTCAACCTATGTAAAAACAAATATTTTCTACAGTCCACAACAGACATTTTAGTTTATTTTCAATGTGTCCATGAGTGTGAAAATAATTAGTAAAAAATATGAGCAAATTAAATGTTAAAGCGGTAATGATTCATTCATTTTGGGTTAATTAGGCAGTAAATTTCCCGATTTTTTTTCACTTGCTTAATTTTGATGCTAGAAAATTTTATGAAGAACCAAAACAAAGCTTTTTTGGTTTTCTCTCCCCCACCCCCCCCCCCCAATAAACCCTCCCCCCAAATTAAATTTCGGAGATGACACGAAAAATTACATGATATCGCCGCATTTCACGTTGATTCACTGACCTAAGAGCATTTTTGTATTATTGAAATTGTTTACAAAAATGATAAACCATACGTTTTGTAAATTTACTACATTAATTTATATTTCGGACTAATAATTCATATGTATACATTTGTCATAACTGCGGTTATAAAGTAATTTTTGTTATTTATGCAGTGCACAATGTAAAAGCCATTCATCAATATTGAGGTCGATCAGGCTAATATATTGGTTTGTGATTTATACTTTTGAGGTTACTGGTTTAGCACAAATATTGCAAAATAGACCGCCAACGAAATGAGTCTGGCAGTAAAAATTATTCATTTTTAATATTACTTTCTAAAACATATTGACGGTTTTTGCTGTAAATTTTAAAGAACCGCTTGGATTGACATGAAATTTGGCATACGCATAGCTAACAGTTCAAAGAAAAAAAATTGATATAGTGCCGGTGTGTGCTTTTGTCCTGGGGGTGAGTTTCACCCCTTCTCGGGGGTAAAAATCATACGTTCAAAAAAAGTCTGGAATTCGATAAACTGAGTAATTCTAAGCTACTTTTATTTTATACAGTTTTTTCATTATGACAATACTTTTCGAGTTATTTTCCAGTAAATATGTTCATTTTTTAATAAAACAAACACCTTTTTAGACAATTTTTCGCAAATAACTCAACAAGTAAGCATTTTTTCGAAAAAAAAAACATTCTTAGCAAAAATATAGCCTGTAAAAATGTGAAATAAGTGTTGTATGCATAAAGTCTCTAGACCTAGTAGAAGCAGAGGTATAGCTACAGCAAAATGTGTTCTTACTCGCCAAATTCCAAATAGAATATTTCAACGTCAAATAACCAAAAAACAAAGCAATTTTTGGAGAAAACTCATTATAACTTTTTTAAAGAGTTGAAAAAACTTTATTTCTATTTTTATAAAAAAAGATTCTAGCGTCAAATGTAAACAAGTTATGCTCAAAATACAGTTGGTCCCTTTGGATTTCAAAAAAAAAAAAAATCGGGAAAACCATCCCCTAATTAGCAACTTAAATGAAATAAGTCGTTACCGTTTCACATGCTGCTTTATTTATGTTGTGTTTATATAATCTGTTAGTTTTATTGATTCAACGTGCTTATTTTTGAAAAAAATTGGTTTTAAAATAAAATTTTTATTTTATTTTGGAAAAAATGTTTTTCTGAATATTTTTTATTTTTTTTTTGTTATTCTGCAAAACAAAGATTGGCTAAAATTTGGTGTTTCTAAATTTGCATACACTCATGATAAGTGACTCGTTCGAGCCCTTTCAAAAATAAGAACTTTGAACCGATAAATCTTACAGATCATATAAACAATACATACACCAATAAAGCAACTTGTGAAATGGTAACGAATGAGTTCATTTGAGATGCTAATTAGTGGGTGATTTTCCCGATGTTTTTACCAAAAAAAAGGGACCAACTTTATTTTGAGCGTAATTTGTTTACTTCCAAGTGTCTTCCACGCACTCGGCTGCTTGCCCGAAATCCACTATCGCGCCGTTCAGGTCAACGGCAGTCTCGTGGGTGAAAGTATCACTTTCCGCACTAGTTAGGAAAATAACTATTTTTCTAAATAACTTTAAAATATGATTAAGGGGGTATGCGCAAAATCTTAGTCCAGTGCTATTTAAATACATTTATTTTTTGAAGTTATACTACTTTACGGGCGATATGAGGGTGAATTTTTAGATGTTAAAACCTACGATCCGGGCGCATGCAGCTTATAACTTTGTTCTGATTGGATGTTCAAATGACATGTCAAAAATTATTCAGTATGTCGGCTGTGGCAAAGCTGTGGTTTGATTATTTATGGTTGCTGCGTTTTGAAATTTGTGTGAAAAGAAACAACAAACAAAAGTTAGTTAATAGTTATACTGCCTTTTTAAATAGTTTTCATATATATTTTTCAACTTTTGGACTATTTTGGACAAGGACTCATTCTAATTTGGTAAGTAGATTTTATTATAATCATATTGTAATTATACATTTGGATTAGGTTGGAATAAATTTATTTTCTCAAGAATGGGGATTTTAGAGAGAAATTCGAAATTAGGTCCGATTTTTATTTTTAAATTGTGATTTTTTGGCGTAGATTTATTTATCTAGTAGGTATGTAATGCTTTGATTTACATGCTTAATTTGATTACCAACAAAATTTCTACCAATCTTCATCTAATATATTGTTTTCTTACTGTTTTGTTATATTTTAATATTTTCTTCCACAAAAATCAAACTACTTAATTTGATTTAAATTCAGAATAACTGTCAAACAGTAAAACGTTTAGTTGCCCTATTTTTCTACATGACAAATAATGAGTAATTGGATGAGTGAGCCTAGGCTTCGATTACGAATCAAAGCGTCCACAAATTCGCGGGTTGGAATCCCGATGCAAGTTTTTATTTTTTTATTTTTTATGCATTTTATGATTGTAAGTAAATTTATTACATATTTTTTTTCAGAAAATGCGTATTTAAAATTGTTGCCAACAATTATTATCGTTCAGAAATCATTTTTTCTTTGTGGCATTTTTCAATGTGTTTGTGTGCGTTTTATTCTTTTATTTTTTTACATTTTTGGTATTGTCTTAATAAAAATTTTTGGAAAGTTGTAAGTATTAAAATTAGTTTAATATTTAAATAAAATATAAATAAACTGTTTAAAGTACATTATATCAATTTCGTTAAAATCACATAATATGTAATAGAAGTATAACTTCTTACGTGCGTACAAAGTACACACACATTCTTTTTTTCGTATCCTAAGAAAACTAAAAAACATTTTTGAAAAATTTATACGCACAATAAACCATTATATTATTATCAAGGGCTGAAAGTCGCTTAGAATAAGCCAACAGTTTCTTTTGAATGAAATATTTGAAAATAAAAATCACACTAACTTTTTTCTTTGTTTTTCACCCCTGTAACTTATTAAAATAAACATCACAGATGCTTGCAGGGATTTTCAGAACTCGGTAATGATGACATGTAATCTTTCATGTTGAGTTTAAATTTTTTTAAAAATACTTATTGGTTTTCTCAGGATTAAAAAAAATGAATGCATCTAAATAGCATTGGAGCTAGATTTTGCGCCTACCCCCTTAATTTAAACAATATTAATAATTCAATTTATAAGTTGTTTATAGTATATTCACAATATCCCTAACTTATGCCGCGCAGTTTATAAATGTTCAAAACCACTACCCTTGAATTTGTTTTCTAGTTATAATAACCACTCTGCTGCTTTTATTTAAACACATTGAAATATTAATATTAATGTTGATCCACAAATAGATATTAACATCAGTTTACGTGTCCAAAAGAGACAACAAATGTTTCTCTGGGGCATTAGGTTTCCAGAGAACATTTTTATTCGAACATGTAAATATATGGGTCAGACTCTGATGATGTTTTAATTATCCTTGATATTTATCTGCATCTCATTTGTCATTGTCTAAATAAAAAGATATGATATATTTTTAATTTAATATTTGTTAACGCAAGCTATTACCAAGAGAACAGACAGTAAAATTAGAAAATTTTGTCCGGGGAAAAACATTATAAAACCAATTTATTTTTATAGGGTGTTCTAAAAAACATGTATGTTAAAAAATTTTTAGTATGTCTATAATTACTCAAAAATAGACAAGGTATACATGATTTAAAGATTTGATGACTAGACTAGATATTCTTCGTAATATTTTGAAAGTAGATTAGGCTGATTATGGAGTTCATGGAGATCATGGAGTTATACCTATCTTTCTTTATTTTGCAGTGGAGCCTTTGTGTCCCTCAAAGTCTTGTTTGATGTCCAAAATGTATCGGTTTGCCAAGTAAAAACGGATCTGGACCATATCTTGAGAATTCATTATAATGCAGTTTTGAGATAAAAAGAGTTACAATAAAATTAATCAAACAACAAAATAAAAATTATCTATGTACTTAGGTCATCATCATTCTCTTTGCCTTTATTCTACGCTGGGTCGGCTTCCCTAATTACATTCCTCTATAAGTTTCTGTCGGATCATATCAATATCAGTCCCCTTTACCGACATATCCTGCATACGCGTCTTCGCCAGGTCCTTTTGGTCCTCCTCTCCTACTCCTTCCAAGAACCAGCAGATCAGCAATTCTTTGTATTAGGTTATTAGCGTCTCGACGTTGAACATGATCAAACCATCTTAATATTTGCTCTCTCATCTTGGCATCAATTGGTGCCATCCCTAAACTTCCCCCAGTATACTCATTTTCTCACCTCTTTTCTCACTCTACTTATCCATCTAAGCATTCTCATTTTCTCCACATGCATTAGTTCGTTTTTCCTCTATCTTTTAACCTGGCCAACATTTTATAGAATTTTCCCTTCAGCTTCATTGGAAGATTCTTTTCACAAAATACTCGCTTCCTTCCATTTCCTTTACCCCAACCTAATTCTACTGCATGTATGAATCTCCATATATTTCTCCATCACTCTATAATTCAGATCCTAGGCATTTAAAATTATTACTTTTCTCAATCCTTTCACCATCCAAAGACATCATTTTATACTATAATTTTGTCCTATTAAAATTTAAACTTTCTTCTTCAAGAGCTTGTCTCCATTATTCAAATTTTTGTTCTAAATCGCTTTCATTATTTCCTAGTAGCACTACATCATCAACATACAATAAACATCAGATAACGTTACTATATAGTTTCCTTATTATCTCAACCAAAACTAATAAGAATAAATAATAATTAAGCACCCGACCTCTTGATACAATCCAACTTCACATAAAATTTATCAGTTGCTCCCATACCTCTTCTAGCACTAGTTGTTACTACCTCATACATGTTTTTCACACTCTTTATAAAATATATTCACCGGGTATTCCTTTCTCTTTGAGTTCCAACCACAGAATATCTCGAGGAATACTATTCAGTCGTGTGATGGATGACCGTAGTTATCGTTAACGTAAAGTTATCCTGTAGTTATGTTATAATCCTCGAATTGGTGTGATGTATCATTTAACTTAACTACTTGCGTTATTTCTTGACATTTCTTGAGTTATCTGGTATATCAACTGTCACTTTATAACGCGACGTTAAACCTCAAGTTATGAGATAACTCTGTAGTTATGTAAGGATATACTTATGTAAGGTTAGTTCATCTTTTGACTTGTTTTTAGATAGAAATCAAGTAAATATTCAACGAAGAACGCTGCTTCATGTTGTCCTAGGATTTTGTGCGGCATGTTATTAATTTATTATCAAATATAAAGCAGCGCAAAATTATATCAAAAAAATAGACTTCAAATGACAATTAAAAGCCCGTGGGTAATAATACGATTAAAATAATAATTAACAATAAAAAGTAAAGCTAATAATTTAAGAATAGAAAGGTACCACAATTTTAAAAATCATACAAAAATCAACTCGAGATATAAATTTATAAACATATGCAGTGTTGCCAGAGAAATTTTTGTAAATCCACCGGAATGACTGAAATAGTGACACAAAATATACTAAACCAACACATTTTGTACAAAAACTTAAAAAAACGTCGTTTAATGTTGTTTGAAGCAAATTTCTCATATCACAAAATTGGAGGTTTTTACTTTAAGTTACTTTAGTATCAAAAGTTTGGTTGTTAATTTTATCAAACTAGTTAGTCCAGAAAGCCACTGCGAATCCGCTAGGGAAAATATTCTAATTCGTATTTTTTGCACAATCTTACTCAAAAAAGACTCCTTTTAACAAATTTGCATGTTGCCAGGACCAAAAGGTGGTCAAAAATTTTTTAAACGTTTTTTTTTTGTTTTTTTCCTAAAATTATTTTTTTTGCATGGAAAAAGTTTTTTTAGGTTTTTTGGATCATTCCAAACAGAAAAGGTCTTTAGTGACTTTTTTCTAAAAATGATAGTTTTTGACATATTAGCGAATAAAAATTGAAAAATTGCGAAATCGGTCATTTTTAGTCCTCAAAAACTATGTGAAAAACTGAAAATTTGAATGTTGCCAAGGTAGGTAGATATTCTTTAAACATCGATTGATGAAATCCCTAAGAGTTTTTTGCAATACAATATTCAAAACTTCTTTGTTTTTTAATTGCTAATCAAGCGTGCGCGACACTATTTTCCACCGACAGTATGGTGCAAATGAAAGGAATAAATTCGTTATTTCGTAAACCGGCGACTTTAAGGAAAAATCCCGAAACAGGTCGATTTTTATTTTTAAGTTATGATATTGCGGCATATATGATATACTAGTGACGTCATCCATCTGGACGTGATGACGTATTCGATGATTTTTTTAAATGAGAATAGGGGTCGTGTGCTAGCTCATTTGAAAAGTTCTTCAATTCTCTATTCAGTAATATAAACATTTACATAATTATTTATACAGGGTGTCCAAAAAATTTTTATTAAATTAAATTATTTGACAAAAAAAGAAGTCGAAGGACACCCTGTATAAATAATTATGTAAATGTTTACATTACTGAATAGAAAATTGAAGAACCTTTCAAATGAGCTACCACACGATCCCTATTCTCATTTAAAAAAATCATCGATTACGTCATCACGCCCAGACGGATGACGTCACTAGTATACCATATATGCCACAATATCATAACTTAAAAATAAAAATCGACCTGTTTCGGGATTTTTCCTTAAAGTCGTCGGTTTACGAAATAGCGAATTTATTCCTTTCATTTGCACCATACTGTCGGTGGAAAATAGTGTCGAGCACGCTTGATTAGCAATTAAAAACAATAGGAGTTTTGAATATTGTATTGCAAAAAACTCTTCGGGATTTCATCAATCGATGTTTAAAGAATATCTACCTACCTTGGCAACATTCAAATTTTCAGTTTTTCACATAGTTTTTGAGGGTTAAAAATGGCCGATTTCGCAATTTTTCAATTTTTAATCGCTTATATGTAAAAAACTGTCATTTTTAGAGAAAAGTCACTAAAGACCTTTTCTGTTTGGAATGATCCAAAAAACCTAGAAAAACTTTTTTTCATGAAAAAAAAATAATTTTAGGAAAAAAACAAAAAAAAAACTTTTAAAAAATTTTTGACCACTTTTTGGTCCTGGCAACATGCAAATTTGTTAAAAGGAGTCCTTTTTGAGTAAGATTGTGCAAAAAATCTGAATTAGAATATTTTTCCTAGCGGATGCGCAGTGGCTTTCTGGACTAAGTACAATTGTATCAACGCGGCAACGCTGCTTTTATGGGTAACTTCGCATCTTGTCAAGCTTGTGGCATGTTCCGAACCTTTTCCGATCGATCTCTCGCTCTCACTCCAACTTGTACTATTTCTACATAAGGTTCTCTTTGTTACTTCAAATTTGTTAGTCAAATGTTATTTCTCTTTTTTAACGCTGAAGAAATAACTATCTCATAACGGTGAAAGATCCATCACACCGAATTTACGTAAATAGTTATGGGCACGTTATCCCTGAAAATTATCTTAACTTTAACTCAAACGTTAAAGTTAACTTCGGTCATCCATCACACGGCCGATTATCTGCTTTCTCAAGATAATAGTGAAGATAGAATACCAAAGAAGTGTTTATTTTTTTATTCCTGTATTTTTCCATCAAGTGCCTCTTGCTGAAAATTGTTTATGTTTTTGATCTGCCTTGCAGACTGATTATTTGACATTTCTGTTTATCATAGATGGTTGCTTTTCGGTTCAATTTTCAGTTATCACACTATCACAGAGTATCACACTATTTTCCTACACGTGTCTCAAGGGTTACCTATATTAGGAAGACTTGTATAAGTACTGTTGTACTACTAAACTGAAGAATTTAGATATAAATAATTATTAGTAAAATAATAGCCACTATATGCTAATAGTGACCTGTAAAAAGAAAAAATTGAAGTAGGGTCAATTGCGCATGCGATTGTACTAAACTGCAAACTTAAGATTATAAAAATATTGGACGATGTCAGGAATATTATTTTTTATATTTCACTATTACATCAATAGTTTGCTCATGTAGATCTCCATTTGTATTTTGTATTGTTTTGGATTTGGACCAAGATCCTGGGTCCAAAAGACATCTATTCACAATTACCTAATAATTTACCTATAAAAATACTTATTTACTATTTTTCGACTCTGATACTTTAATATATTATCAATAATGATTTCAATGTCTGTATCATAATGGGCTTCATTATAATACAGACATATTTTCATTACGATACAGATTTTTAACCAATAGAATCGCGAGGTCAAGTCAAAGGAATAAGCTTTGATACAACCTTTGTTCAAAATAGAAATATAACAACAAAATAAATTTTTCTATGGATGCTATTCAATGTGCAACTTATTTCAATACTTACATACATTCAAAACGAACAATTTCTCACGCAGTTAGAAAAGTCAGCCATTGCAGGGGGAAATATTTTTTCTCACGGGTTCTTCAACTGTTTTCCATATATGATCGCCGTTTCCATGGTAACATGCACAATACAAACACAATTAGTGTTGTCAAACAAAATGTGTTGAAGCAAATTTTACCAGGAATTACCTTTCAAAACTGTTCAAAAATATCTGTTAATTATAATTTTAAATAAATGTGTATACACCGTTCTTAGGCGTCAACGCCCTTCGGTAGGGATCCATGGAGGAGTATCACCAAGCCGCAAGCCCTTATTCCTTGCCGTACCGCTCCTCCATAGGCCGATCCGACGCCAGTTTATCCAGACCAAGCCGTAGACTCTATTGAGTTTTATACTACAGCGTTGGCCTTTTATAAATTTTATGACCTAGCTGAGGCTCGAACCAGCGACCGCAAATTGCAAATCCACTAAACTTGTCGATAGACTGAGCCCCAGCCAACTGGACCATCAAGACCGACATTTTAAATAAATAACGTATCTAAATTTTTAATATATTAAATACCTACATATATTGTATTTTATTTCAAATTATGCATATAATATACCTAAAGGCACCTAAATTATTTAATTTTGACGTTTGAACTCTTGACAAAACCGCATCCCTAGAAAAAGTACAGTGTACAACACATCAGAAAATGACATATTTCTCCCTCGCTTGAGGCTTAGCTTGGGTACAAGCTTATGATCTCGTGACAAATATGTCTTTTTTCTCACTTGTACAATATACTATTAATTTAATCATACTTAATTTATTTACAAAATAAATAAATTTTAATATATTGTTTTGTTGTGACTGATCATAGAAAACATTATGTATTCAACTTGCATTTAGTTGTCATTATGATGCTCGTATTCTATATGCTCGTATTCTATACGACACTAGCCGCTTTACATCATAATGACCATCATAAAATGCTGGTTGCATAGTATACTATCGGCTTATACCTATTTTAATGTAAGAGTATTTTAAACGCGTTTATCTTATTTTGAATTATTTTTGTTTCAGACCAACATCCTGGGTCCAACAGACATAACCGTGTTGTCTTCGTCGATCGGCAAACGAAGCTCTAAGCTACTGAAGGGTCCGACTCGCAGGCCCCCTAGCGGTCACACCGAACAAGATAAAACGACACAAACGTCGCAAACGTCAATTGTCGCCTCGGCAACGCCGGCTGAGTACGTCGTCAGCGGCCATGTGCACGCCGGTATACCGATCATGTAATTTTCTGCACTATTGCTTACTAGATTTAGTGTTTTTTTTTGTATAAACCCACCTTTACAGAACTTAGACTATTTTAGAGAATAGTTAGATACATTATGAATTATTTTGTACGCCAAATGTTTTTAAACTTAAACAATTCGCATTTCACTCAGAAGTTGAGTACATTATTTCACTAGCTCTAGTTTAAATATTTGTACGATGTTATCATTAATTATTATTAGTCATGACAACTAAAATAAAATTCTAGTTACATCTCATAATATTATATTTACGTATATTAGAGAAAAAGTGGCATAAAAAATAATATAAAGTGTGTATATGTTACCGACCAAACCCGATTTCAGGACAAACTAGTTTGGCCTAGGCCAAACTAGTTTGTCCTAAGCCCGTTAGGATAAACTAGTATGGCCTAGGCCAAACTAGTTTGTCCTATCGTGCGTAGGCCAAACTAGTTTGTCCTAGGCCAAACTAGTTTATTCTGATATAAAGACGCACTCTTCAGGCCAAACTAGTTTGGCCTAGGCCAAACTAGTTTATCCTGATATAATAAAGACTCACACTTCAGGATAAACTAGTACAGCCTAGTCTAAACCAATTTGGCCGAGTCGAAAGTAATTTAGTGAACATGTAAGGACTTATACATGCGGGGAATTCCCAAATCACGTCCCAACAGGAATGACAAAAAAATTATACATTGATATATTCTATCATAATGATACATCGAATGAAGATATTGATAACATGCTATAAATCAATATACTATTGTATTATTAAATATAAAAAATAATAAATAAAAGGATGTTTTTTTCAAAAATTAAAAGAAAATATACACTTACGAATAAAATCGAGTACGAATTAATATTGTTTTCACCAATTTTGAAAAAATGTGAAAACTTTGAATTATCCACGTCCGTCTGTCTGACCGTAAACACAACTCCTCCGTCATTGTACCAGGTAGAATGACAAGTGAGGTGTCAAATCAAAGTTTATAATCCAAGGATGGCACTAAAGGTGAGAAATTGGACCTATGCTGTCTGTCCGTCTAACCGTCCGACAGGGGCGTCATTTGATAGGGTCAGGGGGGCATTTGCCCCCCCCCCCCCGATCCTGAAAATGACCGAAATTTACAAGAAATAGATCAATTTTGTATTATCTTTGCATATATAATGTATTGTATATATAATGTTTGCCCCCCCCCCTAGCAAAATTTCAAATGACGCTCCTGCCGTCCGACCGCGAATATAATTCAATATTATTTTTTGTTTGTTGCGAATAATTATAATTTTAATAAAAACGATTATTTTTCCAAGAACAAAGTATTTTATTCAATTTATTATTTATATTAAGCCGTTCTAGTTCGCTGAATTACTTTCTTCTTCTTGGCTTTTTCTCATTATGAGTTTGCCGTTTCCGTCTTCCATAGCACTCTATTCTCCCAGTCGCCATCTCTGAGGTCTCTATCATAGCATTTCCTATGTGAGTTTTCCATCTCACAGCAGGTCTTTCTCCCTGCGGGTCCTAGTCCAGTAATCTTTTCGGCCACCTGTGCTCCGGCATTATTCGTACACATCCGTACCGTACCATTTCAGAGCTCTACTTTTCTACCACAACTTTTTTGTAATTGAGCATTCTACTTCTATTCTGTTTCATATTTCCTCTGTTCTTACTCTATCCTACCTGGTAATTTGTAGACACCTTCTCATTAACTCCAATTCAACTGTTCGTATTTTATTTCGTATTACTGCTGTCACTAGCCATTCTTGCGCTCTTGTAGGGTACTCTTTAGCACTATACCCTGAAAAATACTTTTTTGTTTTATTTAGTTAGAGTGTCCTTACATATCACCCCATAGAGTGCTTTCGTGGCTATTCCTCGTACTATTTTCATTTCTATATCTTTCATACAAGTGCCATCTCGGTTTATCATTTACCCTAAATACTTAAAACCCTAAATACCCTAAAGTCTTACAAATCTTTATAGGGTCTTCTAAACTTACGTTTAAATCAGCAAACAATCTGTAATCAATTACTTTCGACTAGATTAAATTGGTTTAGACTATAGTTTATCCTAATATAAAAACATATACTTCAGAATAAACTAGTTTGGCCTTAAGTGTGCGTCTTTATATCAGGATCAACTAGTTTGGCCTAGGACAAACTAGTTTGGCCTACGCGCGATGGGACAAACTAGTTTGGCCTAGACCATACTAGTTTATCCTAATGCGCTTAGCAGTGGCGGCTGGTCTGTAAGTGAAGGGGGAGATCATATCCGGTGGTTCAAGATTTTTTTGGAAAAACAAGACCTACAAATCCCATTTTACATAATTTCTTATTCCATCATCTGTATTGGTTTCTTATAACTTATTTTGCAATATGTTGTTTAAATTTAAGCGGATCTTTATTTGACAAGTAAATATGAAATAAGTAAAAGGAACAAGTCTTCATTACTAATTGTCAAATAAATCAGATAAAACGCTGTGAGCTCGTACGTAGAGGGGATATTTACAAATTCGCGAGCGCCAGTAGTGGCAAGTCTGTAAACGTTTACCGGAAATTTGACATAAATGTCAAAGTGATTAATTTAAAATTAAAATTAAAAACATTAATTATAAAAAATATTAGTTGGTCAAAGCTGTGGTATATATTTTTACCTTAAATATACTTACGTTTTAAATACTGAATTTAAGTTTTTTTAATGTTCCGTAATATGTAATTATAATTTAATCTAAAAATCTTAGAGCCATCTACACGATAATTGTGAAAGTATCCGAAGTATGAAATTCATATTTTATCAATAGAACGTCAAAATGATTAGCAAAATCTTAAAAAAAATCGATTACAATTTAATTAACTTTTTGCGTTGTAAATGTTAAGCGACAACAATTAAATAATAAATTTAAAAATTACCGGTGAAAGTTGAATTAGTAATCCGCTAGGAGCGCCACCAGCGAAGCTCATAGCGTATAACAGCCAGAATATCAACAAACTACTTAAACTCAAAACCTAAAATAAATAAAAACTTACATTTTTATGCGAATTTAAAAAGTAAATCGGTTTTTCTTCAATTTAATTTCATTTGGCGTTGGAGTTCATTTATACTAACCACTACCGACCTTTTATAAAAATCTATAATAAAATAATATTAATCTCACGAACGAACTTAACTTTGTAAATTCCGAACTAATCTTACTCCCTGCGTAGATAGTCACGTCTCAACCGTAGATCTACGGTCTACGAACCGTAGATCTACGGTCTACGGTCAATGACCACGATGGTACCAACTTGCATATAAGAGCGTATTTTCGTGAACGTTCGGAATCCCAGTGCTGTATTCTCACAGTGAGGTCAAATAAATTTCTTGACCATCGTGAATGTTCGTATTTAGCTGTTTAAGGCCGATGCCACATTATGCGTTTTGACCGGATGCGTTTCCGACGCATCTGGTGAAAACGCATAGTGTGACAGATCGGTAGGGTTGCGTTGGAAGCGGATGCGTTTTGAGTCATCGGTACGCGCTTACTACCTGCACCAGACTAAACGCATAGTGTGACAGGTCGGTCCGGTTGCGTTGGAAACGGATGCATTTTCACCGCATCCGTTCAAAACGCATAATGTGGCATCGGTCTAAGAGTAATATTGCGGTAGTTTTAGTCAAAGATAAATTTGGCTTTTCGGTATTGTCAAACAGCTCGTATTTCATGTTTATTTATCGGTAATCTTTTGGCGGCATCTTTGTCGCTATATTTTAAAACCACAAAATAACTGAAAAGTCAATACAATAAAAGCAAAATTTAACTTTGAACGATACTATTGTATTCCGAACATTTTTAATACAGAAAATTTTCTTTTTTTAAGGAAATAATTACATTATAATCGTTTGATTGTACAATTATTACAGGGAGGTCATTGACTAATTGACCTAAAGGGATAACCGCCACTGGCGCTTAGGACAAACTAGTTTGGTCTAGGCCAAACTAGTTTGTCCTGAAATCGGGTTTGGCCGGTAACATACACGTTATTTTATTTTTCCTCAGTTATGATAAATATTTACTAGGGCGGTCGTATAAGCCTTCAAAAGAAAAACGAAATTTTTGGAAAAGAGGTGACTTATTTCTGAACTAGTCTCCTTTTAGCTGGATACACTAGACCTAGAGATGGACCACCTTCTCTAACCCGTCTAAAAAATACGTTTTCTCGAGGTCTGCAAATTAGGCCTTTGTGGCGGTGATGGAAATCTGGAGGATATAGTGGATGGGACAGCAGTTCATAACCTAATTCGAGTAATTTGGGCATGATAATTACCCTAGTGGGTTGTCATGGTGGAAGGGTACTTGTTTCTTCCTCAATTAGGGCTATTTTTCAGCAATTCGGCATCGGATCGGCCCAATAGAACGGCATTGTATGTGGCTCTTTTGCCCTTTTCCAAGAAGTCTTGATCACACCTTGTGAATCCCAGATAATTGTAGCCATCACCTTTCTGGCCGATGAGACAGTCTTCCCCTTTTTCGGAGCCCGTTCGCGGGGTGACGACCAATGTAGCGACTGTTCCTTGGTATCGTGCAACCATAGCTTTCTTATGCCCAAAATTCCATATAGGATTCACGTGGAGTTTTGAAATGCTTACTGTTTCAGTTATCTCGCACACCTTCATTCGGCGTTCTGCCAATACGAAATCATGGGTTTAGCCGCTTGCTGGGCACCCAGCCATGAGTTATCAAAAACCGACGGGCGACCACGTTGAAACCCGTATAATCATTTTTTTTTCGGATAGCGTCTAAGGAGAAAAGTCATCGTAGGCAACAAAATCAAGAATCAAATGACCGACCGATACTGCGTTTTTTATTTTTCTAAAATCTCCAAACACATCAGCTTCCACACGTGGTCGAAAAGAAAACTGTTGGCATACTTTGCTCCCCTACTATGTGGTCCCGATTCGGCTGAGATTTTGACATGGCCGTCTACAATAATGTATTAAACTATAGTAGATTTCTCTTACGATAGTGGCGCCATTGGGCCACCTATGTGTAGGTGAAAACGGAATAGCCCCGAATAAAATCCATTTGACTTGACACATAAGTTTGTATACAAAACCTTTATTTTAATAAAAAGACACAGTTGGTTCAAGAGGTACAAGACGAAGTTATCCTATTTTAAATTTGGAGCTGTAAGTGATACCTTGAGAACATATGTAATAAGAAATAATGATCATTACTGTTTTCTTAAAAAAACGTTGTTAAACAGGATGTGTAGTTAGTTCTAATACAAAAAATAAGGCAATTTTCATTCGTATCGTACCGTAAATTATTAAAAACTGTTCTTCCACAAAGCAAGCAATAACTAGTCGTAAACTAAATAACGACTTATCTTGGACAAAAGTCTTATTGGTATACATAAGCACTTCGGTTTTTCGGTTTGATTGTAAATATACAGTATCTTCATACAGAGTACAATAATAGGCACGCGTGAACCAGGTAGTTCTCCCTAACCACGCTAGTCAATCAGGTAGTAGCATTCACGAGCCCACTTTAACAGGTGTAACAAATGAGTCGGAATAGTCCAGCAGCGCAGATTATGCAGATAAAAAAAATAGATGAACAATCACGCGGTGAATTAACACTGAGATAATACCGCAACGAACTCCAAAGACACAGCGTCAAAGAATGAAATATGTAAAAGGGACAGCAAACAAAATTGACAGTGTCTGGAACGACAGAAAATTTTTTATTTTAGAATAGACACACATAGGTAGAGATCAGTGAATCAAGATGTGTCATAAATGGTACTTACCGCTGAATTGCTAATACGTCTTTTTGGCACACAACAACACAGTGAAATGAATACGCTTGTGATATGTCTCAAGTCTCAAGGGCTAAACTGAAAAATAAGGGAGAGGGATTGACGGGGAGTGGCACGCGAAAATGGTACTTGATTTACAAGTACGGAGCGGTCTTGTTTCCTTGACTGCTTTCTCCTGACGGGGAAAGTTTTACTTCACGTAATATGTTCATCTTAGCATTTCTTAGAAGAGTTATCTGATATTCGACAATAGAGACAAACTTCTTTGTTGATGGAAGTATTGGCTATTCAACTAGTAGTGATGTTGATTATAGTTACTTTCGAGTATTCGTTACAAATCGTTACTTTTGTATAAAGTAATCATTTACAGTATTCGTTACTCTGATTACTATGATTACTTTTGTATTTGAGTACCGGTAATCATATCGAAAATTGTGTTTCTCAGTAGGTAGGTATTTTGTATAGGTATTTGATACGATTGGTATGAAGTAATGAAGTGATCAGGGTAATCAACGTAATCAAAGTAGATACAACAGTCGTAACTCGCTCTAATACGATTGGTACGAAGTAACGAAGTAGTCAGAGTAATCAGAGTAATCAAAGTAGATACAATAGTCGTTACTCGCTCTAATACGATTGGTACGAAGTAACGAAGAAATCAGAGTAATCAAAGTAATCAAAGTAAATACAATAGTCGTTACTCGCTCTGATACGATTGGTACGAAGTGATCAGAGTAATCAAAGTAATCAAAGTAGATACAACAGTCGTTACTCGCTCTGATACGATTGGTACGAAGTAACGAAGTAATCAGAGTAATCAAAGTAACGACTTGCACGTTACTTTCGGTCTTCGTAAGTAACGAGTACTTTGTAACGAATAGTTACTTTTTCAACATCACTATCAACTAGTGGAGGACAAAGCAAGGGAAGTGCACCCACTGTAAGATAGTTTGTTGTAAACGGAAACGAAAAAGCGTAACAAATTTCTCGCTGCTTTAGAGATATTTTTAACATATCCTGGTTGAGCACTTAAAGAGAGGCGGCGTGAAAATGTCTTTCTGAGGGGAATTCTTCTTCTTAGGGTGTCTGTCCGTTCCGAACGTTGGCGATCATTCTGGCTATGATGACTTTGTTGTTGCTATACGGAATAGTTGTGTTGAGGTCTTTCTATACCATGCTCTCAGGTTAGCAAGCCAGGATATTATTCTTCGTCCTGGGGCGCTTTTTCCTTCAATTTTACCTTGTAAAATGCACTGGAGTAGCTTGTATCTGCCTTGATTTCTCATTATATGCCCTAAGTACTGCAGCTTACGGCCCTTCACGATGTTGACTAAATCTGCGGTTGTGTTCATCCTCCGTAGTACTTCTTCATTGGTGACTTTGTCTGTCCATGGTATCTTCAGGATCCTTCTGTACAACCATAGCTCAAAAGCTTGAAGTTTTGATAGAGTTTCCGCCTTCAAGTTCCACGTTTCTACTCCGAATAAAAGCACTGAGTACACGTAACATTTAAGGAGCCTTATTTTTGTTTTTAGAGTGATGTCATGGCTCTTGAACACAGAGCTCATAGTCAAGAATGCACTCTTTGCCTTTCCGATACATTTAATCCCTTTAGGGGAATTATAAAGAGGAATTCCACACATGCTACAATATGCGTAGCCAATATTTTATACGCTAATTGTTTGTTCTTTGTAACAAAATTTTAAACCAAAAATTACGTAAGAAAGCCTTGAAATTAGTCTTCTTATTACTACAGAAAAAACCCAGCATCTTCTGCTCTATCTCATAAACAGGCATTGTCAACCAAAATAGCCAAATACATAAAAAATAACGGAATACCACCAGCTTTCAGAACAAGCAGCCTCCTCCTCCTAAGTGGCTTCTCTATTGAGGTTGCCGATCAATATGGCAAATTCCTCTCTGTTCTGGGCTTGATGAATTAAGAATTAAGTAATTCCCTGTTGCGTGGGTCCAATCTCTGATGTTTCGGAGCCAGGATTTTTTCTTTCTTCCTATACCCCTTTTACCTTCGATTTTGCCTTCTAATATTACCTGGAGCTGCTCAAATTCCCTATGGCGCATTATGTGTCCTAGATATGACGTCTTTCTAATATTGATTGTGTTGACCAGATGAGGACGTGTGTTCATTATTTCCAGTACGTCTTCATTTGTAGTTTTGCTGGTCCAGCTTATTCTTTACATTCGACGGTATATTCACATTTCGAATGAATTCAGTTTGTTGACGTCATACTGTTTTAATGTCCAGGTCTCACAGCCATATAGTAATAGGGACCACACATAACACTTTAGTGTTCTCAATCTTATTGTGACTGATAGCTTGGGGTTACAGAGTATTTTACGCATGTTCATGAAGCCAGATCTTGCTATTTCAATACGTAAATTCTTTTGAGTGGTCTAGCTGACTGTTTAGCTCTCTGCCCAGGTATATGAAGTTTTGGGAACTCTGAATGATGATACCATTGATTTGTATGTTGGGTGAAATTTTTTCATGGGGGTTCTTGTGGAATACCATGATTTTGGTTTTGGAAAGATTAATATCCAAGCCCAGTCTGTGACTTTCTTCTGATAGTATGTTCATCAATATTTTTAGTTGGTCTTCTGTTTCCGCTAATACTACGGTGTCATCGGCATATCTTACATTGTTAATGATAATTCAATTAACTCTGGCACCTTTAGGGCGATCTTCAAGAGAAGCTCTGATGATTGGTTCGGCATAGACGTTAAATAGTAGAGGGGACAGGATGCACCCTTGACACACTCCTCGTTCTATGTTTACATAATTGGTATTTCCGTTGTCTATTCGAACACATCCTGTGTGGTTCCAGTATGTATTGCTTATTATAGCTATGTCGTGTCCGTCCAGCCCTGCTTCTTTTAGCACCTCAATCAATTTTTCGTGTATAATGCGGTCGAAGTCCTTTCTATAATCGACAAAGCACACATACAGCTGTTTTTAAACCTCGAGATACCTTTCTGCCGTTAATGTCAGTCCCATAATTGCTTCTCTGGTACCTTTCTAACTTTTTCTAAGAACAAACAGCAACTTAGGAAAATACAAAGAACAATAAAAGCCAAAGGAAAAGGCAATTACAGGGTTGTGTATAAAAACTGATATGCGGTGACTGTCCAAAAACTTACATTGGTCAATCTGGCAGAACGTTTGACGAACGCGTAGCAGAACACAAAAGGGCTTTCGATAGTAGGGAGTTATTGCCAACGCAAAATAAAGGATCCTTTATTAGAGGATACTTTAATAAAGGACAAATACAGGACGGGTCTAAAAGAGTGGTATTGCAAACGCAGTTAAGGAATCTTTTATTTTGACAAATGACATGAAATAGTTTTGTAAAAAATAACCTATAAAATTCCATTTGTTGATAAAAATTTAAATAAGATAATTGAAAAGGGTAAAACGTTAAATTTAATTATTTTGTCATTTAAAGATGTTTAGAGAACAACATAATACAGGGTGTAACGAAAATACAGGTCATAAATTTAATCACATATTCTGGGACCAAAAATAGTTTGATTGAACCTAACTTACCTTGGTACAAATGTGCATATAAAAAAAGTTACAACCCTTTGAAGTTACAAAATGAAAATCGATTTTTTTCAATATATCGAAAACTATTAAAGATTTTTTATTGAAAATGGACATATGGCATTCTTATGACAGTAGCATCTTAAGAAAAAATTATAGTGAAATTTGGACATCCTATAAAAATTTTATGGGGGTTTAGTTCCTTTAAACTTTTGTGTACGTTCCAATTAAATTATTATTGTAGTACCATTACTTAAACACAATATTTCTAAAACTTTTTTGGCTTTTAGTACTTTTTCGAAAAGTCAGTTTTATCGAGATATTTTGAATATTTGTCAAATGCACGACATATTTGTATATGGTTAAGTACGATTATGGAGCCTTGGTAATAATATGAAAATTTATGTATGATTTACATTTTTAGGTATATTTTGAACCGTAGTAAAAAAGAAGCCATATCTCGATAAAAGGTGCCTTCTCGAAAAAATACAAAGAGGCAAAAAAGTTTTAAAAACATTTTGTTTAACTAATGGTATCGCAGTGATAGTTTAATTGGAGCGTACACAAACATTTGGGGGGTTTAAAGGAACAAAACCCCCATAAAATTTTTATGTAAACATATTAAACAAGAAGCCGCAACTAGATAAAAACTGCCTTATCGAAAAAATACTAAAAGCCAAAAAAGTTTTAAAAATATTGAATTTAACTAATGGTGTCACAATAATAATTTAATTGGAACGTACAGAAAAGTTTGGGGGGGTTTAAGAGAACAAAAACCTTTTTTTCTGTGCATATTTGTACTAAGGTAAGTTAGGTTCATTCGAACTATTTTTGGTCCCAGAATATGTGATTTAATTTATGACCTGTATTTTTGTTACACCCTGTATATCCCATAATACTCATCGTACAATAATATGGAAGTGCAATTGGAAATAGTATTTTAGGAGTTTTTAAATACTTTTGCATTATGGGTATATAAAATGGGGAATTTCTGGAGAATATATTATTAGGGAATAGTGGATATTTAGTCCTCAACTACAACTACCTAATGACACCGTTGCAGAATTTTCAGACAGAAGTTTTATTTTTATAAATCAATCACAAATCCCTTCAAGGATTGTTATTGAAAGAACATTTGGTATTTTGAAGAGATTTTCCATTTTAACATAATATGTAATGAGATGCAAGTTACCTTTTGTTCAAAGAATAATATCAGCTTGTTCAGTTTTACATAATATTGCAGTAGACAATAGAGAAAACGTTGAAATACTGGCAAATCAGTGTGCTGTTGATATTTATATAGAAGCTGTTGCAGTACATTTTCAACCAGGAGCTAATCTAATGCAACTAAATTGTGTGTGTGTGTGTGTGTGTGTGTGTGTGTGTGTGTGTGTGTGTGTGTGTGTGTGTGTGTGTGTGTGTGTGTGTGTGTGTGTGTGTGTGTGTGTGTGTGTGTGTGTGTGTGTGTGTGTGTGTGTGTGTGTGTGTGTGTGTGTGTGTGTGTGTGTGTGTGTGTGTGTGTGTGTGTGTGTGTGTGTGTGTGTGTGTGTGTGTGTGTGTGTGTGTGTGTGTGTGTGTGTGTGTGTGTGTGTGTGTGTGTGTGTGTGTGTGTGTGTGTGTGTGTGTGTGTGTGTGTGTGTGTGTGTGTGTGTGTGTGTGTGTGTGTGTGTGTGTGTGTGTGTGTGTGTGTGTGTGTGTGTGTGTGTGTGTGTGTGTGTGTGTGTGTGTGTGTGTGTGTGTGTGTGTGTGTGTGTGTGTGTGTGTGTGTGTGTGTGTGTGTGTGTGTGTGTGTGTGTGTGTGTGTGTGTGTGTGTGTGTGTGTGTGTGTGTGTGTGTGTGTGTGTGTGTGTGTGTGTGTGTGTGTGTGTGTGTGTGTGTGTGTGTGTGTGTGTGTGTGTGTGTGTGTGTGTGTGTGTGTGTGTGTGTGTGTGTGTGTGTGTGTGTGTGTGTGTGTGTGTGTGTGTGTGTGTGTGTGTGTGTGTGTGTGTGTGTGTGTGTGTGTGTGTGTGTGTGTGTGTGTGTGTGTGTGTGTGTGTGTGTGTGTGTGTGTGTGTGTGTGTGTGTGTGTGTGTGTGTGTGTGTGTGTGTGTGTGTGTGTGTGTGTGTGTGTGTGTGTGTGTGTGTGTGTGTGTGTGTGTGTGTGTGTGTGTGTGTGTGTGTGTGTGTGTGTGTGTGTGTGTGTGTGTGTGTGTGTGTGTGTGTGTGTGTGTGTGTGTGTGTGTGTGTGTGTGTGTGTGTGTGTGTGTGTGTGTGTGTGTGTGTGTGTGTGTGTGTGTGTGTGTGTGTGTGTGTGTGTGTGTGTGTGTGTGTGTGTGTGTGTGTGTGTGTGTGTGTGTGTGTGTGTGTGTGTGTGTGTGTGTGTGTGTGTGTGTGTGTGTGTGTGTGTGTGTGTGTGTGTGTGTGTGTGTGTGTGTGTGTGTGTGTGTGTGTGTGTGTGTGTGTGTGTGTGTGTGTGTGTGTGTGTGTGTGTGTGTGTGTGTGTGTGTGTGTGTGTGTGTGTGTGTGTGTGTGTGTGTGTGTGTGTGTGTGTGTGTGTGTGTGTGTGTGTGTGTGTGTGTGTGTGTGTGTGTGTGTGTGTGTGTGTGTGTGTGTGTGTGTGTGTGTGTGTGTGTGTGTGTGTGTGTGTGTGTGTGTGTGTGTGTGTGTGTGTGTGTGTGTGTGTGTGTGTGTGTGTGTGTGTGTGTGTGTGTGTGTGTGTGTGTGTGTGTGTGTGTGTGTGTGTGTGTGTGTGTGTTTAAAAATATTGTTCGACATTTAGAGCTAACTTAAACTAACTTTATTTTTATTGCACTGCAGTTTGTTAATAAATTTATAAATAAATATAAATATTATATTGGTGACTGATTTTAAGTATTTTATGTTCATTAGAAAGTTTTAAATAATAAAGTTATAAATAAATACATGCTATTTGTGTTTGATCTTTTATCGTTTAAAATATGTTCATTACGATCCATTATGGCCCTCTCTTTTCACTTCTGGATAACTAGTTATTAGGAAGTTTATCTGACAGACTAGATACTAATAGATATCTGACAGAAAAACTTCCCGTTAACTAGATATCTGGAGCTGAAAAGACAGATACTAAGGACACTGTTATAAATAAACTTCCCAATAATTAGTTATCTGGAAATTAAAAGACCTCCAATATCTAATCTGTCAGATAAACTTCCCGATAGACAAAAATATTATACAAGAATTAAGCTTTATGGTGGTTTTTTATTAATTTTTTTGGCAGTGTTTAAATAAACAAATACTGATGGCGTGAAATGGATCACGAACAAGGGTGTTCTAGGAGGAATGAAGAAGGAATTGGAGATTGTGTTTAACATAAAATGCATAAAACTGCTGTATCTGGGACACATATGAGAAATCAACACCGTTGCTCCCTGATGCAGTACATATTGCAAGGTACAGTCAAAGGTAAGCGAAGACCCGGTAGAGAGAGAATATCAATGGAACTGTTTCGAATTGCAGCTAGCAAGGTTATGATTGCTAATATGATTTTAAACATTCGAAACGGATAGGAACCAAAAGAAAAAGATGGCATGAAAATGAAAGTGTAATACTTTTGATAAAAAACTTTATAGATTCTAATGTATAAAGGATTAAAATTTCTAATAAAATATACTTGAACCTTTGTTTTATTGTGTTAACCTGTTGTTATATATCTGTTGAATTGAACTCTATTTTGAATCTAGAATTTTAACAAATCCTAACCTTCATTAAAATTTATTGAAATTACCTCTTATATCTATAATAAATATTTATTTCTATACAAAAATGTAAAATATATTGAGTTTAATAAATTATGAGTTAATGATATTCTATGTCTGATCATTGTAATTAGTAACACTCTAAAAAAATTATTTACATAATATTCCTTTTTACAACTTTTTGTAATAACTGAAGCTTCAATAAAATGTTCTTTTTTATATTTGTTTGGGTCAAAACATCAATAATCTATACCTGAGAATATTACTTAGAGTCCATTTTAATAAATAAAACCCAACATACAACTTTAATGATGAACGTTTAATCAAATATCAATCCCACAATACATAAATTATCAATCTAAAGAAGCGAAAAGATAAATTCAAAATATAAGATACAAGTGAAGTTAGACCTTTCTTCACATTTTTGACACGTTATGTCAAGATATAGGAACTTTTATTAAAAGGTCGGTGGTCTTTAATTTTTCTTAAATACAGGCGGTATGAACTTTAATTAAAGGACAAAAATAAAAGACAAAATACAGCGCATGCTTATATGTCAAAATAAAGGATCTGTTATTACAGGCCGACGTAAAAGACGTTGGCAGTAACTCTCTAATAGAAAAACAGATTTTACGTACGGACTTCAGCTTCTAAATTATAATCGTTTTTCTAATGAACAGCATCAAATTATTAATATTCAAAATAAAGGCCTCAAGCTATCTTTATTATGGATATTAATAAATTAAAAAATACACATATAATTCTGAATGACCAACTTGAGTCAAACAGCACCCCACTCCTCAACCTACAGTCCGTCTAATTTACTTACCGTTGCACGTCATTATCTACGCCAGAGATCTAAGTTGACATAGCTGCCAAATTTTAAAAAATCCTGAATCCATTTTAAATCAAATTGATCACATAATTATTGCGATGTGGATTATACAACAAAACAAATTAATATTCAATGTAAATAAATAAAAACTTTAGAAATAGAGAACAAGAATTAAGTCATAATCTTACGTTAAGGTAAATAATAAAAACAGTTAATATAATAAAACAAATACTTGTAGTAATGAATATAAACAAATATGAAGTGTCATCACCGCAACTGTCAAATAAATGTTACCAATTTATTCTAAAATGTCACCTTCGTTCGATTACAGTTACAGTGTGATCCGAGCAAATGTGCTTCATAAAAACGCAATATAATCCATTTATACAAATTAAATAAAACATATTATTGTGTATTTCTTTAGGTTAACACTAATAGGAGTTAGGAGTCTTCAAATATTATTTCTACGCCTATATAATAAAATATGTCTAGTGGCTGAAATTCCAGTGTACTAGGCGAAATGATTCTAAAAAAGAACACACCTACTGGCTAAATATTTCGTGTTAGTATCATGTGACGTCACAGGCTATGACGTGGATGACGTGCAACGGTAAGTAAATTAGACGAAATATAGTCGGTATAGAGACTTTAAAGTGTAGACACGTAGTAAAATGTAAAATACATCACTTGAGAAAATCACCTTGCCGAAACCGCTGTTATGACATTAATGTATAATAAATTTTGTGAAATATTGAAAACAAATATTTTCAGTGTTTTATTGTTAGATTTTTAGATTAAAATACTTAGCGAAGAAAAATAAAATAAACTGCTTAGTTTGAGGACTCAAAGAGGAACCTAGCTTTTGAAGAGTCGATCTGGGCGAAGTTCCTATCGTTGAGATACCAACTAAGATACCGTGAAATAAACAAGGACATGGCGGAAGGCGATAATAAAATAAGACAAAGCGAAACAAACAAGAACATGGAGGACAGCGACGACTGTTCGGACGACAGCAAAAGGAAAAGAGATCCGGAGGATGCGACTCAAAGATCAAAAAATAGAAAACTCTCACAAACACCATCTAAAACAAATAGTAAAAAACAAAAACTAGATCTATAAATAGAGATGGTCTCGGAGCTCAAAAAGCAGAGTGACAAAACCAGTGAAGATATAAAAATGATAAGAGAAGAAAATAAGATATTGAGACAAGAAAATCAAAAACTAAAAGAAGAAAATCAAGATATAAAAGAGAAGCTAGAGGAAACAAATGATAGAATTGAATGGCTAGAGAGAGAGAGAGAGAAAAGGAAAAATAATATAGTGATGCCAGGAATTGAAATTGAGACAGAAAATAAAACAGAACTTAAACAATTCTTGGAAAGCATGATAAAAAACTCTACAGATAAATATTAATGTAAAAACAGCTCATAAAATAGGAAGAAAAGTAGGCTTAATTGAAATAAATAATGAAGAAGAAAAAGAACTAATCATGAAAAACAAATACAAATTAAAAGAACTGCAGCAGGAAAAGATCTACATAAACCATGACATGGCCACAAAGGAGCGCGAGAAGAACAAGCAAATAAGAAAAATGGCAAAAGAAGGAGAATTAAAAGGAAATAAAATAAAAATTCAGTACAATAAAATAACTATAAATGGCGAGATATGGAAATGGAATAAGACTATGAAAAAAACTAGAAGTAATAAATCCTAAAACGAATAGCAGAAATTGAAAGCGACATGAAAACAAACACAACGAACCTGGCAAATAAAATGGACACGAATAAAGATATATTATGAAGCTACAAATATAGCGAGGAACAAAAATGGTGAGATATATAAAAATACTGAACATAAGAAAAATGAAAAGGAAATCATAAAAATGGCTACATGGAACGTGCGAGATATTAGCGGTAAGGAAGAGGAAATAATTGAAGAGATAAAACTACAAAATATAGACTACTTGGGAGTAACTAAAATAAAAAAAGGTAGAGGAATAGTAGATCTACATAAATGAGGATTACCGCTTATATTGGCCAGGAGTTGACTTATAAGAATGGGGCGCGGGAGGTGTAGGCCTAATAGTAAGAACAGAAAAGACAAATAACATAATAGGTGAAAGATATATAAACGAAAGATTATTGGTAGTGGAAGTAAAACTAGAAAATACAAATATAACCAGCATAATCGTAGCATATGGGCCAAATGATAATGCCAAAAAAAGAGGAAAAGATGAATTCTTTGAAATATTACAAGCAAAGATGGATAATGAAGGAAAAAACAATATATTAATGGGAGAACTAAATGGTAGAATGGGAAGAGACAATAAAGGGATTGAACGATACTTAGGGCAACATGGAGAGGAAATGAAAAATGATAACGGAAACAGAATCATAGACCTATGTATAGCAAATGATATGGTTATAACGAATTCAAAATTTATGCAAAAACACATACACAAATATACTAGAGAAATCTCATCGAGAAAAGAAAAATCCATAATAGACTATTTCCTAATAAAAAGAAAAGACCTTAAGATGATAAAAGACGTAAAGGTAAAAAGAGAGGCTGAAATAAGCAGGGACCATTACTTGCTTAAAATGGAACTAAGGGTGCACACATATAACACAACGGAAAAATGAAAGAAGATAACTAAATAAAAAATAAAAAGCTACAAATTAAGAGAAATAGATAGTAACGAGGAATACCAGAAGAAGTTAACCAAACAGTTCGAGACTATAAAGGCAATTAACAGAGGAATAGAAAATAAATGGAATCAATTTAAGGAAATCATATTGAAAACAGCGAAAGAAGTATGCGGAACAACTAAAATCACAAACATATATTCGAAGAAAAGTAAATGGTGGACAGCAGAAATACAACGTAAAGTGAAAGAAAAGAAAAAAGTATGGAAAAAGTATCTAAAAAGCAAATCGGAGGACGATTTCGAAAAATACAAAATGGCCAGAAACGACATTAAACAAGAAATTAAAACGGCAAAAAAGAAGTCTTGGGATGACTTTGGACACAAAATGAATGAAAACTATTTTAATAACCAGAAATTGTTCTATGGTACATTGAAACATCTAAGACAAAAGAAAACACATAGATTAAGAAACATAAGAGATAAAGAAGGAAATATATTAACTACAGAAAGAGAAATAATGCAAAGATGGAAGCAGTACTTTGAAGAACTAACAGAATGGAAACAATATCAACATGAAAGAGAGGAAGATATGATCGAAAATACAGGGGAAATGCAACAAATAACAAAAGAGACAATTGCAGAAGCCATTGACAAATTAAAATTGGGAAAATCTCCAGGCCAAAATGAAATCACAGCTGAAATGTTAAAGTACATGAGTGAAAATTCAAAAGAAAAATTCCGAGAACTACTAAATGAAATAATCACAGCAAAAGAAATACCATCTGATTGGAAAATAGATATAATAGTACCACTGTTTAAGAAAGGAGACGCAAGAAGTTGCGAAAATTATAGGGGCAGGGGTATTACATTGACAGGCGTTCCTGCCAAAATTTTCAATAGAATAATTTAAAAAAGGCTAAGGGAAAAACTAGAAATAAAATTAGAATAATCCCAGCATGGCTTCAGAGAAGGAAGGAGTACCCAAGATCTGATATTCATATTGAGACAAATAGGAGAAAAACTATTGATGAAATGCAAAGAGATACATATATGATTTATTGATCTGAAAGAAGCTTTTGATAGAATAAAAAGGGAACATATATGGAAATGCTTAAAGAAAAATTGAATAGAAAAGGATATGATAGAAATAATTAAAGCCTTGTATAAAAATAATAAAATAAAAATAAGGACTCCCAATCAAGAATCTGATGAATTCCAGGCAAAGATAGGACTAAAACAAGGCTGCGTACTATGTCCATTACCTTTCTCAATGGTACTAGATGACGCAATAAAGCAATGCAAGGAGAAATCTAAAGACATGATATTGGGAAAATGGAAAATGAACAATGTTCAAATACAAGAATTACTATTTGCAGATGATATGGTATTGTTAGCTGACACGGAAGAGAAACTGCAACAAATAATAAACACTTATATAAAAGAAAAATGAATATGGAAATAAACACCGATAAAAGTAAAACAATGGTTATGGCAACTACAAAAAAGTGATAAAAATTAAGGTAGAAGGAAAAGTCTTGGAACAAGTAAACAGCTACAACTACTTAGGTCAAATTATTGAAGAAGATGGCAAAATAGACAAAGAAATAAACAATAAAATAGGAAAAGCGGGGACAATTTATAATACATTAAGAAATACGTTCTTTGGAAAGAAAGAGGTACCCAAAGAAGTCAAAACGCAAGTGTACCAAAATGTGGTTCGACCATCAATCGTCTATGGGAGTGAGTCGTGGACGCTAACAAAGAACAACAAAAGAAAAATCAAAGCTACAGAGATGAGATTCTTGAGGAAAATATAAGGGGTCACACGAAGAGACAAAATAAGAAACGACACAATAACTCAAGCTCTAAAGATAAAACCCATAGAGACAATTATAGGGGAACGACAGTTAGGATGGTTGGGCCACATCCACAGACTAAACGACACAAGAATAACGAAAAAAGTATATGAAGTCAGAGTACAAGGGAAAAATAAAGTAGGTTGCCCAAGAATGAGATGGGAAGAACAAGTTAGACCAGAAGCAAAGAAGAGAGGACTGCAATGGAGTATGACAAAACAATTAGCTCAAAATAGAACAGCATGGAAAAGAAGTATCAAAGAAACACCACAAGATTAAAACATATGGACAGAAAGATGGGTCAAAAAAGTAATTTATATTCATTAAAATTGTATTGTTAAAATAAAAGTATTGTATAATTATTAAAATGTATTGAAATGTAGATATTGAACTAGTTATAAACAGCCCAACAACGAAAGGTACGAATGGGCTTAACTGATTAAATTAAAAAATATTGTTAGATAAAATTAATTTCCATCAAGTAACGGTGGAATTCGTCAATTATTTTGTAGAAGTATTAAGACAAAAATGTTCAGTGTTTTATTATTATCTCTTAATCACTATTCCTTGAAATAAACACTAATTTTTTATCTTACCGTCTTTGTTAATTTTATATGTGGTCTTTGTCGTCACCATTTTATTATAATGTGTCGAGATTTGGAGTAAGGAACTATTTACATAGCGGTCTCATGGCACGTTCCATTGTGCCCTTACGCTTATTCCCTCTATTCTCTAAATCGTCAGGAGACTTACTCTAGCTGTAGTTAAAGTGGCTTCGTGCGGCAAAGCCTCGTTCAACAATGAAACTTTAACACAATCTATGGTTAGGTAATAAATTATTGAACACATTTTGTTTAATTTAAAAAAAAGTTAAAATAATTTACATTATCATAAAAAGGGGGAATCCCTCTAATTGGTAAATCCCTCTAAATAGTAAAAATTACTTAAGGAGTAAAAATCCTCCTCTTTAATAGAAACACAGTATACAAATTTATTAAAAAATGTTTCTAGAAAAGATCCAAGTTGGAACCAAAGTACATCACAAAGTACATCGAAAACATTTTCGGTCTTATGAGACCATCATCAGGTTAAATTCCAGATCTAAGTAGTGGAAACTACCCACAGAATTTGGTTACATGACCTTTTAGTTACAACATTTGAGCCATTTGGGCTTAATTAAAGGGCGACACTAATGTCCAGTTGCACCAAAAAATAAACGATTTATTTTTTTTATTTGCATTGCCCGTTTATTTTACTATATAATAATTGTCAAAAAACTGTCAATTAAAAAAAAGAAATTTTAACGATTCTCCCGAAAAATATTAAATTTTTTACCATCCAATATAATAACAGAACACTTTTCTTTTCTTTCGAAAAAGGTTAAAATTTAATATTTTTTGGGAGAATCGTTAAAATGTCTGTTTTTAATTTGACAGTTTTTTGACAATTATTATATTTTAAAATAAGCGGGCAATCCAAATCAACCATTTATTTGTTGGTAAACTGGATACAAGTCGATTTTTAAAGATTAAAAAATTATTACAATGGTGTCTTCATCTTTTCTTAGACTTAATGGTTAATGTGCTTGTTTTGTGAGACACAGGAAGAGACTCAGAGTCTGTAACATTTACATGTACATTTTTGTACATTTGATGTAAAACATGACGTATATTAAAAAAAGTAAGTAACTGAAAAGATATAAAAAATAAACAATTTAAATTGTTTAAATTTATATTCTTGTATTTATTATTATCTAATATTAATTAATATTGGTCAAAAATTTAAAGTTGTGAGATAAAAAGGAATGAAACTAGTGGAGGTAGGAAATTTAGCGATAGAAACCTATAAATTTACATTATATTTATTGTTTCCCATCTTTAGACGTATCAGAGGGGTATGTCAACTAAAACTGTCATTCTCGCAGTGGCAGTTGCCAAACTCGTCCGATACATCTAAAGATGGGAAGCAATAAATATAATATAAATTTATAGGTTTTTATCGCTACTGTTTTATTTTTTTTATCTCACAAGTTAATATGTTTTCCATCTTTTGCGTTATTTTGCCCGTTATTAGCGCGTTCATCACTGTATAGTCAGGGATCCCAGGTCTATTTTCACCAGTTACTATAGTGTAGGAAACAGAGGTTGAATCTCGCAAAATGGACACAAGTGAGGTTTTATTTTTTTTTTCTAGTATATCAAGGGGTGCTTATTATAAAACTAATTTTAAAAAAATTCGCCCCGTTACCCCTCTTTTCATCCCTTTAAAGGGGGTAATTTATGGTTTTTGCGAAACGTAGCCCTTCCTGTACGTTTTGCAAAAAATTTACTTAATAGTAAAATGAAGAAGACTGTATTTACTACTATTTATTTCCCGACAGCATATGTCTATCACCCACCGTTTAGCAGGGGTGGCGCTCCAAAGTTGACAAGTTTTAAAAAATATGTTTTAAAAAAATAATTTGTCCCTAACTCTAACGAAAATTAAGAAGAAACCCTGTTAACAATAATCACAAATAAGTGGCTGATTTTTTGGTATAAGCTTCATTTAACGGCAATTGCCCATTCTTTAATTACAGGATGCTAGAGAAAAAAACTTTCAGGGATTATCCACGTACTGGTGGTATTTACAAATTTATATAATGGACCCCCATTTTTTTTTCAGAACCACCCCAAAAAAAAGGAGAATTAATAAAGAAAGTGATTTTCTTGGAATCCTTCGCACACCATGACCTTTATTAAAATTTACCCATACATTGACCACAAAAGCGATTTCTTAATTCAACCCCTGTAGCCAAAAAATTAAATAAAGCGGGTGTTGAAAAATATTTTTTTTTTGTTTTTGACCCATATGGACATATTATGCTCCATCAAGAGAATTTTTTATAAACATATACGACTATTGCAACATCCCTGCGGAAACTACCCCTATCCTTGAAAATGAACTGCAGAAACTACCCCTAACCCTTGAAGAGCATGTTTTGACGATTTTCTCATTACCTATGCATTTCTTTTAAACAAAACTTCTACAGAATTAGAGACCACTCTTCTTTCTACAAATAAGGTCCTATGCCTTCTTTTCGTATAAGAAACCGTTACGGCACAGTGGCGCCGAAAACCTCAGAAATGCTTTGGCGGGCTCCAGTTTTTGTTTTTTTTTCGTCACCTATTCATTTTATGGATAACGTACTTATGGAAACGAAAAAAACACACTGCCTCCTACACATTATAACCTATGCATATTTTATTTTCTTTGCACCCTAAAGCCAAAGTGGTGGCTTTAGATTGCAATTTTTGATTATTTCCTTTATTAATTCTCCTTTTTTTTGGGTGGTTCTGGGGAAAATATGGAGGTGCATTATACAAATTTGTAAATAACACTAGTACATGGATAATCGCTAAAAGTTTTTTTACTCTAGCACAGGTGGTTCAGATGGAAGGTTTTTTTTATATGTAACACCCTGTAATTAAAAAATTTGCAATTGCCCTTAAATAAAAAATATACCAAAAAAGTCAGCCACTTATTTGTAATTAATCTCCCAAGAGTTTCTTCTTAAAAGACTAAGTTTTTCAACCTAATAAAAGTATTTGTAAATTAAATATTTTTAAAAGATTTTTAATTGAAAATCTTTATTGGCCCATTTCCTGGTGACCAGGTGGTCACCAGGAAATGGGCCAATAAAGTTTTTCAATTAAAAATCTTTTAAAAATATTTAATTTACAAATACTTTTATTAGGTTGAAAAACTTAGTCTTTTATTTAGCAGATGCCGCTAGGCACCTACTACCATCTCGTCAGTTGCGGTGGGAGGTGGATATGTCGAAAATTTTTACCTGGGCCAGAGAAAAGCAGCCTATGCAGTCTCTGATGAACCTCTAACAAGAGGTGAAATCGTCGATAAGAGTGCTGGCTGCACTCTCTGATCTGAGTAGGAATTGAGGCAGTTTTGGTTTCGCACCGCAACTGAATGAATAAAAATGGTATACATTTTTATTTTTATTTAGTTTCTTCTTAATTTTCATTACAGTTAGGGAAAAATATCTTTTTTAAAACCTTTGTCAATTTTGGGGCGCCACTTCCGCTAAACGGTGGGTGATAGACATATGCTGTCGGGAAATAAATAGTAGGATATACATTACTCTTCATTTTACTATTAAGTAAATTTTTTGCAAAACGTACAGGAAGGGCTACGTTTTGCAAAAACCACAAATTACCCCATTTAAAGGAATGAAAAGGGGGTTCCGGGGCGAAATGTTTAAGAAAAAGTTAGTCTCATCATAAGCACCCCTTGATATATCAGAAAAAAATAAAACCGGACTTGTGTCCATTTTGCGAGGTTCAACCCCTGTTTCCTACACTACTACTAACAAGCTAATTTTTCGTGAGTAGCTTCATTTTGACGAGACGCCTAATAGTCCGTTCTTTAACGGTAAAATATTGCAAAACCTCTAAATTTTAAAGAACCGCTTGGATTGAGATGAAATTTGGCATACACATAGCTAACAAGTCAAAGAATAAAAGTGATATTGTGCCGATATGTGCTTTTGCCCCGGGGGTGCTTTTCACCCCTCTTGAGGGTGAAAAAGTATTCGTCCAAAGTAAGTCCGGAAATTGATAAACTAACTAATTTTAAGTAACTTTTGTTTTATAGAGTTTTTTCACTAAGTCAATACTTTTCGAGTTATTTGCCAGTGAATATGTTCATTTTTTCAACAAAATAACCACACTTTTAGACGGTTTTTTGCAAATAACTCAAATAGTACGTATTGTGTCGAAAAAACATTTTTAGCAAAAATATAGCCTGTAAAAAATTTAAAAAATGGTGTATATATCACGTTTCTATACCTAGTAGAAGCAGAGTTATAGCTAATTAAAAATAGGTTCATATTCATCAAATTCCAAATGGAATATTTTAACGTGAAATAACAAAAAATGAAGCACATTTCGGGGAAAACTCATTACAATTTATATAAAGTGTTAAAAAAAGCTTCATTTTTGTTTTAAAAAAAAATTTCTAGCATCAAAAGTAAACAAGTTACGCTCAAAATAAAGTTAGTCCCTTTTTTTTTGGTAAAAAAATCGGGAAAATCACCCATTTATTAGTATCGCAAATGAACTTAATCGTTACGACTTCACAAGTTTCTTGACCCGTGCATGTATTGTTTATATGATCTGTAAGTTTCATCGGTTCAAAGTCCTTATTTTTGAAAGGGCTCTAGTGAAAAGGGGTTGAACGAGTCACTCATCACGAATGTATGCAAATTTAGAAACACCAAATCTCAATCAATTTTTGTCTAACAGAAAAACAAAAAAATACATGATATTCAGAAAAGCAATGCTGATATTTTTGTTTTTCGAGATTTTTGGTATCTCTAACAATTTTTAAGTTATTTTAAAAAAAATATTTTTCAAAATTAAAATTTTTAAAAATTTTACTTTAAAACCAATTTGTTCCAAAATAAGCACTTTAAATCGATGAAACTTACAGATCATATAAACACAACATAAGTAAAATAGTTTGTGGAGCGGTAACGATTAATTTCATTTAAGTTGCTAATTAGGGGGTGGTCTTCCACCTTCCACCGTCTATTTTTTTTGCCAAAACAATAGCGACCAACTTTATTGTGAGCGTAACTTACTTAAATTTAATGCTAGAAACTTTTTATAAAAACAGAAATAAAGCTTTTTTAAACACTTTAAAAAAGTGGGTTTTCCCCAAAAAGTGCTTAATTTTTTGGATATTTCACTTCGAAATATTCGATTTGAAATTTGGTGAATAGGAATCTATTTTTCATTGTCTATAACTCTGGTTTTACGAGCTCCAGAGACCTAACGTGTACACCATTTTTTTAACTTTTTTACAGGCTATATTTTTGTTAAGAACGTTTTTTTCGACAAAATACTTACTTTTTGAGTTATTTGCGAAAAACCGTCTAAAAATGTAGTTATTTTGTTGAAAAATAAACATATTCACTCGCAAATAACTCAAAAAGTGTTGACTTGGCGGCAAAGCTCGATAGAACAAAAGTTACTTAAAATTAGTCAGTTTATCCATTTCCGGACTTATTTAAGACATATTTTTTCACCCACAAGAGGGGGTGAAAGTCACCCCCAGGGCAAAAGCACACATCGGCACAATATTACTTTTTTCTTTGACATGTAAGCTATGCGTATGCCAAATTTCATGTCAATCCAAGCGGTTCTTTAAAATTTAGAGCAAAAACCGTGAAAGAATGGACTATAACTTTTTTCCTTACAATGTGGTTTTCCTTACTTTCCGTATGTGGTAGATAACAAAGATAGTAGGGATAGTCCAGTCGGGTTAGGCCGCACCTACATTGGATCCGTATTTCTCCGATCCGTTCCGATCCGACGTCGGTTTGAAAACAAACTCATGGTATTAAATGGCTGCACCTACATTGGATCCGTAAAACGGCTCACAAACGATACAATTTATCGTCAAACTTAGTGTGCAACCGAAACAGTGTTAGCAACACTGTAGAGTGGAATTCTTGTGCCAGCGCCGCAAAATTACAGTACATTTAAAAATTATAATAGATGAGAAAAATAACCTTCAAATTCAATTTTATAGCAATAAATAGTGGTTAATCGTTCTTCATTGTTTCCATAAAACTGTTACATTGAAAGTTCAATTTATAAAATTAATAATACATTATAAAAAACTGTAACATGACGTAAAACCACTTCTATGTAAATAGTATATTAAGTATGGAGAACGGTAAGGGTTTTATACCGATCGAAGACAATTGTTTGGAGGAGGAGCGGGGCAACGACTCCAATTATTGTCTGAGATCGGTTACCCTTAACGTTCGACATGCTTATAACGTTTTTTGCACGATTGATACCATTATAAATTATAAAATTAAACATTTTCGTCATATTGACTAGTTTCATTCATTTTATCAAGATAGATACTTTGGTTGTTATGTAGTAACTAAGGTGCATAACAACAATGGAGAATTGAGTTTTTATTTAGTTGTTAATAATTTTAAGTACAATTTTGATTATTATAAATTAAAATATGAGCGAAAGTGAATTTGAAGAAATTGAACGGGCTTGGGAAGAAGGGTGTTCCGCAATTATTCCCGAAAAATCCAAAATCCGTTATCAAAATACCTACTAAAGTTTTAAAAAATGGTGCGAAGGCAAGAATTTAAGAATCGAAGAAAAGACTATTGGCATATTTCGTTCAAAGACATATGCAGTTGAAAGCTCCGGGAAGCCTCTGGGCAGAATATTCAATGATTAAATCCACCGTTTTTCTTTATGATGGTATTGATATTTCCAAGTTTTCAACTTTGATTGCGTATTTGAAGAGAAAAAATGTTGGCTATAGGCCTAAGAAAGCGAGCATTTTTACACGGGAGCAATTTGAAAAATTTCTGATGGAAGCACCGGATGAAGAATTTCTAGTTCACAAGGTAATATATGCTAGTTTAGGTAAAAGAAATACTCTAATGAAGATTTTTTCATAATTTGTAGGTCGCAATGATATTGGGAATATCTTGTGCCTGTAGAAGAGGAGAATTATATAATATTACTATGAACGATATCCAACAAACCGATGGTTTAATGATTGTAAAAGTACCCAATACAAAAACGAACATCAAGCGTATTTTACAGTCGTTAATAAACCAGACGATAAAATTCCATATTTAGAAATTCTGCAAAAGTATATAAAACTTCGTCCATTACAAGTAAAATCAAATCATTTGTTCTTAAGATACGCCAAAGGAAAATGTTGTGCTCAAGTAATAGGGAAAGGGACAATCGGGGGCTGGCCTTCTAAAATTGCCAAATTCTTAAATTTGCCTAATCCCGAGAACTATACTTTCCATTCGTTCAGGAGGACATCAGCAACGCTTTTGGCTAATAAAGGTGTTGATGTCCTCGGATTAAAGCGTCATGGAGGTTGGCGTTCATCGAGAGTGGCAGAAAGCTATGTAGAAGATAAAAATAAAATAGATTTTGCCGAAAAAATATTGTGCAATACTATTAATACTACTAATGTATGCGATTCTGCAGGAGTTTCTGTTAGAAGTGAAACCACAGCCCAAACAAGTGGGATTTCATTAAATAATGTAACAAATTGTACCATAAGTTTCAATATTAATAAATAATTCGTTAGTTTTCTTTATTCTTTCAAAAAATAAATTAAAATTAAGAGATTTTTTAACTCGACGGTAAGTGAATTACTTACCGTCGAGTTGGAGTACTTACCGTCGAGTTGGATTACTTACCGTCGAGTTGCTAGTAAATGTCACCTACTGACGTAAAATCTGTCACGGTAAACAGTCAAAAATGATCAATCGTGCAAAAAGGTATATTTAATACATTATAAAAAAGTCACTCATATTTTAATATATTTTATAAACTCATCGGAAAAGTGTAGGGTTACTTTTAAAAAGAGACGTAATTACTTCTCTAATTGTTTTGAGTATATAATAACCGATTTTTAGTGTTTACTCCATTAAAATGTTACATTTTTTAAGCCGCACCTTGCATTTGTTAAAGGAGTCAATTTTATTTCTTTAATGTGTAGGGGGATCAGTAGAAGCTTAAGTTCAAGTTGTTGGGGTCGCCACCATTGTCCCCCGGCCGCCATCCTGGAAATGGTGTGCAAAGGGGTTTCGCGCTATATCTCGTACACTACCAACCCTACAGAAAATGTAATAAAACATAAAATGTAGGAAATGAAATTTTCTACAATTTTATTTCTATTACTTTTTATCGTCGAGTGACCAACAAAAAAGATATAAACAAAAATATGTAAAAAATTTTTAACAAGATTCCTTTTTGAGGTTATAACTTTTTTTCAGTTTATTTTTAAATAAAATAATATTATAGCAATTTTGTAGAGAGTTTTTCGGCGAATAATTTCCACCATAAAGTTTAATCCTATTTATTTATATAGGTGTTACAGCGTTCCAAACTTGACCAGATTCTCGAATGCTCATAGGGATATAATAAAAACAAAATTAGGCTTATTTTTCTATCTATATATATTTTTTATTTATACAATTTATTATGATTTTAACATTCCTATGCTATTATTAATCTGTTTTTGACCTTTCTCCCCACTATAAAACTTATAACCCGAAGCATATATAGAAACGGCCCAAGAAGTTGTTTGGGGACAAATTCGCCGGTTCAGAAGAAGAATGAGGCAACCGCATATTGCAAAATTCTTAAGAAGAACAAAAAACGAATGTTTGTCATCAAAATCATAAAGTATGATAAAAATTAGCCATTCACCACACCGTGGTCAGGATCTCGAGATATAAGCGTTTTTTGGGGTGTGCCGCTTGTTTATGAAGTAACATAACTTTTTTCCTATTGTATATTTTGACTTAAAATTTTCCAAAAAACTTCTTCATGAATAATTATATTATATTGTTGTGTTGGTTAAAATTATAAACTAAAAAGTTTGTCACTCAACTTTTTTAAGTAAACATGAAACTAACGAAATATGATGACAAAATGTTTAAAAACTAACAACACCTTTTTTAATGTGTTTAAATATTTAGGACAAATCCCATTGTTATCTACATACTTCAGAGATTAAACAGTAAAATTTTCAAAAGGAAATATTTACAGCGACCAAAGATACAGCGAGGTAAATTTAAAAAATCATCAAAATTGATTTTCGGCATTTTTGTATAAAATTTGATTTTTGAACATGTTCCACCAAATTTACATAAAAATAAACTTCATATTCAGATTCAGCGACCTCGAAAAGATAAAAATAGACCAAAATTGGTCATTCACCTTAAATTTGATTTTCGTGGTCGGCATAAAGATTGCTGCCACTCGACTAATAATATGGATAGAAAAGTATTTTTTTTATTGTATTCCTATGAGAATTCGAGAATCTGGTCAAGATTGAAGCGCTGTAAAACCTAGATAATAAATAAAATTAAACAACTTTATAGCGACAATTGTTCATTGAAAAATCCTCTACAAAATCGCTATGATCTTATTTTATTGTGAAATGAACGGAAAAAAAGTTATAACCCCCAAAAGAACCTTCTTACAAAATTTTCTCATATTTTTATTTATAACTTTTTTGTTGGTCACTTGACGATAAAAAGTGATAGATATAAAATTGTAGAAAATTTAATTTGCTACATTTTATGTGTTATTCAATTTTCTGTAGGATTCCAGTTTAGAAGATACAGCGCGAAAACACTTTGCACCACTTTTTCCAATATGGCGGCCGGGGGACAAGGGTGGCGACCCCAAAAACTTGAACTTAAGCTTCTACTGAACCCTCCTACACATTAAGAAAATAAAATTGACTCCTCTAAGAAATGCAACCTTAATGTGATATTTTAATGGACTAATTATTTACAAAATTTGTTGAAATGTCAAAAATAAAAAGAGTGTCTTTCAGAAATGTAAAAAATATCGGGAAGTAAAATTAAAAGAGAAATAATTCATCGCAAAATATTGTCGTAATAAGGTTCACCCTGGTTTTGTAAGGCTCTACATCATATGCAAATAATAACTGTCATTATTTTCCCCCATAACTCTGAAAATATCGTCCGCATGAAAAAATTGTAATAAAAGAAATTATAGAAAATCACATTTTCAGCAATTTTAGTTCTTATACATTTTGTCGAGAAGTTGAAAATGGCGGAGATATTTAGCAAAAACGGTTCCCGTTTAAAATCAAAATGACGGCTAACGCAATGGCAGAATTCAGTCGATATTTTAAATTTATGCTACTATTGACTCTCCCTAAAGATTCGAAAAATAAAATTTGGGGCAGCTCGGCATGCAAGAATAGGCCTGTTATTCGTCCTACCCGGCTATCCCGGCTATCTTTGTTATCTCTCTCTTCAATCCTGACCCCTCGGAGGGAGTGTAGTGGTCGACGTGATGTCGTGTATTGTCCGTCTCCAAAGATCTCTGCCTCTGGTCATTTCTTTTAACTCATGCATTGGTCTTTTGCATATTCCTGCAATCTGATCGATCCATCTTGTTGGGGATCTTCCTCGTGATCTTCGGCCTTCCACCTTTCCTTGTATAATGAGTCTTTCCATGTTTTCTGTGTTGGCTCTCATAACATGTCCAAAGTATTTTAATTGTTGGAGATGGACTTTACTGGAGAGCCGTTGGCTAACTTCTAGCTCTCTTAAAATCGAATTATTTGTTCTATGGTCGGTCCAAGGAATTCGTAGCATTCGTCTCCAACAGAAAATTTCAGTGGCGTCTATCTTTCTTCTTTCAGAATTTCTCAGGGTCCAAGATTCACATCCGTAAGTTAGTATTGGGAATATTAAGCAGTTGATCAACCTCATCTTTAACGCTCTTGAAATTTGACAGTCCTTCCATATTGTGGTCATTTTTGCTGTGGCGACTTTTGCTAGATCACATCACGTTTTATTTCCTCCTGTAGTGACCCTGTGTTTGTGATTAATGATCCCAGATATAAGCATAAGTTCACAACCTCAAACCGATCAATTGTGGTTATATGTGGATGATTGTTATGTAGTCTATCCATTATTATGATCTTTGTCTTTGATATGTTTAATTGCAGACCAAATATTTGACTTTCGTTTTCAACCAGTCGTATAAGATCAATCAGCTCTGATTGACTATTTGCAAGAAGGGCTGTGTCATCTGCGAAACGTAGGTTGTTTATTTTATGACCATCTATTGAGATGCCTTTGTCCCATCCTTCACGTGCTCTTCTCATAATATGCCCTCCATATATATTAAATAATTGTGGAGATAGTATACATCTCTGTCTGACACCCTGTTCTGGATGAAATTCGTTTGATCCAATAGTGTGTTCGTATAGTTCAGTTATAAGCGAAATAAGGTGTTGGGTATGCCTACTTCTTTTAGTATTCGCCATAAATGTCTCCACTTGACCCTGTCGAACGCCTTACGATGATCTATAAAGCACATGTACAGTGGAATATTGAATTCCCTTCATTTTTAGATTATCTGTCTTATATTCAACAGGTGTTCTCGAGTAGCTCTACCTTTGGTAAATCCAGTTTGCTCTTGTGGAATTTCTCTTTGAAGGAATGTTTTTAGTCTTTGTTATCTACCACATACGGAAATTAATGTAAGGAAAAAAACTGGGCGTCTCGTCAAAATGAAGTTACTCAAAATTAGCTGGTTAGTAGTAAATGATGAAAATAGGCCTGGGACCCCTGGCTAATACTATTTAATAAAATTTACAACCACGATTTACAACCTCTTAATAATACGAGACAAACACAGAAATCAAGAATATCGTTCAATCTCAAAAAAGTATTTAAAGAACGAAAATTTTCCTTTTTAGTCTTCACTGATACCTGCTTTTTTAATAGACTGTTTTGCATCTGACATAACAACCCTTTATTTTGAAATATTGATGTATTAATTGCTTTTAGGTTCATTATTATCTGCAGTATAGATAGGCTTTCGATGTTGCTTTCCCCGTTGTGTTTATGCTTTTGTCTGTTTTTAATAATACACTTTCTTTGAAGTCATTTTTAGGTTCCCTGGGGTTTATTTTTTAAATTAACAATTATTGATTCAATAACTACCAGCTTTATCTACAGAAACGGATTTGTAAAAAAAGTAAAAATATGACCTTTACATATATATCTCCCAGGGACATTACACAGGCTATTTTTATTCTGGGTAATTTTAGATTTGAATCTATTAACCTCTGGAATTCCCTTAACAACCTTTTCAGGAACTATGCATAAAAATAATTTGAATTATTTTTACATAAAAATACCACATGTATACATTGGTACAACAATTATACATTTGGTATTCTACATCATTATACAAAACATTTTCAGTAAAAAATACAAATTAAATTGCAGGCTTCTAATCTATGTTTTTCTCTGATTCCAGCGCCAACTATCGCAAATCGAAAAAAAAATAGATAAAATTTGTTTTACCTTTCCACATAAAATGCTAATTGCAATAAAAAATGTGGTTTTCCAGTTAAGATTTCCAAGTTATCCCCCGCAACCTCTCCGTGGGTGGTCGTGTTTGGTATCATTCGATAGATTTTTGAAAAATATTGAAAACATATTTTTTAGTTTTTCGATCTGACGTTTATTTCTCAAAATATTCGCTTTTCTTTTAAACTTTGTGACTCGCCCATTTCCTTATGCCCCACTCTAACCGTCAGATTTTTGAAATATGCACTGTTCTGCATGCAATTAACTTACCTTATCCTACTCTGATAATATCGAGTTTTTCTAAGGATAGATTTTTTTTCGGACCCCCTTAACGAGCTCCCTTGTATTAAGATCCAATTTATGGTAGGGGTACCTTTACAGCGTATAAGGTTTCTCCCCATGTGATTTTCTGACGCGCTCGAGAAACTGCAAAAATTCCCGCTTGGGCACCCCTACCATAAATAGTTTCCATAATTTTCTTAGGGTATCACATTAAATCGTTTTCTTTTTCTATTATACCGCTATCTATCAACAATTTGAAAAAAGTGCCCTGTAAAATTTACTTAATTTTACGAGGAATGCAAATTTGAAATAAAAAACGGGTGTACCCATTTACCGAATATTTCAAAGTAGTTGGTGTCATTCGACAGACTTTTGAAAAATATTGAACACGTGTTTTTCGATCTGATGTTTAAATCACGAAATATTCAACCTTCCCGGTTTCTTTATCACAGCCTTTATATCGCCACACTGTTACTTGTTGATTATGATACCTGTTCAATCTCTTTAATTGATTTGTAAACAATTCCTAGCAATATATCTATTCATCAAAAATAAAAGCGAAGAAAAAAGTGGTAAGCATTATTTCACTCTCCATGTCAATAAATCAATAATAATTGCAGTTTGAAATATTACAGAAATCAAAAATGCAGCAATTTTTGTAATACTCACAGGGCAAAGAAGGTACAAATCCGGAATTTAGAGAAATAATATGATCAATACGACAAATTGACCAGGTAATTTAGTACTAAAAACACCTAATTAAATCGAATTTTAATTACAGCACCTAGAGACTTGCAACTTTTTGCATTGTGTTCAGGATGACTTCAGGAATAAAGTTTACAATGGACAATGGGTAAAAATGCATAATTGTGTTGTATATTGCATAAATTGCATCCTAAAGTGCATAAACATGTCAAAATAAGTATATTAAGGGTCGGATTTTGTAACTCGGGGGTTTTTGAAGTCGCTGAATACGAATACGAAACCAGAACCGACCTCTAGACCAACTGGTGCCCAAGGTCACTGTTAACGTATGTTTTTGGGCATCTTCTGGAGTTTGGAGGGTTTTTGGGCACCAGGTGCACCAGGGGTAGGTTCTGATGGCGTGTTCTTGTTCAGGAACACCAAAAACCGCTGAGTAATCTGTTTGCATAAATTTAGTACCGAAAACCCTTGAAACTACAGATGACGTGCCTTACCATTGAAACTGAGCACCAGGTGCCCCGGTGGTCGGTTCTAATAGCGTATCCTTCTTCAGCGACCCTAAAAAACACAGAGTAACAAAATTTGACACTTAATACAATTATTTTGGCATGTTTATGCAATAGGGATGCGTTTTATACACTTTAAAATGCAACTATACATTTCCACCCATTTTCCCATTTTTCTGTGGTATACTTTTTTCCTGACATCATCCTGAACATAATGCAAAAATTTATAAGCCTCTAGGTGTCGTATTAAAAATCGATTTATTTTGATCTAAATGCCCTGGTCCAACACGTGTAACAAAATACAACATAGAATGCAAATGTTAAGGTTGTCGTGAAGAATTGCACGAGTAGGCCAGGGTAATAAGACAAAAATATACCCTGTTCGTGACACTTCAGCAGCCAGGGTACTGAAGCGTTTTTTCGACAGGTAATACCTATAGGAACAAATTATAACTATTTCCTGCGTAGGATCTGGCGGACATTTTTATTTATAAACAATTAACTGTCAAAAATGGCATTTTTTCCTTTTTTTTTCAAATCAACGGAAAACAGTGAAACTTATGATTTTTTTAGTACAAATATCTTCGACATTATAGAAAAAGTTTTAAAATGACGTATCACAAAGTTTGATATACTCATTTATTGTTAACATAATTGCGAAAAGAGGTCGGAATTGCAAAAAAATATTTTCTCAATAACTGTTGTAAAAATTAGTGTATAGCTTGGAAATTTTTGTTAAATGAGGGTTCTTTGGTGCTTAATACGCGATAGAAATTTCAAAGCGATTCATTCAATTGTTTAAATTTTATTCAAATTGTTTTTCCCAGAGAGCATTTTTTTTGAAATAACATAAGTCAGAAAAAAAAATGACCTTAGAACCAGTCCACAGGTGTCAAATGAAAGAGCATGGGCTAGTTTTTCAAAATGGTTTAAAAAGGTGAATAAAAAATACATTTATTAGTAATAAATAATTATGCAAAAGTATCGTCAATTTTTCTTTAAAAACTTTTTGAATAAATTTTTCCAAAAAAAAATAACTTTTTTACCCTCTTTTAAGTGCACAGCTACCAAGAAATGTTATCTATACCATAATTAATAAAAAATTGTAATAAATATGTATAATTTCTTATATAACAAAATAAAAAGTTTATAAGAAAAGATTTACGATACTTTTGCATAATTAGTTAATACTAATAAATGCATTTTTTATTTACATTTTTTAAACCAAGTTGAAAATATAGCTCATGCTCTTTCATTTGACACCTGTGGAATGGTTCTAACGTTATTTTCTTCTGACTTATGTTATTGCAAAAAAAATGCTCTCTGGGATAAACAATTTGAATAAAATTTAAACAATTGAATGAATCGATTTAAAATTTTTATCACATATTAAGCACCAAAGAGCCATTATTTGACAAAAATTTCAAAGCTGTACACTAATTTTTACAACAGTTATTGCGAAAATATTTTTTTTTTGCAATTCCGAATTTTTCGCAATTATATTAACAAAAAATGAGTATATCAAACTTTGTAATACGTCATTTTAAAGATTTTTCCATAATCTCGAAGATGTTTGTACTAAAAACCCACAAGTTTCCCTGTTTTCCATTGATTTAAAAAAAAAGGGGGAAATTGCCATTTTTGGACACTTGTCATAGTTGGTTATAAATAAAAATGGCCTCCAGATTCTACGCAGGAAATAGTTACAATTTGCTCTTATAGGTATTACCTGTCGAAAAAACGCTTCAGTATCCTGGCTGTTCAAGTGTCATGGAAAAAACCTTATTACCCTGGACTAGAGTCAGTAGCCTCATATGAGCTTCTTTTACCATAGATATAGAGTAATCGAAAAATCTCAATAAGCACGCACATTTACTACATACTACATAGCTACTTAAAAAAGATGTCCTTTTCAACTGATTAGTGATTACTAGACTTAGGCAAATATGCAAATTGCATATTTTGCATATTATGCATAAAATATGCAAAAATGCCAAATTTTGCATATTTCTATAAAAGTATGCATAAAATGCATATAACTTGAAATTTCTTCAGGTGTATAGATATATTCATGAAATAAAATCAACGAAGAGCTTGAAAATCCGAATATATTTTGTTTCAATATTTCTAGATATTTATTGTAATTTTGTCCTTGAATAAGGGTTCCAAAATCTGCTAGTTTATACCTCTAGGTAAACATTTTTATTGGGATGGTCAGTTTTAGAAATCAATTATGTTGTAAAATTGATACCAGTAACACCTGTCCTTATAATATTATTGTGAATTGCAATTTGAAACTGCCGAAAATAAACGCTGTATTTTCTCGCACAATAGCCTTTAGTTGCGTGCTTCTAATTTAGGCTCATAATATTTTTTCTTAGATAAAGAGAAAAAACCAAGAATCTCCTGTAAATATTTGGAGGATCTTCCTGCTTTCATAGTCATATTATCTTGATATTTTCAAGATTCCTGATTTTAATTGTTATGCAAATAGTTACCAGGTCGTTTCTGAAGTACTTTGTTCAAGTACTAGGTGGGACATTTTAGGAACCATTTAATTTGAAAGCAAAGATTACCGTATAGGTATTTGAAAAATGCCCCAGTTACATCAGTTGATGTGGAAAGAAGTTTTTTCATGTACAAATATATTGTACCTACTCAGAAACCATAAGTTTTTGTTAGAAAATTTTAAACAGCCCTTAATCATTTAGTGTTAGCACAATTCAAAGTATTTAATATCATTTATTTGTTAAAATACTTAAATACCTAAGCTTAGTTTGTAAAATAAATAAATGTTAATTACTGTAAATTATGATATAATTAAGGTATTTTAAATATTTTTGTAAATAAAACGGATACTACTTTCTGAGTTATTTATATATACATACAGTAAAACCTGTCAGTAACGGCCACTAAGAATGAAAGAATAATTGGCCGATATAGAAAGATGGCCTGTATTGCCAGTTTTTGTAGTCTACATATAATTGGTTTGGGGAATTTTTAAACTGGCCGTTAGTACAGGTGCCGTATTTCCATACAGGTTACCATATTTATGCGCATATTTCATATGTTTTTATTTGCATATTTGCCTAAGTCTAGTGATTACGTAGCATTATTACAATCATCATCACTACGTTCATCATTTGTAGTAGGGGAGCAAAGTATGCTAAATGTGCAGTCACTCCAGCTTTATGGAAACATATTGGGTTATGAAGAGTAGGTCCTAAAACCAAAAAAAGTTAAGTAAAGTTTTTCATTTTAGTGGGCGCTTGCCATTCTTTAATTTAATTTCCCATTTCCAACAATCGTTTTTTTCCAATTATAACGACATCTATTCATAATTCGAAAAAATATTTCGAATAAAAGTTACTTATTTTTACGTAAGGAATCCAAATCTGCATTAAAAATGGGGGCTCCTATTTAAGATCGGCGGGATTCGTATTTAAAATATTGAATTTACCCCCCACCCCTCTCCGTGGGAAATCGTGTTTGGTATCAATCGATAGATTTTTAAAAAATATTGAGCACACATTTTTTAGTTTTTCGATCTGTCATTCATTTCGCGAAATATTCGCTTTTTTCTAGTGAAACTTTGGGACTCACCCATTTCTTACGCCCGGTTTAAATCGTCAGATTTTTGAAATATACACTATCTTGCATTTACTTGACTGACCTTATCTTAATCTCACAATTTCGAGTTTTTTTAAGGATAGTTTATTTTTTCGGGCCCCCTTAACGAACTCCCCTGTGTTAAAGGGTTTCTCCCCATATGATAATCTGACGCGCTCGAGTAGCTGCAAAAGTCCCCGCTTAGGCTCCCCTACCAGTACAACAGCTAGTGTACGTAAAGTTATGTATAGATATGAGCGCCGGGCACTTCGCGCAGAGTGTACGCCGTGCGAAATTGGCGCCGACAGAAGTTGGATCGTGTACGCACCGTTTGTGTGCCACTTAAAAACACCTACTAACGCGTACTAATCTAATGAACCCACCACGAACGCGTACCGCACACACGGCGCGAAGTGTTCGGCGCGCATATCTATACGTACCTTAAGAGAAAGTAAGATCTCTGAGATGGTATGGTTCAAGTGGAAATCAGTGGGACTGTGCATTTTATCAATGAAATTAGATAGGTCTCAGACACTTCAGAAGCCGCTACCGATAAAATGTTTTAACATCTCATTAATCATTGTAAATTGGTCGACGGATATTAGTAGAGTGAAAATAATAAGACGAGAACTGGACGCTAATGATTATAAAGAATAAATTTTAAAGCTTTTTCTACTTTAATGACAAAAAAGCAAGCTCATTAGCAGAAACCAATTCAAAATTATTTTGCACATCATATGTGAAACATTATTTGGATGAAAAATCTCATTTTTGTTGGCACAATAAAATATTAATTTGTCTGGACTAAATTACAGTTCTGTTTATCTTAAAAGGGATATGATACTATCAACATTCACACAGTGTTGCCAAACTGAATTTTGTCATTTTGGGTAAAAATTTTTGCCACCGATCTCCGAGAGTACATACGTGTTTTCAATACTGAAATATGCACTTGAAAGCGAACAGTGAAGCAAGAGTACATAACTAAGCCACAGTCATTTGAAATGTGGTGTTACAGAACGATGCTTAGAATAACATGGGCACAGAAGAAAACGAACACGGAACTATTGTGTGAATTGGGCTTAGACTACGAAATAATAAACACAATAAAAATAAGAAAGTTACAATATCTGGGACACAAAATGAGGGTCAAAGATATGGAATGCTTCTTCTTCTTCTTCTTCTTCTTCTTCTTCTTCTTCTACTACTTCTTCTTCTTCTTCTACTACTTCTTCTTCTTCTTCTTCTTCTTCTTCTTTGTAGACATGACTGTCTATTTTTCAATGTGCCTCTATCTAAAGTTGTCATTCCATCTTTTTCGTGGTATTCCCACTGATCGTCTTCCTATTGGAGAACCGTCTCTCGCCGTCTTTACTACTCTATTTGTTGTCATTCGGCTTATGTGATGATTCCATTCTACTCTTCTTCTGGTTCTTCTGGTTATTCTAGTTTTTCACCCAGTTAATAATGTTGTCCACCTTGCATGTCCGTCATATATCTGCACTTCTAGCTCTATCGCACAGTGTCTTGCCATCGATTTTTCGCAGTGTTTTGCTGTTTCTCGCATCCTTTTTGTCCTTTCTGTGTCAGATCGAAATTCTGCCGAGTATGTTATTGGTCTGATGACTGTTTTGTAAATTCTGCCTTTCACTTCTTTTCCGATGTTTTTATTTCTCCATATTGTTTCATTCAGGCAACCGCTCTGTTTGCTTTATTCACCCTTATCTTTCACTTCTGTTTTGAGCTTTCCGTAGCTAGATAGTGTGATGCCTAGATATTTAAAGTCCATGACTACTATTTGACCCTCCAGATCTAATTTATACCTTATTAGATAACCATGCATTTATTCTTGCATTTAACCTGTCCAATGCCTTCTTAAAGTCTGACATGATATGAAATGCTAAGACTGACAATAAAGGAAATGATAAGAGGAGGAAGGAGTATATGAAGAAGGAGAGTGGCATGGTTGAAAATTTTAAAGAACTGGATTGAGTGCAGTTTCATAGAAATCTTCAGAGCAGCGGTGGAAATAGTAAGGATAGTGATAATGATAGTAATCCTCCAACTGGAAACTCCAATTGCACTTAAAGAAAAGGAAGCTAACATATGGCATTATTTCTCGCGGCATACTATTGGAACCCCAATAATATCATCTATTTACTAGTAGGATTTTTTTTCTATTGATATGTACGATTTTTCTGTAATACATAGTTCCCTGCTTTCAGTATTTCTAAATAGGCCAGGGTAATAAGACAAAAATATACCCTGTTCGTGACACTTCAGCAGCCGGGGAACTGAAGCGATTTTTCGACAGGTAATACCTATAGGAACAAATTAAAACTAGTTCCTGCGTAGGATCTGGCAGCCATTTTTATTTATAAACAATTAAATATCAAAAAATTGCATTTTCTCCTTTTTTTTCAAATCAACGGAAAACAGTGAAACTTATGATTTTTTTAGTACAAATATCTTCGATATTATGGAAAAAGCTTTAAAATAACGTATTACAAAGTTTGCTATACTCATTTATTGTTAATATAATTGCGAAAAAAGGTTGGAATTGCAAAAAAAAATATTTTCTCAATAACTGTTGTAAAAATTAGTGTACAGCTTTGAAATTTTGTCAAATGAGGGCTCTTTGGTGCTTAATATGTGATAAAAATTTTAAATCGATTCATTCAATTGTTTAAATTTTATTTAAATTTTTTTTTCCCAGAGAGCCTTTTTTTGCAATAACATAAGTCAGAAAAAAATGACTTTAGAACCATTCCACAGGTGTCAAATGAAAGAGCATGGGCTATATTTTCAACGTGGTTTAAAAAAGTGAATAAAAAATGCATTTATTAGTAATAAATAATTATGCAAAAGTATCGTCAATTTTTACTTTATAAACTTTTTGAATAACTTTTTTCAAAAAAAAAATAACTTTTTTACCCTGTTATAAGTGCACAACTACCAAGTAATGTTATCTATATCATAATTGTTAAAAAATTGTAAGAAATATGTATATTTTCTTATATAACAAAATAAAAATTTTATAAGGAAAGATTTACGATAATTTTTCATAATTATTTATTACTAATAAATGCATTTTTTATTCACTTTTTTTAACCAAGTTGAAAACATAGCTCATGCTCTTTCATTTGACACCTGTGGAATGGTTCTAACGTTATTTTCTTCTGACTTATGTTATTGCAAAAAAATGCTCTCTGGGATAGACAATTTGAATAAAATTTAAACAATTGAATGAATCGCTTTGCAATTTTCATCACATATTAAGCACCAAAGCCAAAGTACCCTTATTTGGCAAAAATTTCAAAGCTGTACACTATTTTTACAATATTTGCAATAGTTATTGCGAAAATAATTTTTTTTGCATTACCGACCCTTTTTCGCAATTATATTAACAATAAATGAGTATATGGGCCATTCCACGAACATATGCCTGTTTTGGATTACTTCGACAACGAATATTTTACTGTGCAACATAAGAAGTACGAAAGTAAATGGCGCTAATAATTATTCCAATAAACAACAATGTAATTTGCAATTTACTTTCGTTTTTCTTATTTTGCACAGTAAAATATTCGTTGTCGAAATAATCCAAAACAGGCGCATGTTCGTGGAATAGGGTATATTAAACTTTGTAATACGTCATTTAAAAGTTTTTTCCATAGTCTCGAAGATATTTGTACTAAAAAACCATAAGTTTCCCTGTTTTCCATTGATTCGAAAAAAAAATAAAAAATGTCATTTTTTGTCACTTAATTTTTTATAAATAAAAATGGCCGCCAGATCCTACGCAGGAAATAGTTACAATTTACTCTTATAGGTATTCCTGTCGAAAAAACGCTTCAGTACCCTGGCTGTTCAAGTGTCATGGAAAAAAAACCTTATTACCCTGGACTAAATGTCTATAAATAGTGGTGTCTCAAGAGCCGATCATGGTTGAGCACTTAGCCACTCTACTCGAACTAGTACTAGTATGGTGTTTATCTATAAGAGTATCATAATATACATTTACCACTAAAGTCTTCAAATGTACTATCAAAATAATTAACAATCATTCATTTTCTGTTGTTTGGAAATTTTAAGTGCTTTCAAGAAACATACAGATCACTGGCGAAGCGTCCAAGTAACCACTGTTACCATTGGCAACAGTTAAAAATCTTGCAAATAAATATTTTGTGACTACTATGAAATAATTTCATTTATACTTTTACCAACAGAAATATTTATTCATAGTACCTAATTCAGTAAAGTAAATAGCCAACTAGACGCATGAAAATATTGGCGAGTTTATGTGAATCCGTTGCACGTTATTATACGTTGTTACCACTTTTGTTTGTGGTTAGTAGGATGTACGCAGGATGATCCTCGCTATCTATCGGGACTGCCTCGGTTGTAAAATTTTTTAAGGAGCGACGCCGACGGCTCTAGCGACGGCGTGCGCGCGCTGTGTATTATCAGTAGGCTTGTTACCAATTTTTGTTTTGGTAACGTTAGATTAGTACCTATTACAGATTACAGTGTGCGTGCATTTAAACATGGAATAGTGTCACTGCGCAAATGAGATTATTGAAAATGGAAGACAAAAAATATAAATAGTTTTCAAAATATGTTCTTTTTCCTACTTGTTCATTTTTTTATATTAATTTTGGGGAGAATAATCTGTTTAGTTTGTTTATTGTTCATCGTTATACCTATTACATATAATTACATATAATTTGGGAATAGTGATTTGTTTAATTTTATCCCACAGGATTGAAAACAAAAACTTATATTTGGGAGGATTAAAATATTTTTTTTAAATAAGATTTTTTTACACCTGGTTTTGGTAACACTTTAGAAAAAGTCACGCGTCGCCACTGATACAGATGCTAAAAACTGTGCTATGAATACATAATTTGGAAACAGAGTCTAGTAATATTTTTCAATCGTTCGTTTTAATTTTTGCCACTAGTTCACTTCTGTTACATTTATCTAAAATGTTTAACAAGTAATAATGACAACTTTCAATTCACGTTTATTTTCACCCTATCTCCCACATCTGTCAATGCGGTTTAGAGCTCTTATTTCGTTTCTCCCTCGACCGATACCGATACTTGTCACGAAAGCCAATATCGTCGAACACAAAGATTTCTCACAATGTTTTAACCATGGGTACGGAATGCGAAAAACCTTCACAATAGTTCATTTTACGAATTCCGTCAGTCAACAACACTCAAACAACAGGGCCTAAGCCAGCGACGAAATCCCAAGAATTCATTTCTCTGGGAAGATATTCTATCTATTGAATTATTTTTGGGATGATTTCTGACAAGAATAGAAAAGTTCTTTTATCAGCTTTGAAAAGTTTTTTAAGTTTAAAATGAACATGAGTGTGAATAATGGTTTTTAGAGCGTTTGGTTGTATTATTTTTCCTCTCACAATTTGTGATGTAGATAGGGAGAGTTATAAATTTCATGTAAGAAAAAGTACATAAATAAATTTAATTAATAAATTTATTATCTATAATTCTATATTATAAGTTACTAAAAATATGTAATCTTTTTCTTCTAGTGCCGACTCCACTAAGGAAGGTTGGCTATATGGCCCGATCAAAGAACAATCTGACCCCCAAAAAAAAAATAAAGGAAGGATGAAAATTTGGGAATAGGTAGTTGAAATTGTCTATTATGATATAAGAAAAACTTTACAATTCTACATCACTTCCATTTTACAAAATGGAGGGGAATACCCCTTCTCGGGGGTGACAAAATATACATTCAAATAAGTCCGGAATTGGATAAAATGATTATTTCTAAGCAACTTTTGTCCTAAAGAGTTTTTTTACTAAGTCAATACTTTTCTAGTTATTTACGAGTGAATATGTTCATTTTTAACAAAAAAAACATGTTTTTGGACGGGTCTTCGGAGATACCTCAAAAAGTAAGTACTTTATTGAAAAAAAAAATATTAGCAAAAATATTGCTTATAAAAAATTGAAAAAAAAAATGGTGAATGCGTGAGGTCTGTAGACCCAGTAGAAGCAGAGTTGTAGCTAATGAAAAGTAGGTTCTTCTTCGTCGAATTCCAAATCGAATATTTCAATGCGAAATAACCCAAAAACGGAGCACTTTTCGGGGAAAATTCATTTTAACTTTTTAAAGTGTTTAAAAAAGTAAAAATGTATACCATTTTTGTGTTTAAAATGTATACCAATGTATACCATGTATACCATTGTTGCTAAAAAAAAATCGCGAAAATCTCCCCCTAATTAGCATCACAAATAAATTTTATCATTACTACTTGACAAGTTATTTTGGTTATGTATAATTTATATGATATGTAAGTTTTTTTTTTTTTTTTTTTTTTTTATTTACAAAATTGCATCAACCACTAAGGGTCATTAGCATGGTACAATAATTACATAAATGGCTAAAATGTTACATTAAATTTTGTGAACGAGTCTTGCATTTCTTAAAAAGTTTATAGTTCTCTCGTTATTTGACCCGTTTAGGCACTCTTTGGATGTAGTCGGTAATCCAACTTGATGTCGCTCTAGGGTATATAAAGGGCAGTCCACTAGCACATGGTTCACTGTAGTTACACTATCACAACTGTAGCAAATGGGAACTTGTTCGCCACTTAAAAGGTAGTCGTGTGTTAACTTCGTGTGGCCTATACGCAACCTAGAGATGCATACTTGGTCTCGTCGCTTTTGTGGGAGATTGTATACAGCTACCTCTTCTTTAATGTTCTTCATAGATGTCTCCGAATTGCTCCAGTGAAGTTGCCAATTCTCACTTATTTTGTTTTTAAAATGTTGCTTCAGGTCGCTATGAACGCATTTAGTGACTAATGTTGATTGTGGATTTTCTGTTGCCTCCCTTGCTAACTGATCAGCTTTTTCATTTCCAGTTATACCACAGTGTGACGGAACCCAAAGAAATTTAACAAATCGATCGTTTTCTTGACACCTCATTAGTTCTGACTTTATAAGCAATAAGATGGGATGTTTTGCGTATAACTGTTTCATAGAGCTGAGGGCACTTAAAGAGTCGGTTATTATCAAAGAATTTTTTATGTTTTTATTATTTACAAATTTTATTGCTTGTAAAATAGCAAGAAGTTCTGCTGAAAATACGGTTGATCTAAGGGACAGTGAGAAGGAGAAGTCTTGGTGTAAAGTTGTAAAAGAAGCCCCTACTCCATTGTCAGATTTAGACGCATCTGTAAAAATGTGGAAGTTCTTAGCAGAGTTTAATTTCTCTGCTGCTTTCTTTTTAATTATACTATGTGGTGTGTCATATTTGTCGTGGATAGTAAGACTTGTATCACAAATAGGTAGCTGTATTCTCCAAGGAGGTTGATGTTTAAGGTTAGTTACATTGTATGTCTCAGGAAAATGTATGTTTAAGCTATTTTGTAATCTCTGTATCCGGATATAAAACGGCGGACTTAATCTTTGTGAGGTGTTAAATGTCGATGTGAATCTGTCGGCAAACGTGTTTTTAAATGTCGGTATATGTGGATTAGCCGACAATTTAGCTGCATATACAAGGCTGAGGAAGTTTCTTCTTAGTTGGAGGGAAGGTTCACCTGATTCACAGTATAAACTTTCAATCGGGCTAGTATGATGAGCTCCCAGCGCTATTCTTATCGCTGTATTATGTACAGGATCTAATAATTTAAGTATTGGTGCTTTGGCTGAATTGTAAGCAACTGCGCCATAATCTAGTTTAGAACGAATAAGCGTTCTGTAGACATTTATGAGTGTTTGGAAATCGGCTCCCCAATGTTTGTGAGATATGCTTTTTAATAAACTTAGGCCATTTTGAGTTGTTTGTCGAAGATGAAAGATATGATCTTTCCAGGTTAACCTATGATCTAATTTCATTCCTAAAAAGGTAGTTGATTCAACATAAGCAATAGGTAACGAGTTTAAGGTGAGCTTAGGTGGTAATATGATGTTTTTTGGGTTCTTGCTAAAGAAAATTGCTTTTGTTTTATTTGGACAAAACTGTAGACCACAACTCTCTGACCAATTTTCTAGTTGATTGATAGAGGCTTGTATATATCTGGTAAGTGTTAAAACATTTTTCCCTCTAGAAAATATGACAAGATCATCAGCATATAAGCGTGCCTTTACTAATGAACTAAAGGATTTAGAGATATCATTAATCGCAATAAGGAACAGTATTACGCTTAGTGTAGAACCTTGTGGGATACCGTTAGTTTGCGTTGTTGGCTCTGAAAAAACATTATCTACACGAACTCTAAACTGACGAAATTTTAGAAAATTTTTTATAAATTTGAGGATGTTACCTTTGATTGACCATCTGGATAAGTTTTTTAATATGTCAGATCTCCAAATTGTATCATACGCATGAGTTATGTCAAAGAAAACTGCTAAACACTCTTGATTGCATCCAAATGCTTCATGAATCTCGGATTCTATATCAACTAGATTATCTAAAGTAGACCTTGATTTCCTAAAACCACTTTGAATAGGGGTAAGAAGTTGTTTATCTTCTAGATACCACAGTAGTCTGTTGCTTACCATTTTCTCCAGAATTTTACATATAGAACATGTCAGTGAGATCGGTCGATAGGACTCAGGGTCTGATTTACTTTTCCCATGCTTAATGACTGGAATAATAATTGACTGGTACCAACTATCTGGAAATACATTTTTTGTCCAGATAAAATTGTAAATTTTTAGTAAGTATTGTTTACCTTCTTCTGGTAATGATTTTAAAAATGTAGCTGGAATGTTATCAGGTCCAGGACTGGTATCTTTTGTACAATTTAATGAATATAGTAACTCATCCATTGAGAGTATGGCATTAAGAGGAGAATCTGTATGATCCTCTAAATCTATGTAAGTGTTCTCTAAATTTTGTTTGTGTATTATGGACTTAGTAGAGATACTGTCATTACTGGAGTGTCTTAGATATGTATCAGCTAGTAGAGCGGTTATTTGTTCTTTCGTCGAGCAAGTAAGATTGTTATATTCTAAATAATGGATTGTATTGAAGGATTTTTTACCATTCATTTTATTAATCATTTTCCAAACTTCGGAAATAGGAGTAGATGAATTTAAGGACGAGACATATGTTTTCCACGCTTCTTGCCTACTTTTCTTCAATATATATCTACAGTAAGCTCTCTTTTGCTTATATTCGAGTTGGTTTTGAAGTGTAGGAAATTTTTTAAATTTGTTAAAAGAACTTTTGACTCTCTGATTGCTACTTTACATTCTTGATTCCACCAAGGGACTGGAGGGTGTTTTTTTGGAAATTTTATAAAACCTACGGATAATTCTGCAGCTGTTGTTATAAGCTGAATAAAACTGGAAACTATATGATTAATACTTGCATGGTCATCGCTGGGAGGAGTTAGCTCAGATACGGATCGAGATATTAAAGAAGAATATAAAGACCAGTCGGCATGCTTTAGATTCCATTTATTAGACGGGATAGAAGAGGGAGTTACATTATTATTTGTTATTAATATTGGGAAGTGATCGCTTCCATGTAGATAAGGTGTTACTTGCCAAGACAGTCCAGGTTGTAAAACAGGGTCACATAGAGTTAAATCAATCGCTGAACCGCCACCTGTAGAGACATTAAATCTTGTAATACTACCGTCATTAAGTAAGTTGACATTAAGGTTAGTTATAATTTGTTCAATTTTACGCCCTAGACTATCTGATTTACTTGAGCCCCATAGGACATGATGTGCATTGAAGTCGCCTAAAATAATACGTGGTTAAGGAATTTGATTAAAAAGGTCTGATAATTCGCGAGCTGAAGGATCAGTACCGGGAGGAATGTATATATTGCAGATGTTTATTTTTTGAGGTCCTTTCAGAGATATTGCTATAGCCTCTAATTGTGTATTTAAATCTATTATTTCAGTATTATATTGGTTATGTACATAAATAGCTGTCCCTCCACTAGCCTGGTTTGCATTAAGTCTATTTTTAATATATGGTGTATAGTTTTTTAGTTTATAAAATTTCTGCTGTTTAAAGTGTGTTTCTTGTAGACAAATGATGGACGGTGTGAATTTTGACATTAGTAATTTGAATTCTTCTAGAGGGGTGTAAAACCCGTTCAGATTCCATTGAATTATGGAGTTGAATGTTTTTAATTAGTGGGTGTGTCGCTAAAATCTGTAGAAGAATAGTCATCCTGTAGTTTGCTAAGCTTATTCCTCAGTCTTGTACATCGAGATTTCAAGTATCTATGTGATAGCACTGGATAAAGCTTTTTTAAGAGATCTATTAACCCTTCGATATCTTCCGTGTATATTTTAGCAATACTAAGTGGATCTGGAGATCCGTGAGCGTTTTCAAATAAATCTATTAGCTCTTCTTGACTTAAACAGCTACTGTTCGACTTATCTTGGAAAAAATTCACTGTACAGGTCGTAAGATCTTCAGCTACGTTATGATGGGTTTGGAGATCTGTTTTTGTTCTTTTGTGTTTTGTAATGGGTTCTTTAAAAGGACTTCCACCCTCTGTTTCAGGAGAAGTTAGATCAGAAGCATTTCTTTTAGGTGTTTGCCCTTCTGTTTGAGTTGCTGTTATAGTTTCATTTGTTTTAACCGGTTCCGTCACCATTGTTTGGGAGTTATCGAAAGATGTAGAGTTTTTTGGTGCGGGTGAAGTGATTGTTGCAGTGGAGGTTTGTGGTGCGAGTGCAGTGAGTGTTTCAGGAGAGTTTTGTGGTGCGGGTGAAGTGATTGTTTCAGTAGAGTTTTGTTGTGCGGTTGAAGTGGTTGTTTCAGTAGGTTGTGAATTACTGATATGTTTAGTAAGTACGGGAGAATTTTCTGTTGGTTGAGTTTTATTTTGTTGTGACCTAATAGATTGATCACATTGTGATTGGGAAATGTTTGTTGTACTGTCATCGGTGGATTGATTATTAGAATTTGGGCATCGAGATGCTAAATGATTAGTTTGTTTACAAATAAAGCACGTTTGTTTTTCTAGTGAGAAATAAATTCGGTGGTTCGATTGATCGTGGTTAATTAATATTGAATCGGGAAGATTTTCAAGATTTTTAGGGGCTATATAAGTAAAACGTCGAAAACTAATGATATGCCTAAAACTAGGATTTGATGTTCCGATCCGTAGAAAATCTACTGGTGTTATTTGATAGATTCCTATCTTCTTGAGCTCATTTTCTATGACATTATGTGGTATGGAAGGAGGTACATTAGAAATTATTAGTTTTTCATTTGGAGTAATTAGCTTTCTAGCTTGAATGCGATGTTGATTTACTATTATTATCCCATTGTCTGTTTTCAAAAATGTTTCAACAATATTTTCTGAAGTGAAGTAGATGCATATACGATCATTAACAATTCGGGATATTGCAAGTATATTTTTGGGGTCAACTGAGTTGGCTACAGCATTCAGGTAATCCTCGATTTTTGAATTTGGAACTGAATTTAATACAACCGCTTGTTTTTTGGAAGGGAATAATATACTGGTAGGTTCATTTAAAACTGTTGAATATAACTTTGGTGAAGTAGTATCATTTTTGGGAATTTCTTGTTGAGGAAAAACATTTGATGATGAAGCTTCGTTCATATTGATCTACGGAACCTGAGTACGGTCCTTACACCAACACGCAATCATTGGTAATAAGTCGATTTAATTAAATAAATTAAATAACTTACAGTAAATGTCCAAGTATCGGTAATTTTTGTCGATAATTTACACTTTTCACTTTTAGTACTCAACGTTTATAAACAAACCGCAAAAACTAGTTGTGATTAAACTAATTAGGTGTTGCTTCGTTGAACGCTCGAAGACGAATCGATATGTAAGTTTCATCGGTTCAAAGTGCTTATTTGTGAAAAAACTAGTTAAAATGGCTTGAACGAGTAACTAATCACGAGTTTAGTCAAATTTTGAACAGCCATAGCATAACCAGTTTTTGTCTAACAAAAAAACAAAAAATCAGAAATATCAGAAAACATTTTATTACTCTTTGAGATTTTTGGTGTTAATAATAATTTTTAAGTTAATTCTGTAAAAAATTCCATTTTCTTTTAAAATTTTACATCAATTTTTTTTTCAAAAATGGGCACTTTGAACCAATGAAACTTATAAATAATATAAACAATGTATAAGAAAAGTAACTTGTGAAGCGGCAACGATTAATTTTATTTGGGAAGCTAATTAGGGGGTGATTTTCGCGATTTTTTTAACAAAAAATAAAAAAGATCAGCAACTCACTTACTTTTAATGTTAGAAGTTTTTTTTTGAACAAAAATAAACCTTTTTTAAACACTTAAAAAAAGATGTAATGAATTTTCCACGAAAAGAGCTCCGTTTTTGGGTTATTTCAAATTGAAATATTCGATTGGGAATTTCACAAAGAAGAACCTACTTTTCATTGGCTACAACTCTGTTCCTACTGGGTCTACAGACCTCATTCATACACTCAACGAAAAAGGTACGTAATATGAATAAAAATGTTAATTCAGACAACAAACGCAATACTTAAAATTTGTCCAATTATTGGTTTTATTGGAACAACAAAGCGATGTTCATTAATTCATTATTTTCGTTAGTTGAGCCAATGTATTACGTTTATTGAATGGATGAACATTGAACATTCATTATGTATACCATAATATCACTTTATTGATATTACGAACTCTGTTCATTGAGTCAACGAACACTATTCATTGAAACAACAACGTCGTTAATTGAACGACGAAGACTATTCGTTGTGTCAATAACAGTGCTATTTCTCCTAACCTATTTCGTTTATTTCTACAATTATTTCTGTTTATTCTTACAATTAATTCCGATCATTCCCACAATAAATACGGTTACTCTTACAAGCAATTACATTCATTCTTGCAATCAGTTTCGTTCATTTTTACTATGAAAGTATTTTATATTAATAATTACTGAATACATTAGCCCAATGTATAATATTGATTAATAATAATAACTTTTTAAATCCCCCTTTTTTGTCCTAAATCTAATGGACTTTACACTGTGAGATTTCTCATAATATGAGAAATCATATTATGATTTCCCTTATACAGTGCGCTGGAATAAGTGTTACACTCCCCCCCCCTATTAACTTATTTATTTTTAGCACATAAGCAAAACACTCGGATAGGTCGATTTTTAAAATAATCAAAGTATAGTATAACGTCAATGTTTCGAACTTTACACGATCCCTCTTCAGGTGACAGGCATAACTTTGATTTTTTTAAATAGGAAAGTACATCAGGTGACAGCTCATTTAAAAGCGTTTGAAATAGTTATTCCGAAAATGTATAACACTTTAATCCTTTTTCAGAGCGCAGGTACAAAATTTCGATCGAATTCTTTTTAAACGCATTCATTTTTGTTTGGAATCCTGAGAAAACTAATAATTATTTTTGAAAAATTGAAACGTAGAATAAAAGATTACATTATTACCGAGGGCAGAAAGTACCTTAGAATAAACCAAAAGTTTCTTTTGAATGGTATATTTGAAATTGAAAATCATACTAAATTTTCTTTTTGTCACCCTTGTAACTTATTAAAATAATAATTATAGAAGATCTCAGGGACTTCAGACCCTCGATAATACTCTAATATTTTATTCTGCGGTTAAATTTTTAAAAATACGAATTAGTTTTCTCAGGATTCGAAAAAAATTTAATTCGACCGAAATTTCACGATAATAGACACACGAAAACTTCCTTCTACTACGGACTACACTTGGAAACAAAATGAAATTACTATTCGGCACTTCAGCAGAGGTAACAGCATTGTTTAACAAAGAATTCTTTTTTAAACAATGGTAACACAGAGAAGCTAGGGGTATCACGATAAGGAAAAGCCGTAATATTTCCAATGGTCAAGCAAAACACTTTTTGTCTCAACGACTACGTTTATTGTCACCACAACGCATTGATTGTGGTTACTAAACGCAGTAGTAGATTGATTAATGCATTCGTTGTCACAACAATCAGTTTACATCTATAGAATAATCATATATTACTCTATATTAACAACATTTGTACATTGTTTTAATGAAATCTGTACGTTGTCACGATAAACCAAGGTAATTTCTTGTCATCTACGAAATCAAGAAGGTGAGTTGCTGCCAGAATTAACATTATTTATTAAATATTCGAAACTAAGTTATTGGCTTAATAATTTGAGTGTTATTTATTAATGTACCCTAGTTATTTTCGCAATTATTATTCAATCATTGGGACAATAACCAAATACATTCGTCAATGTCTAAAAGTTCGTTGAAACAAAAACTTAACCCGCGAGTAGTCGCGCGTTGAGATAGAATCTCAATTTTTATCCTTTTTCGCGATAACTTGATGAAAAATTTTGCAATTTTGAAAAAATTTCGTAAGTGCCTCGAGGAAGGGTGTAGTAATGCGTAGGAATTTTTTTTTTCTTCTTCTTCTTCTTTTTGTGGAATTTATGGCTTTGGGGAGAGCCAATTAGCTTTAACCCGCGAGTAGTCGCGCCGTTAGATAGAATCTCATATTTCATCCTTTTTCGTAATACAGTAAAACCTGTCAGTAACGGCCACTAAAAATGAAAGTGTTGGCCGATATAGAAAGGTGGCCGCTATTGGCAGTTTTTGTAGTCTACATATAATTGGTTTGGGAAATTTTTAAACTGGCCGTTAGGACAGGTGGCCGATGTTGACAGGTGACCGTTAACACAGGTTTTACTGTACAGTAAAATTTGTCAGTAACGGCCACTAAAAGTGAAAGAACTATTGGCCGATATAGAAAGGTGGACGGTATTGCAAGTTTTTGTAGTCTACATATAATTGGTTTGGGAAATTTTTAAACTGGCCGTTAGGACAGGTGGCCGATGTTGGCAGGTGGCCGTTAACACAGGTTTTTTAATAAAATTGTTAGAAATATATATTTTCAATATAAAAAGTAGATAAAAATAGTACAAAATAAAAATTTGTTTTAAATTCGTATTTTGAGATAGAATCTCACACGCGACTATCGACGTTACAGAAGTGAGCGCGACTACTCCCGGGTTAAATTGTTGTTACAACGAAATACCATTCAATAATCACTGTTAATCAATATTACGAACTAAATTTTTATGAGTCTACACCATTTTTTTCAGTTTTTTATAAGCTATCTTTTTGATTAAAATATTTGTTCGCTAAAATACTTATTTTTTGAGTTATCTGCGAAAAACCGTCCAAAAATATGTTTTTTTTTTGTTAAAAATGAACATATTCACTCGCAAATAACTAGAAAAGTATTAACTTAGTGAAAAAACTCTATAGCAAAAAAGTTACTTAGAATTAGTCATTTTATACAATTTCGGACTTATTTTAAACGTATGTTTTTTCATCTCCGAGAAAATATTTTTCACCCCGTATTTCCCAATGTTTGTAAAATGGAGAGGATGTAGAATTGTAAACTCTTTCTTATATAATAATAGACAATTTCAACTACCTATTCACAAATTGTTTTGGAAGTTTTCGTAAAATTTTGTGTTCCCTTATCGGGCTAATAACCATTGCAAATTCGTCTCTATCTTCTAAATTTCCTAACAGCGTCTGTGTCTTTCATTCGGTCCAGTCGCAAATGTTCTTCAGCCAGGATATTTGTGGTCTAATTGTCGTCTAATGACAGACCTCTTTTCTTTCAATTTCACACTTCATAATCAGCTGTAACAACTCTTAGTAATAATTTCTACATAATGTGCCCCAAATATACTGTTTTCTCCTTTTTAATGGTGGTCAAAAGTTCTCTGTCTCTTCCCATTCGGTGCAACACCATTACGTTCGTAATATGATCGGTTCATGAGATTTTTAAAATTCTACAGCTTTCTTATCAAGTCATCATTAACAGTCCAAGCCCATTAAGATAAATAGAGGGGATATAACATTTTACCATCCGATATCATATTACTATATTTGCAGGTTCAGTTTTTGGTTAATCAGAAACTTCATCTTCAAAAAGGCTGCTCTTGATTGCTCTACTCTTAATCGAATTTTTGACTTCTGATTTAGATCTTCCGTAATCCAGACTCCTAAGTAATTCATTTTGTCCACTTGTTCGATTGCTTCATTTTTTATTTGGATCATTGTTATGATTACCCTTTTTACTGATAACCGTGGTTTTTGTTTTCTTTATGTTTATTGTTAAACCAAACTGTTGCCCAGTATGTATCACAAATTGTGTTTAGTAGGGTAGCTTTCTCACTTTCAGCGATAGTCACTGAATCGTCGGTATAACGAATGTTATTTATATCAATAATTAATATTCACCATTTATCTTGATTCCTTCTGCATAGTTTTCAAGTGCTTATGTAAATAACTCTTCGGAGTATAAATTAAATAGTAATGGTGAAAGTACACAGCCCTGCCTCGCTCTTTTAGGTATCTGTTGCGTAAATAATAATTTAAAAAAAAGAATGTGTGTGTACTTTGTACGCACGTAAGAAGTTATACTTCTATTATATGATTTTTAAAAAATAAATATACAACAGTTTGTTTTAATTTTTTTTAACACCAAACTAATTTTGTGATTACTGCTTTCAAAAAAATAAAAAAAGTATAGGACTGCACTGGATTCGAACTCAAGACCTCTCGATCTCTGGCAGAATGCTATACCAAATACGCTACGAGGACTGTGTCTGTATCGGTTCGAACGTACCTAATGACAATTCACGGTTACAAACATGCAAGGTGATTTATAATAAAAATACAATAAAATGTTTTAGTAATACTCACTCATCTTACTCCTGAGGAAGACAAATCCAAAGACACAAAAATTTTAATAAATATATTTACTAAAAACACTAATATATTCTTTTCACACCTTTTCTTGTACTGATATATTTATACATAACTTGAAAGATTCAGCAATTAACGCCATACTGTCTGTGTGCGCATGCGCGCAGTATTATGAAATTTTACTCTCAATCGCGCCTAAAGAAGTATAACTTCAAAAATACAGAAATTTTCGAGTTAAGCAAAATGTTGTATACTTTGAATTAACAATTTGAGGACATGCTTTAAATGGAGTACAGGTACCAAAATACGAATTGCTTTGACGATTGCCAATATTCTTGTTTAAACTACAACCTTCCTTCTTACCTTTTTGCCGGGAGCTGGATTTTTGACGAGCTTTAATTTGAGGCATAATAACGTCACTTTTTCCTATAAAGCTTGTATCGTAATGCGTTGGCTTATTACGTATTCTCCATTTATACAGAGTAAGTTTTATGTAAGGAAACCCTCAATTATCTCGGGAACAGCAATTTTTATAAATTTTGATGAGTACGGTTTTATAATACGGCCGATATTAAATTGGTAATTATATTGTTGTTAGATCTTCAGTTTTTCTGGAAATCTAATAAACTTTCTTATTTAAAATGGAACGCTCTATATATTTTTTGCGTTTTAAAGCCCCTAAGAAATAATAATTATTTTTCATGTTATATTCCCTATACCTAAATGCCAATATTTCGGAGTTATTGCCACATTTATTACAAAAAAAATTTAAACAAATTATAAAAATCAATTTTTGCGGCCCGGGTAGACATTATTTTAAGTTCTTTGGATCATTAGGAGCAAAAAATGTCTTTTGTATTTTTTCTCTAAAGTTAATCTTTTCCGAGTTATACACAATAATTTAAAACTGAAAATAAATCGAAAAATGACGATTTTCAAGGTTGAAAAACACAAACAAAAGATATTATTTTTGAAACTACGAAGTACATAAATTCAAGCTACAGATAAGATGTATGGGCTTATTTCATTTTGAAGTATTGTTTTTTAGTTGCAAATGTAGCCCGTTCGCCCGTCCTCTCATATGCGCTTCATTAACAATTAAAACACGATGTTTTAGAATAAAACGTGCCACAAATTCTTACGTGGAAATGATAGAAGAAGGTTTGAGCTTGAATTTATGTATTTCGTAGTTTCAAAAAGTATATTTTTTACTTGTGTTTTTGAAACTTGAAAATCGGCATTTTTTGTTTTTTTTTTAGTTTTAAATTGTTTACAACTCGAAACAATTAACTTTTGAGAAAAATTACAACAGACCTTTTCTGTTCGCAATGATCCAAGCAACATAAAATATTGTCTACCCGGGCCGAAAAAAGTGATTTTTATAATTTGTTTAAAATTTCCTATTTAAATAAATGTAGCAATAACTCCGAAAACAGGGCATCTAGGTATAGAGAATGAAACATGAAAAATAATCAGTATTTCTTATAACCTTTAAAACGCAAAAAATATACAGGGTGTCCTATTTGAAATAAGAAAGTTCATTAGATTTCCGGAAAAACAGAAGATCTGACAACAATGTAGTTACCACTTTAAGATCGACCGCATTAGAAAACCCTCAGACACCAAAATCTATAAAAATCGTGCAAGCCGTTTTCGAGATAATTGAGAGTTTCCATACATAAAACTCACTCTGTATATTTATGATATTCAGTCCAGAAATTTTGAAACGAGTACTAGCTTGTACGGCCTGTGCTAGTGAAGGGGTGCCATTATATTTTGATTCATTTGCTGATCTAGAAAATATTATGGCCATCTTCGATCTAATGCCTCGCAGTCCTGTAAAATATTACACTTTATCTTTATAGCCTTTATAACCTTTATATACCACAAATGAAGATGTTAATATAAGTGCACAGGAAGTACGAAAAACACTCGAAAAGCTGAAGAACAGAAACGCTGCAGGTAAGGATGGAATACCAAACGAATTACTGAAATATTTTAGAGCAGCAATGACAGAACAATTAGCAACATTAATTAACAAAATCATAAAACACAATAAAATACCGGTAGAATGGAGCACGAGCGAACTAATTCTAATATTCAAAAAAGGAGATAAAAAGGGGTCACCGTGTTCTTTTCAATTATGATAGAAAAACTCGACGGTTTCTTTTATGGATTTTTGGCTGGTGATCACGAATTTCGAGGGTAGATTTCGATCCGAGTCGTCAAAAATTGTTTTAAACCACAATTGTTTATAAGGCTCTGGCTCACAAACTAAAAGAGATAAAAAAAATGTTTCAAATACAATTTGTTTTTTAATAAAAAACGAAGAAAAAACGTTTACTAAACTTAAATGCAACAATTAGAACCCAAGATATTGTAAAATTAGTGCACAACGCAAATTGCAAATTGAAAAATTAGTATATTAAGTATGGAGAACGGTAAGGGTTTTATACCGATCGAAGGCAATTGTTATTATTGTCTGAGATCGGTTACCCTTAACGTTCGACATGCTTATAACTTTTTTTGCACGATTGATACCATTATAAATTATAAAATTAAACATTTTCGTCATATTGACTAGTTTCATTCATTTTATCAAGGTAGATACTTTGGTTGTTAGGTAGTAACTAGGGTGCATAACAGCAATGGAGAATTGAGTTTTTATTTAGTTGTCAATAATTTTAAGTACAATTTTGATTATTATAAATTAAAATATGAGCGAAAGTGAATTTGAAGAAATTGAACGGGCTTGGGAAGAAGGGTGTTCCGCAATTATTCCCGAAAATTCCAAAATACGTTATCAAAATACCTACCAAAGTTTTAAAAAATGGTGCGAACGCAAGAATTTAAGAATCGAAGAAAAAACTCTATTGGCATATTTCGTTCAAAGACATATGCAGTTGAAAGCTCCTGGAAGCCTCTGGGCAGAATATTCAATGATTAAATCCACCGTTTTTCTTTATAATGGCATTGATATTTCCAAGTTTTCAACTTTGATCGCGTATTTGAAGAGAAAAATTAACAAATTGTACCATAAGTTTCAATATTAGTAAATAATTCGTTAGTTTTCTTTATTCTTTCAAAAAATAAATTAAAATTAAGAGATTTTTTAACTCGATGGTACGTGAATTACTTACCGTCGAGTTGGGGTACTTACCGTCGAGTTGGATTACTTACCGACGAGTTGCTAGTAAATGTCATCTACTGACGTAAACGTAAAATCTGTCACGGTAAACAGTCAAAAATGATCAATCGTGCAAAAAAATATTTTTCGAAGCTTTTTCGATCATAACTCGGCTTATGCGCACGCAAATGAGCCTTAGGAGCCCTTATTTTAAAGCTTACTTAATAGGCTTTTAAACGAAGTTCGATAAATTGCTTTGTCTTTATTTATTTTAAAGTTATACCCGTTATAAAATTATAATTTTCTTTAAAAAATTTTAAACAAATTTGTTTATAAGTGTTTCAAGCAAATTTGAGCTATAAACATTTACACTTTAACCTTTAACTACCCGCGCATCAAGTTATAACATAACTACACGCGTGGCGTACTTTATACGCCACAAGAAAATACACTTAAAAACAGCGGATTTGTTTATTTTTTTTTTGAAAAATACACTTAGTTCTGTGTTATAAACCTTATTCGGCATCAGTGAATACTTGGAGTTCCTTCTCAGTAAGCCAATTGGCATTTATAATTGGAATCATGGAATAACTGGATTCCTAGATAAATAAAATTACTAATAAAAATTTTTTTGAAATGTGATTTTTTACAGGAAAAAAAATATTGTTTATAAAGAAAAATATATTTTGTGCCATAATGACTACAAAACAATTGAAATATGTACTTATGTTACTACTTATATTAATATAATCGTGGCCTATATTGTCCACCACCGGAAACAACAAATAATAAACTGTAAATTAAGAGCTTCCCAGAACGCCGATTATAACGAAACTAAAACCAAATTGTAAAGCACATTCCAGTGATAGGTTAGAGAGATAAACAAGGTAAAAAATGAAATTTTTAAATATATTTGCAGTAGAATTCTTATATCTGGCGTACAAAATACGCCAGCGTGTGTAGTTAAAGGTTAATTAACAATATTGAAAGAAGAACTCAAAAGGAATAATTTGAGCGTATGAAAATGTTCGTAAGTTTATTTTTGGCCAAGATATCGATATTTTAATTGCGCGCTATGAGGCGTAGGATCGGCTCACAGTCAAGTATGTGACGAAATTCGTAGCCAAAATATCGATATCTTGGTCAAAAATAAATTTACGAACATTTTCTTAAGCTCAAAATGTACCTTTTAAATTTTTCTATCATTATTGTTAACTTAAGTATAAATGTTTATAGCTCAAATTTTGCTTGAAACCCTTATAAAAAAATTATTGTACAATTTTTTTAAGAAAAATATAACTTCAAACGGGTATAACTTTAAAACAAATAAAGATAAAATAATTTAACAAACTTTGTTTGGAAGCTTAATTATTAAGCTTTAAAACTAGACCTTCTAAGGCTCATTTACATGCGCAGAGTTATAATCTATCAAGCTTAGAAAAATACTTATTTTGCAATTTGCAAATTTGCACTGTGTACTTTGTTAGTAATTGTACATAATTAATATCCAATAGCTAATTTTTCAACATAATTTTTAAAATCGCGGCAATTTTAATAGAGACTTCGTTAATTTGATTTCCTATTCTCATCTAAACCTTCTCTTCGGGCTACCACTGACCAAGACCTGTTCCTTTCGATACGCTTTGCTTTTGACACATAATTTATTAACTCTTTTTACCTTCACCATCGTATATTATTCTTTAGAATCTTCTCGTACCAAGAAAGTAGCTTTTCAATCAGTAGCCCGTAGGAAATTGGTTGGATAAAAAATATTGGATAGTTTGTCTTAAATTCGAATCACTATTGAATTCCAACTTTCGACACCGGATAGTCGTTTGTACAATGTGCAAGAGGTCATAGGCGGGCTTTTTTTAAAATTTGGAATGGAATTTATTTTACCTATTAGACCAGGACTAATCTGTAAAAAACGTGTATTTTTGTATGTGAGAGGTGGCATTCGGATTTTTACAGATAAAGTTAGGTGACACCTTCAGTAATAATAATTGACTTATGCTCCTTCTCAAATATGGCCGGAACATTAATAAAAAAATTTAAATATTTAAAAATTTTGAAAAACATCGATTTTTTTCGGGTTTCTTTGCTTATAACTTTAAAACGGTTCGTTTTGGAACAAAGTCGTATAAAGATAAAATAAAAATAATTAAATTTTGTATAACATACGACTGGTCAAAAATGTCTTAAGGTATTACCTTTTCTGCAATAAGCAATAAATACAAAATAAGGGGGCAAATTACGCCTGTTGTTATTTAATATTTCTTAATCACTTCGGTGGCACCTAGAACCTTAGTAATTCGCTTAGAAAATTCTTAAAACTTACTTAAATGGTCTACCAAATTTCAATAAAATCGACCTAATAGATTTTGCATATTAAATTTGCAATATAAATGTTTTTAAAAAAGTTTCAATTTTTTAAAATCTTTATGAACAAAAAATAGACCATTTAGAAGTTGGCTAATTTTTTTACGTATAAAGAGGAGCTCTACCTATCTAATACACTTTACAGAATTAAAATCAGATTATTTAAGGAGCCTCAGCAATGTTTTAAACTTATAAACAATTTTTTGGCTTATAAACAAATAGCTTTGTTTAATAATAAAAAAATTAATTTTTAGCAATGCAGATAATTAAAACCTGTATAATTTGATTTTCCCGTCAGGCCATGATGTCGGGAATGTGTAGGCTCCAAAATTATATGGGAGTGCATGCATTTCGTTGCATCATACTATGGTACGCTGGACAAGCCATACAGTCTGTAGTCAACACCCCGATGTATGAGCGGGAACAAAAGGTGAAAAATACTCATAATCTCATGAGTCGCATCTGGCGAGTCATGAGGGCCTTCACATTTTACTCTCTTTCAACTTGTCTTGAGGATGTAGAAGGCCAGGAGAAACCACTACATTAAAGATCCTTGTGGATATCTCTAGTACAGCTTCCCCTGACAGATAAGGAAACTATACATACATTTAATGATCATGGACTTTGGAATCCAAGATCCGGCAGGGGAGGAAGATCACAACGAGACCACGGGGCCTCTCAGGTCGTCAACACACGAAAACCCCGTGTCGTGGAAATCCACAAGATAGCTACGTGGAACGTAACAACTATGTTTAAAGGTGCAAAATTACAAAATATTCAGCTAGAAATGGCCAGAATAGACATTCCTATCCTAGGTATATGCGAGACGAAATGGCTAGGGTCAAACATATTTGAGAGTAATGGATACATTTTATACCACTCGGGAAAGGCAGAAGGACCCAGACGTAACGGAGTCGCAATCATTATCAAAGAAGAAATTCGTAACTGTATCCGAAATTTCGTCCCCTTCAATGATCGTATCATGATGATTCAGCTGCAAAATAAACTGCTGAATATTAATATAATACAAGTCTATGCACCAACAGCTGACAAACCAGATGAAGAAATTGAGCAATTCTACAGCGAAATTAAACAAATTCTCCGGAGCACAAAAAAACATGAACCTACAATTATTATGGGAGACTTCAACTCAAAAGTTGGTGCCGAAATCACACAAGATATAACCGGAAAGTATGGACTTGGAGAAAGGAACGAAAGAGGGCAAAGACTAATACAGTTCTGACAAGAAGAGATATGCATTATAGGAAATACTTTGTTTCAGCAACCTAAGAGACGACTATATACCTGGAAATCTCCAGCTGATCAAGAGGGAAAGATAGTCAGAAATCAAATTGACTACATTATCATTAATAGAAGGTTTAGAAACAGTATTACATCTGGAAAAACATACCCAAGTGCAGACGCAGCAACTAACCATAATCTGCTCTGTGCTGGATTCAAACTAAAACTAAAAAGAATAAAAGCCCCCACAACGCAGAAGAAGCCTAATACTCGACTCCTAAGAAATGCCGTAATAGCAGATGAGTTCGAAAATAAGATAAATCGTGAGATTAAAAAACAGTTAGAAAGATCTGAACAAGAAAATATCGGTCAAAATCTAGATATCATGAATTCCGCCATGGTCACCATAGCAAACGAAGTTTTGAAACCAGAAAAAGACCCAATAAAGAAAGAGGATTGGATGACCGATAAAATACTAGACCTTATTCAACAAAGAAGAAATTGGAAAAACAAAGACGAGATTCGGTATAGAGAGATATATCGACAAATAAGATACGAGGTTAAGCGAGCAAAAGAGGACTGGATGGAACAAAGATGTCGTGAAATGGAAGAACTACAAAGAAAACATGACGAGTTTAATATATACAAAAAGCTTAAAGAAATTACCTACACTCAGAGAAAAAGAACTCCTCACTTTATGAGAAACTCCAAAGGTAACATAATTCTCGACTTGGATGAAAAAAAGGAAGAATGGACTAACTATAAAAAAGAGCTCTTCCTGGATACGAGGCCACCACTTAACACCACAAAGTATACGAATACTGGTCCTAGTATTTTAAAAGCAGAAGTAGAGAAAGCCATCAAACAGAGCAAAAACGGGAAATCTCCAGGCCCTGACCAAATACCATCAGACTGGCTCAAACTTCTGGATGACGATAATGTCTCACAATTAACAAACATTTATAACCATATATACGAGACTGGAATGATGCCACAGATATGGTTGGAGTCTACATTTATTCCACTCCCAAAAAAACCTAATACATCATCATGTAAAGACTTTAGACTAATTAGTCTCACGAGCCACTCTCTCAAGCTACTTCTTAAGATAATTCTTAATAGAATCAAGCAGAAATGTGAAGAGACAATGGGAGACAAATAATTCGGTTTCAGAGAAGGATTGGGAACAAGAGAAGCTTTGTTCTCAATGTTAACATTACTTCAACGATCATGGGAAGTACAGAAACCAATTTACGTCTGCTTTATAGATTTTGAGAAGGCGTTTGGTAGAGTTCAACATGATAGGTTGTTTAAATATCTAGAAATGATTGGAATAGATGATAAAGATCTGAGACTTTTACAACATCTATATTGGAATCAAGAAGCTTCTATTCTGGTAGACGGCAAAGAAACAGACAAAATTTGCATTCAAAGAGGTGTCAGACAGGGTTGTGTGTTATCCCCAACTTTGTTTAACGTATACTCAGAAATAATTTTTAATGAAGCCTTGGAAGGACAATGTGGAGTTCGAATCGGGGGAGAAACTATTAACAACATCAGATATGCAGACGACACCGCGATCATGGCTGAAAATATCGAAGATCTTCAATTCCTTATTGATCGAGTCACTAGAGAATGCTCCAATAACGGACCTAACATAAATGCAACAAAGACAAAGTTACTTGTGGTTAGTAAACAAGACGTCGGCCCTATGCAACTAATTGTCAGTGATGAATCAAAAACAAAAGTTAAACATTTTAAATACCTAGGATGTTGGAAAAACGAGACACTAAATCCGGATGAAGAAATTAAAACTCGTATAGAAATTGCAAGAGGAGCATTTATGAAACTTAGATCTATTCTGAGCAACTCTCAGCTGAATTTACAACTAAGAATTAAGTTCCTAAAATGTTATGTGTATCCTGTATTACTATATGGATGTGAAACCTGGATCATGAAGGTTAACATGATGAACAAATTAGAAGCCTTTGAGATGTGGTCGTATCGTAGAATGCTTAGAATATCTTGGGTTCAACGCATTTCAAACAGAGAAGTCTTAAACAGAGTAGGTCAAGGCGAAGGTGACTTAATGAAGATGATAAAAAAGAGAAGAGAAAACTTGAATATCTGGGGTATATAATGAGAGGTAGCAGATACAGGATGCTGCAGTTAATACTCAAAGGAAAGATCGACGGAAAAAGAGGAATTGGTCGAAAGAAATATTCATGGCTCCGAAACCTTCGTCAATGGACTGGCTTATTAGCAGATCAATTGTTACATGCCGCACAAGATCGAGAACGATATCGGCAAATTGTTATGGAAGCTACCCACGCCTAAAAATTTGGGCACGGTACTTAAAGAAGAAGAAGATAATTTGATTTAACATTTCAAATGCTGTCAGCAGAATTGCTATTTTATTTTTTAATCAAAAGTTATTCTCGTTAAAAATTGCAATTTTTCGATTTTTTGAATGTTCCACCGCGTTTATTATTTTTTATCTCAAAAACTATGCATCCTACGAAAAAACTTGTAATAGCATTTTTTGCTTAGAATTACCCAAAAAATACCAGAAAAAATGTTTTATTTTGCAAAACATCAATGTTATGTAATTCCTCAAGTTCTTTTTTTATAATAATCTTATCGACATCCGGATCAACTGTTACCCAAAAAATCGTGTTCTACGGGTCAAAATACATAAAAAACTTGGGCAAGTCCATCTAAATAGAGGAGCCCGTAGCACCCCCTCCTGGACACAGCACTAATTTGTTTATAGGCCAAAAAATTGTTTATAACTTTAAAACATTGCTGAGGCTGCTTAAATAATCCGATTCCAATTCTGTAAAGTGCATTGGATAGGTGGAGTGCTTCGTTATATGCAAAAAATTGACAAATCTTTGTATGTTTTAGTTTTTGTTGTGCAAGATTTTAAAAATTTTAATTTTTTAAAAAAAGTTTAGATTGCAAAATTATTATGCAAAATCTAGTAAGTCAATTTTAATGAAATTTTGTGGACGATTTTAGCACGTTTTCTAAGCGAATTGGAAGGTTCCAAGTGTAACCTAAGTGATGGAAAAACATTAAATAAGGACAGGCTTGTTTTGACCCCTTATTTTATATTTGTTGCTACTTTGCAGCAAGGGTGTTAAATTAACACATTTTTAACCAATCGTATCTGATAGAAAATTTAATTATCTTTGTTTTATTCCTATACGACTTTGTTCCAAAATAAATTTTTTTAAAGTTATAAGCAAAGAAATTAGAAAAAAAAAACGAAATTTTTTGAAATTTTTAAATATTTTATTTTTTTTATAGGAGCATAAGTCAATTATTATTAACGAAGTTATCACCTAACTTTATTTGCAAAAATCCAAATGCCACCTCTCACATGCACCTAAAAACAGATCCTTCCTGCTCTGTTATATAAAATTTACTAAAATATTAAAATTTTAGTACAAATTTATGATTTAATTTATGTATATAAACATGTTAATACAGAGACTAAGTAACGGGATGGAAAAAAGAAGAAAAAGTACAGAAACGAACAGAAAACAAAAGATGGAAGTTCCTAGAGGACTAGGAAGTAAAGGAAATACGGACTCACAAGAAATAAACACAATAAATAAAGAAACCTAAGCTCGTATTCACTTTTAGACCATGTTGCACGACCGTCTCACAACGGTCTGGCGACGGTCTAAACTTGAGACATAGACATGGTGTAGGGACACCGATTTTTGTCTCGTCTAACGTCCACACTCTGATGTTAATTTTTGAGTCTCATCTTCGCCAACAACCATGGCGGACATTGGTTTGTGCGGAATGACTGCCTGTTTGGTAATAATCTGTACCAAAACTTAGATTACCAAAATTTAAATTATAAAAAAATGTTAAATAATTTACATAAAATTAAACATAATAACGGACTACTGCACATCTTACATAACATAAAAAACAATAACAGTTCTTCACAAAACAGCAATAAAAAAATAAATTAAATTAAAAAATTAAGATTTTCATTATTTTTTGTTGTGACATTCATAGAGATTTTAATATTTTTTCTCGTATTACATTTTAGAATTTCTTGAAAAAGAAAATAAACATTTCCGAAAGCTTGACAATTCAGATAATAGTGTTCTTTCTTAAGCCTCAGTTTGATTGTTTTTTATTTACTGACGGTGAGTAAGATTATTAATAATGAATAAGATTAATATCAATATTTTCTATAAAAATAACTTTTCAATTCTTGGGTTTGTCAAAAATTAACCGACGTTGCAGGTCGTTGCATCAAGTTTCCCATTTTAATCGGGATACTTTAGACAGTTGATTTTTGGTCTTGCAACGGCATTACAACGAAGTTTGGTCTCGAGACATGTCTACTGAGACATCCTGAGACATGTTGTCGAGACCAAAAATTGCGCAACGTGTCTATTGGTGTGGACAAAGCTTAACAGTATCTGACGAAAGATTGGAAAATACAAGTGCTAGAAAGCAATAAACACTATAGAAGAAAACAAAAACATGGACGCATTAAGGAGAAAAATTCTTCTTTTTGTAGTTCATTTTCCTATCGGAGGTTGGCTATCATCACAGCTATCCGTACCCTATTGGCAGCTGCTCTGAAAAGACTTACTGAGCTGCAACTATACCACTCTCTTAAGTTTCTCAGCCAGGAAATTCTTCTTCTATCTATAGATCTTTTACCCTTTATTTTACCTTACATTATGAGCCTTAATATCTCATATTTCGCACCTCTGGTAATGTGGCCTAAATATTGTAGCTTTCTTGTTTTGATGTTCTTTATCACCTCGCAATCCTTTTGCAGCCTTCTTAACACTTCTGCATTTGTAACTCGTTGGATCCAAGGTATTTTCAAAATCTTTCTATAGCACCACATCTCAAAGGCTTCCAACTTCTTTAAATTTTCTACTTTTAGTGTCCAGCTTTCCACCCCATACAACAAAGTCGAGAACACGTAGCATCTTAAGGCTCATATCCTCAGCTCCAGAGGAAGGTCTCGATTAACAAACATCTGTTTCATTTTTATAAATGCTTGTCTTGCAATTTCAATGCGTGTCCTGATTTCTCTACCCTGGTCATTGTTTTCATTTACCCAGGTTCCCAGATATTTGTAGTTATTCACTCTTTCTACTTGTTTTCCCTCGATATCCAACCTTCCTACTGTATGTTGCTTAGAAATAATCATGAACTTGGTTTTCTTAACGTTAATTTGTAGTCCATAGTCCATACTGACTTGACGTAATCTATTTACTAATAGTTCCAGTGCATCTAGACTGTCTGCAATAATAGCGGTGTCGTCTGCGAATCTTATGTTGTTCAAGATTTTTCCGTTTATTGATATACCCTGTTCTTTCTCGGAATGGGACGTTTCATCGCCGCCGGTTCATCGCCGTCGTTTCGATGCCGCCGGTTCATCGCCAGGCCATTTCATCGCCGGCCGTTTCATCGCCGGCCGTTTCATCGCCAGTTAGTCAGTTGATCTTGTATTATGGGAGATGACACGACACGGCGTTAAATTCAGTTCAAAACTTATGACAAATAAATAGATAAAAAATATTATTATATTAATTTACTGTTCTATTTATACTTCCCCTAAATTTGATACTAAACAGTATTAAATTTGTAGTGTTAAATTATATTATAAAAGTTTAAAAGTCTATTAAAAGATTGTATGGCAAAGGGAATGGTCATATGTCGCATTTCCTAGAATTCCTAGTTAATACAAAAAATAAATAATAAATGTAACTGTCGAAAATTGGTCGAAAATTCGGAAATATATCAGTTAGAGATTAACTGACTGGCGATGAACCGGCGGCATCGAAACGGCCGGCGATGAATCGGCCGGCGATGAACTGGCGGCATCGAAACGGCGGCGATGAACTGGCGGCGATGAAACGTCCTAGACCCGTTCTTTCTCTGGTATTGCTTCCTTAAAAATAGCTTCGCTGTACAGATTGAATAACAATGGAGACAACACGCAACCCTGTCTAACACCTCTCTTGATTTTTATGGCCTCTGTTTCGACATTTTCGATTTTAACCGTTGCTTTTTGATTCCAGTACAGATTGACAATAACCCGTATATCTCGAACTATCCACATGTTTCTCTTTTAAAAGTTTTATAAGTTTCTGATATCGTACTCTATCAAAAGCCTTTTGATAATCTATAAAGCAGACCTAGAGATCTTGGTTCATCTAGTTGTCTTTGCGCAAGAAAGTTAAAAGCGAACAGAGCCTCTCTCGTTCCTAGTCCTCCTCTGAAACCAAACTGGGTGTCACCTATATTTTCCTCTATTTTTTTGTATAGTCTTCTATGTATTATTTTAAGGAATATCTTAAGTGTGTGGCTTATTAACCCATTAACCGCCAAGCAAAGAAATACTGCAATAATATGTAATATATTTGATTAACTAGAGTAAAATAAACTTAAACATTCGTAAAAAAATTATTTTACACTTTGATAATGGCAGGTGTCACAACAACAAAATGGTTCGTTTTCGAACCTTTGGCGGAAATGAGATATAAAAATTGAAATACACAATTTTATTTTTTGTGAAAAGTCTCAAAACATTTAGAGTGTAAATGGACCTGGAAGTTTTGATAAACAAAAATAGTATGGTTAGAACATTGCCTACACCCTCTTCAGCTTCTTTCTCAAAAACGAAGTCGAACGGCCCTCTATCTTTTTTAGAAATTATTTTAGATATTTCCAGTTTACACTTTCCAATCCCGTATCTTGCACTGTACCAGTTGCATAAATTCGACAAATCGATATATTGTCTACAACACTACACAGCCTCCCTTATGTAGCCCCCTCCCCCATCCTAGATTATAACAAAACTGCATACCGGAATACCCGTCTTTCTAAAGGTACGTATCCACTACGTTCGTAATATTGGACCACCGAGGCACTGCCGCACGGTCGTTGGCGCACTCTTGCACGGTCCGGGAGCGCCAACCATCCAATATGTTCACGAACCTCTTGCACTCCGCGCTCCCTGCAACTGCTCCCATCTACATGCATGCGCTCCTCTACATATAAACCGCCACCTATTGGACCGTTGAGGAGGAGCGCACACTGTTGCATGGTCCGAGAGCGCCAACCATCCACTATGTTCACGAACTTCTTGCGCTCTGCGCTCCCTGCAACTGCTCCAATCGATACGGTACATATAAATTGTCCACAGATTGGAGCGCCGAGGCAGAGTGCGCACAAGTGCACAGTCCGGGAGCGCCAAACGTGTCCACTATGTGGAGCTGTTGCAGGATCTCGGAGCGCAAGCACAGTGGATACGTGTTTTTACACATAATAAAGAAATATCCCAACAAATTACTGCCTGTGCATCACCTTGAACTTATTCCTGATCAGGCAGGATTATATGTCGACTTCCGCCAATGGTTCGTTATCGAACCATTATTTTCAAACACGAGATTTGATGACTCAGAAATTATATTTTTTGTATTTTTATAACAATTGGTGTACAAATAGGTTAAAAAAATAATGTTTTAATTTATTTGACCATAAAAGTGTTATGCCAATAAAATTACTACAGTAAAAATAAAGTTGTGTCGAAGGATTGAAAATGTCGGACATTTAGAAAATATTTTTGTGATGAAAGCACGAGTTTGGAAATTAAACAAAATTAAATTTAGTTACACTTATATCTTGTGGTTGCTTAAAAAATACAAAGATATAAAAAAAAATTAACGAATTGTCAAAAAAAATTCTACAAAAAAATGGTGCGTTTTCGCACCTTTGGCGCTAAATGGGTTAAAGAAATTGTTTTGTACTGGGAGCATTCTGTCGCATGTATTGATTTTGGTAGTGTTACAAATGTGGACAGCTACCAATCCTGGGGTATTACTCCTGTTGTATATACCTTGTTGAACAGAAAAGTATATGCAGTGTTTCTTCGTCAATGCATTTAATTATCTCAGTGGGTATCTGATCTAATTCGCACATTATTATTTTAGGTCCTGTTTGTTCCTGTGATTCTTCTTGTATCATTATATCATCGTCGAATAGTTTCATTATGTATTCCTGCCAAAATCTTAATTTATCTTTGATGTCTGCCATGAGTTTACCGTTATCATCTTTAAGAATTTCATAGTGTGCTCGCTTTTTGGTACTTGTTATTTTTTTATGCATATTAAAAATGTCGTATTTTCTGTCATACTCTTCTATTTCTTTGCATTGTTCTGTTAACCACTTTTCCTTGGCCTTTATTATCTCTACTTTAATTTTATTTTGTAGTTAGTTCTTTGTATTTTGGCTCATTTCTCCCTTTGGCTTTTCCCCTTTCTTCCATTAATGCCAGAATTTCCGAAGTCATCCACTTCTGCTTTTTATTTGTCTTTGCAGGCTTTAAATTTTCTTCCCCAGCCTTTAGCAATGTCTTCTGTATTTTATTCTATTTTTCATTGACATCTTCTGATGTTAAAATTTTTTCTTCTACTTGTGTTAGATTTGAGTTGACTTGTTGTATCATTTTTTAAAGTATTTCTGTTTTTCTTAATTTCGTATAATCAAGTGATGGTTTATTTTTACGTCTTACTATCTTTTTAAGTTTCAAGTTCATTACTGCTATCAGCGGGTTATGATCTAAGTTGGTATCTACTCCGGGGTACGCCTTTACTGCTTTAGTTGAATATTTGTATCTATTTTTGACCAGTATACAGTCTATTTGGTCTCTGACGATGTGGTCTTTGTTGTCTGTAGGAGAAAAGTAGAAAATGGCAAAAGAGGAATCTTCCAACTTAAAGACAAAAATGGAAAAATAGTGTCAGGCACGCACTAACAGCTTGTAGAAGTCAAAATGTAGGGGTCTTAGAATACCGATAAGGGGTGATTATCTCTAGAAATTGTGTTTCACAGATGACCAGGTCGTGATGGCTCAAGATGAGGAAGATATCAGTTACATGGTAAGAAAGTTAAAGAGAAATAGAGAAAGGTGGGTCTAGAGATAAATATGAAGAAAACGTAACACCTAGAAATATCGGAATAAGACGGCAAACATTGCGAAACAGAAGAACACGTAGAAAGAAAAGAAACAAAGAAATTTAAATATTGGGGTTTTACAATGTAGAAAACGCAACAACGGAAGAAGAGATAAAAAGTAAATTGGGTACAAACAAGTTCTTGTATAATACAACTCCCTAGATGAAATATATGAAATAAAAACATCAAAGAAAAACAAAAAAAATATATACCAAACTATTGTACGAAGTATCATGACATATGCAGCAGACATTTGGATCGTAAACAAAAAGCCAAGGGGGTATATTCTGGTCACCGAAATGGAATACTGGAGAAGTTGCTGTGGCCTGAAGAGAAAAGATATCAAATAAAGAGACAGGAGAAGAATAAAAGTAGAAAAAGTTGCCCTGCAATTTTTAGATGAAAGAAGACTACAATAGTACAGCCACGTACGTAGAGCAGAAAATACATTAGACTAAGAGCCGCTATAGGTGAAAATTCTTAATCATTTTAGGCACGACGGGAACCTATAACTTAAATAGTAGAACCTAAAAGAAAACGTTTGAGCACTGTGCCGTCACTTTTCAGTGGCACATGCGTCTACAGTGGCGCATCAAACTTTCCACTTATGGACGGGATACATAAATTAAAAAATACCCTCCTTCATTAACAGAATTTAATTTTTTTCATTTTTTTAAGTTTTATGTGATTAAGACATAAGATTCATCGTAATTTTAACCCACCACCCCTTCTCCTTGCCGCCACCATCAAAAACTTTATTTTTCGATTTTATTTTTTTTTGGTGGGATGAAATCAATTTTAAAATTTCAAAAAATTTACACGCATAGTTAAGGCTTTTATAAAACACGTCTATTTTTTATAGACCTGTAGGTTGAGTGTACATAACCTCAAAAAAATTTAAAAAATTTTTTTTTTAAAGTATATAATTTTTTTGGGGATAGCTGGAGATCTAATTTTTAGTCTTGTGTATTTTATCAAACACTATATTTCTAATTTTTTTCAAATTTTTCTGTAACGTCAGTCACCTTCAAAAATCCAAAAAACTGTTTTTTTAAAAGGTTTTGGGGTGTTTGAACGTGTTTTTCTGATTTTTAAATATTCTAAAGAACTCAGTTACTTCAAGTTACATATAACCTATAAAAACAAAATTGATTTGATATATTATAAAGTCTATAAAATAGGGAAAATCCCCCAAAACCCCCTAAAAAACAGTTTTTCGGATTTTTTAAGTTGCGAAGACTTACGGAAAAATCTGAAAAAAATTAAAAATATCGTGATGATAAAACACATAAGATTAAGAAAAAAAAAAGTTATACGCTTTTTTGAAAAAAAAAATTTCTTTTAATTTTTTGACGTTATGTACACTCTACCTATGGGTCTATAAAAAATAGGCATGTTTTATAAAAGCCTCAACTATGCGTGTGAATTTTTTGAAATTTTAAATTTGATTGCATCCCATCAAAAAAAAAATAAAAACGAAAAATGAAATTTTTGATGGTGGGGCAGGGGAAAGGATTGGTGGGTTAAAATCACGATAAATCCTATGTGTTAATCACATAGAATATAAAAAAATAAAAAAAAATTAATTCTGTTAGTAAATTCTGTTAACTTTTAATTTATTTATCCCGTCCATAAGTGGAAAGTTTGATGCGCCACTGTCGACGCATGTGCCAGTGAAAAGTGACGGCACAGTGTTCAAACGTTTTCTTTTAGGTTCTACTATTTAAGTTATAGGGTCCCATCGTGCCTAAAATGATTAAGAAATTTCACCTATAGATTTCACCTATAGCGGCTCTTAGTCTACATGGCTTATCAAGGTTGTAGAATGGAGCACAACAGGATCAAGAATTATAGTTAAAATTTTTACGAATTAAATTAGAATTTAAATATTTTTTTTGGAAACTACGACCAGATATTACAGAATTATTTTTAAAAATGCATTGTTGTTAATTCGCATATAGATACAGTGAGGACGTTTGAGGTGGAATAAATTCACTTTCTCGAGAAGGGGCGAGTCTGGAGATCCCGAAGCAGGTCGATATTTATTGTATTTTTTAAATTGTATTTTCTCGGCATATACATATATCATACTAGTGACGTCATCCATCTGGGCGTAATGACGTAATCGATGTTTTTTTAAAATGAGAATATTGGTCTTGTGATAGCTCATTCGAAATGTTATTCAATTCTCTATTCACTAATATAAACACTAATAAAAATTTTTTATACAGGGTGCCAAAAAAAATGTTTTTTAATTAAATTACTTACTTACTTACTTACTTAAGCCGTCCTCTTGTACTTTACGGTGTCGAGGAGAAATTAAATTAATTGGGGCAAAAAGAAAAATGCATGTAATATATTTAATACAAAATACATTTTACTGCTATCGAAAAAAAAATGTTAACATGAAACATAAACATTGCTTTTCGCTTAAATTGAATGTTCGAACTGCTAAAAGTCAGATGGGTGGCAGCGTTAATATTGAATTTAACCGAAAAACAATAATATTTGTTTATCAAATAAACATTTTTTCCTGTTTTTGGACAACTTTTAAATGAATTTTGAATTATATAATTCAAAATTTTTCTTTTTGTCTCAATTAATTTAATTAAAAAACAATTTTTGGGCACCCTGTATAAATAATTATGTTAATGGTTATATTAGTGAATAGAAAATTGAAAACTTTTCAAATAAGCTATCATACGTCCCCTATTATCATTTAAAAACTTCATCGATTACGTCATCACGGCCAGATGAATGACGTCACTAGTATGATATATGTATATACCAAAAAATTATAATTTAAAAATAAAAATCGACTTATTTCGAGATATAACTCCAGAGTCGCCCGTTCTCGAGAAAATGAATTTATTCCAACTCAAACATCCTCACTCTATAAAATCAATCAGTGGAAATCATAAGAAACGAAAATAGTTTTAGAAATGACTGTAAATCATACATCATTATATGCTCCAGAAAATAGAAAGGATATTGGAAAATTTTAAAGCTTCATAAAGCAAAAGCAAAATAAAATCATTACCATCATACTCAACTCCTTCTTTGTCAAAAACAGGAGACTCAATCCCATAAAAACTTTATTTGCGACATCTGTTTTCAGAAGAGTGCTATTTTCTTGAAATCAATAAGGCCCTTAAAATTTATTACCCTCTAATGCAGAAGATGATGGTGAGGTATTTTAACAAACTGTCAAGTATTTTGAAAGAAAACGAGTCATAAATTCTAAAGTTCCAGTTCAATTTTTATTGAAATTCTTTCACACATGGGACATTTATTATAAATTGGATGTGAAAACTCTGGAGAGCAGAGAAATTGATGGTTTGGGTGGTTAAGAAATGAATATAAATATAAATATATACCGTGTGGTGAATCGTCAAGCAGGCAATTGGAAACTCAATGGAACATTCTAAATTGTTGAATTCCTGCTTCGCTAATTATTTTAAATCAAAAGTCATAAGAAACTATTTGTATAGGACTGAAACCTGTATTGAACACAAATATTAAAATTGTTCTACAAAACACATTTCATTCAGAAATTTGCAAAAGTATAATAGTATTGTTGTAAAATTTAGGCCACAAGTATGTGTATAATCTATAAGTTAGATTAGCATCATATTTTTATTTAGCTTAATGCCTTGGTAACTAATGGCCATTGAAGAAATGGTAATTAAAAATAATGGCCATAGTAACTATTTTTACTTATTAATTTTTAATAGATTTTTAAAAATTAACATTATTCTCAATGCCAATATTTTAGCTTATGCCAAGAATAATCGTATCTTCATAATTTTTTGACTAATATTATTGCAATAAAATGTCACTGGGATAAACAACTTACTTACTTGTACCTTACGGAGTCGAGGTAAATGGAGAAATCAGACCTCTCCATGCCTTTCGGTCAGTAGCTAGTCTTTTTGCTTAACTCCACCCAATATTCCTTTTTACGCAATCCTTTCCAATATTTGCGTTCCACGTTCTTGCTGGCCTGCCTCTTCGTCGTTTGTTGTCAGATGCCGCTTTCCATACCCTCTTTACAGTTTTACCTTCACTCATTCTCGCCATATGTCCGAACCACGATAGCTGTTTCGTTTCAAGTCTGTCTAAGGTCCTTCCAACACCGCACCTTTCACGCATGTCTTCATTTCTTATACGATCACGTCTGGTCACTCCGGATACCGCACGTAAATATCGCATTTCGCATGCTTGAATTTTACTCCGGATGTTGTCGTTCACTGTCCACGTTTCACTACCGTAGAGTAGCACCGGCTCGTATACAGTTTGAAATATATACTTTCATTTTTGTTTTTAGGCTTACTTCTTTCTTTCTAATAAAACTATTATTTAGTGCATAGTATAATTTTGTGCACTCATTACCCTGCTGTTTATTTCTGGTTCTATATTTCCTTGCCCCTGACCAAGTACCATCAGACTGGCCCAAACTTCTGGATGACTACAATGTCTCACAACTAACAAACATTTATAACCATATATACGAGACTGGAATGATGCCACAGATATGGTTAGAGTCTACATTTATTCCACTCCCAAAAAAACCTAATACATCATCATGTAAAGACTTTAGACTAATTAGTCTCATGAGCCACTCTCTCAAGCTACTTCTTAAGATAATTCTTAATAGAATCAAGCAGAAATGTGAAGAGACAATGGGAAACAAACAATTCGGTTTCAGAGAATGATTGCGAACAAGGGAAGCTTTGTTCCCAATGTTAACATTACTTCAACAATCATGGGAAGTACAGAAACCAATTTACGTCTGATTTATAGATTTTGAGAAGGCGTTTGATAGAGTTCAACATGATAGGTTGTTTCAATATCTAGAAATGATTGGAATAGATGATAAAGATCTGAGACTTTTACAACATCTATATCGGAATCAAGAAGCTTCTATTCTGGTAGACGGCAAAGAAACAGACAAAATTTGCATTCAAAGAGGTATCAGACAGGGTTGTGTGTTGTCCCCAACTTTGTTTAACGTATACTCAGAAATAATTTTTAATGAAGCCTTGGAAGGACTATGTGGAGTTCGAATCGGGGGTGAAACTATTAACAACATCAGATATGCAGACGACACCGCGATCATGGCTGAAAACATCGAAGATCTTCAATTTCTTATAGATCGAGTTACTAGAGAATGCTCCAATAACGGACTTAACATAAATGCAACAAAGACAAAGTTACTTGTGGTTAGTAAACAAGACGTCGGCCCTATGCAACTAATTGTCAGTGATGAATCAATAACAAAAGTTAACCATTTTAAATACCTAGGATGTTGGATAAACGAGACACTAAATCCGGATGAAGAAATTAAAACTCGTATAGAAATTGCAAGAGGAGCATTTATGAAACGTAGATATATTCTGAGCAACTCTCAGCTGAACTTACAACTAAGAATCAAGTTCCTAAAATGTTAGTGTATCCTGTATTACTATATGGATGTGAAACCTGGATCATGAAGGTTAACATGATGAACAAATTAGAAGCCTTTGAGATGTGGTCATATCATAGAATGCTCAGAATATCTTAGGTTCAACGCATTTCTAACAGAGAAGTCTTAAACAGAGTAGGTCAAGGCTAAGGTGACTTAATGAAGATGATAAAAAAGAGAAAACTTGAATATCTGGGGCATATAATGAGAGGTAGCAGATACAGGATGCTGCAGTTAATACTCAATGGAAAGATCGACGGAAAAAGAGGAATTGGTCGAAAGAAATATTCATGGCTCCGAAACCTTCGTCAATGGACTGGCTTCTCAGCAGATCAATTGTTACATGCCGCACAAGATCGAGAACGATATCGGCAAATTGTTATGGAAGCTACCCACGCCTAAAAATTTGGGCACGGCACTTAAAGAAGAAGAAGATTTCCTTGCCCATTCATTATTGATCCTATATACTTGAAGTCCTCTACTTGTGTAATGGTCTCATTATTCAGCTTTACATTTATATTTTCTTGAATTTTCGATATTACTAAAGCTTCTGTTTTTTCAATATTTATTTTCATCAAAAATTTCTTAAAGGCTTTATTCCAAACATTCATATTCACTTGCAAGCCTTTTTCTGATTTTGCCACAATTACCAGGTCATCGGCATATATGAACTCTGACACGTCAACTTGTTGAAGTTTGTACACCCCAACCCTAGTTCTTTTTACCTTACCCTTGCATTCTTTTGCAATTTTGTCCATAAGAGTGATGAATAACAAAGGACTTAGAACACCACCTTGTCTTACAACTGTCCTTGTGTAGAATTCCAGAGATGAGCGATTGTTCGTTCTTACATTATTACGTGTACATTTATATATACTCTTTATTGCTTGGACTAACTCCATAAAAAAGGACAGAGAAGACATCACAGTATTTTTACTTTTATGCGAAGAGAGTTGTGGCTCTTGAAGAAGACTGGTTGAAGGTGGTTCGATGTGCGCTCTTATCTCTTGGTTGTTGGTCCAATCTTCATTTATTATGGTGCCGAGGTAATTGTATTACGTCACTGTTTCCAAAGTGGTTTGGTTGATGTAGAGTTGACCTTCTGGTAATAAAGGACCAGAAACTATAAAAGATACCGAGGACGACTACCGACTGGATGGACCACGACATGAAAAGACTAGCGGGAAACTGGCAACAAGCGCACCAGTGTAGATAATATTGGAAGAACCGAGGGAGACTATGTCCAGCAATGGACTGGATTTGCCGACTGATAAAGGGAAAAAATAAATATTTAAAAAATAAAAATTACAGTGTGTTTGTAAAATGAAAAAGTAAGTTGTCACCAAATTTTGGGGAATTTTTTTGTGGAAAATAAAAAAAAGTCTCGGTTATTTGAATCTTTGTGAAAAATTTGTAAATACAAAAGTTGTAGACTTTTTTGTTACTAGTCCTGTCGTCAGGGGTGGGGTACAACTGCCTCCTTTATTCAAATGGACTTACCCAAATTTTTTTTATTTAGCTATTCCCGTAGGACACGAAATTTTTGGGTAACAGTTGATCCGGATGTCGCGTCGATAAGTTTGTTATAAACAAAGAACTTAAGGCATTACATACCAGCGATTTTTCGCAAAACAAAACATTTTTCTGTACTTTTTGAGTCATTCTAAGCAAAAAAAGTTTTTTCGTAAGATGCATAGTTTTCGAGATAAACGCGGTTAAACTTTCAAAAAATCGTAAAATTGCAATTTTTGAACCCGAATAACCCGGCATTGGTCGCTAAGTAGGTTTGTACGCGAGTGGTCGCGCGTGAGATTTTATCTCATATATCCAACTTTTGCCTTTCTTTAGAAAACTTTAAAAAGACACCACGTTTTTCTGTTTTGATATTATTATCTTTATAATGTGACTGTTGATGCCGCTAATATTTAACATTGAAAAATATATGGTAAGTGACCATCTACAACTAACCCGTGAAACAGAATATAGGATTTTCATATCATCGACCACATCCACGGCGCCATCGATTACATTATAAAAGACCCGTGTTGAGCTGCCCCCCCCCTCCCACTTACAAAAATTAAAAAACGAATAGCCCTGAATAGAGCTCGTTCCACTGAGCAGGAATTTAATACTTTAGTGGGGGGGGGGGGCTGAGTCAGCCCCGCCCACTACTTAAAAATACGAATATTGAATCGGTTTTTGCGGTAGGATTACAAGCTATTTATGAGCTCTTGAAATTATATAGTTTCGATTTTTGAGCTCATCCCCTTTACCCCCAAACAACCCTTTAATTGATTTAACTTAAGAGAAAAATGCTGAGAAAACTTAAAATATATTGTATTGCGGATATAATTCCTATAGCGTATATACTCTAAGAATATACTAATGAATCTCGTGCATTTCGATTATTGAGTTACAACCCCTTCGCAAGAAAACCACCCTATCTTCCCGGCTTAAGAGAAAATTTTTCTAATTAAAATGCATTAAATTATTTATTTGGCGACTACATATCATTTAATAATTTATAAGCTTTTAAATTACGCGCATTTAAATCAGTAAATTGCAATTTATTTTATATAGTGCAGTCACTGAAAGTAAAAATCAACGATTACCTTCAATTTCGGTGAACCTTCATCGATTTTCACGAAAATTGGTCAGTGGTTAGAGGATACCTCAAGAAACAAAGGTGATATGGTACCACCTTGCGCCTTTACCCTAAGGGTGGATACCGCCCCTCTCGGGGGTGAAACATTATTTTATAAAAAACAACTGCACAAATCTATAAAAGAACAAATTATAAGAAAAATGTATTATATAAAGTTATTAAAATTAGTCAATATTTTTAAGTTAAAAAAGATCAAAAATTTTAATTATTCTTGAAAAAAAAATGCATGTTTTGAGGCGGTTTTTCGTAAATCACTGAAAAACTGTAAGTTTTTACAAAAAAGTTAATAGTACTTTTATTCGTATAGCTTATATTCTAAGAATAAACTCTTAAATCACGCGCCTTTCAATTATTGAGCTACAACTCCTTCGCAAGAAATCCATACCCTATTCCCGGCTTAAGAGAGAGTTGTACTTAAAATAATTTAAATTAATTATTTGTCGACTAGATATCGTTTAATAATTTATGAGCTCGCAAAATATACGCGTCTCAATTATTGAATTGCCATTTTCTTTCTATAGTGCAGTCACTGAAGGTAAAAATCAACTATGACCTTCGATTTCGGTAAATCTGCATTAATTTTCACGAAAATTGGTGAGCGGATTTTGATGCTATCAACTTTTTCTGGAGCTCATTTTTGATAGGTATTTCTAAGTACTTCGACAAGTATTTAGTGCCTAAGTGTTATAAAATGCATCTCTTTCCCGTTATTTAAGCTTGAATCCTTAGATTTAAACAGTCGCAAAAAAAATATACATTTAATTACCAATAACTTACTTTAAATTAACATTAAAGGGTTTTTCAAGTAAGCAATTTATTATATTTTTTATTAGCTTCAATTTTAATGATGAACACTTTTTTGTAAAATCTTACAGTTTTTGAGTTATTTATGAAAAATCGCTTTAAAGCATGCATTTTCTTTCACAAAGATTAAAATATTTGATCTTTAATAACTCAAAAAGTATTGATTAATTTTAATCACATTATATAACAAATTTTGCTTACAATTTGTCCCTCTCTCGATTTGTGGGGTTATTTTTAATAAATTAATTTTCACCCCCGAGAAGGGGTGACATATACCCCAGGTTAAAACCCCAAGTTGTTATTGTTAATTCGTGAAAATGAATGGAGATTTACCAAAATCGAAGGTCATAGTTGATTTTTACCTTCAGTGACTGCACTATAGAAAGAAAATGGCAATTCAAAAATTGAGATGCGTATATTTTGCAAGCTCATAAATTATTAAACGATATGTAGTCGCCAAATAATTAATTTTAATTATTTTAAGTACAACTCTCTCTTAAGCCGGGAATATGGGATGGTTTTCTTGCGAAGGGGTTGTAGCTCTATAATCGAAGGGCGCATGATTTAAGAGTTTATTCTTAGAATATAAGCTATACGAAATAAACTACTATTAACTTTTTTGTAAAAACTTAGTTTTTCAATGATTTACGAAAAACCGCTTCATAACATGCATTTTTTTTCACGAATAATTAAAATCATTGATCTTTAATAACATAAAAATTATTGACTTATTTTATTAACTTTATATATTAAATTTTGCTTTTAATTTGTCCTTTTATTGATTTGTGCAGTTATTTTTAATAAAATAATTTTCACCCCTGAGAAGGGGCGGTATCCACCCTCAGAGTAAAGGCGCAAGGTGGTACCATGTCACCTTTGTTTCTTGACGTATCCTCTAACCACTGACCAATTTTCGTGAAAATCGATGAAGGTTCACCGAAATTGAAGGTAATCGTTGATTTTTACCTTCAGTGACTGCACTATACAAAATAAATTGCAATTTACTGATCTAAAGGCGCGTAATTTGGAAGCTTATAAATTATTAAATGATATGTAGTCGCCAAATAATTAGTTTAATGCATTTTAAGTACAACTTTCTCTTAAGCCGGGAAGATAGGGTGGTTTTCTTGCGAAGGGGTTGTAGCTCAATAATCGGAATGCACGTGATTTAATAGTTTATTCTTAGAGTATATAAGTTATAGGAATTACATCCGCAATACGATATATTTTAAGTTTTCTCAGTATTTTTCTCTTAAGTTAAATCAATTAAAGGGTTGTTTGGGGGTGAAGGGGATGAGCTCAAAAATCTAAACTATATAATTTCAAGAGCTCATAAATAGCTCGTAATTCTGCCGCAAAAACCGATTCAATATTCCTATTTTTAAGTAGTGGGGGGCTGACTCAGCCCCCCCCATCTAAAGTATCAAATTCCTGCTCAGTGGAACGAGCTCAAAATTTTTAGTTTGCGGAATATGAGAGCTCATAAATAGCTCATAAATCAGGGATATTTGTTTTTTGATTTTTGCAAGTGGGGGGGGGGGCAGCTCAACACGGGTTTATAAAAGGATATTATTTCAGGTTTTAAGTGGAAAAATAAAATTAATTTGTATACAGTTGGTGGCGCTGCGCGCTGGTGGTCTCGCGATGAGAGAATCTCTTACATGAAGCGCACTGACTCAACAATATAGTCATACTAAGTCAACTGAGTCACTATCTGAGTGGATGAGTATATTAGATTGTCGCGGGAGGACAGTTAGTGAGACTAGAAGGAACTAGAGCGCGTATAATTTTCCAGAAAAAAAGTTGTGCTCAATTTTCTGAAACCGTGAGAGAAAATCTCATATAGCGACCACTGCCGGGTAAAAAAATAAAATAGCAATTCTTCTTACTACATTTGAAAATTCAGGTCAAATTCTAGAGGTTTTGATTATTTGCATTGATAAAAATTATTTTTTTTATTGTTAAACAAAGCTATAAACACATAGTGCTCGAGTGATGTTTTCAATGCATCTCCCATTTAAATTCGAACCAGTAGGCGCACCTACAAACAGGCTATTTCACTCGTAGCATGCATTAAAACGCATGCATTTGGCACGGGGAAAAACTATATTTTTATAGCTTTGTTTGACAATAAAAAAATTAATTTTTAGCAATGCAAATAGCCAAAACCGATATAATTTGACTTGAACTTTCGAATGCGGTAAGCAGAATTCCTATTTTATTTTTTAATCAAAAGTTATTTGGGTTCAAACATTGCAATTTTTCGATTTTTTTTTAAGATCAACCGCGTTTATCTCGAAAACTATGCATCCTACGAAAAAAAAAAAAAAATTTTTGCTTAGAATGACCCAAAAAATACAAAAAAATTTTGGTATGTAATTCCTCAAGTTCTTTGTTTAACAACCTTATCGACATCCAGATCAAGTTTTACCCAAAAAATTCGTGTTCTGCGGGTCAAAATACATAAAAAAAACTTGGGTAAGTCCATCTGAATGAAGGAGGCCGTTGTACCCCCTAGTGAGAGGACTATACCTACAAATTTGATATTTATTGTTTTTTCCATTGCACTTGTAATTTTGCCGTTAATCGTAATAAATCGTTTTTTACCCTCAAACACTTTTTACCCTCAAAAACTCACCCTTTCCACTTCCAAGTCTCCAATTGTCCATAAATTATTGTTTTCCTTTAATTGTTATCATATTGTCTTGCTTTTATAATGGTTTCCATCCTGTTACTATTTTTTGATTTAAAAAATTATCGGCCCTGGCCTAATAACGTTGTTACAGAATATGATCTTTTGCTTTATGATAGAAAAACATTGCTGCTTGTTAGCTATTCCCAGAAAAATTTTCACCTTATGGCACTGAAATTCTTTTATAAACGTGCTCCAACCTAGTTGCCAATATAAAGTTCAAAGGAAAATATAATACGTTAAAAAAGATCCTTTTAGTTTTTCTTTCTAGAGATCCTAAACAAATTTTAGTCGATGCAGGGAAAATAACTCCATTAGCATCAGCCTCGCGAGAGGCATATTTTATTTATTTTAAAAGGTAGGGGTGACATGTTGTGTAAGCGAGAACCTCGAGTATGCTTCGGAAAAATGTAGACATAAGTAGTATATTGTTGCTGTAGGCATTACCTCACCTTAGGCGTGAATAAAAAATCACTATTCGTGAAACTACTGCAATGGATTTTTATTTAACCTAGGGCACAAATTAAGAAAAATGATATAATAATTACTCTTTACATGAAAATGAATGAAAATATTATAAATTACTTTAATAGTTATTTTTGATATAAGTGTTAAAAGTGCAATTTTAAGGCACGCATGTGAAACTTTTTAACACGTATATCATACAATATTTTTTCTACAAACGTCTTATAATATATCAACAATTACAATACGACAATACCTACAAAAACTTTTACTTGAATTTGACTGATATTTAATTTTTATATTTTTCTTGACATTACATCAAAACAGTCAGTTACTGTCAATACGTAAATCATAACAACAATAGAATAACTCTACTTTTATTGTTGTATATTCTAACAAATTTTAATAGCTTTCTTATACAAACTTGTTAAAAATGCAATAATACAGTTTAAATTAAATTTTAAAAACCTTTTAAACCAACTTTCTCAAATTGTGCAAATTGTATTATTAATATTAATGTTAATAAATGAAATATAAATATTTTGACGTTTCTTAATTTGACAATTCACTTTTAACTGCAGTGCCTTAAAAATTTTAAAGCACTAGTGCCTTAAAGTAGCATTTGTAACGCTTCTATGGAGTGCTAAAATAGTTATTTATGAAACAGTTCGTGAAGTATGCTTTTTTCGAACGCACGCGATTTTTAGAGCACGAGCGACAACGGAGCGAGTAACTGTAACGGAGCGAGCGAGTAACTGTAACTTTTCGTCACTGGAATTCATTTCTATTCTACAATTTTTAAAATTTTGACATTAAAAAATCTTAACTACTTTCAAACCACAAAACTGTCAAAAGTTTTGTTGTAAGTCATTGCTTATATTGTCATCACCATGACAACGCGAAAGTTAAGAATATTTGATTATATGAAAGTGTGCCAAAAAACCCATTGAAATTGTGCGAAAAAGTAAATTCCGTTTAAAATACATTGTTACTTCACGCACACTTTAAACCCTTCACGCATTGCTATCCATAATGACAGTTTTCACAAACTAAAAACTTATACATAATAGAGAGATTTTGCACCTCTTAAAATAACCGCTGATTTTGGCTCCGCTATGGTTAACTTTATTAAGCATAACGATTACTACAACGTTAAAAAGCAGAGTTTTTGCAGCCTGTCAAGTAGGTTTCTCGTGTCATCGTTATCGTTATTTAAACATAACCTCACTTCACAACGTTATTGTAATTTTAAGCATATTATACTTGAACAGTTTTTGATATTTTAATTTATAGGTAATCAAAATTAGAATCTACGTAAATGTAATTTTACTGATTTTTTTACATTCTGGCAACAAAGTAATTTAACCGTTACTATAACGATAACGATAAGCACTACTTTAAACCTCCGTAAATTACGGAATCCCTTATGTTTAATAACGGTAACGGATCATATATTCGCTACTGCGCAGACGTAGTATAACGATAACCATAACGGAATTGCAAAATAAGAGGTGCAAAATCTCTCTATTAATGTCCCCATAAAAAAATGTCCCCATAATTATCCCCATAAAAAATTTATGGGGATTTTGTTCCCTTAAACCCCCCCAAACTTTTGTGTATGTTACAATTAATTCATTATTATGGTACCATTAGTTAAACACAACGTTTTTAAAACTTTTTTGCCTCCTGTTATTTTTTCGATAAGCCAGTTTTTATCGAGATGCGGCTTCTTTTTCAATATATTTACGTAAAAATTTTATGGGGTTTTGTTCCTTTAAACCCCCCAAATGTTTGTGTACGTTCCAATTAAACTATTATTGTGGTACCATTAGTTAAACACAGTGTTTTTAAGACTTTTGCCTCTTAGTCTTTTTTTTATAAGTCACCTTTTATCGAGATGTAACTTCTTTTTCAAAATATACCTAAAAATGTAAATTATAAATAAATTTTCAGATTATTAACAGGTCTCTATAACCGTACTTAACCATATAAAAATATGTGGTGGATTCGACAAATACTCAAAATATATCGATAAACACTGACTTATCGAAAAATAATAAGAGGCAAAAAAGTTTTATAAACATTATGTTTAACTAATGGTGCCACAATATTCATTCAATTGGAACGTACACAAAAGTTTTGGGGGGTTTAAGGGAACAGTTAATTTTGTAATACAGGATTAAAAATGCATACTTGTATTTAATATTTTCCAAAGAAAACTAGATTTCTGAAAATAATTAAATAACGCCTCCTAGCTTGCATATTACCTATTAGGCTATTTAAAAAATAAGACACTTATATTGACGAAAGAGAGCTGTTTTAACAAGACCAAGTAAGCAAAATTCGATTTAGCAGAACCGGACTTACAGCTATTTTTCATAAGAAGGTTCCCACTCACCCCCACCTCTTATTTGCAAAGGTAGACTTAAACTTGTGCAATAAAATATGTGCAGAATTTTATGAAAAATACGATAATTGGATTTGCAGTGCCCTTTCATTAGGTAAATTTTGTAAAATTTTGATTTTTAATGTTTGATATTAAATTACGCCCTCTAGCGGTGGACCTACAATTATGCAAATAATTTCCAGGCTTTTCCCGAGGCAACTTTTGTTATAAATATTTTTTTCTCAAAGCTGTACTATAAACGGTTCCTGAGATATGGCCGAGAGCCATTCTAATTGGGACACCCGGTACGTATTTTATTACAGCTGAGTTAAGTGGATTACTATCTTCTCAATAATCAATAAATTTTTACATTATGTTTTAATAATTATTATGGGCATGGATTTGTCGCAGCAATAAAATAATAACAATTTTCGTAAAAAGATAAGTTTTGTGTATATTGTTCTTCTTATTTAAGTCATTAGTAACTTATAATACCATCATTTTTGTTTTGCAGAGTGGGAGCAGGGCCACAGTGGCTATCAAGACATGGAGGTGGAGGTACGAGAAGAGGCATCTTCAGGACGGCCCTCTTCGCGTTACCCCACAACACTTCTGGGCAACAATACACCAGATTACCCTGTTGCAGGTAATAGAATAGAGCATATAGGGTTGCATAAAAAAAGAGATCATCCATGAAACTTTGCATGCAAGTACAATGACATATCGACTGTGTACCTGCATAATGTTCTATATGATTTTGGATAACTTTTCAGGGGAGAGTAAATACTATTTTATTTTGAGGTCTAGTTTTGCAATTTTCTCCATGATATAGTCTCTTCTTCATAACAGCTGGGACCGAATGCTTGTTGCTCGGCAGTTAGGACCTAATGAAAGAGTTAAAATTAGCGCCAAATTAAATGAATGTTTGAACCATTTATCGTGGGCTTGCAAATTGCACTAAGTCAAAAATCAAAAATTGATTTATTGCTTTAAGTCATACAGTTCTTCATGCTCTATTATAAAGTAAAACTCACTAAGTCAGAATTGTTTATTTTCATTGATAAATTTCCATTGATATATAGCATTAAGTCAGTTTTGTTACTATGTGTACAAGCAAATAGCTTAGAAGGGCTTAATTATTTTTCACATTGCATTTGACCTAGTGCCTTTTGGTTGTAAGCCCACCATTTGTTACTATATTGCAATAATGTATTTTAGTGGTTAGGTTCCAATGCTGCTAAAAACGAAAAATGAGAAAAATGTCAGATAGGACATTATGCATGTACGCAGTCGATATACTATAACCTACCTGACGCCATAGTTACTACTCTACTGCCGGTTTCTCCTGAAATATCTTCAACTTATTTAATTTAAATGCGACATAATGTGTATTTTGTAGTAAATTTTGCGACTACGCTCTTAAAAATACTAAACTTAAAGGTGACTTCTGGTTTTATCGAAAGTAGCAGTGGCTATAGATATTGTAGTGTTACTCGGTTGACTCTACTATGTTAATTTTACTGATTTATTAGTTGGTCAGTAATTTATATTTATATAAAAAGACTTACTTTATATTATTTGGAGAGTACAGGGGAAAAACAAGGAATTTCACTTTTTCATGACTTTTGACTTTTCTCACCATGTGGTAGCAAAAACTGAGTACTATCGACTAGTCTATCGATTCAGGACAATAATCAGAAAGATCAGTCTACATAAATTTTTTAAGGATTTGTATCCAAGCGAAGATCCAGTATTGTCCGCATGCCACTGAACATAAATGAGGAATATTAGCAGTTCTTTGGTGCATTATTAAATTAATAAGTTAATATAGATTAATTTTATATTAAGATTATAGAATAAGAATTGATGGAATTGTGCGAAGAATCTCCTAAGTAGTTTTTAGATATCATAAGAATTAAACTTTTGTGTTGTTCTGAAGCTATTTTCTTGTAGCATTTTTATAACTAACTGGTTTTGATGAGAAATAAGCCACAATTTTACTAAAAAAAATGATTTTATTAACGTTTCGACGTCCAAATTGGATGCCGTTGTCAAAACACAAAAAATATTATTGAATTAAACAAAAATGTTGTTGCTTAGTAAAAAATTCTTCTAATAATTTATTTTATCTGACTCATTTATATCGGCAATTCAGACATAATATATTATACATTTTTAAGTATAAGACTTTAAAATGATATTGCCAATATTTATGAGTTGCGTTCCTGGGACGACTTTACTGAAAGATAGTTCATTCGATTACATGAAATCAACCCCAACTCAAGAATATCCGTCACAAAAAAATCATATCTAATATTTTTGTTCAATTCATCAATCTTTTTTGTATTTTGACAACGGGATCCGATTTGGACGTCGAAACGTTAATAAAATCATTTTTATTAAAATTGTGGTTTATTTCCCATCAAAACTAGTTAGGTAATTAAACCTTTATTGGTGTTTATCTCAATATGTACATATAAAATGTGATATCCCTTATTTTTCCACTGTACTCTTCATTTTATTTACTAAACTGACTTTATAAAAATTTTAAAACATACATTACAACATAACCGCGGCTTTATTAGACTGCCCCAAACATTTATTTTCGTTTCCTTAAATACTAACATAAATACTTCTCGAATACAAAATAATTCTCCGGAAAAAAACGAGTATATACATAATATCAAATAAACAACTTTAAAGAATTTACTAGTACATCATATATGTCAAACTGGTCATAAAAAGTAGAAATAAACACAACTTGTAGATACTAAACTTATTAGTTATTTATGTATCAGGGGTTTTAAATCGATGTTTATACCCTAGGGGCAACAAGATTATAAACTCGAGGGCCTCTGGCCCGAGAGTTTATATGTCTCCCGAGGGTATAAACATCTAATAATGCACGTTATTAGATGCATCGTTATAGGATATATTAATTAAATTTATATTTAAATTTTTGGTATATCATATTTAAATATAAAAATTCAAAACGACTCGTCAACCCCATTTGCATACAAAAATTTTATGTCATACCTGTTCATTGCATCAATTAAAGTTTTAATTTTATTTTATATTAATTAGAAGTAATATTGTATCGCAGCAGGTATTTAGTACCGTTGCTAGGAAAGTGATGTTGATTAGCAATTTATTATTAACATAAACAAAGTTTTTCTATGTGACATTGTCAAAAAAGTCAGAATGCAAGAGAAATTCGATACCTATTTCTGAATAAATAGGCCAAAAAAAGTGACTGAGAATCTGTCACCGAAAAAATTTAAAGAAAAGTACGATAAGGAATATGCAAAATTTCAACAGTGGATGGCAGAAAATAATACTGAATGCGTAAATGAGACCGTACTACTGGCATACTTTGGAGACATATAACATATAACCATTATGTGGTTCGTAACTAATTAATAAACGCACAATATTAAACCGGTATGACATAATAGTTACTTATGTATTAAAAGCGAAAAGTGATACATTATTGCTTGAGAATAAGAGTTCGTAATTGCATTGGAAAGCAATAATGTCACTTTGCGCTTGTAATACATAGAACATTTTTTCTACAATCACTTAATAAAATGAAACTTTACGCGCTAGAACGATAAAGTGACGGCACTCAATAAACGTCAACTTTTCGTTGCCATTGACAAGCGAAAAATCTTCTTTAGCAAGTGATGGCAGAAAAAATAAATTATTACACAGTTATAATATAAATCTAATAATAGGATTTAATCTAAAAATTGTCACATTTTAGTTATAAAAGGAATTGTTTTTAAACCTAAGTGGGTGTATTTAATAATCAAATAATGTCTCTCTCTCTCCTGTCGTTTCCCCATTACTGAGGATCGTGATTTCTTCCAATATTCCTAACAATGTTTCTCCATTGGTCTCTACCTTCAGCTGCTCTAAGAGCTTCGCGGAATGAGCTTCCAGCTGAATGCTTTATTTGGTCAGATCATCTAGTTGGTGATCGTCCTCTTGATCTTCTCCCCGGAACGTTTCCAGAAACAATTAATCTCTCCAAACTGTCGTCACCTCTGCGAACCACGTGACCAAAGAATTGCAGAATTCGTTGCAGACATATTGTGGACAGCCTTTTTTAATATTGAGTTGGTTTAGAATGGAAACGTTTGTCCTATGAGCTGTCCAAGCTATGCGCAGCATTCTTCTCCACTACCACATCTCAAAGGCATCAATTTTTTGGCGCTCGCATGCGCGAAGAGTCCAAGTCTCTGCTCCGTATAGAAATATTGAGAATACAAGGGCATTCACCAGTCTCATCTTGATATTTTGAGAGATAGATCTGTCTTTCCAAACTTTAGTTAGGCGACTCATCGCATTTTTTGCCACACCAATACGTCTCCGAACTTCTGCTTCACAGTTACCATCGTTAGTTATACTAGACCCGAGATAGACAAAGGTGTTTACTATCTGGTATTCCTGTAATATATTAGTCAGTTGAATAGTGTCAGATCTGTCGACCACCATTATTTTTGTCTTTGCTTTATTGATTTTCAGACCAACTCTATTGCTTTCGTACTCAACTCTTCGCAGAAGATTCAAAGAGTGTGCTTATATAAAATTTACTAGAATTATTCAATAAATATTATTACGGTAATTTGTAATAGACTGAAATATAAAAAATTCGATTGATTTATACAGGAAGTAAATGATAATTAATTCGTCCACTTCTGATGAACAATTGAATACTGGAATATAATTTTTAATTCCAAACAACTTTCCTTAATAAAAATTTTCGATATTGTGAAATAAAGGTACTTTACTCTTGAGCGAAGTTTATATTTTTTAACATGGCTCGTATAAAATGAATAACATTTGACATTTGACAGTCTTAGATTCATCTTAGATTCTATATCTTCATTTTTTGAAAATTAACCTTTTTTTCGTGAAATTGATCATAAAGAAGTTTTCGATAGGTTCCAAGTTACACAGACACACTGTATAAGAGCTCAAAAAGAATTTTTGAACATCTATTATTGTTTAAGCTTATTTTTAAATGCATTTTAGGTAATTTGTACAGAAAAAAGTTTTAATGACTTTGAATAAACATTTTAGTCCATTTTAAATAATACATCTTGAGCTTTAAAAACCACCTAAAAAATTGTAATACATAAATCCCTTTAACTTATATAATATCCTCTTAAAATGGTAGTAATTCTTTAAAAATACATAGTGGTAAAAATTACATTTTTTGAGACGTCGTATCATTTTTTTGAACAAAATATCGTTTATTAATATGTTTGAAAAGAAAGTTGTGCAAATATAGTTTTATATTGTATTAGTTACGCATTTTTAAATCATTTTTAAACAAAATTCATGAGGGTCTCATATTCCGCTCACACCGTACTTATGCTTATACTTTTTTTTATTACAACTATAAGAGAGCTTTAATATTCTTCTTTCATTTCCAATTTATAAAACATAATTCCATCAATTAGTTAAAAAAATTTAATAAATTAACTCAAACGCGCGCTCCGTCGTGATTTTTGCCTTAAGCAAAAACTGCAGTGAGTCCCCTAATGGACCATTAGGGTCCTCGTATCACTTTAAAATTTGTGCGGGTTACAAACCCCAGCATATAATTAATAGTTTAATTTTATTTAACAGTTCGCAATAATTATAAAATAGTAAGGTTCAAAATTATTCAATGATACTTCAGTAAAAGTGACAGGACTATTTTGAGAAATTTTAGTGATAATGTGATACACTTCAAGGAGTTGCTGGCAGAAAATCAAACAGAAGAGGTAACAGAAATGGAGGAAGAATGGGAAAATAATAGAACGAATGAGCCAACACTCGAAGAAGTAATCGAAATAATTGAAAATAAAAAAATGGGAGATCACCCGAAAAAGATAACATAAACAGCGAACTCATAAAACTAGAAGGTGAACCGTTGTGTAGGGAAATACAATGTGTAGGACTGTAGTAATATTCTGGTACATATGAGTCAGAAAATGAAAAGAAACAACTCCATTTACAGTTGAAATATTGTGGATTATACACTGAGTGAAATATAACGACTTCGGTTGTATAATCCAAAGGGCTTTTATAATTAAACTGACTTTTGCCTTGATCCCGCCTCGGTTTTTCTAAAAAATTACTAATGCTGAACGAGGATGCATTCAAAATTTCAGGTGTAGTCAGAACCTCTAGATTCTAGATCTTGGTTCGAGTTTTCTAAAGGATTCTTAATGCTTGAAGAATAAACATTTTACTACATAGTGAATACAAGAGTAGAGGAAATAACCAAATAAATGAGGAATTAAAGGGGCAAGCTGGATATAAGTCAGAATAAAAAGACAAAGATTGAGATAGCTTGGACATGAACAGAGAGCAGTGGAAGAAGCGATAATAAACATAGTAACAAAGTGGAATCCGGCTGGAAGTAGAAGAGGAACACCGTGGTCTAAGTGGCTGGAAGATGTGAACCGGGACCTAGAAGACATGAGAATTAGAAATGCAGAAGAACAGTAAGAGACAGAAATGGAGGACTGATCCACCCCGAAAACCTGAATCTAGAGACCCTGTAACGGCAGTGCTACACCCACGTCGGTGTATTAGCTACTATATACAGGGTGTAACAAAAATATAGGTCATAAATTAAATCAAATATTCTGGAACTAAAAATAGTTCGATTGTACCTAACTTACCTTAGTACAAATGTGTACATAAAAAAGTTACAGGACATGTGGCATTCTAATGGCAGGAACAACTTAAAAAAAATTTAGTGAAATAGTGCACCCCATAAAAATATTATGGAGGTTTTGTCCCTTTAAACCCTCTAACTTTTGTGTGTATTCTAATTGAATTAATATTGTGGCACCATTTGTTAAACGCAATGATTATAAAACTTTTTTGCCTCTTAGAACTTTTTCTAAAAGCCAGTTTTTATCGAGATATTATGAATATTTTTCAAATCAACCACATATTTCTATGTATATGGTTAAGTACCCTATAGAGAAATAGTAATAATATGAAATATGTAGTTGTTTATGAAACAGCTCGTGTAGTATGCTTTTTGCGCACGCACACGATGTTTATAGTATGGTATAACTAGATCCAAACCCAGACACCAAAGTGAAAGTTATCCTCCAACACCAAATTGTTCTATAGGGTCCACATAATGTTCAGAAAAAAGTCACACCCTTTTGAGCGTCGGGTTTGGGGGGGGGGAGAGGGGGGAGAAATCGGTAAATTCGTAGTTTTTTAAGTTTTTTGTCAATATTTCTAAAACCATGCGGTTTAGCATGAACAACCTTCTATACAACAATGTTCTTCATTATAATTGAAACAAAAAAGGCCCTATGCATAATGCTTCTAAAATGAACGATTCCAAAGTTACGGAGGTAGAATATTATAATTGGTCCAAAAAAGGGCTAACCCAGACATTAAAAGTAAAAGTTTTCCTCCAACACCAAATTGTTCTATATAGTCCATATAATGTTCAGAAAAAAGTCACACCTTTTTGAGCGTCGGGTTTGGGGGGGGGGGGGGGGAGAAATCGGTAAATTAGTAGTTTTTTTAAGTTTTTCGTCAATATTTCTAAAAATATGCTTTAACGTAAACAATATTCTATACAAAAATGTTCTACATCAAATTTAAAACAAAAAAAATCATATACATAATTGTTATAAAATCAACGATTCCAGAGTTACGGAAGGTGAAAAGTGGAGGTTGGCAATACTTTTTATATTTTTTGGGCAATTTATAATATTTTTACTGATTGAAAGAAATTTTCTTTAACAGGATTTGCTATTTCAGTGGCCGATGGTATGTTAGTGATAAGCCCTTGAAGAAACGTTAACCTCACCACCCAAAATCATCATCAATCGCCCAAAAAATATAAAAAGTATCGAAAACTTTCATATTTCACCCTCCGTAATTCTGCAACCGTTAATTTTATAACAATTATGGATAGGACCATTTTTGTTTTAAATTTTATGCAGAATGTTTTTGTATAGAACATTGTTTACGCTTAAACATAGTTTTAGAAATATTGACGAAAAACATAAAATAACTACTAATTTACCGACTTCTCCCCCATCTCCCCCAACCCCCAAACAGGACGCTCAAAATGTTGTAAATTTTTACTGAACAATATGTGGACCATATAGATCAATTTGGTGTTGGAGGAAAACTTTTACTTTGGATGTCTGGGTTAGGCCTTTTTTTGGACCAATTATACTAAAGCATTTTTAGCTTTAGCGTTGTTTACGCTAAAGCATATTTTTAGAAATATTGACGAAAAACTTAAAAAACTACTAATTTACCGATTTCTCCCCTCTCTCCCCCCCCTCTCCCCCCCGCCCCAAACCCGACGCTCAAAAAGGTGTGACTTTTTTCTGAACATTATATGGACTATATAGAACAATTTGGTGTTGGAGGAAAACTTTTACTTTTAATGTCTGGGTTAGCCCTTTTTTGGACCAATTATAATATACTACCTCCGTAGCTTTGGAACCGGTCATTTTAGAAGGATTAGGATTATAGGGCCTTTTTTATTTCAAATTTAATGTAGAACATTTTTGTATAGAAAGTTGTTCATGCTAAACGTCACAGTTTTAGAAATATTGACGAAAAACTTAAAAATCTACGAATTTACCGACTTCTCCCCCCTCTCCCCCCAAACCCGACACTCAAAAAGGTGTGACTTTTTTCTGAACATTATATGGACCATATAGAACAATTTGGTGTTGGAGGATAACTTTCACTTTGGATATCTGGGTTATGTCATTTTTTGAACCAATTCTATCATACTATTAGAGCAAGAGCGGGGCGAGTGCTATACATCGCGTAAGTGAGCAAAAAGGACTTAACGCACAGTTTCATACAATATTTTATCTACGATAAACAAATAAAAAAACTGTTACTCTTCGTCACTGGAATACATTTCTATTCTACACTTTTTAGAACTTTGACATTTAAAAATTTAAACTTTTTTCAAAAAACAAAACTGTAAAAAACTTTTGTTGTAATTTATTACTCACATGTCATCACCAGGACAACGTAAAATTAAGGATATTTGATTATATGAAAGTGTACCAAAAAACAACGCGAAAATTTAAATCCCATTTAAAATACATTGTTACTTCACGCACACTTTAAACCCTTCACGCACATTGCTATCTATAATGACAGTTGTCACAAACTAAAAACTTATACATAATATGAGATAGAGTAAATTTTATTTATAATTTACATTTTTAGGTTTATTTTGAATCGTATTTAAAAAGAGGCCGCATCTCGGTAAAAAGTGCTTTATCGAAAAAATACTAAGAGGCAAAAAAGTGTTAAAAACAATGTGTTTAACTAATGGTGCCGCAGTAGTAGTTTAATTGGAACGTACACAAACATTTTTGAGAGGTTTAAAGGAACAAAACCCCTATATAATTTCTATGTAAACATATTTAAAAATAAAAAAGAAGCCACATCTCGATAAAATCTGACTTATCGAAAAAATAATAAGAGGCAAAAAATTTTAATAAAAATATTGTGTTTATCTAATGGTACCAGAACAATAATTTAACTGGAACATACACAAAAGTTTGGGGGGTGGGGGGGGGGGTTAAAGGAACAAAACCCCATAAAATTATTATGGGTTGTACCAATTTCACTGTTATTTTTTTAAGATCTTGCTGTCATAAGAATACCACATGTATATTTTCAATAAAATACCTCTAAGAGTTTTTGATATATGGAAAAAGTCGATTTTCATTTTGTAACTTCAAAGGGCTGTAACCTTCTTATGTGCACATTTGCACTAAGGTAAATTAGGTTCAATAGATCTATTTTTGGTCCTAGAATATGCGATTTAATTTGTGATCTGCATTTTTGTTACACCCTGTATAATGTGATATACGCACACACGATGAATATTTTGCTATTCATTTTTCGTTAAAACAATTTTTGCTGCACAGTTTTCGGGTGAAGTTGAAAGAGGAAGATTTGCTAGTGGTGTAAATTTGTTATTATAGAAAAAAAGCGCATGTGGTTTCCGATTTGATTGTATGGTATCATTGTATATATTTATTTTACATTGTATGTCGTACTTGTCTGAAGTTGTTAGATCAAAACCTATAAGCTGATCTTCTAAGAACACGTAAAACGAAAACGGCGGCTTCAATAATTTAAAAAAAGAAGGAGATACTTCAACATCGTCATCGTGGCGGGCTTTTAAATGATTCTTTAGTGATAGAGCAGAATTATTTTTGATTCTACAATTTGGATAAGGACATTTATAATAGTAAATTCTCTTGTTGCAGTATATTTCATGAGATACTATTTCTGAAAACTTGAAATCTTTACCACATTTCCATTTGCAAAAACGTGTCCGAAGAGTTGACGGAATCGATTGTTTAAAATATAAACGATTTTCTTTAATTTTATTTTCATGGGTTAACCACTCGAAACAACAAAAACAAAGAAAATCATTATGTGTAGGACTGTAATAATATTCTGGTTCATATGAGTCAAAAAAGGAAAAGATACAACTTTCTTGACAGTTAAAACATTGTGGATTATATTCTGAGTGAAATTCAACGACTTCGGTTGTATAATCCAATGGGCTTTTATAAATAAACTGGATTTTTCCTTGATTGGGTCTCGGTTTTTCTAAAGAATTATTAATGCTGGACGAGGATGAATTCGCATTTTCAGGTATAGGCAGAACCTCTAGATTTTGGTTCGAGGTTTCTAAAGAATTCTTAATGCTTGACGAATGAAGATTTTCCGATATAGTGAAAAATTGTAAATTTTGATAAATTAACTTAAATTCAACATATATTAACTTTGATGTATCTGATGCATCCACAATGGAAAACTCATTAGCCCGTGAAGGTTTTGATTTAAAGTTAAATTCTTTGTTTTCGTCAGTTACGGTAAACTGGTGATATATATTTGAAGCTAGTTTATCTCTTCCCATATAAACCAATTCTAGTTTTATTGTATTTTCTGATTTGCTATAACTAATATATAGAAAAAATAAATTATCTTCATCTTGATATATATAAGTACTAGGTCTTTTTAAATAATGCTTCAAGTTAAAAACAAACCCAGGACAACGCAATATTGCATCCTTATGGTTGGAATGCAAGTGTCGAACCATCAGAAAACTCGTCATTTCTTTATAACAAATTGGACACTGGTGAATTTTTTCCAAGCATACCTAAAATAAATAATAGATGTGATTTCGAACATAAAACTAAACACATGCATTTAATTGTATTTGTATGAATTTATTCTAAATGTTCCTATTTATAATCACACCTTGATTCTTGATACCACTAGATATAATTGAATCCTCACATTCCATAATATTATATGTTATATTTGTTATAGTCAAAGCCCCAATTTCAGGCACTCCTAGGTTTGACTAAGCAATCTTCAGGTCTGACTGACGATCTTAGTCAAAGCCCGAAATAAATTACAGTTTCGGCCTTTGACTAGTCAAACCTAGGAGAGACTAAGTTGGTCAGGCAAAAGTTGAAATTTAATTTTATGCTTGACTAGTCAAACCCCGATCAGCTATTAAAATGTCGTAATTTGTTAGATTAGGTATAAAACGTAATTTTTTAATTTTAATGTTTATCATTTTTATATTATCCTAATTAAAATAAAAAAAAATTGTTTATTCTCATATGTTGAGCCATTATGGCATTTAGAGTTGCACAATACGTTAGAATTTTTGCACTTTTGAAGAGCATTTATTATAGCAGTAGCATTTTATTAAGCCTTGTCCTCAAAATTTAGAATTTTTTGTACTAATTTCTCTTAGACAGCTTAACGTCTGGAACATCTTCGAGATTAACCCGGGAGTAGTCGCGCTCACTTCTGTAACGTCGATAGTCGCGTGTGAGATTCTATCTCAAAATACGAATATAAAACAAATTTTTATTTTGTACTATTTTTATCTACTTTTTATATTGAAAATATATATTTCTAGCAATTTTACTGTATAGTAAAACCTTTGTTAACGGCCACCTGCCAACATCGGCCACCTGTCCTAACGGCCAGTTTAAAAATTTCCCAAACCAATTATATGTAGACTACAAAAACTAGCAATACCGTCCACCTTTCTATATCGGCCAATAGTTCTTTCATTTTTAGTGGCCATTACTGACAAATTTTACTGTATAGTAAAACCTTTGTTAAGGGCCACCTGCCAACATCGGCCACCTGTCCTAACGGCCAGTTTAAAAATTTCCCAAACCAATTATATGTAGACTACAAAAACTGGCAATAGCGGCCACCTTTCTATATCGGCCAATAGTTCTTTTATTTTTAGTGGCCGTTACTGACAGGTTTTACTGTATTACGAAAAAGGATGAAATGTGAGATTCTATCTAACGGCGCGACTACTCGCGGGTTAAAGCTAATTGGCTCTCCCCAAAGCCATAAATTCCACAAAAAGAAGAAGAAGAAGAAAAAAAAATTCCTACGCACTACTACACCCTTCCTCGAAGCACTTACGAAATTTTTTCAAAATTGAAAAATTTTTCATCATGTTATCGCGAAAAAGGTAAAAATTCAGATTCTATCTCACTGCGCGACTACTCGCGGGTTAAGAAAATTCTCTTTGCATTCACTTATTTGATTTCTTGAAACAAGTTTGTTTATTGTTTCGTATTTCGAACCAACTCTATATAAACCGTCAATTGTTTTATACTCAAAATATTTCGAGCATCTCCTTTGGCTCTATCAAAGCTGGGGATAGGTATTGTTACAGTTTTTCCGATCGAAATTGGAGGAAATTTTTTCACTTAATTGTTTCTTATCATTAGCCCGGGCATGAAAACCTTCAATCGCCTTTCCTATATTTATTTTAATCTTTTCTGTCTGTGTAACACATCTATCCCCAGCTTTGATATAGCCAAAGGAGATGCTCGAAATATTTTGGTTATAATAAAAGCTAAAATAATTGACGGTTTATATTGAGTTGGTACGAAATACGGAACAATAAACATTCTTTATTCAAGAAATCAAATAAGAGAATACACAGAGAATTTTCTTAATTTCGAAGATGTTCTAGACGTTAAGCTGTCTCTAAGAGAAATTAGTACAAAAGATTCTAAATTTGGATGATAAGGCTTTATAAAATGCTAGTGCAATAAGAAATGCTCTTCAAAATTATGTAAGTGTCTAAGGTCTAAGGTATAAGGTCTAAGGTCTAAGGTGTAAGTCTAAGGTCTAAGGTCTAAGGTCTAAGGTCTAAGGTCTAAGGTCTAAGGTCTAAGGTCTAAGGTCTAAGGTCTAAGGTCTAAGGTCTAAGGTCTAAGGTCTAAGGTCTAAGGTCTAAGGTCTAAGGTCTAAAAAGGTCTAAGGTATTGTGCAACTCTAAATGCCATAATGCCTTAACATGTGAGAATAAACACAATTTTTTATTGTAATTACGACAATATAAAAATAATAAACATTAAAATTGAAAAATGACGTTTTATTAAACCTAATCTAACAAATTACGACATTTTAATAGCTGATCGGGGTTTGACTAGTCAAACCCCGATTTCGTAAAATTAAATTTCGACCTTTGCTTGACCAACGTAGTCTCTCCTAGGTTTGACTAGTCAAAGGCCGAAACTGTAATTTATTTCGAGCTTTGAGTAAGACCGTCAGTCAGACCTAAGGATTGCCTAGTCAAACCTAGGAGTGCCTGAAATTCGGGCTTTGACTATAACATATTTATCTTTCTCATAAATGAGGTAAAGAGATGTGAATTATAGAGTTAATAAAAAAAATTATATTATTTTGCGCAAACCCCGAAATCCGTTTCTCACGGTTTAGACCCAGCATAATAAACGAAACCAGCAAGGACACTCCCCGAAGCCGCCTTTGAAGTTGAAAAGTACAGAGTCGCCATTTTTAGCATAGTACATCTCAGTGATGATGTGAATGTGTTCGTTCGTCAGTGTTGCCGTTGTCACTATATGAAATTATATTAAGCCACTGCTAAAATGATCAGATTTTGCCAAAAATTATGTTAAAATTTTTGATGTTGGTAGTTTCTAAGGGTAATAAAAATACATTAAGAAAAAAGTTATTTTATTTAACTTGTTAATTCAAAAATACTTGTAACAAAATTATATGTAATATATTATACTATAATAAAACTACATCTGGAACGCTTTCAAATAAAATTTCCTCATCCTCATCTTGTGAAAATGAAGACTTGTGATTAAAATAATTTAACACTTTTTGTCTGTTTGAAAGGAGTAACATTCTTTTACTCCTTCACTTTTGCTAACACTAATTTAATATTTGCTGACAGATCGCATTTAAACGTCGACAGACAACGATATCTAAGAAAACGTGATTTTTTTTATTTCTGCATTGGTGCAGTATCAGTTATTGCACTAACTTTATTACCCGTAAGAGATTATTCTTTAATATCGCCATTCATCGTCAATATTTTGTGATATGTCCCAATTATTGACATAATTCCCACATGCATACGTATAAAATTATGTTAAAAAATATTTATTATTAGAATGTCATAAAAGTTAAGTAAATCCGATAATTATGTACAAATCGGCAACACTGTCGATTTTCTACACTGTCTGGTACTACGCGAAAAATGGCCGACGATCTGCGCAGTATAGTCCATTTTTTGACGGTTTTTGCGGTAAATTTTAAAGAACCGCTTGGATTGACGTGAAATCTGGCACACGTATAGATAATATGTCAAAGAAAAAAAGTGATATTGTGCCGATGTGTGCTTTTGCTCTGGGGGTGGGTACCACCCCTTCTCGGGGGTGGAAATATTTAACCTCAAGATAACCTCAGAAATCGATAGACATTTAAATTTTGAGTAAAAAATATTATTTACGACTTTTTCGGTAAATTGATATTTGGCAAGTTATTCACGATCGAAATTGATGATTTACTACATGAAAAATGCATGTTTTTGAGTGGATTATCAAAAATAACTCTAAAATTATGCATTTTTACGAAAAAGTCATGAGAATCTAAAAGAAACCTTTTAAATTAATGAATGGAGTGGTGTTCTTTAAATTATTATAGCAATAACGCAACATAAGTTACAGCCTACAAAAATCGGGGTTTTTTCGAATTAGCCTTGAATTAAACATTTTATCATTGAATAAGGCAAGAAAGATAGTTTTTTCGGAAAAAATTACAAATACATATTTTAAATATTTTACCGATAACTTTAAAAGGTGCTACTATAAAAGCAATTTGGATAAAAAATGGCCGACTTATTACAAAAACAAAACGATTATGTCGTTGAAAAAACAAAAAAAATAATTATTTAAATCGGTGAATTTTCCACAAAAATAAAAATTAACATAATTCCATATAAAATTAGCTTTATCTATAAACTGACTACGTATTCTGAGATTTTGACCAGTATAAAGTGCTTAAATTTGAAAAAAATTTCAATTTAGTATTATAATATTTTTTGATATTTTATAAATTTTTCCAATTTTTTCAAAATTCCTGAAAAACTAAAAGAAATTTGGAAAATATATGTTAATAAAATGTAGTATTTTTCATTCTGAAACTTTTTCAGTTTTTTCAATGTCTCTGTGATAAAAACTGACTGAGATATTTATACTTTAAGTTTGCACGTAAGTGTGAGAAGCAGTTTTCTAAGCCCTTCGAATCGCGTGCTTTAAAAATCAAAGACCTCCAGAAAGTCCAACTTTTGGTAACTTTTAGCACTTATAATTCTTGACAAAATAAGCTTTGGAACGATGAAATATCTTGAAAATTACAGAAATTACGTTAAAAAACCATATCGAAACTTATGTCGAATACTTTTTAAGTGTTGATAATAGTTTATTTTTTTTTTCATGAAAACGGCGCATCGTATGAAAAAAAGGGAAGATACATTTTCTGTCACAAATTAACTGTCACCCCCACTATCTTCACTGTTAGCAACGAATAGACCTACTGTCTAGTCTATTTTCATTGACATTATTGCACTCTTAGTCCAGTCGGGTTAGACGAACACTATTATTTGTAAAAATTTCGTACATTGTTTGAGTGTAACATATACAATTATTGTCAGAGACCTACATACAAGCTAATAAAGCTAGAATAAAAATCCATTATCGCCAACCGTCACTAAATCCATTCATTATTGTACTCGTTTGCGGCAGTAATGTAACACTTTATTGTACTGAAAGAATAGCTATTTGTATAACAAGGGAGGAAAGTGCTACTTTTCCTCCCGAGAATGAAGTTTACTGCCCGACGCTTAGCGGAGGGCAGCAATCATTCAAGGGAGGAAAAGGCACTTTACTCCCGTGTTATACATATGGTTTTTCCACCTTCCTCAATAACAAGTAATTTTTTCATTTTTACTTAATTTATTTATGTAACTAACCAACAAAATTTATTAGAACTAAAACTAACAAGTAGGTACCATATAACTGTCAACTGTCAAATTTAATATAAGTCAAATTATTAATGTAAACATTGTTAAAACAGAATAACAATTTACTGTTTTTTACCATTCTGCAAAATACAGAGTGTTTTTAAATAAACGTTAAAATGTATAGATACTTACGTAATAGAAAATAGATATTGTACAGGGCGTCAATAAGTTAATTTTCATGAATGAAATACCATGACGTCGCTTTTACTTTTCCTCCCTAGGGAGGAAAATATTTTCCTCCCTAGGGAGGAAAAGTACAACTTTGCTCCCTACAATCATGTCCAGAAAAGTATACTTTCGGTAGAGGTAGGTGGAAAAAAGAACTTTACGTGCCGCAAATATTAATCACGTTAACCGAGATTGAATGTAAGTGTTCGATAGCAGTAATCGATTATTTTATTTGAATGAACTTAAAAATATTTTATTTTAATTTATAAAAATATTTTACAAAATTTACGTTATTATTAATTAAATTTATATCAAAAAGTGAAATTCTGTATTATTTTGTAATTAATTATATTCATATAAAATAAATCAAAATTTACCGATTTAGTAATTATTATTCAATATTTATAACTATCGATTAAAAATCCGAAGCGGCTATCAAGCAAAAGGTATCTGTCATCATTGTCATATGAAATTTTTATTTTTTGTTTGCATGTTTGTACAATCAAAAAATTTAAAAAATATGACTACATATTTGTTAATGCTTTTTATGGTTGGCGACAAAAATTTTGTACGTACCACGTCAGTAAAGACTCTTTATCGCACTCGTCTGTTACTCGCCTCGCTCGCTTCGATCGCTCAGCTCGTAATATCAGACCCATTCGATAATACTCTGGGCTAATTAGCAAAATACAAGGAAAAGTTATTTACCAGCAATTTTATTGCTGGAATCGAATCTTATTATTGTATGTATTAATAATATAGGTATGCAAAGTCCGCAAATAGTGTGCTACTTTTTTTATAAACAAAATGGCGCCCGAAAATCGTGTTTTTTTCAATTTTTGCTCTATAACTCCAAAGATTTTAACTTTACACCAAAAATACTCAAATAAAAATTCACCGCAACTAAATTCTGCATAGAGACGTGTTTTTCCCGATTCACTTCGGCAAAAACTTTCCCCGGAAAAAGCGGGTTTTTCCAACAGAATCTTTAGTTTTCAACTAAAATTTTAGATAAGTAATTGTTAATGAATAATTGAATAGCTTGGTGCTGTAATAGTACATTATATACCGCGGGACTGAAGTAGTACATTTAATCCTGAAGGTAAAGTTTATGGCCCGACCGCAGGGAGGGCCATAATTTACCTGAAGGATTAAATGTACTTCAGTCGCAAGGTATATACGATACTTTTCGTACTTCCGGTATGATTTTATTAATTATTTCAATAATTTCAATCAGTTTTTTCTCTCTTCAACTCATTTAATAAACTGTCTTTAAAATAAGTTACCATAGTAACATTGCGTTGTGACAGTTATAATTTAGAAACATTGTCATTACTAGTGTCATTGTAAAGAAACATTGTTATTGATAATTATTGGTATCATGAGTGAAGAAGGTGTATCTGATATTGATAAAAGAGCAGCCGAAGTAGGTGAAGAATTGTTACCACCGAAATCTAGAAAACTATACGAGCAGCAGTACGATGCTTTTAAAAAGTGGTGCCGCTTAAAAAATGTGAGACAACCTACTGAAAATGCGCTGTTAGTCTACTTCGATGATAAATCAAAAGCGGTTTGTGCCTCAACTCTCTGGGCACATTACTCAATGCTGAAATCGGTTATTAACATTAGAGAAGATATTGATATAAGTAAATTTCCAAAATTATTATTCTAATTAATTATATTTTTCAATAAAATATCCCTTAAATTCGTTTGTTTGTGATTTAATCGTTCCGGGAGTTTCGTCAATATTTAATCCCGGAGGGATTAAATGTGACACTTTAGTACCTGTCACAAGGGAGTGAAGTTGTCACTTTAGGCCCGGAAGTACGAAAAAGACCTTTTCATATAGATTATAATTCCAGAAGTCGATGGAAATTGAATGAACAGTTTAGCAACAACTGAATTTTTAATTAAAAATTTACGGTCGCTATAATAACGACAATAATTATAATGGATAAGAATAACTATGATTTTTTCATATAAAGACACAATACCTATCTAATGTACTTTACAGAATTGAAATTTTACTATTTAAGCGGCCTCAGGAATATTTTAAAATTATAAACAATTTTTTGGCTTATAAACAAGAACAATATCTCGGGAAATATTAAACTAACTTTTATTGTGAAAACGGTATTCGAAAAACAGCGGCAGGACGCTTCTTTTAAAAGAAAAAACGTTTAATTACGACGAGTGATTCCTGAGATACAACCGGTGAAAGTTGACCGGTATTTACGGCAAAGATATAAACAAAACATCATAATTTTCAAACCATCACCTTTTTATTTTTGTCCTCTTTCTCCACACAAATTTTCATATCCTTAAAATACTCATAATATATATTATTATAATAAAAACTATCGATAATACGTGTGAAAATTGCCAAAAATAGCTAAATTCCAATCAAAAATTAGGTTGGAGAAAATGTAACCCTCAAAGTTCAAAATCGGTATACGTTAAAAAAATGCATTTTCTCGGCTTCCCATGGAGCAATTTCCTTCATTCTTTTTTTGTTCCGTAATAACTCGAGTAGAGCCATCGAACTAACTCATTGTTAAATGTCAAACTTGCTTTTGTTTTGTTATAATAGATTAATTTATTTATAAGTACAGAAAACTACATATTTTTTCCAGTTGTAGTCTTTTTTTTTTAGATAAACTTACTACAAGTGTACCTTTTAAAGTTAAAAACATAAATATTCTCATTTGAAAGCTGTATAATTATTTAAACAATTTTTATTTAAACAAATTAAAATTTTGTGTTATAATAAATAAATTACTTTATTATAACAAAACAAAAGCAAGTCTGACATTTAATAATGCATTAGTTCGATGGCTCTACTCGAGTTACTTGGGAACAAAAAAAGAATGAAGAAAATTGCTCCATGGGAAGCCGAGAAAATGCATTTTTTAACGTATACCGATTTTGAACTTTGAGGGTTACATTTTCTCCAACCTAATTTTTGATTGGAATTTTGCTATTTTTGGCAATTTTCACACGTATTATCGATAATTTTTATTATAATAATAATTGTTATGAGTATTTTAAGGATATAAAAATTGGTGTGGAGAAAAAGGACAAAAATAAAAAGGTGATGGTTTGAAAATTATGATCCTATTGTTTATATCTTTGCCGTAAATTCCGGTCAAATTTCACCGGTTGTATCTCAGGAACCACTCGTCGTAATTAAACATTTTTCTTTTAAAAGAAGTGTCCTGCCGCTATTTTTCGAATACCGTTTTCATGATTTAATTTAGTTTAATATTTCCCGAGATATTCTATTTGTTTATAAGCCAAAAAATTGTTTATAATTTTAAAATATTTCTGAGGCCGCTTAAATAGTCCAATTTCAATTTTGTAAAGTACATTAGATAGGTATAGTATCTTTTTATGAAAAAATAATAATTATTCTTATGCATCATAATTAATTGATTGGTTGACTTACCTGTTAAGGAGGGACAATCATAATTGTCCTATCTTACATTTCGAACATTTGTACTTATGGTAGTGGTCTTTTCGGGCCGCTGATCACAGTTTAAAGAAGCAGAAGAAGAAAAAGAAGATTATTAAGCTTCTTGACAAGTGACGTCCGCTCATCACTGTTTTTTTTTTATATTTTTATCGCACAAGACATGGGTGGGTTCAAAAGGATCAATGGGGGGGAGCGTACAAATGTTCGAAATGTAAGATAGGACAATTATGATTGTCCCTCCTTAACAGGTAAGTCAACCAATCAATTAATTGTCCTTCACATAACATTTCGAACATTTGTACTTATGGTAGGCTGTTGAAAGATTAAACAATATTGTGCGATAAATAAACAAAAGTACATTGCAATCCAAAAATGAATAGTACTTAGTAATTTTTTTTTTTTTTTAGAAACTTTACACAAAATATATACATATGTATACCTAACTAACATATTAGAGCAATTATTAATTAAGATTCATGTTTATATTTTAATTATATGAGATGTGTACCTTCAACCAGGTACAAATAAACATAATAAGAAAATTAATGTTCTTACTAATATTAGTAACCTACACATGTAATATAATTACAATTACATACAATTACATGGACTCACCAGACAATACGGTTTTGCAAAGAGTCCGTAATCTTTTGCTAGAGGTTTATTATAAAAAATATTGAATACTTGAGAATTTTCTGTCCATCTCGCCGTCTCTCTAATATCTTCTATAATCCAGTTCTAACTCCCGCTGAGGTAGATGCATGTCTGACACTATACACTTCAAAAATATTAGTGTCTATATTTTTAATTTAAAAAAATGTTATATCCATCTACTCAACGCCTGGGTAGATGTTGCTTTCTACGTCTCTTTTTTTTTTGTTTTTAGTTATAAACAAATTGTCTTCCGATTGAGGACGAATGTTTTAGAAATCTCTAAACACTCTCAACTGTGTTTTTTGTTTTAAATAGGTTGCTATTTGTTTATTTATTATTATTATTATTTTTTGGGGAAGTCTTTATCCTATGTTATATCAAAATGTCAATTTTATCTTGATCCATGAAAATATTCTGAATTTTTATTAGGTACAGGATTTGCAACCTCTGAACTGAAGTGAGTGCAATCAACATTACAAGTTTGTAAGTAAGATCTTTCAGGGAAAGACTTGTGAGACGAAATAATGTTTCTAAATAAAGTAATACTGGTAGAGGGTCCCAAGTTAATTAATATTTGGGCAATTAAGGTTTGAGGTTATATATACATTTGTAAAAAAAATTTAAAAATGTTTTTATAATATTCTAGGATATCTTCTATCAACGCCAATGCAGCACTGTGAATGTTTATACGAGCTATAATTATAATCCTGTTCTACGATAGATTTAATAAAATTAAAATTTGATAATTCATAAGCAAAATGGTTACTATTTTATACTAAACCGTCGCCATCTCTTGAAAACTGTATCATACAGATTTAGTGATTTGTTGTAATAGTTGGGATCGAATCCTCAGGAATGCCTTTTCTTAAAAAGCTTGCCTGACAAGAATATGGAAACCCAAAGGATGTCCTGGATATAAAAGCCCAAATAAAAATTCTAGATTAAATTTTTATCAGGTCCATAATTATCTTTTTGGTTGTGTAAGGTGTGGTTGTCAAAAGTTGTGTACCAAGGCTGAAAAACATAAAATTTAAATCCATGCCAATCTAGAGTTAAGGCATTGGCTTTCTCTGATCCGGGGTCAGGGTTCAAAATTACATACCTTGCACATTTTTTTTTTTTTTTTTTTTAGGATATGTGGCAGACATATCGATTTCTGGAATAAGAAGCTGCTCAAAAATTATAGTAACACAATTATCACTTAAAGAATACCTACTCTGTTTCAATTTTTAAAGATCTTGATTCCGAGTCAGGCAAAAGCATTTTTTTTTACTGTTATAGATGCAAAAATAATTTTTAAATTCCTATTTTCACAGAATTATTAAACTTATCTGCAAATGTTGAGTACTGTACACTACCCATCTTGTTATTGCAAGACACAGCTGTTGCGTTATTTATTCCTAGCAAAATGTTACAATTCCTATATTCGTTCAAAAAGGATTTCAAGCCACTATATGCTGCTAGTAACTGAAGTACATTTATATGTAGTTGTTGTTCATGACTCCAAAAACCATGAGTTTTGTTATCAATGCAGCATACCCGCCATGCTAAAAGATATATGCATCGCAAAATATTTCAAGTACATAATTGGATTATTTTATATTTTGCTCACTAATTGGTTTGTTATTTAACCACCAATTGTAATCGTTTTTAAGTATTTAGGTATGGTCATTTCAGTGTTATAACTATTAGTTTAAGAAAGAGGCTACTTTTCTTTTTTATTTATTTATATATATATATATATTTTTTTAGTATAATTTTCCATATTTAACTTCCATAAATGGACTAACTGTTACTGACTAACAAACTGACCGATTAAGGCTGCAAATGATCATATTTTACATGTACTTTTATTTTTGATGTTCTGAATACTATTAGATATTTTTTTTTTTTTTTGTCAGCAGGTGCAAAATATATCAGGTTCGAATCAAACGTAAAACCAAGAAAAGTTATATTTTGTGTGGGTGAAAGTATACTTTTCCTTTTTTTTTTTATTTATAGTAAATCCCAAGCAGAAAAACATAGAAAATGTTTAAACAATATTTTCTTTACATTTTAAATATGATTTTGAAATTGGTAAATGGTCGTCTAAAAAATTGACAAAAGTAAAGCTTCCTGTTATTAGATTATTTAGGGCTGGTTTTAAAGTTTTTGTAAATATAAAAGCCGAGATATTATTCAAAACAAACGGTAAACAGTTTAATTAATATAAAAAAGTTCTGTACTTAAATTTTAAATATTTTTTAGAATTTTAATGAACAGGAATAGCAAAATAGACAACTTTTAAATCTATTTTTGCCATAACCCTTGAAAATGAGCTTGAGGACTGACCTATTATAGTCTTCCAGCTTAAAATATGTGGCTTCTATAAAGCAATTCAATTGTTTTAAATTCAAAACAAAATCTCTGATTTCCGTCCTTTTTGGGCACAAAAAACTACGAAAAATAAATTGTCCTTTTGTATGTGAAGAAGGAGAAATAGTAATTTTTAATTACTTTTCAAGTTTTTTTTTTTTTTTTTTTTTTTTTGGTCATACGACCAGTTTGGGTCTATGAGAACTTTTGGTGCTCTCTCTTCAGAGGGCGTTGTTTTAAATAAAATATTAAAACCTTAGACCCAACTTAAAACTTTCTTATCTGAAGTAATCCCTTTCCATATTTTAATACAGTTAGCAATATTACCCTATTAATTTTTATTGACCTTTAGTATGACATCCTGGTTGTTCTCATTTGCTTTTGGTACTGCTGTCTGTTCGATTGTTTGTATCTCGATGCTAGTAGAGGGTCATTTGAGTACTGACTTTGTCCAAATCTTGGTCTGCTCAAGGTTGGATTGAAGTTTAAACGCTGCTGATTAAAGTTGCTAGATTCTGAAAGAACTCTTGATGGATGCTGAGTGGAAACAGCAGCTTGGCTTTGTGGTACAGTTTTTGGATAAACAGTGGTCTTTTGTGGCTTCGTAATGACTTCGAGATGACTTAATAAAGCTGATTTTGTATCTTTGTTTAATATTTTTGACAAAACCAAACAAAAATTTATTGTAAGTACACTTACTAACTTTGTAATATCAAGGTAGACGATAAAAATCAATGCAGAATGTGCAAAAAGTAGTTAAATATATTTTATTCTATTCTAAACTTCTGGGCTACTATAAGTAACTCTGCGAAATAGGAGTAGCTCAAAATAAAGATTTTCTGGGCTACTAAAAAAAAGTACCCTCTTCTAGTTTTATTGTTTGAGGACAAACCAAACAAACATTTAATGAAAGCAGTAAACTTACTACCCTCGTAATATGAAATCTAGCCAAAATGTGCACAAAGTAGTTGAATAAATACATTTTATTGTATTCTAAACTTCTGGGCTACATTAGAGTACCTCGGAGAAATAGAAGCAGATAAAATAATCATAAAGATTGTCTGGGCTGCTAAAAAGTACCCTCTGCTGTAATTTTATTGTTTGAAGACAAACCAAACAATAAACTTGGTGTAATTAAACTTGCTTGTAATCTTAAATCGAAGTAGAATTTACAAAAGTAGTGAAATAAATATAATTATATTGTATTCCAAACTGCTGGGCTACTGTAAAAATACCTCTGAGAAATAGAAGCAGATAAAATGATCATAAAGATCGTCTAGGCTACTAAAAAATACCTCTGCTCTAGTTTTATTGTTTGAACACAAAACCAAACAAATAATTTAGTGCAAGTAAACTTGCTTGTAACGTGAAATCGAAGTAAAATTTACAAAAGCAGTTAAACTAATATATTTTGTTCTATTCTAAACTTCTGGACTACTGTAGAGTACCTCTGAAAAATAGAGGCAGGTCAAATAATCATAAAGATTTTTTGGGCTGCTTAAAAACACCCCTGCTCTAATTTTATTGGTAAACCCTTTATTTTGTTCTATTTTAAACCTTTGGGCTATAATTTTATTGTTAAACCCCTAATAATTTAGTCTGTATTACTTTGGGCTACCTTAAGTTATCCTTATTGACACAAACAATATAAATTTTTGCATAATATCATGTCTGTCGGACATTTTGCTACAAAATAAACATTAATAGGAAAATCAGAGCAGTGTGGCAACATAGCGCCTGTTACATCTCTGTGTGTTTTGACAAATACTATTGACGTTTTGAGTATTTCGAATAGGGAAGAAGGCGAGATATAGTAACTATGACAACAGAGAAAATATATTGATAACAACAAAATAGGACCCCAAGTTTGAATTTGATTAAAATTGTCATTTCGTAAATATTAAATATTTATAGTTCGATCTATTCACACATAATTTAATTTATCTAACATAAAATAATTCAAAAATATCTTATAAATAACTTGGTCTTTTGGGATAAAACCCAAAAATATCATATAAATACCTTAACTCTACCAGTTTCTGTTGCAAATTTTCATATTTCCGCCTCTTTCGGGATACATAATTATTCTCTGATGACTTTTGTTGTATTTTAAACACTTTCTAATAATTTTTATAAAACTATTTGGAAACCACTTGTGATCAGTACAGGCACAGAAAAAAAACAGTGATGAGCGGACGTCACTTGTCAAGAAGCTTAATAATCTTCTTTTTCTTCTTCTGCTTCTTTAAACTGTGATCAGCGGCCCGAAAAGACCACTACCATAAGTACAAATGTTCGAAATGTTATGTGAAGGACAATAATTATTGTCGTTATTATAGGTACCGTAAGTTTTTAATTAACAATTTAATTGTTGCTAAACTGTTCATTCAATTTCCATCGACTTCTGGAATTATAGTCTATACAAAAAGAGCTTTTACTTTACCAAGTTATTTAATTATTGATTAACAATTACTTATCTAAAAGTTTAGTTGAAAATTAAAGATTTTGTTGGAAATACCCGCTTTTTCCGGGGAAAGTTTTCGTCGAAGTAAATCGGAAAAAACACTTCTCTATGCAGAATTTAATTGCGGTGAATTTTTATTTGAGTGTTTTTGGTGTAAAGTTAAAATCTTTGGAGTTATAAAGCAAAAATTGAAAAAACACGATTTTCGGGCGACATTTTGTTTATAAAAAAAGTAGCACACTATCTGCGGACTTTGCATACCTATATTATTAATATATACAATCATCAGATTCAATTCCAGCAATAAAATTGCTGGTAAATAACTTTTCCCAAAAATGGCTTATTCTCCGATAATCAGCCCAGACTATAAGGAGTCACTTTACTGAGTTGGTACATAAGTAACTATTTTTTAAGAAAAACTAAGTAATTTATGTAAAGTCATACCTTTTCATGATCCAGAACTTGAGAATATGTTAACAATTCTCGACAACCATCAAATCTGTTAATACATTTAAATAAACATTTTTCAATAATTTTCCCATATAGCGATTCAACACCTACTCTTTGTTTTTGTTTATTAGTCACTGCACATCTTCCACATTCTACATCTCTATTTGGATAAACTGTTATGGGTTTTACCGATAAGTATTTATGGCAACAAGTACAAATTAACGTCTCTAATATTTTGTCGGGAATTATAAACGCCATATTTTATATATTATAAAATAAGTGGAAATATTTATGTGACAAATTTATGAAATTACAAACTATTGCTGTACATAATATAGGTATTGATATGTACCCTATTATGTACTTTTGAGATAAGCGCGATAAGATAAAGTATTGAAGAGAGAAATCATACATCCTTTAAAAAATAACATTTTATTTATACCAAGTATTACGTCAGCACAGCACTAAGTATGACACTAAGTATTACGTCAGCTTTCTACGACAGCATCTAGAAAAGGGATGGGAGTATAACAGACCCATACACAATCTCTTCATAGATTTTTGACAGGCATATGAGCGTAGAAAGATAAGCAAGTACGGAATACAACGGCGAAACTCATTCAGATGACCAAAATCTGTAAGAATGATGGAATATCTAAAGTACCTGTAAATAATAAACTGTCTGGCAGCTTTCAAATTAACGGTGGACTCAAACAGTATGATTCGTTATCTCCACTAATTTATAACCTTGTATTAGAGAAAGCCATTTTTATAGCCTTTTTTCTATTCGAGTTGTTGAACAAAGGACTCTCCTATTTCTCGCCATTCATCCCTGTTGTCTGTGAGGCGTTTCCACATTGCTCCTGCGATTCTTTTGATGTTGCCGCTCCAGCGCATTTGAGGTCTTCCTCTTGGTCTCTTCGCTTCGTACTGTCGTCAGTTTCTAACTTCTTTGCTCCATCTACCATTTTCGAGACGTTCGTTGTGTGCAGCCTATTTCTGTTTAAATTTAGCCGCTTGTTCCACAGCATCCCTTACTTTTGGTTTGTTACGGGTTGCTTCATTTGTTTGTCGATCTATAAGTGAGATACCAAGCATCTGTCGTTCCATGGCTCTTTGAGGTTTTCTAACCTTGTCCATGTTCATTTTTGTGAATATCCAGGTTTAAGCTCCGTAAGTGAGAACGGGAAGGATACAAGAATCGAACAATTTGGTTCGAAGGTTTTGTGGTATCTTTTTGTCTTTCAGTATATATGAGAGTTTCCCGAATGCAGCCTATCCCATTCTTACTCGTCTGCTTATTTCGGTAATTTAATTTTATTTGTTTACTTTCTTTAGGGGTAGCGGGTAGAAACTCCGTTGGAGTCCCTTGGATTCTATTGGATAGTCCTATCAGGGAAAGTGAATTAATCTCTGCCCCGCAGATTCCAGGAGGTTCTTGACTCGGGAAGCTAGCACCTACTGTGTCCCTTATCCAGGGTCACGGATGAAGTCCAGAACGGTATCCAAGGCGACGAAAACTACTTTCGGTGCAGCGAAGATGACGGAGATGGCAACACTTGATTTTGGGGATAGTATAGGAACACAAATCGTAGCGTCTGATGCAGAGTGGACGGCTACGAACAGCTTCTGATCCAGAATGGACGGCTGATTTCGGATCCAAATGAATGAAAAATAACCAACACGTCTGCCAAGCGCGGTATTTTAAGGCTAATAACGTCCCCAAAACTATGACGAATTCTAAAACGATAGGAGTAGGTCCCCAGGTGGGTAAGTCATACAGTGCTGGCAAGTCCCACTCCTTTACAAAAAATGACAGCTTCATGGAATCTGGGGGAAGCAAGAAATAGCTAAAAACACTCAACTTGAGAAAGCTATTAGGCCGGCCAAAATAAAAACAGATTGCTATAAGTTCAAGCTATTACTAGCATATGCAGATGACATTGAGCTCATTGGAGACTCTATCCTATCCATAAAAGACCTTTTAAACAAGGTGGAATAAGCAACAAGTGAAGTAGGGATAGATTAATAAAGAGCAAACTTCATATAAGAAACAGAACGACTCGAAAAGGTATGATGGGACAAAATGTGACGGTCAACACCTTCAATTTCGAAAGAGTAAAACGTTTTAAGTGTCTGGGGCCCGTAGTCACTGCTGACAACGATGTTACTGAAGAAATAAAAGACAGAATCCAATCCAAAATCAAAAAATCTTACAAGAAGTTCAAAGATCAAAATACTCTCGTCCGGTAAGGCTTTATTAAGATATTTTTAGAAAAAGCATTTAAAACTAGGGTTATTAACTTTATATAGAGGAATGTTGGATGCAATCATCATCTGGCATAAATCAAATTTAAATGCGTCTTCCTCCTTTTTTTTTGAACTGCTTAAACTATCCCGCAGAGATATTTGGGCTAACTTAGAGGAATTTAATTTTTCCAAATTACGTTTATGTAGTGGGGTTCCACAATGCTGGTCAATAAAGTACTTTTTTCTACTTGAAATCTGAGAATTTAAAAAAAAATAATTAGAATTCTAAAACCGCTTTAGAATTTAGTTATGTTGTGAGACGAGAAAAAAAGAGAAATAATAAAACTTACCGATTTGCCGCGTGGTTTACAAAATGCTCCATCTCCTTCTAGAGAAAGTTCCGAATAAGGTGCGATCCATAGCCTTAATTTAGATGTCATCTTTTCACACAAATGTCTAAATCGTTTTAAAACGTGTTCTTTGCTTTTCGGTATACGCAACAAAACTAAACTAGGATATAGCAATTTGTGACTAAACTCTGATACAGTAACCGACTGTACAACTGATAATAAACTAATAAAGCTTAGGGATTTCCAAATAGTTAACCTCAAGTCTCGATCAGGTACATTTTCCTAGAAATCTGTTATATAAACAAACCATTGATATTTTATTATTGACCCAAAATTTTATTATAGAATGGTTTAGTAATAGAATAATATCATGGGTAGTACCATGAAATTTTAAAAAAGGCACAATTAGGCGGAATTTACGAAAAAAGGCAAAAAGTGCAAAAAACAATTATAATAGGCAAAATAGGCGAAAAAGGCATTTTGCCTATAATCCTAGCTTTAGTGATAAAAGGTATTTTTATGTTTTTTGTGCAATAGTACAAAAAATTGAATGTACTTCTAATGTGTGAAACATGAGGGAAGATTATCTGCTAGTTTTTGAAATATCTTAGATATTTTAGATATATGTGGCTTTGCCATCTTATAAATTATTTGTTTTATGTATATGTATATTGTTTTGAAAGTGAAATGAAAAACAAGACATTTGTATTTTATGTTAATGCTTGAAATGTTACAAATTGGATTTGTATCACCAAGGCATCATCGCACAATTCGTCATATTCTTTTGCGTTGGATGTGGTTGGCAAATTTTCATAAAAGGCATGGCAGTCTTTACCTATCAGGTCTAACATCGATAGAAGGTTCTTTTTTTCTTTGGATTAATACCCAAGGAGCTATTGTATGAGCTAGGGAGAGTTATGGTAGCCAGTGATGGTCGACCTCTTCTTTTTCCCCATCTTATATCTCGAGTTTTAAATGGCGCTTCATCGTCAAGGATATACTTAAACTGAATTAGCCCAAACTCCTTGGTATATCTTAGCCATTTAATATTAAGCCAAGATATCTTTTCACCTTCAATGCCGCTTGTTCGTTTGATTATTATGTCACGTAAGAGCTTGGAAAATGCCAGAAACTCTTCTTGTCTAATATCAACCACTGTAAATTGGGATTTGCCCCTAAGCGATCGTACAAACTGAAACCAGTCCCGTGGTACCATTATTTTAAAATCATTTGAAATTTGGTTTTTACACCTTTCAATTCGTGCGTAGTCACTATCACACTCGAGGCGTGTATGAACTGGCAAAAGGAATTTCTGATCAATTATTTCGAGAGTTGGTTTCTTCTGAATGGCATACAAAAACATAACCGCCATATTAATGTAGCGGTTTTGTCCTCCGCACGTGTCTGAATATGTTGTTACATGCTGAACGGTCTCTGATAAACTCTTTACTTTACTGTAGAGGCATGAGGCAATTTGATCAGAACCTTTGCCTCCAATGACTTCATACCACATAAAGCAAACAGACGATTCAGTGGAAGAACAATCACGTATAGTAAGATTATACACAGATAATAAACGCTTATAGTAGACTATGTTAGTTGATAAACAGGGAGCTGGTAGGACTTGTTGTAAATCAAAAACCAGTATTCTTTTCGTTTCATCACTTTAGCTATTTCTTTGTCTTTTCGTTTGCTTTCAAAGGCTTTATTAGCTTCGTTAATGTGGTCGTCCCGTTGTTCATTAATTTTTGGTCTAGCTGCCTCAGTACTAGCATTCTTTTTTAGTGTTTGATATTCATCACATTTGCGACATGTATCGATGTAGGGCTGTTTAAATTTATACCCCGTACTACTGAATAAGTCACGAAAAACATCATAACTAGCAGATTTTTTTAACCCTTTTTTTAATATATCTTCTTGATATTCTTTTTGCATTTGACGGATGGTTAGGTGGCTCGGTAGAAATATTTGATTAGAATTATCTCGCCTTGCATAATGACTTTCATGTCTTGGATATTGATCTATAAAAACAATTTGGTAGATGGCAAAATCAAATAAATCAACACGTTGCTTTGGAACTCATCGCGCATTCCATATAATACAAAGAGGAGGGCAAAATGAAACAGTTTGCATATATGCAATTGCCATCTTAACAAATAATGTTTGGTTTATGAAAAGGAGTAAATACAATATATGCCAATATACATTTAGTTTTGCCAACTTTCAATTAAACGCATATCAACGTGAATAGTGGTGTTACTTTATAATATATGTGCATATTATAGTATATTGCCACCTCCTCAAGTACCTTACTCTAAAGTTGTTATATGGAGACAAGAATAGGTATAGGTAAGATATTATATGCTATTGCCATCTTAAGATGTCACTGTTTTGAATTTATTTGCTTTTGGCACCATTAATAACGCAATACCTAAACATCTGCAGCATACCTTATTTTGCCATCTTCTAGATCTCATCACTGCGAATATGTGGGTATAAAAATCTCAAAATGTAAAAATTTTGACATACATGCTTTTGCCATCTTTCCACAGAATTGTCCATTAATTTTAACGACGAGTCATTGCCTTTTACTAAAAATGATTATTTTCCAATTACAGAGTATTTTAATCAGTATATCTAGTTATTTTACTCCCTCTGTGGCTCAGTGGTAAGAGCGCCGACCTTTGGATCGAAAGGTCCGAATGGTCGTGAGTTCGAATCTCACCAGGGTCAGAAACTTTTCGTTTATTATAAATTAATAAATGAAAATAGTTTCTGTCCTTGTGAGATCGGTACTCACTGGAGGGACAATTAGCGTCTCTATGCAAAGACAATGACGTCGACTTTGCAAAGTAACAAGACACTTACTCAACACACACACACACACACACACACACACACACACACTACACATTACTCCCCTGAGTTAGTGATAAGTTATAGTCTAAAAAATCAATATGAAATTGACTGGCCAGTTGGTTGTGAAAACCAGTGCCAATAAAACACAAAACACACACACTCTATTTATTTTGATATTGTAGGTATATTATAAAGGGCTTACTAGTTTATCCTGCAGTGTTCGTATTAATATTAAAATAAATTGGAAACTAGTTTTTCCTAATTTATTATTTATCGCGTTTAGGACAAACTTGTTTTGCCTAGGACAAACTAGCTTGGCCTAGACCAAACTGGTTTGTCGTAAAATCGGGTTTGGCTGGTAAAATTGTCTATCTATCTATCTTTCTATTAGCCTTGTGACATCCAATATTGGACATAGGCCTCCCCTTCGCTCCTCCATCTTTCTCTATCCTGAGCCATGTGCATCCATTTTGAGCCGGTTTGGTGTTTTAGGTCATCTACCCATCTCATCTGTGGTCTCCCTCTCTTTCGTTTATATGTCCATGGTCTCCACTCTGGTAAAATTGTACTCGTGATAATTTGACATTAGATGTCAAAAGTTAATTTTGGTTAATTTGACAGATGTCAAAACTAGTAAATTCGTTGTAAATAAACAGAAACAATCTACCCAAAAATATTCGCAGTGTAATAATCCAGGTTGAAAATTCCCACTATAATAATAATCTGATCGGACAGAAATAAACACGTGATGAAAAATCTTACTAGACGATTGGTTCCTGAACGCCGAAGAACCGTCCATAATAATAGGAGACCTAAACGCCCGATCCCCTAACTGGAACGATAGAGCTACAAACAGAAACGGTAGAATACTGAATAATTATCTAGTGAACAACGAAGGCACCATGGTGATTGGGCCCATCGAACCAACATACTTTCCTGGAAATGCTCTACCAACCCATTTAGATATAGTAGTGGCCAAAAGCCTAGGACTACAAACAGACATCCGAACCTTAAACGAAGGATCAGCAGACCACAACCCCATACTCATAGAAATAGGTACATGGGAAGAAGATAACAAAACAACAAAGAAAAGAAAGAAAACCAAGTGGTCTAACTTCAAACGCCTAGTGAGCATAGGAATTGGAAATATTCCTACAATTGACAATCCACAAGAAATAGAGGAAAAAGTCCTAGAGCTCGAAAACATCATAAAAGAAGCACTAAGAAATAGCACTACTGAAGAAGAATATGAAATTCATATGGGAAGATTTAGAGACATCAATCAGGAAATAAAAGAAATGATAAGGGAAAAGAACAGAGCCAAAAAGAGAGCCAGAAGAACAAGAGACCAGGAAGATAAAAATAGGGCAAATCGACTGAATCGACAAGTCAAACAGGCACTAATAGACCATAGAAGCCAAAAGTGGGAAAACTACATAAAAGAAATGGAGGAAAGGAGCCAAAATATGCAAGAAATATGGAGGCTCCAAAGAACTTTAAGAAACGATAGAAAACCCATTCCCCCACTACATGGAGAAAACGGGATCGTCTACACAGAAGAAGATAAAGCCGAGGTGATGAGAACGACACTTGAAAGAGGGTACACACTGAATTATCACCAAGACGAAGATATAGACTTTATCGAAGAAGTCGAAGAAACAGAACTAGAAACGCCCGAAGAACAAGAAGAAATAATAAATCCCACATTACCAAGAGAAATAAGTGAACTGATTCGAAAAAGTTCACCAAAGAAACACCTGGTCCAGACGAAATCACTAACAGAGCTCTGAAGTATCTTCCCTCGAAAGCAGTTTTGTATTTGACAAATATAACAAACGCAATACTAAGATACAGGCTTTTCCCAAATCGATGGAAAGAAGCCCATGTAATTATGATACCCAAGCCAGGAAAGAACCACATATTTCCGCAAAATTACAGGCCGATTAGCTTACTTCCAGCAGTCAGTAAGATAGTGGAGCGAGTCATACAAACCAGGCTCCAATCAGAGACAGACAGGCTAGGCATAATCCCAGAAGCACAATTTGGATTCAGAGCTCAACATTCCAGCGAACATCAAATATTAAGACTTACCGAATATATAGTAGATGGATTCAATGACCAACAATATACGGGAGCAGCCTTTCTGGAGGTAAGCAAAGCCTTTGATAGAGTGTGGCATGAAGGACTGACTTACAAAATGAGAGATTATGGATACAGCAGCGGGGCCATGACGAAACTCATTTCCTCGTACCTAAGCGACCGGAAGTTCAGGGTCCGGATAGGACCAGTTCTGTCAGAACACGGAATGCCGGAAGCTGGAGTACCACAGGGGGCAGTTTTATCACCCCTTCTGTATAGCATATATACAGCAGATGTTCCAAGAACACCCGGGATATTGATCAGCCTTTATGCAGACGACACTGCAATTGCTGCAAAGCACATGAACCTAGATGTAGCTGTAAGAAATCTACAGACGGCATTGGATACAATAGAAGAATGGAGTATCCAATGGAAAATAGCAATAAATCCAGATAAGACCCAAGCGGTTATCTTCAAAAAGAGAAGAGATAACCCAGAACAACAGCTAACATTGCAAGACAGACCCATCTAATGGCAAAACAAAGCTAAATATTTAGGAGTCACAATGGACCAAGGTCTAACATTCACATCACATGTCAACGCAACAGTCCAGAAAACAGCAGCGGCCAGAGCGGCAATAAGAGGACTCACAGGAAGAAGAAGCAAATTAGCTATGAAAACAAAATTAAGACTTATAAATAGCATTATACTGCCAATAATTACATACGCATCTCTTGCATCTCTTGCATGGGGTCACACGAGTCAAAGTAACAAAAAGAAGATACAAGCGGCACACAACAACTGCCTCAGAATAGCTGCAAACGTGCCCAGATATGTCGCCGAACGGTTCTTATTTAGAGACCTAAAACAAATAAGAGTACTGGATATTATGGAGGAAAAAGCCAGAACAAAATTTGCTGAGCTAGAAGACCACCCAAACCGGATCCTGCAAGAGATATTAAGGTATGATGTGTACCATAGATGGAAACACAGGAGACCCAAAGAGCAAATATTAGTTAATATATAATAAAGGCTAGATAATCGTAGCTCTATCAAAAGAAAACAACTTGCTCACCTTTGGTATCTCATTATATTTATTAATGTTGATTTTTATACGTTTCAGACATCCCTCAAAAAAAATATACAAAAACTTCAAAACGGCTTCAGCCACTAAACAAATCAATAAAATATTAACAATAGGCGAAAGCCACAAAAAAATATTAGTAACAAAACCCAAAAAACGGGCGCCCACATCCTCGAGCGCCGAGTCACCGAACTGGACATAGCCCAGAGCGGGGACTCGGCACCCGAGCAAGCAAAACAGATCGAAGATAAGTCACTAGAGATAGCGGGAATAGAGCGCCTCACGCTGGCCTGCATTGATCGGGGTAGGATTTCATATGGGAGTCCGTGTACCCAAGACTCCCATATGATAAGCACTTTGCTGATTGAGAGCCCCTATAGCGCATCAGAGTGCTATCGGGGGGTAAGTGGATGGTCTGGAGCATTGAAGCGGGGTGGAGTGATTCCTGCTTATGGGAGTTAATCCTCCTCGCCCCAATGAATTGTATCACCCGAATGTCATTCTCTAGGGGTGAGCAAGTCTCTCAGGCTGGGTTAAATCACTATGCTTGCTTGCTTGCTTAGACGATTGGAAATTAAAATCATTAAAGAATAATTATTGGAATTTTACCCATATGTGTTATTAAAAAAAAACATAACTTTATCTAATTATTGCTCCTAACGGTACAGATTGTTAAAAAAGGGAGTAATAAAAACAATATTTTTCTTTTCTGTATATGTCTATATAAAAACAAATGCAATTTGGTAAATTCTTAATTAGTTTAAAAGTAGTTAGTAAAAATTGTCTGCTATTTATAACAGTTCATACAAATAAATCAATGCGCCCCTGACCGTTTTGCCGAACACACAACTCCCATCACAGATTAGACGTCAAATGCGGCCTGATGAGACTTTTTTCCTCTTCCTTTTGGGCAGCTCAGACAGCTCGAGTTAATTTGTCAAGAGGACACCACGCCACCCCAGCCAGAGAAAATAAATTTTAATCAATTTAGAGGTGTTCTGGGAGAACGAGGATTAATTTTCTGCTCCAGTAGAACCCAAATTTAAGTGGAATTCGTAAGGGATATGTTTCTATTAGAATAGATGATCGTGTTCAAAAACACAATAAAAATGTGTTTCTGTACCTCGTTGGGTCTTTTGCGGCTTATAAATGACAATGACCGAAATAATATCGAATTCAGGAACCAGATTAAATATGATCTTTATTAAAATAAAATATTTTTTTACTTGATACAAGATCATTCCCAATACATACAGTGTTGCGAGAAAGTCTGGCAACATGGTAATTTCTCGGAAACAGCTAGAAGGATTTTATATATTTTGGTGGGTGAGGGTCTTTTAATACGGCCGATATCATAGTGGTAATTACATTGATGTCAAATCTTCCGTTTTTCTGGAAATCTAACAAACTTTCTTATTTCAAATGGAACACCCTGTACATTTTTTGCGTTTTGGAATTCTTAAGGGATACTGATTATTTTTTGTATGATATTCTCTATACCTAAATGCCATATTTTCGGAGTTATTGCTATATTCATTAAAAAAAATTAAACAATTTATAAAAATCAATTTTGTCGGCCCGGGTAGATATTATTTTAGGTTAATTGGATCATTGTGAACAGAAAAGGTCTGTAATTTTCCACTAAAGTTAATCATTTCCCAGAAAAGGTCTTTTGTAATTTTCCTCTAAAGTTATTCGTTTCCGAGTTATAGATAATTAAAAACTGAAAAAAATCAACAATTGACGATTTTCTAGGTTAAAAAACACAAGTAAAAAATATTATTTTTGAAACTACGCAGTGCCTAAATTCAAGTTCAAGCCTTAATATCAGATACCGATATAGTCCATGTGATGAGACCGCTTTCGTCTGAAAAAATTTCTGATTCGGTTTCTTTGTGGATTCCTATTCAAAAATGTCCCCTTTAAACAAGTCTGAAGGGTGCCGGGCGGAATTTTTGGGCAGAAATTGTTTAAACAATTTTTTTAAACAAATAAAAAATATCGCGTTTTTTTGCTCTGGAACATATATTTATAGAATCAATGGAAAAATCCCAATAGTTGGCTGTATACCATAGTTTAAAAAAACCTATACAGAAGTAAAAACTTCAAATTGTATTTTGGTATAAAATAGTTTATTTAAAACTTCTAAAAGTCATCCACATGGATTGCAAAACGTTTTCGTTCTGAACAGAACATCTTCAGTGCCTGGAATGAAGTATTTCCACGTTAGATTAAGGCAAAAAGGTTAAAATTGTGACTGTTAATGAGAAAATTATGTGGAGAATACTTACATTCCGCAAAGTAGTTGTAACTAGCACACCAATGAAGGTGGTAACTTCAAAATATATGGCTTACATTATACCTTATGATAAAATATTATGACTACAAGTCGATGTTACTAGATTAAAATATGTATGTGCCTAAAGAGCAACATGCTTCCCTGCTCGAAAAAACTAGGTACTTGCCATTTGAATTAGCACAGACCAACTGATGTAAAATGAAAAGGAATGACAAAGAGTGACATGACAAGACAAGGTAAAGTCAATTTTTGGTTACGAACTTCAAAAAGTGTAGTTTTTTCAAAAAACTACACTTTTTGAAGTTCTTAGGGAATGACAAAGAGTGACATGACAAGACAAGGTAAAGTCAATTTTTGGTTACGAACTTCAAAAAGTGTAGTTTTTTCAAAAAACTACACTTTTTGAAGTTCTTAACCAAAAATTGACTTTACCTTGTCTTGTCATGTCACTCTTTGTCATTCCTTTTCATTTTACATCAGTTGGTCTGTGCTAATTCAAATGGCAAGTACCTAGTTTTTTCGAGCAGGGAAGCATGTTGCTCTTTAGGCACATACATATTTTAATCTAGTAACATCGACTTGTAGTCATAATATTTTATCATAAGGTATAATGTAAGCCATATATTTTGAAGTTACCACCTTCATTGGTGTGCTAGTTACAACTACTTTGCGGAATGTAAGTATTCTCCACATAATTTTCTCATTAACAGTCACAATTTTAACCTTTTTGCCTTAATCTAACGTGGAAATACTTCATTCCAGGCACTGAAGATGTTCTGTTCAGAACGAAAACGTTTTGCAATCCATGTGGATGACTTTTAGAAGTTTTAAATAAACTATTTTATACCAAAATACAATTTGAAGTTTTTACTTCTGTATAGGTTTTTTTATATATTTATAGATTTCTGGGTCATTCTAAACAAGAAGGGTCTCTTTTAATTTTTCTTAAAAATTGATAGTTTTCGAGTTATAGGCGATTTAAAATCTGAAAAATGCGAAAATACGCATTTTCGACGCTTAAAAACTCATATGTATTGTTATATTTCTATTTGATATAAAAATTAAAATTTGATAATTATAAACAAAATTCACTTTAATATAAAATATTTTCAATTTTCTCAACCACGGGCATATAAATTTAAAACAACCTGTATACAACAAATTGTTATATTTAATTTTAAGAAGTGATTAAATAAGACTCAAGTGAAATCGTTAATAGGTCATTATCGTTGTTCGCGGAAGGTCGTTCGTTCAATCATTAGCCGATGCTAAAGAAGACTTAGTGAAAGTAGATAATAGATCATTAAATTTTGTAATTAGTAGAAAGTAATTTTAGAATGGGAATTAACTATTTTTTTTGGAAATCCATTAAGCATATTTAGAAAGTTTAAAAATTGGTTTTGAAGAATACTGCGAATGAGAGTTGGTGGTGGAATTTTGATTTGTGAATCTGGAAGGGATATTTAGAAAGTAGGGGAATGAATGACAAATAGAGAGCAGAATGTTTTGAGCTATCGAGAAGTGAAGTCGAGTAGTAGACGGTAGTGTTCGAGGAGTGAGAAAGTCGTTGTAGTTCCGTGAGTGTGGAGTATCTATCGTGGAACGAGAAGTAGGCCAGGTCGAGAGTAAAAGAACCTCCTTGAGCCAAGAGTTTCCGGTAGCTGATTGCAGTTTCGAAAAAGGTAGAACACAGCATCACGACAGAAGCAGGAAACGAGAGCTATACGAGCTAGTTTCGGAGGAGAACATTACTGGAAGCCAGGACGAGGTTTTGATTGCAGCCAAGGATAGCAGGAAACGGGTCTTGTGTGAAGACATTCTCAGTGCACCAGAAAAAGGTCAGTCTCATTTGTTTGGACATGAATGTATGGGTTTTTCGTAGTAAATACCACATTTAAAATTGAAAAAACATAATCAATAATATCAGAAAAGCTTCATCAAACTTAAATAGAATTGTTGCTGATAAATCATAATAGTTAAATGTTAATAAAAAACTTTCAATTGGAAATCAAAAGAAAATAAGATTCCCATGTATAAATGTTATGTTTAAGAATAATAAGATATAGCAAATATTAAGCAGTGATTGCCATTTAAATAAAATAAACAATATTTTGATTACAATTGTAACCCATATGTGTATTTTTTTTTACTCTTTTCTTTTCTATCCCGATTAGGAACCATTAAGAAATACTAGAAGCCACGAAAGTAAGTAATTAATTTATAATTCGCCCTGAGATTGAAAACATATTGATATGTGATCTGGTTAATTAATTAGATTATTATTAAAGCATTGATTAAATTAAATGACATATAAAATTATTATCTCATATCAATAATCAAGATCACAACAACTGTCGTCCAACGTGGAGGGCATTGTAAAGTATTTCTGGTGGCAAATTTGAAGGATAGAAAGAGTAAAGCCGGTATTTGAAAATTTATATGCCTGTGGTAAAAAGTGAGATACTTACATTTGATAACATAAAATTTTAGATCTCTTTAGGTACAAATTTTACATAACTGATTTAATATTTTATTTTTACGATATTACATTTGATATATTTATTGACAATTTATAATATTTGGGTGAGAAAAAGTCGTCTTGGTAACATACTAGTAAAATTTCATATTTGGCGGGGACAGTACTTCTTGAAAACAAATGTCTGTGACAAGAAGCCAAAGCAAAGACAACAAAAAACAAAAAGAACATTCAAATCAAGAGAATAATTCAGACCAAGAAGACATTTTAGACACGACAATCATGGCATCAGAACAGCAAGAATTATCAGGAATAGATAAAATATTACAAATGATGCAACTCCAGTCACAAAGAATGGAACAAAAACTGGATGAAAATCAACGTGAAACGAAACAAGCCATGGAAGAAACATCAAAGAAAATGGATAAAGTGGATCAAAAAATGGATGACAACCAAAAGGAAACAAAACAAGCAATAGAAGAGAACAATAAGAAAATAGAGGAACGCATAGAAAAGTATGAAAAGGAAATAAAAGGATGTTTGACAACAATGAAAAACGAGATAGAACAGCAAGAAATGAAAATTAAAGATCACATGCAAGAACAAGAAATTAGAATGAAGGACCACATGAAAGAACAAGAAATGATAATTCAAAACAAAATGGAGGAGTTAACGAATGGCCAGAAAAAGGAACTAGAAAATTTGGAAAATAAGTTAGAAAATGCTATTCAAGTAGACAGAGAAGAAGTGGAAAAAAGAATCACAGAAATAGAAAAACAAGTCACCGAAAACAGGACGCAACAGAATGTCGGAGAAAGAAGAGAAATGGTTATACATAGCACAGATGACGTGAAGATAAGGTTTGGCGGGGATGTAAAAAGATTACACCCAGTGCCGTTCATAAATAGCCTGAAAAAGAAAATACAGCACATCGGAAATTTCGAAACAGCAAAAGAAACTATCAGAAACCATCTCAAATATGAAGCAAGCCTATGGTTCGATTGCAAAGAAGAAGAATTTGACAGTTGGCAACAATTTGAACAAAAGTTTTTGAATTATTTCTGGGGAAAAGTCCAACAATTGGAAATTAACAAGGAATTGCAAAATGGGAAATACAATGATAGGATGGGTATATCAGAAAGGACATATGCATTACAAATTTACTATAACGCAAAACATTTACAATATAATTACTCATCGGAACAATTAGTCGAACTGATTGCAAGACATTTCGAAGAAACGCTGGAAGACCATATCACATTGCAAAACTACAAAGACATAGATAGTTTATGCCAATTCCTACAAATAAGAGAATCACGTCTAAGAGAAAGAAAATCAAGAAGGTCGCGAGAAGATTACAGGCCCCGAGAAACACAAGATTATAGGGATAGAAATCAAAATAGGAGGGACTATACAAGACGAGATTTTAATCCCAGAAGGGAAAACGAAAATAGAGACAACGGAAGAGGAAATTATGAACAAAGAAATAGGCAATGGAATGAGGACAGAAATCGAGAATACCAGAATAGAAACACCACACGCTCAAATCAAGAAAACAGAAATAATGGTAGACAAAATGAACAGGGATATCGAGAAAACCGAAACAGATCCGACAGACCAAGAGAAAATAGAAGAGAAGTAAATAATACCCAGACAGATGAATATGACGAAGAGAGACATTATGACGAAAATATAAACTACGATGAGCAACCGGCGTTTTTTCACGACGGCGCTCACTAAAAACCAAAAATCAAACAGGAATCTTTTGTAACCCCAAGGAGTTTATTAAATTGGCAAGAAACAACGAAAAGAAAAATGGAATTAATTTAAAATTTGTGGATGGATTTATCAACAAGAAACCAATTAAAATTATGATAGACACTGGATCTGAAATAACATTGGTCAACAGAAAACTAATAGAAGAAGTTAACTTAACAAATTTAATTTATAAAATACCTAGGGTAAATTTAGTGGGCGCAAACAAACGGACATTGGCAACTATAAATGAAGGCATACGAGTAATGGTACGACTGGGCAAGAATATGTATGCACTACAATGTGTAATAATGCCAAACATGTCACATGACATGATAGTAGGAGTTGACGAATTGGCAGAAAAACATGTAGTGATAGATTTTAAAAATAATACGATGAATCTAACAGAAGAAAAAGAAGAAGAACAGAACAAGGAACAGGAGAAACAAAATACGGACGAATCAGGTAAAGAACAAACAGTGGAAATGAATCTGGCAACGAAGCAAGGACAAAGAAGAAAAGGGAGAAAAAGTCAGAAAAAGACAAAAGAAAATGAAACCTGTGGCTCCTCAAAAGAAGAGTTGAGCCCAGAAGAAGAAAAATTGAGAGTATCAAAAGCAAAAGAAAACTGGGATTCCTCAAAAGAAGAGATGAGCTCAGGAGAAGAAGAAATAAAGCTAACAAATGAAAGCGAAAAAGATATGATCGAAACAGTGACATTTGAAGAGGAGGCATATGAAAACGAGGATGCAGAATACACGGTAAAAGTATGTGAAAAATCTGAGGAAAAAGACAGAAGATTGATATGGGAAAAAGGGAAAGACAACATAATAGCCGACACTCTAACACAGGATGAGGACACTGAAAATAAGGAAACAATTACTCTACAGGTGGGACTAATTAGAGTAATACAAGAAGAAGGGGTATAAGACGTAGATTAAAGTAAGGAAATATACAGGGAGTTGGTTTTGCCCTCGAGAAAATTTATTTAAAAATGCAGATAAATTTTATCGAATACAAGGCGGGGATTTGTTATATTTCTATTTGATATAAAAATTAAAATTTGATAATTATAAACAAAATTCACTTTAATATAAAATATTTTCAATTTTCTCAACCACGGGCATATAAATTTAAAACAACCTGTATACAACAAATTGTTATATTTAATTTTAAGAAGTGATTAAATAAGACTCAAGTGAAATCGTTAATAGGTCATTATCGTTGTTCGCGGAAGGTCGTTCGTTCAATCATTAGCCGATGCTAAAGAAGACTTAGTGAAAGTAGATAATAGATCATTAAATTTTGTAATTAGTAGAAAGTAATTTTAGAATGGGAATTAACTATTTTTTTTGGAAATCCATTAAGCATATTTAGAAAGTTTAAAAATTGGTTTTGAAGAATACTGCGAATGAGAGTTGGTGGTGGAATTTTGATTTGTGAATCTGGAAGGGATATTTAGAAAGTAGGGGAATGAATGACAAATAGAGAGCAGAATGTTTTGAGCTATCGAGAAGTGAAGTCGAGTAGTAGACGGTAGTGTTCGAGGAGTGAGAAAGTCGTTGTAGTTCCGTGAGTGTGGAGTATCTATCGTGGAACGAGAAGTAGGCCAGGTCGAGAGTAAAAGAACCTCCTTGAGCCAAGAGTTTCCGGTAGCTGATTGCAGTTTCGAAAAAGGTAGAACACAGCATCACGACAGAAGCAGGAAACGAGAGCTATACGAGCTAGTTTCGGAGGAGAACATTACTGGAAGCCAGGACGAGGTTTTGATTGCAGCCAAGGATAGCAGGAAACGGGTCTTGTGTGAAGACATTCTCAGTGCACCAGAAAAAGGTCAGTCTCATTTGTTTGGACATGAATGTATGGGTTTTTCGTAGTAAATACCACATTTAAAATTGAAAAAACATAATCAATAATATCAGAAAAGCTTCATCAAACTTAAATAGAATTGTTGCTGATAAATCATAATAGTTAAATGTTAATAAAAAACTTTCAATTGGAAATCAAAAGAAAATAAGATTCCCATGTATAAATGTTATGTTTAAGAATAATAAGATATAGCAAATATTAAGCAGTGATTGCCATTTAAATAAAATAAACAATATTTTGATTACAATTGTAACCCATATGTGTATTTTTTTTTACTCTTTTCTTTTCTATCCCGATTAGGAACCATTAAGAAATACTAGAAGCCACGAAAGTAAGTAATTAATTTATAATTCGCCCTGAGATTGAAAACATATTGATATGTGATCTGGTTAATTAATTAGATTATTATTAAAGCATTGATTAAATTAAATGACATATAAAATTATTATCTCATATCAATAATCAAGATCACAACAGTATATTAGCATTTTTGAGGTTGCCAGATACTTAAATTGAAGATTACATATTCAGCTTCAAGATTCTAAAGAGTGATCGCGTCCAATCTTAATCTATACCGTTTTTTTTTAATTGTTAAATATGCGTGTTGATCCGATCTTTCTGCCGGTGCGGCGAGCTCTATTTCAAAAATCTCCTATATTTTTCCGAAAAATATTGTTTCTAGATTCTTTGGGATAGTCTAAATAAAATAAGATTCTTGACATTTTTGTCAAATGTTAATAGTTTTAAGGTTATTTTTTTACTTGATACAAGATCATTCCCAATAAGGATTTAAAATCACAAAAATGCCAAAAAACGCATTTTTGGATCTTAAATCGCTTATAATATTAAAACTGTTAACTTCTGAGAAAAATATCACGAAACTTATTTTATTTAGAATGTGCCAAAGCATCTAGAAAAAATATGTTTCGAAGGAAAATTGGAGATTTTTGAAATAGAGCTCGCCGCACCGGCAAAAAAGTCAGATATACATGTATAATAACCAATTAAAAAACAACGGTTTAAATTAAGGTTAGACGCAATCACTCTTCAGAACCTTGAAGCTGAATGTTTAAGCTTCAATTTAAGTATCTGACAACCTCAAAAGTACTAATTTGAATAAAATATGAGTTTTTAGGCCCCGAAAATGCGTATTTTCGCATTTTTCAGATTTTAAATCACCTATAAATCGAACACTATCAATTTTTGAGAAAATTCACAAAATACCTTTCTTATTTAGAATGACCCACAAAACTTAAAAATATATGTTCCGGAGCAAAAAACGGGATCTTTTGTATTTGTTTAAAAAAATTGTTTAAACAATTTCTGCCCAAAAATTCCGCCCGGCACCCTTCAGATTTGTTTAAAGGGGACATTTTTGAATAGGAATCCACGAAGAAATTGAATCAGAAATCTTTCCAGACGGGAGCGGTCTCACCACATGGACTAATAAGCAATTTGGTCTTGTTTCATTTTAAAATATTATTTTTTAGTTGTTAATGCAGCCCGATCTCCCGTTCTCTCAATATGCGCTTCATTAATAATTAAAAAAGCAATATTTTAGAATAAAACGTGCCAAAAATTCTTATAGGTATCTGATAGAAGAAGGTTCGATCTTGAATTTAAGTAGTTTGTAATTACAAAAATTATTTTTTTACTTGTGTTTTTTTTTCGTTTTTTTTTTTTCAGTTTTAAATTGTTTATAACTCGAGAACGATTAACTTTTTAGAAAAATTACAAAAGACCTTTTTTGTTCACAACGATCTAAAGACTTTAAATAATGTCTACCCTGGCCCAAAAAATTGATTTTTATAAATTGTTTAATTTTTCTTTTTTGGCAATGGAAGTGGAAATTATAGCATTTAGGTATAGGGAATATCATACGAAAAATATTCAGTATCCCTTATGGATTCCAAAACTTAAAAAATATACAGGGTATTCCATTTGAAATAAGAAAGTTCAGTAGATTTCCAGAAAAACTGACGATTTGACAACAATATAATTACCACTATAATATCGGCCGCATTAAAAGACCCTTACCCACCAAAATTTATAAAAATAGTTTTAGTGGTTTCCGAGAAAATAACGTGTTGCCAGACTTTTTCGCAACCCGTGTGTAATTTGTAACAGATATATTTGTGTTACTAGAATAATTAATTTATTTTATTTAATTATAAATATGAGTAGTCCAGAAAGCCACTGCGCATCCGCTAGGAAAAATATTCTAATTCGTATTTTTTGCACAATCTTACTCAAAAAGGACTCCTTTTAACAAATTTGCATGTTGCCAGGACCAAAAGGTGGTCAATAATTTTTTAAACGTTTTTTTTTTTGTTTTTTTCCTAAAATTATTTTTTTTGCATGGAAAAAAGTTTTTTTAGGTTTTTTGGATCATTCCAAACAGAAAAGGTCTTTAGTGACTTTTCTCTGAAAATGATAGTTTTTGACATATAAGCGAATAAAAATTGAATAATTGCGAAATCGGCCATTTTTAGTCCTCAAAAACTATGTGAAAAACTGAAAATTTGAATGTTGCCAAGGCAGGTAGATATTCTTTAAACATCGATTGATGAAATCCCTAAGAGTTTTTTGCAATACAATATTCAAAACTTCTTTGTTTTTTAATTGCTAATCAAGCGTGCGCGACACTATTTTCCACCGACAGTATGGTGCAAATGAAAGGAATAAATTCGTTATTTCGTAAACCGGCGACTTTAAGGAAAAATCCCGAAACAGGTCGATTTTTATTTTTAAGTTATGATATTGTGGCATATATGATATACTAGTGACGTCATCCATCTGGACATGATGACGTAATCGATGATTTTTTTAAATGAGAATAGGGGTCGTGTGCTAGCTCATTTGAAAGGTTCTTCAATTCTCTATTCAGCAATATAAACATTTACATAATTATTTATACAGGATGTCCAAAAAAATTTTATTAAATTAAATTATTTGACAAAAAAAGAAGTAGAAGGACACCCTGTATAAATAATCATGTAAATGTGTACATTACTGTATAGAGAATTAAAGAACCTTTCAAATGAGCTACCACACGATCCCTATTCTCATTTAAAAAAATCATCGATTACGTCATCACGCCCAGACGGATGACGTCACTAGTAAACCATATATGCCACAATATCATAACTTAAAAATAAAAATCGACCTGTTTCGGGATTTTTCCTTAGTCGCCGGTTTACGAAATAACGAATTTATTCCTTTCATTTGCACCATACTGTCGGTGGAAAATAGTGTCGAGCACGCTTGATTAGCAATTAAAAAAATTAGGAGTTTTGATTATTGTATTGCAAAAAACTCTTCGGGATTTCATCAATCGATCTTTAAAGCATATCTACCTACCTTGGCAATATTCAAATTTTCAGTTTTTCACATAGTTTTTGAGGGTTAAAAATGGCCGATTTCGCAATTTTTCAATTTTTAATCGCTTATATGTCAAAAACTATCATTTTTAGAGAAAAGTCACTAAAGACCTTTTCTGTTTGGAATGATCCAAAAAACCTAAAAAAACTTTTTTCCATGCAAAAAAAAATTTTAGGAAAAAAACAAAAAAAAAACGTTTAAAAAATTTTTGACCACCTTTTGGTCCTGGCAACATGCAAATTTGTTAAAAGGAGTCCTTTTTGAGTAAGATTATGGAAAAAATCTGAATTAGAATATTTTTCCTAGCGGATGCGCAGTGGCTTTCTGGACTAGAGTGATTTGACTGTTAACTAACGTACTTTTCCCAATTTTCGTAAAAGTTAAGATGTAAAATAAATACAAAATAAATAAGATAGTTAAAATATCTGGGACAGCGATATGAAATGCTAAGACTCATAATACAGGGAAATATAAAATGAGAAAGGAGTATAGGAAGAAGGAGAGAGAGTGCCCTTCATTGAATCAATTGAAAAATTTAAGGGACTGGTTTAAATGCACTTCCATATAACATTTCAGATTAGCGCTTGATAAAGTAAATATAGTGTTGATGACCATCCAACCACCGATTGAGAAAAGAAGAAGAAGAAGAAGAAGAAGAAGAAGAAGAAGAAGAAGAAGAGGAAATGCAAAGGGTTTTTTATCTACAGCAAAATAAAATATTATACATACAATTAACCACAAAACCAGCTTACAAAAAACACACTTCAAATTATTAAACAAAATAAGTGGCATGCAAACAATGGATTAGATTGGCGCTAGATAGAAAATTATGGAAGCAATTGGGAGAGAGACCTATATTTAGGAGCGGATGGAAAATCCCTACAAATGACATAATTGTATTCAAAAATTAACAGACAACAAAAGGTAACGTCAAAAGTGATTCGAATGAACGAATTAATGAATGTTCTTTCTAATGGCAATATGCTTTTTTGTTCATGCCCCACACGCTGTATTACAAATATGTTATTACAAAATGTCAAAGAACAAAGAATTTGTTATCGTTTTATCGGATATAATAATGCGATTATACAATAATAATTGAACTAAATTTAAGCTACACACGCCAGCTTGCGACAACAACATTTCGGTTAGTTCCCTATACAGGGCGTTTAACATATTGTTTCGGGGGTTTCAGGGTTTTCCTGTACAGTTTTAGTATATTGTACAGGGCGTTGTATATATTCTTTGATACGAATTATGAATATAAGAAATTAAACATATTGCCACGCGGAAAGAAAGTAGGAAGAAACGAATTGGAAATAGTAATATAGATTATAAATAATGTAAAATAACAACATACAGTTGAGTCCACGAATATTTACCCGTGCGTCATTAATACCTGGCTGTATAAAACACGTACTTTTTATCTAGCATCATTCTCTTCCACGCATGAAACTAATAACAAACCAGCTGCTGCCTGTGATTAAGTAAAAACACATGTTATTTTTATGATCGGTCTAGACTCTACATTGAAAAGAGATAGGTACAAAAAAGACGATTGGGGATGTTTTCACATATTTTAAGTACAATTTCTGACGTTTTGGTTTGTTTACTTTTGTGGCTGTCAGTTTGTTGAATTTTTTGCTGTTATTTTGTTAAATTTTTCATTTTGAAAATTTTTATAGTAAACGAACAGTTGTTTTCACAACTAATTTTATACAGTCCGTCTAATTTACTTACCGTTGCACGTCATTATCTACGCCAGAGGTCTAAGTTGAGATAGTTGCCAAAGTATAAAAAATCCTGAATCCATTTTAAATCAAATAGATCATATAATTATTGTAGACGTGGATTATGCAACAAAACAAATTAATATTCAATGTAGATAAATAAAAACTTTGGAAATAGAGAACACGAATTAAGTTATAATCTTACGTTAAAGTAAATAATAGAAACAGTAAATATAATAAAACAAATACTTATAGTAAAGAATATAAAGAAATAAGAAGTGTCATCACCTCAACTGTCAAATAAATGTTTCCAATTTATTCTAAAACGTCACCTCCCTTTGATTACAGTTACAGTATGTTCCGAGCAAATGTGCTTCATAAAAACGCTTTTTAATCAATTTATACAAATTAAATGAAACATATTATTGTGTATATCTTTAGGTTAACATTAATAGAAATCTTCAAATATTATTTCTACGCGTATATAATAAAATATGTCTAGTGGCTGTAATTATATTGTACTAGACAAAATGATTCTAAGAAAGAACACACCTACCGCCTAAATATTTCGTGTTGCTATTATGTGACGTCACAGGCTATGACGCGGATGACGTGCAACGGTAAGTAAATTAGATGAAGTATATTGGAGTTTGAAATTTCATACTAAGATGTTATTTTACGATTAATTTTGACAACGTACAAAGCTAACGTCATTGACACAGTTAAGAAATTCTTGTGTTTAATGTTCATCCAAAGTGAATAAAATAACAAAAAGAAAATATGTTATTGAATTCTTTTATAAATTGTATATTTATTTATTAATCAATGATAATAAAAGAATTTATTAAGCTACTTCAAATTATAGCTGTAATTATGCACCAAAATTTTAAAGCAAAATTAAATTTGACATTCTATTTATTTGATAACGTCAAATAATTTTATACTATTACCCGTGATCCTGTGTGGAATAGTACCCACTTTCTGTCACTTGCTCTTGCGTTTAGTAAATTTCCGACTTATTTCGTATGCTTTAAATGATGATGCACGGGTAAAAAATCGTGGAATCAACTGTAGTGTGTGATGTGATAAAAATAGAACAAGTCATCAACCCTCACAAGTGCAACGGTTTTTGTGAAATAATATCTGAATCAGAAACAAATTCAAAGTCAGTTAAACAAAGGTAGAGAAAAAAGTAATGACTTGGATAGATGTTTCAGTATGTTAATTATTGTATTAATAATGTATTATATTATTATTATTATTATTATTGAATTGTATTATCCTGTATTAATTATTTTGCGACCACCTCTTTGTATGGTCTTCTTGGATGACTACAATTGAAGTATGAGTTGGTTTAATTGTTATTAGTAAATTTATTGGTAGTTTTTTTAATAGAAAATTGAAATAATATAATCTTCTCTAGATTAGTAGATTTATTGGGGCGGGACAAATAAGTCCTTCCATTTGCAAAGGTATAGCTGATTTCAAAAAAATATATCATAATTCCATAATTCCTTTCGCTCAATTTATCCATCATGTAGACAATCCATTGTCGTACTGGAGCCGCAGGACTCAACCGAGTAGGATTCGATGTACCACCATAGCCACTCCTCTTAGCAGTTTCCTGCTCGACGTAGGCCTCAACCCTTAAGGTCTTTCTTAATTTCTTGACGCGGTGCTTAGGTGGCGCAGGCAAGCTCATGAGGCTCGGAAAATATCTGCATTTTGTTTACCGAAAACATTTTTTTACGATAATAATATTATTCCAACAATCAACCCATCAGAAATACAAAAAGAGGGTCAAAAATATCAACTAATTTGTAATATCAAATGAATTGACATAAAGATGTTGCCTCTCACCTTAAATTGAAGTAATAAAGTGCTTTAAAAAGATGAAAACTAAAATGTAGAACAATGTGTGTACCACCCAACAAGGGGTGTAACGTAGGTGCAACAATATGGTATATGTATACGGTCAACTTTTAAGATGATACAGTTATAGTAGCTCAAGATTATGGCCCTTAGTCCAGAAAGCCACTGCGGATCCGCTAGGAAAAATATTCTAATTCGGATTTTTTGCACAATCTTACTCAAAAAGGACTCCTTTTAACAAATTTGCATGTTGCCAGGACCAAAAAGTGGTCAAAAATTTTTTAAACGTTTTTTTTTGTTTTTTCCTAAAATTATTTTTTTTGCATGGAAAAAAGTTTTTTTAGGTTTTTTGGATCATTCCAAACAAAAAAGGTCTTTAGTGACTTTTCTCTAAAATGAAACTTTTTGACATATAAGCGATTAAAAATTGAAAAATTGCGAAATCGGCCATTTTTAACTCTTAAAAACTATGTGAAAAACTGAAAATTAAAATGTTGCCAAGATAGGTAGATATTCTTTAAACATCGATTGATGAAATCCCGAAGAGGTTTTTGCAATACAATATTCAAAACTCGTTTGTTTTTTAGTTGCTAATCAAGCGTGCGCGACACTATTTTCCACCGACAGTATGGTGCAAATGAAAGGAATAAATTCGTTATTTCCTAAACCGGCTACTTTAAGGAAAAATCCCGAAACAGGTAGATTTTTATTTTTAGGTTATGATATTGTGGCATATATGGTATACTAGTGACGTCATCCATCTGGACGTGATGACGTAATCGATGATTTTTTTAAATGAGAATAGGGATCATGTGCTAGCTCATTTGAAAGGTTCTTTAATTCTCTATTCAGTAATATAAACATTTACATAATTATTTATACAGGGTGTCCCAAAAATTTTTATTAAATTAAATTATTTGACAAAAAAAGAAGTAGAAGGACACGCTGTATAAATAATTATATAAATATTTACATTACTGAATAGAGAATTGAAGAACCTTTCAAATGAGGTACCTCACGACCCCTATCCTCATTTAAAAAAATCATCGATTACGTCATCACGCCCAGACGGATGACGTCACTAGTATACCATATATGCCACAATATCATAACTTAAAAATAAAAATCGACCTGTTTCGGTATTTTTCCTTAAAGTTGCCGGTTTACGAAATAATGAATTTATTCCTTTCATTTGCACCATACTGTCGGTGGAAAATAGTGTCGCGCACGCTTGATTAGCAATTAAAAAACAAAGGAGTTTTGAATATTGTATTGCAAAAAACTCTTCGGGGTTTCATCAATCAATGTTTAAAGAATATCTACCTACCTTGGCAACATTCAAATTTTCAGTTTTTCACATAGTTTTTGAGGGTTAAAAATGGCCGATTTCGCAATTTTTCAATTTTTAATCGCTTATATGTCAAAAACTATCATTTTTAGAGAAAAGTCACTAAAGACCTTTTCTGTTTGGAATGATCCAAAAAACCTAAAAAAACTTTTTTCCGTGCAAAAAAAATAATTTTAGGAAAAAAACAAAAAAAAAACGTTTAAGAAATTTTTGACCACCTTTTGGTTCTGGCAACATGCAAATTTGTTAAAAGGAGTCCTTTTTGAGTAAGATTGTGCAAAAAATCCGAATTAGAATATTTTTCCTAGCGGATGCGCAGTGGCCTTCTGGACTACCTAGAATTAATTTAAAAGTATCATTATAAATATAAGGTCGAGAAGTCAATAAAAAGAAAGCCAAATACTTGTGCATTGGAACACAACACAAATATGTATCTCATATTAGACGGCATAATCAGCTTAAAGCACTGCTACGACTAGCAGTATCTAGGTATCAATATTTCACGATGGAACATTAGAAACAGTCATAAGAGAAAAAAAATGGCATATAGAAAAGCCATCATAATATATTATATCACAATATTTTATGGCACCAATCCATCAGCAAAGAAAATAAAAAGAGAATATAACGAAAAGTATCAGTCTATACAGCTGAGGTATGGTCAGTCAAAAAAAGAACATTGGTAACGCTGACAGCAACGGAATTGGATTTTTGGAGAGATGCGACAGGATCTCTCCAAGGACAAGAGAAAGGATTACAAATGAACGCATTAGAGAAATAATGGGAACCAAACGAACAATCGCGGACGACGTATCAGAAAAACAACTTATCTGGCTCGGAGGTATACAAATAATGGATGAACAACGAAAACCAAAGGAAATACTAAAATGGCAACCAGAAGGAAAAATAAATCGAGATCGACCAAAAACAAACTTATCAATGAGAGTATGCAGGTATATGGGACGTTCGATTTAGCGTCGATTAACGAAGGACTAGGTGTAGAAGAGCTACGCTAGACCGATTACGACTTCGTGACTTGTCAGGCTACGAAACGGCGATCTGGGTAATACTTTTTGATTGTTTACTGGGAATCAAAGCAACTAGCTTCATCATTCACCCGCCCGCTGTTTTCTATACCCGTTTTTAGAACTTGGAGAAGTGATGAGCGCTCATCAAATAATTCATCCACATTGACAGAATTCGGTACAACGCTGACTATAGTTAAAGCGCTCCCTTCCATCTCTTTCCAGGTAGCCTTAACCATTTGATTTAGTGCAGAATGAAATTTCCCACCGTTGAGCCAAGTGTTTTCCATTTTTTTAGTAAAAAAAAAAATTCGGACATTTCTCATATCCGGACACCAATCCGGACATGTCTTTCAAATCCGGACTGTCCGGACGAAATCCGGACGTATGGTAACTCTACCTATAAACCACTTTGAATTAAGTAATAGCAAAAGGATTTTCAAAGCTTTAATTTTGGTAATGATAACTTTTTTGTTAAAAACTTACAATTTTTAAGTGATGTATGAAAAACCCCTTTAAAACATACATTTTTTCACGAAAAATTAAAATTTTTGATCTTCAAAAACTCAAAAAGTATTGATTTATTCCAATAACATTATCAACAGTAATACCATTAGTGATTCAATTTTCGCGATAAGTCTGTCGATTTACTTCTAAACGAAACTGAGTTGCTTGAAAACACCACGAGTCCGTAGGACGAGTGGTGTTTTCTTTAAGCAACTCAGTTGAGTTTAGAAATAAAAGACAGACTTATAAGTAAAGACCGGATTATATGTTCCTGTTTTGACTGAAATATGTGCATATATATGTCTGAAATATCAGTAAAATATGTTGAAAATATTCCCTAAAAGTTTAAAATATGTTTCAAATATGTGGAATATGTGAAAAATATTTTAAAGTAACAAGAACATATATTGACAAAATTAACCTAAATATACCAATGTATACCTATCTATTAGTACCTATTACTATTATTCTACTTACGTTTCTACATTTTATTCCTTCTTATAAAAACAATTCACAATCAAATGTTTTTCAATATTTTCAATAGTAAAATTATGTCGCCTATCCGTAGTAGTAATTTGTATGTTGAAAAGCTTCGTTCAACATCAACTGATGTGATTGTTGCAAATTTTAAAACATTAACAATCTCCGCATTTAAATTGGTATTAAATCAAAATCGCCACAAAGAATTTCGTTTGCTTCCTGTAATAATTTTAATTCACTATTTTTCTGTAAAGTTTCAATACATTTTTAATTTATTGATTGTCCAATTTTTCCAGAAACTTCTTCAGCGTTTTCCTTAAATTTCTGAATTAAATTAAGAGACTCTTGTAATGGAAGAGATTCAGTTTCAAGATTGAGGATGGTTTTATAAACAAATTCATAATTCCATTTAATATAACAAAGCTCATTGTGCAGTGATCTGTTTTCTAAAATTGATTTGCATTTTGAAATCGCACCAATATTTATTTCTTCAAAACTAAAAATTAGTTCTTTTATATAGAGAAAATGTTCCGCATAAAAACAGGCAGCTTTTAAATATGTTCCCCATCTTGTGATTATAGGCTTCGGTGGAAAAAGAGTATTTGGTAATTTTTTGTTTATATATCTGAACCCTTAAAGGCGATTTTAAAAATATTTTCGTCACGTTGCTAATTAAACTATTCACTGTAGGAAATGAATTTCGAATTTCTTCCGCCACTCTGTTTAAACCATGCTCCAAACACGTCACATGAATTAAATTGGGATATAAAACTACTTTTAGTTGTTGGCCAGCTTTGACCATGTATGACGCAGCATCGGAAACCACAAGCCATAAACCATAAGCCATAAACCATAAGATTTTGTTAGTTAAAACAATGTCGGGAAGAAAAAAGTTCATGAAAGCATAATTTATAAACCTAACCATTGTGACATGGTTAACTGTGTCAAGCTTTTTACAAGCAATCAAATATGATTTACCGCTCTCGTTTAAACAACCTATTAATAAATTTTGCTATATAGCGGCCACAACCGTCGTTTCATCCACTATAAAATATATATAATTGTTATCTATAGTTTGGGGGGTTTTTTCGTAGGTGGGTTTTTCCGTAGGTCTGCGACGATTCTTGTGACATCAACAGAAATTTCGCTAAAATTTGTTAAAAATATGCCAAAATATGTCAAACGTTCGAAAATATGTTCAAACCATCCCAATATGTTAAAAAAACGAAAATATTCTAAATATGTAAAATTAAATTAGTGTCAAACGCCTTTAATTATCATAATTCGTCCACATCCTGAAGCGTTTGATTGTATCTTTGATGGTTACCGATATGCAAAAAACATATAATCCGGTCTTTACTTATAAGATAAATTAAATCACGAGTGGTATTTTATTAGACTATTTCACGAACAAAGTGATAGGTCAAAAATTCAGTAGAATGAGAGGAAGGAATTTAATAATAATACATTTGATCTAGGTAACTCAAATCTACCCATTTTTTGAATAATTCACAATTAGTCATAATCATGAAATATTTATTACTACCATCAATTTTTCACATGTTGAAGGACTAGTCTTTTAGAATGAATGCTAGTCTTTCGTTGTTATTTTCTGCATCTAATTTGTAGTTGCGATCCACACAGAATATCATAAATTGTCTCCATATATAAGATTTAAAATTTCTTGTGTTACTCGGTATATTTTCTTCAATGTTTTGGTTTATAACTTCGTTTGAAGTACCACCGAAACGACTCATTTTGACGTATAAAGCTACAATATTTTTTTCAAACCGGCAAACAGGTGTATGTTCTCAAAGAAATTGAAAGTGTGTAAAAAAATTTTTAATAATCAGCTAAGTACTTTCAACACATAACGTGCCATCATCAGAGCTTCCTAAAAGGACATTTAAGATAAGAGATTTTTTATAAACAAAAGATTGAAAAAACTTACGTCCTCTTATAAATCCTTCATAGAAGAGTAATTGTTAAAATTCACATGATAAATCATGGATACTGGGCAAAAGCCACAGATATCGGGTATAAAACCCTTAAAATTAAAAGTTTATCACATCTAAATTCTTTTTTAGTTTAAAATTACAACATGGCTGCGTCAAACCATTGTGAGTTCACGTGAACAGCTGAGCGCTGTCATTCATTCAAATGATAAAGAAGAAACCACTAATTTATGCGCCCTCTATATTGGTATGTAAATAAAAATTAAAAATTAATTAAATTGAAAATGGCTAAAAGGCCATGTGTTGGTTAAATTAATTCTAAGTGAAGATACTAAATTTTTTAAAGTTAAATTTTCAAAATTACAAATATTAATATTGAAGTGAAATGTTAACGTGTATGTAAGTTATCAAAATTCTTTTAAAAAACAAACCGTTATGGTTTGACCAAGTGTGGAAGAAGTTAGATGAAAACAAACCAAGGAGAAGTCTCATTTGTAAAGTTCAGAGTTCGAAAGCTGTTATTTTATAAAATTAAAAAATTTACCAATAGATTAAGTCAAATCTCAAATATTCTACTTATATGTAAACAATGAAAGAAAACTCAAGAATACCGAAAAAGTAATGTTCAAAATACCTACAGCAATTGTTGGGTATACTGTATACTAAACCAAAATTATTAAAGAAATTTCTTAAAGATAGGATCAAATTTACAATTTAATTGAATCTGAGTATTAACACAGTTTTGAGGATTTCTTTTCATTTCTCTACTTATTTCTAGATCTTCTAGTAGATTCATTTTAGTATAGTTATTATTTGGTATGCTATGTAGGATCCTACTATCTCTTTGGGAACTAAAGCTGTGTTTCGATGCATGCAAATGATGACCAAAACTAGATTTGAAACCTTCATTTTGTCAAATCCTTAAATACCTAGACTATATTGTTTACCAAAGATTCATAAACCAAATGTTCCTATGCGACCAGTGGTTAGTTTTTATAACACTCCAGTTGTTACATTGTCTAAATTCATTAATACTATTTTACAATCTTCAATATCTTTGCAACCTAATTATTCTGTTAAAAATTCTACTGGTCTAGTAAATAAATTGTCAGTTTTAAATTTACCTAGAGACTTCTTTCTAGTTTCTTTCGATGTAAGTAATTTGTTTACGAACGTACCAAGAGATGAAACCATTCCTATAGTGGAGAATTTACTTAATAACAGTAACACTAATAGAGGTACAATTTCCCACATATTGGGTTTACTTAAATTATGTTTGTCACAAGATTTCTTTTCTTTTAACAATATTATTTATAGACAGGCACAAGGCCTTGCAATGGGAAATCCCTTATCACCCTTACTAGCAGATTTGTTCCTAAATAACCTTGAGTGTAATATCTTTGACAATCATTCTTCAGATCATAATCCTTTACAAAAAATTTTGTATTGGTTCAGATATGTGGATGATGTGTTAGCTATTATAGATGGAAATTCCTCTGATGCAGAAAATATTCTAGTTTCACTCAATAATCTACATCCAGCCATAACATTCACTTTAGAAACAGAGTCTAACAATTCTATTAATTTTCTAGACCTAACATTGACTAGAATAGAGAATAAATTAAGTTTTTCAGTCTTTAGAAAACCAACTCAGACTGACCACACTATCCCTAGATCTTCTAATCATCCTTTTCAACAGAAGATGGCATCTTTATATTGCTATATCCACCGTTTACTTAGCTTACCATTATCAGACACAAATTTTACTTCTGAATTAGATATTATTAAACAACTTGCATATAGTAATGGTTACTCCCCTACTTTGGTTGACAACATACTCAACAAATTAAGGAATAAAAGGAACAGATCTCTAGCTTATATAGCTACTCCTGACAATTCCAATTCAGAAGTTATGTATAGATCTATATCATACATAGGTTATCCTTCAGACAATATAGCCAAAATCTTAAATAACATTCCTAACTTAAAACTCTCATTTAAATGTAAAGAAAACATCAGGTCTATTTTTTCTCATACTAAAGACAGAATTAAAAAAACTTCAAAAGTGGCATATATAAATTGTCATGTGGTGACTACCCTGTGATCTACGTGGGTAGAACGATGCGACCGTTGGATACACGTATTAAAGAACATCTTTCAAAGATCGATAAATCTAGTTTTGGTCATCATTTGCATGCATCGAAACACAGCTTTAGTCCCCAAAGAGATAGTAGGATCCTACATAGCATACCAAATAATAACTATACTAAAATGAATCTACTAGAAGATCTAGAAATAAGTAGAGAAATGAAAAGAAATCCTCAAAACTGTGTTAATACTCAGATTCAATTAAATTGTAAATTTGATCCTATCTTTAAGAAATTTCTTTAATAATTTTGGTTTAGTATACAGTATACCCAACAATTGCTGTAGGTATTTTGAACATTACTTTTTCGGTATTCTTGAGTTTTCTTTCATTGTTTACATATAAGTAGAATATTTGAGATTTGACTTAATCTATTGGTAAATTTGTTAATTTTATAAAATAACAGCTTTCGAACTCTGAACTTTACAAATGAGACTTCTCCTTGGTTTGTTTTCATCTAACTTCTTCCACACTTGGTCAAACCATAACGGTTTGTTTTTTAAAAGAATTTTGATAACTTACATACACGTTAACATTTCACTTCAATATTAATATTTGTAATTTTGAAAATTTAACTTTAAAAAATTTAGTATCTTCACTTAGAATTAATTTAACCAACACATGGCCTATTAGCCATTTTCAATTTAATTAATTTTTAATTTTTATTTACATACCAATATAGAGGGCGCATAAATTAGTGGTTTCTTCTTTATCATTTGAATGAATGACAGCGCTCAGCTTTTCACGTGAACTCACAATGGTTTGACGCAGCCATGTTGTAATTTTAAACTAAAAAAGAATTTAGATGTGATAAACTTTTAATTTTAAGGGTTTTATACCCGATATCTGTGGCTTTTGCCCAGTATCCATGATTTATCATGTGAATTGTAACAATTACTCTTCTATGAAGGATTTATAAGAGGACGTAAGTTTATTCAATTGTTTGTTTATAAAAAATCTCTTATCTTAAATGTCCTTTTAGGAAGCTCTGATGATGGCACGTTATGTGTTGAAAGTACTTAGCTGATTATTAAAAAATTTTTTACACACTTTCAATTTCTTTGAGAACATACACCTGTTTGCCGGTTTGACCTTTTTTAGAAGTGTGTACAAGTCATACAGTCTGTTTCAATAAATAATTTTTTTGGCAAACGTCAAACTTTGCTTTGCGATCGGTATCCATGGTTACGTTGTTGAAAACGCGAAGCTGATAGACCAATCAGAATTGAAAGACAGTTGGTGTTTTCTCGATAACACAAGCTGTCTTTGCTTTGTGATTGGTCAGATTATGTGAAAATTTTAAGATGAGTGAAATAGTCTAACAAATTCTACTTATAATTTGTCCTTCTATCGATTTGTGGAGATATTTTTAATAAAATAATTTTCACCCTTGAGAAGAGGCGGTATCCACCCTCAAGGTAAAGGCGCAAGGTAGCACCATGCCACCTTTGTTTCTTGAGGTATCCTATAACCACTCACCAGTTTTCGTGAAAATCGATGAAGGTTTACCGAAATTGAAGGTAATAGTTGATTTTTACCTTCAGTGACCGCACTATACAAAAGGAATTGCAATTTAATGATCTAAATGCGCGTATTTTGCGAGCTCATTAATTATTAAATGATATGTAGTCGCCAAATAATTAATTTAATGCATTTTAAGTATAACTCTTTCTTAAGCTGGGAAGATGGGGTGGTTTTTTCTTGCGAAGGAGTTGTAGCTCAATAATCGAAATGCGCGTGATTTAAGAGTTAATTCTTATAAGCTATAGGAATTATATCCGCGATACGATATATTTTAAGTTTTTTCAGCATGTGTCTCTTAAGTTAAATCAATTAAAGGGTTGTTTGGGGGTGAAGGGGATGAGCTCAAAAATCGAAACTATATCATTTCAAGAGCTCATAAATAGCTCGTAATATGCCGCAAAGATCGATTCAATGTCCCTATTTGTAAGTAGTGGGGGGCTGAGTTACCCCCACTAAAATATTAAATTCCTGCTCAGTGTAACGAGCTCAAAATTTTTGATGTGCGGAATATGAAAGCTCATAAATCAGCGCTATTTGTTTTTTAATTTTTGTAAGTGGGGGGGGGGCAGCTCAACACGGGTGTTTTCTATTTTTTTTTTCGAACACACTTTTTAACTTATCCATAAATTCTTAACATGATTCAGTGAATTTGTACTCTACGAGCACCCTAGTGGGAAAGTTTTGGGGTAGTTCTGATTTCTTTCATTACATTTGGATTTTGGGCTGCTGAATCCGAATATGAGGTTTGCGGATAAAATTTCTTGCCGGAACATTGAAAAAATCGCGAAAAAAGCCAAAAATTTCAGCTTTTTTCCGCTTTTTTGCTCAAATCTCGAAAACTATTAACTTTTAGTAAATGGTCTGTTAACAGAAATTAAAGTAATTAAAATTATCTACATATATCACTATTTATTTTTTTTTTTCAGATGAACTGTTCGGTCTAAATTGCAAGTTGAAAATTGCCAATTTTTAACGGTCTCGGCAAAACCCACTTTTACATTCCAAAACTTTAGTTTTTATTAGAATGCTGTCATTTGATAAAATTCTCCTAGTTTTCTGTACAAATAATAAATGTTAGTTTGTAATATGAATATGGTATGTCTCTTCTCGTAGCTTCCATGAATCCTTTCCATCCTAAAATACCGAGAATATCTCTGCTTTTTCCCTTAGAGCCACAGAAGATCAGGCACAGATGGAGTCACAGTTTCAGTTGGTGTGAACATTCACTTCGGATCTTGATTTCTGATAAACCTTGAGGTTTTTTCCTTTCAAAATATATTAGGTGAACAGCTCTCTGACTTCCATAAACCTCAGGTGCGGGTTTAGTTTTTAGCCGATGAATGGATTGGTTAGGAGCTATTGCATGTTTTGGTGCAATACAAGAAATGCCACCCATGACGTAAAAAGTGTGGTATCCGTCGATTTTATGTACGTTAACACTTTCTGTCCCAACGCTGCATATATATGTTTTTGAAAAAGTGGGTCTGTATTCCCAGCCGCCGTATATATACGTTCAAGGTGTTATGGTCTCAATTTACCAAAGCCGAAAATATGCGATGCTTATAAAATTTTAGATTCATTGGTTTCCCAATGCCGTAAAAATATGTCCGAAAATGTTAGATTATTCTTCACAAAGCCTCAAAATGTTGGCACCTAAGACAGGTCATGCGGACCCATTGCCATATATACAATGCGTCCATAAAGTAACGCATAAATTCATTATTCCGTAAACCGGCGACTTTAAAGAAAAATCCGAAAACAGGTCGATTTTTATTTTTAATTTTCGATTTTTTGGCATATATATCATAGTAGTGACGTCATCCATCTGGGCGTGATGACGTAATCGATTATTTTTTTAAATGAGAATAGGGGTCACGTGATAGCTCATTTGAAAGAGAATTCAATTCTCTATTCAATAATGTAAACATTAATATAATTACTTATACAGGGTGTTCAAAAAAATATTTTTTTAATTAAAATAATTGAGACAAAAAGAAGAATGTATGTAATTTATTAAATTCAAAATGCGTTTTCCTACTGTCAGTAAACTTAAAAAAATATTATTTGACAAATAAACATTGATTTTCGCTTGAACGAAATGTTCAAACTGGCAAGAGGCAGGTGGATGGCAGCTTTAACATTGAATTTAAGCGAAAAACAATATTTATTTCTCAAATAAACATTTTTTCCTGTTTTCTGACAACATTAAAACGTATTTTGAATTAGATAAATTACATACATTCTTCTTTTTGTCTCAATTATTTTAATTAAAAAAATGTTTTTTTTAACACCTTGTATAAATAATTATGTTAATGTTTATATTAAGGAATAGAGAATTGGATACCCTTTCAAATGAGCTATCACATGACCCCTATTCTCATTTAAAAAATCAACTATTACGTCATCACGCCAAGATGTATGACGTCACTAGTATGATGTACATGCCAAAAAATCGGAAACTAAAAATAAAAATTGACTTGTTTCGGGATTTTTCTTTAAAGTCGCCGGTTTACGAAATAATGAATTTATGCGTTACTTTATGGACGCACTGTATTTGTTCACATATTTTAGATATATGCTACATTGTAGCACTGTTATCAGCGCTTATAGGTAGCTGCTAGAAGGTGAAGCGTTTGTAGTCACAGAAAAGACCAGAAAAAAAAAGAAGCGAATCGAGATACATGTGTGCAAGATGCGGAGTCGGCCTTTGCGCAGTGTCATGTTTTGAGGAGTACCACACAAAAGAAAACTTTCAATGTTAATTTTCATTACATTATTTTTTTTAAGTTAGTTATATTTTTTCAAGCTGGTTTTGCTTTCTGATGAGTACTTTTGAAACAAAACGTTACAGTTGGTTAAAAAAATTCATTAAAAACACGTTTTGGTCATTTATTTGTTTATTTATATGCGACGCATATATAAGGCAATGGGACTCTAAGCATGAAAAAACCTTTGGGATTAAGGAACCAACATGCAAATTAAGCCCTGGCATAGAAAGGGTTAAAATCAGCGTTTACGTACACCTGTTGTGTAAGGCATGTCTGGTTAATTTTCTGCGGATCACCTGCGATTGCTGATACTTCCAGATAAGCAACGCGCATGCTCAAAGTCTTGTAGCGGCAGTAAGGCCCAGATAGTTGCTCTCACCATTCCTTGCAGGGTTGGCCGTTTTCTCTACAAAAAGTACGGCTCAAGAAAATAAGTTGATGCATTTTCCTCTTTGGGGTTTTGTTCATCCTATACAGAAGCTGTTCGCACATACAATCGACGAATACCACACTTTTCACGTCATATGTGGCATTTCTTGTATTGCACCAAAACATACAGTAGCTCCTAAGCAATCCATTCCTCGGATAAAAAAGAAACCCGCGCCTGAGGTTTATGGAAGTCAGGGAGCTGTTCAACTAATTTATTTTAAAAGGACAAAACCTCAAGGTTTATCAGAAATCAAGATAACAGATCTGAAGGAAATGTTCACACCAACTGAAACTGTGAATCCATCTGTGCCTGATCTTCTGTGGCTCTAAGGGAAAACCAGAGACATTACCGGCCTCTTAGGACGGAATGGGCTCATGGAAGCTGTCACAAGAGACATACCATACCTCTATGAACTAACATTTATTATTGGTACAGAAAACTAGGAGAAATTTATCAAATGACAGCATTCTAAAAAAAATAAAATTTTTCAATATAAAAAGTTAGTTTTGCCGAGACCGTTAAAAATTCGCCATTTTTAACTTGTACTTAGGACCGAACGGTACGTCTGAAAAAAAAGTAGATAGTGATATTTGTAGATAATTTTAAGTACTTTAATTTTTGTTAACAAACCATTTACTAGGAGTTAATAGTTTTCGAGATTTGAGCAAAAAAGCGGAAAAAAGCTGAAATTTTTCGCTTTTTCGCGATATTTTCAATGTTCCGGCAAGAAATTTTGTCCGCAAACCTCATATTCGGATTCAGCAGCCCAAAATCCATTTATAATGAAAGAAATCAGAACTACCCCAAAACTTTCCTAGTCAAAACACAATTTTATTGAATCAACAAGCTACTTAAATTTTTTGCACTCTGTGTAATGCACTAAAATATTGTTTTTTAACTAAGAAGTAATTATTTTTTTATATAATGAACTGCGCATAAAGTTTAAACGAATAAAAATGGTCCAAGCATTTGTACTCATTACTAATTGAATCGGATAATCCATTTCATTTATCTGATCTGTCAGAGAGATTTAAGGCGCAAGTCCATTAGGGCGAGTGACAGTCTCTCCGAAGAATAAATATATCAAGCAACGCTGCAATGCTATGAAATCAAGATCCCGAGATGACTTATTACTCCTTATCTCTAATTAATCTATACTGGAATTTCTGGATGCTATTTGGAGTTGACTCCAATTCAGCCGCTACTAATTGGACTACTTTTGAAATTCGCAAGGCGCGCGATTTGTATCAGCAACTAAACCAATTTAAGTTACCTGGAAAATAAGTTCAATTCATGCTATTCATTACTAGTGGAAATAAAAATCTCTGGACGTAGAAAAGTATTTCAAGCGTAATATTTTTGCGGACTTAGAGGTTTATGTGCTTTTTACTTGAAATATAAATTGAAAGATATAGACTGATGAGCGCCCTAATAACCGGCAAAATAACGCAAAAGATGGAAAGCATAATACATTGTGCAATAAAAATATATTAACCCTACAATTTAAGTTACCTGGAAAATAAGTTTAATTCATGCTATTGATTACTACTCTTAGTCGAAATAAAAATCTTTGGACGTAGAAAAGTATTTCCAGTTTAATATTTTTGCACACTGTGTATATTTGAAATACATAATTGTAATGAGTTTATTTAGCTATTAACACGTTGACGGACAGAACGTCTATAGACGTCTAATTTCTATTAATGTAATGTGACACAACGTCTATAGACGTTACATTTTTCCCTATTATATTTTGCAAAATACATATAGTGTCACAACACTTGCTTATACATTTGACGCACTGTCCGTCAACGTGTTAAAGTTTTAACAATTTATTTATTAGCTTTATTTTTCATTGATAACACTTCATTTATATTCATTTTTTGTAAGTGTGTTTACACGCTTATTATTTATTCTTTTTACTATTTACAATAAATTGTGACACACACTAAGACCATTGTCCTATAAAATAGTATATTAATCAATATTCAACGAGCAATGAATGGTTATTACTCACGATGATGAAGTTTGCGACACTAGCCGTAGGCGATTGTCGTAATTCATCAGAGTGAGTAACAGCCATTACATGCAAGTAGAATACTATACATTTTCTACGATCTTTTTTAAATTTAGTTAGTAAAAAATATAATTATCAACTACTCGAAAATAAAATTAGAATTTACAAATATAAATTTTGTTTACCAATAGTACACGGCTGAATAATTGGTTACCTACTATTAGCAAATGTTGTGTTAATTTTGTAATGAAAATAATACAACAATAAATAATAGTCAGATCAAGTTACATTCATTTTCTAAAAATTATAAGTACTAATTTGTACCTACTATCACAGTAATAAATAGGAAATCGCTATTATCGGTGGACGTATTCTATAAAGTTATAATGTACATTTATATTTAACTATATATAATATAATAATATAACTGTTTATATATATAATATGTTTTAATCTATTTACACAATACAACTTTATAAAATAAAAAAATATAAGTTATAAATTACAATAAACACAGCAAATACGCTAATGTAACTGTCATTGAAAATGATAACCCTCAAAATTCATAATAGTGAACAACATATTAGTAAAAAATATACTGACCCATTGTTATAGTTAAAAATTCTTTAAAATTAAAAAGAAAATATTTATTGATATAAATTACAATAATGTAATAAATAAACAAGTTTAGGTAATTTTATTTGCAGTTTATATGAGACTAATATTAAAAGTGGCATACGCCACTTGAATCTAACTTCAGCCGGTGAGTAATGATCCGTGAGTAATGAACATTTTACTCACGGTTAAAGTAATGGGTGTTATTATTTATTCAAAAATAGTGAATAATGAGCATGCTATTAAAGGGTCGTAGAAAAAAACATATAATTTACATCAAATTTCTATAATATATTTATCTGACGTTTTTAATACCCGACATTCAGATCACGAATGACTTTATAAACAAAGTTCTCCGTATTTATATCATTATTTCCAACCTCGTGTACTCAGGATATTTCCAGACTATATCTAATAAAATAGAAGGTTTTCGCACACCAGACAGCAGGAAGATATAATATATTCACGACAGATTAAAATAAATATCTTATCTCTATTCTTCATCATGTATATTTTCTGGCCTTTTGGGACTATGGGCGGCTTTAGCCGCCCGCATGCCTGTTATGGTCGATCGGGGTCGGTGAATTGGCAGGTAACGTAACATTATATACACTCAGATGCAAAAAAATATTTTCTAGATAAGACACATTTCTAGAGATTCCTCGATTGGGCATAGATCTAGGAAGGAATATTAAATATAAATAAAAAAGAACAATTTAGATGAAAAAATTATTTATTTATAAAAATGTATCGCAATATTCACCAATTAAAAAAACAGTTAGATATAACAAAATATTGTTTAAGTTATTTGTTATTAATATATCTAGTATTTCCTTGTGATAATCAAATTTTGACTATATTCTAACAAGGAACGACTATGTCGACTTCTAACAAGGAACGTCAACAAGATACAATTTATTGGAATGTCGAAAACTCAAATAAATAAAGAGTAAAAGCCTGATTCTCATTAGACGTGCAAGGAACCGGACCGGCAACGGCAAGGCACGGGCAAGGTTTTCGGAGACAATTCACACTGCAAAAGGCTTGCCGCGGGTTGGTTGCTTTGTGTAGTGAACAATGTTGAAATTGAACGTTAATAAAAATTGCTCTAATATTAGACGAAGAAACAGAAAATGGAAACAAATATTGCAGAAATAGAAAAAGACGTTGTTGGGTGCTTAAAATGCTAAAGAAACGCACAAAAGAAGGAGAATTTGCAACACTACGCTCCTAACTTTTAGACGATCATACAATTTTCTTTTAAATATAACCGAATGACAGTGGATGAATTTAACAACTTATGACTGCATATTGAACCATAATATTGAACCTAGTTCTTGAGTCACTCATCAGAAGAACCAATGAAATACCAAGACCGTACAAATTACTGCATATGCAGACGATGTAGTTCTACACTTTAACACGACTAACTGAAGCGTTCAAGAACATTAATCCTGAAAAAGGAAGCTTTAAATAAACGAAGCAAAACCTAATTACATGACCGTCAAAAAAACACCTGACAATGAAAATTACATCACAATATACAACTATGCTGTTGAACGTGTGGATTCCGTAAGGATCTAAATTAATGCACGTATTTCCAGAGGGGAATCGTACATACTATACTATGCTATTAAAAGATTGATGACATCGAAATTATTAGACAAAAGAACCAAAATGACTATCTACAGAACATCGATTAGACCCGTATGTTTATGAAACCTGAGCAATGACGAAAAGGGATGAAATTAAGCCCAACTCAGTACATTCGAGAGAAAAATACTGAGAATAGTATATGACCCGGTGCAAGAGGAAGACGGCACATGGAGAATCAGTAGAAACAACGAGGTTAATGAATTTAATGAAGGTTGCGATATTGCACAATTTGTGAAAAGTCAAAGACTGTCATGGCTGGGACATGTGCAGAGAAAAGACAATGAATAAGCAACAAAGAAAATATTACAATGGAAGCCGATAGGAAGGCGAAAAAAAAGAAAGGGCCAGAACGAGAGGGATGGATGACGTGGAAGACGACATGCAAACCATGAACATAAGACAATGGAGAAAAGGCACAAACGAGAAATCCGAATGGAAGGACATAATCAGACAGACAAAGTCTCATTCAGAGTTATAATGCCAAAAGAAGAAAAATTGGCGCATATTGGGGGACCTCTTTAAAAACAAAATACTTCTTTTCTCTATCGTCTTTGTTAAACTGCAAAACTGTATTCACACTGTCGTGACCTTCACGGCACATGCTAGGCAAAGATTGTTTGGAAAAATCGTCGCATGTAAAGCCCGTCGCTTGCCGGTGCCTGGCACGCATAATGTGCATTACATCCCGTGCAGTGCATAAGATTTTATGTAAAATTTATCTTGCGAGCCGATGCCTTGCCCATGCCGAGCACTTGCCTTGCGTTATAATGAGAATCAGCCTTAAACCATTGGCGGCCCGTGGGGGGTATGGTAGTGCCATAGAGCCATGGCACTACCTTGCTAACTATGCAGAAACATATTTTTTATTTTCAAAACTTTTTAATTCCTGTTAATTTTTTTGCGTGTATTTCTTTTGATCTTCATAAATTATATAAAATATGGCAACTATGGGCGTAATACAATCCCTGCCGACAGCGGAGATTATTCGACAGGAGAATCTCCTTCGTGCCGAAGTCAGTACTGGCACGACTAAAGAGAGAAAGATTTTACGAGCATTATATGTAAGTGACAGAGAAAGAGCTATATTGGACTATTAGTATACCTTAAAATGACAATCTCTTTGCCAGGCACGAGGCTGAGTTTCTTTGCGTGCTGGTTTGTCGCTTTTATTATGTATATTTTCTGTTAAAAGGTTTTTGTATTTATAATTAAACTTTTAGTGCATCATGGTCGTGGGTGCAGTATAAATAATATTTTGATTATTTCTTAAGTTTAATTTATTAATTGACAATGAAGATTAGTATCTTAAAAAAATTTTGAAGGAATTTAAATCTTTAGGAATATTTTTTTTTAATATTTAAAAAAAAACTACAAATGTTATAAGGTTTTGTGGAGCTTTCGAGTTAACTTTAAGAGGTCACGACGAAAAAAAAATTCAGAAAATAGAGGCATATTTAAGGAGCTGGTCAATTTTAGCGCCGAATTAGACGACTGAAAGGTTCATATTATTCAAAGTACCTACCCGATCTTTCAAAGGTCTACCTTCTCCGGACATTTAGTTGGTTCTAATTATTTATGTCGGAGAAGTTTTCTGCTTATAAGCATCAGTTCTCCGAATCATTTCTTAATGAAACATGGAGACAATTTTAATTTTTAAGCAAAACTCGATTTAACCTTTAACTACGGGCGCCCAACCATGAATCTCAAATACGGGCGCGGTGTACTCTATACACCAGTTACAAATAGCTACAAAAACAAAATTTCTTTAATAATTAGAACTATATTAAATTGTACAACTTGTGTTTGATCAATAATTAGTTATTATATAATAAAAAATAAAACTAAAAAATAATTCAAAATGGTAAACCAGTGAGAAAAAACGAAAACAGTAATTTATTACTTATTGAAACACCAACCTAAAAAAATATACGAAAATTTTTAAATTTTTAACTAGGTAGCAAAATAAACACATACGAGTCTTTATTCACTTTCGTCTTCTTCCTGTTTATTTGAGTTAATACACTCAGGACAAATAATGGTGGAATGTTCTTTGCAAACCATTCTCCTGCATGTCTGACACGAAATGGTTGTCACTCTATTTTTACGCCTTCCGCAGCAATAGCACCTTCCCCGTATTTTTGCTGGTGGTTCTTCTTCTTCTTGTTCCACTACAGTAGCTTTATATTTCTTCAGGAATAGTTTTAAATCTAAGGGCAAACTCTGTATTTCAGCTCGTTCTGAAAGGTGTGGTCTCAACAAAGGTAAAGATAATTCCTTTAAAAATATCCTTCTATATTTTTGAGGATTGTTTATATTTACAGCATTATACAAGATTTGGCTGTTAATTCTTGCGATGTTTAGGAGCTGAAAAAATATAACCATCGGCCACCTTTGCGTTCTCCTTGATACCGAGTATGTACCGCACATTTTATCTACTGTGTCGACACCTCCTTTGTGAGAATTATAATCTAAAATTATATTTGCCTTTTTTTTCTCCGGATCTACTGCAGAATCATTATGCATGGTTGATATCAAAGGCACAGCTTTATTTTTTGCAGGGACATATGACACTATAGTTTTTTTTTTTTGAAATCCGAAAAGGGACGATCCAACTTCTCTTTCTTTATGTGGTAGGAACTCCAACGGCAGCTCCCGTTTATTTTTCTTTAGTGTGCCAACCATTGTTACTTTATCTTTCAAAAGATCATTGGCCAATGAGTAACTTGTGTACCAATTATCACATGTAAAGTTCCGGTTTTTCCCTTTCCAGTCTTGAAGTAAACGATGTACAATATCAGCAGGTTTATTTGATTAGTTGTAAGGTCCTTGTGGCTGATTACCACAATACACCTCTAAATTTGTAACATAAAATGTCTGGGCATCACACAATACAAATACTTTTAACCCATACTTTGCAGGCTCGGACGGGATATATTGAATAAAACTGCATCTACCTCTGAAAGGTATTAACATTTCGTCAATTGTTATTTCTTCCCCTAAACAGTAGTTATTGTTGCAGTTGTCCACAAAACGATCCAGTGTAACTCGAATAGCAGCAAGCTTATCAGTTTCCTTGAGTATCCCTCTACTATTTTTGTCATCAAATCTTAGAGCAGCAAGCCAAAATAAAAATCGATCAGCACTCATGCACGCTCTAAATATTTCTGAGCCGGTTCCGTCTTTAGTCCACAATTCAAGAAAATGTGTATGGTTTTGCTTTTTAGTTCCTGCAAGAAGTAGTAGTCCGATAAATGACATAATTTCTGTTTTTGTTGTGCCTTTAGCCCGTCTCGGCCGGTTATACTTTATTCGCATATTTGCAATTTTCAAGTTTGTACACTCAACTATATTTTCAATAATGTCGTCACTTAAAATTTTTTCGAAAGCACTTCTCTCATTGGTAATATCTCTAGCACTCAGCTTTGGCCCAGGAAGTATTTTTACAATATTTTTGCTGGAATTTTTGCTAAATTTGCTCAGCACTGAATTTTTATACCACTTTGTTTGTTTATCTTTAGCTATAAAATACTCATCTTCATCGCTTTCTAAACTCTCACCATCGCTCTCGTTATCTGAATCAGAAGACTCTTTATCATTTAGTTCTATCTCCGACTCAGTGTTATAAACGTTGTCTTCCGTAATTTCTTCCTCCTCTTCTGACGAACTAGCATCCTCTTCTCCCCTAACTTCTTCCTCAGGTTCTTCTTCGAACAATGCTTCAGCCATAGCTAAGCTTCTAAGCTCATCTTGTGTGAGACTTTTAGGGTTTCTAACACGCACTCGATCCCTATAAAAAATATTTCTCCTAAGTTTCCATTTCACATTTTTGTATAAAAAGTACAATGTAACATTTACTACACAGAAAATAACTCGTTTGCAGGTAATTTAAAATTTAACATTCGTTAAATTTACTTACACAACTATGTGCGTGGTGTACTGAAGGCACCGTTCGGGAACTCACTTTGATATTTTTTATCACAACTCAACTATTCGATCAAAAATCACGTATCGACTGTAACAGACAATGGTTGATACTATACTGATAGGTTACGTCGAGCGCCGTAAACGCAGAAAATAGTTTTAAGAAACGGAAACCAACTTCACTCGCATGGTGTACTGTGTACACAGTAGCCCTTAGTTAAAGGTTAAAACTGAATTAGAAGTATAGGTACTCTATTAGCGAGACGAATTAAGTACTACCTTTGGGACTCTTTCGTTATCGGTTTTATTGTAGAGGGAAGGCTTAAAAATCACATTTGAAGAAACTATTAAACTTTTAAGCATTTTAGTTACCATTCCTATATCAACATCTGAAGCAGACGCTGTTTTTCGATGTTAGAACATAGTACTTTAGGTATGCTATCTGCAGAAAAGCATTTTGTAAATTGTATTGATAATTTTAATAATAAAGTAATTCAAAACTTTGCAACCAAAAACTAGAAGAATGAACTTCATATATCGTAAACTTTAAAAGTGACATTACAAAAATTTGTGCATGTGTGTGAATAATGAAATAGTATTATTTTTATAAATTGGTAAATAGAGACTAAATCGTAATAACAAACTTCAAGCACTATCAGCAGTAAATGTTGCTGGTAGGTTAAGAGGTTTTTATTATTAGTTAATTTACGGAACTATTTTGATCAATGTTGGACAATGGCTTGGCACCTCAGATCAATAAACATAAGATACATAAGATAAAAGTATCCGCGCATACATTTTTTTAGTTTTTGCTGTAAGTATAGCTTTTTTGACAATATCGTGAATCCGTCACTAAAAATTTTGGCGGCTGCCCGAGTTCTGGCACTACCTTCTTAAAGTGGTACGAGCCGCCACTGCCTTAAACAGAACAATGTGGAACGAGTAGACCAATATGCGTACCTTGGAGCAATGATCAACTTCACAAATGATTACTTCCAGGGAATCAAAATCAGAATAGAAAAGTCTAGAGCAAATTTTAACAAAACGAAAAAAGTGTGATTTTGTTTTATATAATAGAATCTTATATCTTGAATGCGGCATCAGTGAATAAAGGGAATCATTTGAACTGTGGGTATACAGAAGAGCTCTGAAAATATCATGGACAGATCCCATTACAAACAAAGAGGTTGTTAAAAAGATGAATAAAGAAATGGGAATCTTAAATATCATCAAAACAAGAAAATTTGAATATCTCGGACATATTACATGTGGAGAGACATAAAATTATTATTAATTATGCAGGGAAATATTCAAGGAAAAAGAAGCATAGGGAGATGTAGAACATGGCTTTACAGAATATTCCTGAAAATATCTTCCGCAGACAAAATCACATAATATAAACGAATTGTGCAAGGACTTTCAAAACAGGGCTGAATAATGAAATAAAGATACAAAAAAGAAAATTTTAGGAAAGCGTAGCTTTGAAAGGCGATGAATGTCATGGCCTGCGCAATCTCAGGGAGTGGTTTAATTTCTCATCTAGCCAGCTGTTTAGAGAATAACAAGATACAAAATTGTTTTGACTATTTAATAGTCGTAACGGTCGCCAACTTTCGAAAGAAGACCACACTTTTAAAGAAGATATTTTTACCTGACAAATGGTCTTACAGTATTTCGTATCTCCGGAAACAGAGTATTTTTATTTTCAACTTTTTTCCAGAAATTGCTGTAGAATACATTAGAGAGTATTTCTTCCCTCCGCCACGGCATCCCTTCTCTACTACACTGACAAATTTTATCTTCTTTCTGTAAATTCGTCTTATAATATCTTCAGTATTTCATTTGCTAAAACCAAAACCAAAATGTGAGATGAAAACTAAAAACTTGGACTACATTAGTTTGAACATAATCAATTTCTACATACTTCTGCCAACATGTTAATCCTTTTATATTAATATCACTGCCAATACATAAAAAGGACGAAGTTAAATCAACTAAATTTTGGCCCGTTTATAGCAGGAAACTCCTTCGTACAGAAAATCAGGAGTAGACCATAGACGCCACTCTGTCTTGTCTTAAAATGTGGCACAACTTACGTTTGACAAAATAGTTCCAGTATTCTACGAGTTGCCAAGATAAGTTGGCAAAGCAACCTACACAGGATCTCGTTTTTGTATGATTAAGAAATAATAAAATTCGTTTAAAAATGTGAAATTTTCGATTCATAAATAAATTGTTTTCTCTGTAACCAATAATTTAAAATTGTTGTTTGTATAAAGAGTGAAGAATGAAAACATATTTACACTAATGAATAAAAAACAAGAATAAAAAACCGCTAAACGCCCTAAAAATGAGTGGCGCATACAATATTCCAGCTACAAAAAAGCTGATATGAATATTACGTGGAGCGAAAATGTATTTTCATTTTGATGCAAAACAAAATTCTAGTTTTATTTAATTTTAATACTTATTTATGGTATAAGTTTTAATACTTATTTATATTAATACTTATTTATACTCTGTTGGTATGGACAATTATATCATTTTCACCGATTGTAGAAGTATTGTGGACAAACTCACTTCTATCCAATCGACAAAAAATCTAAACCACATTGAGATAGATATTAAGAGTCTATATTATGATTTTACTTCCTCGGGCAGTTCAATTATTATTTGTTGGGTGAAAGGACATTCTGGAATATTAGGAAATGGAGAAGTCGACCAATTAGCTAAATCTGCAGCTTTAACCAAACAAAACATAAGCAGCATACTTCTACCAGTAACCGATATAGATAATATCAGTAAAAACCATTGCAAACAAAATTGGCAACGTGTATATAACCAAAGTACAACGGGAATAAATTTTAGAAATTGCCAGCCACTAATTCCCAATGAGAGATGGTTTAAACAAGAATCAAATAGGCTATTTATAAAAACAATAAACAGAATGAGGTCAAATCACGCACTAACCCCAGCATACAAACACAGCATAGGTATCAGTGATAACCCATATTGCGCCTGTGGTGAAATGGGAGATCTACAGCACCTCATATTGGAGTGTAGACTGTACAGACAAAATATTAAAGTAATGTATGAAAAGTTAATTGATCTAAATTGTCCTTTACCTGTCAATTTAAACGAAATTCTTTTTCCAAAAAATAAGCAGACGTTACAATGTCTTTACGAATATGTAACGTCCTGTAAATTTAAATTTTAAATAGGCTTAGATAATAAAATTATAAAATTGTAAAAATATCACACAAAATTGAAAAATGTATCCATTAAGATAGTATAACACTCTGTAAATTTAGATAATAAGTAGGCTTAGATATTAACTTAAAATTGTTATTGTAATACCATGCAAAAGAACACAAATAGTCTGGCTAATTGGCTCTGTCAAAGCCATTAATAAAAAAAAAAAAAAAAAAAAAAAAAAAAAAAGTGTTAAAAGTACACGTTTAAGGCACGCATGTGAAAGTTTGCAGAATGAGTGATAGTGAATTCTGCAATTCACATGAGTGCCTTAAAAATGTACATTTTAACACGCATATTATACAATATTTTTTCTACAAACGTAATTACAGGACAATATCTACAAAAGCTTTTACTTGAACTTGACTGACGTTCCATTTTTATATTTTTTTGACATTACATCAAAATTTCCTATTGGGACCGTTCAAGTTCGGCAAAGCGACCCCTATTTCTACGCTCTGTACTTTTATTCGCACTTTTAATTATATTGGCCAATTATATTAGTCCTGGTTACTGGATAATTGTCAAGGCCATAGTCCAAAAAAATAATAAGAAGAAAAAATAAGATGCAGGTTATGATAAGCAAACGTAAACAATTGTATGTAGTAAATAAAATTAGTTATTAAAATGCAGTACTGCAAGCAAAATACAATTAATTAAATTTACCTTTATATAATAATTGCATATCATATCAATATTATGGAACAATATATAATTTTTCTGCTTCAATGACAGAAGGTATGAAATATACGTCAATTTGACAATTTCAATTGACAATATGAATTATTTAAGATAGTTGCAATATTTCTCCGCGACTCGCGCACGGTCGTTTCTCGTTTCCCTTCCAAGTACTTGCACACCGCGAATACGATCAATACGAATTGCAGTGCCATAAAATTTTAAAGCACTAGTGCCTTAAAGTAGCATTTTTAACGCACGTAGGGAGTGCCAAAAATTGAATTTTTAAGAGAGTTGTAGAAAAAAGATTTTTCCATAATCTTTTCTCACTTTGAAATAAATCGCGCTACAAAAGATTAACTTCAAGAAAACTGTTTTTTTAGGGGGTTTTAGGGGATTTTCTCCATTTTATAGACGGCAACATATATCAACTCAAGGATTTGTTAATAGATTATGTATAATTTAAAATAACTGAGTATATTAGGATATTCAAAAATTGGGCAAAATACTTTTAAACCCCCAAAAACCATGTTTTTTTAAAGTTCTGTAAGGATTTTTGCGGGTTTAATTATATTTTTTGTGATACAACCTGAATATTTTTTTTAATTTTTTTTACGTTCTGTATGATTTTAAAAATTAGGACTCACCGCAGTTTTAGCCCACTTCCCCTATTCCCCCTCCCCCACAGCCAAAAATATCAATTTTTCGATTTTATTTTTTTTTTTAAGTTGGTTTGCAATTAAATTATGAATGTTATTCTGAAGCTATTTATTTGCAGCATTTTGTAATTAACTATTCTAAATTGTCATTTTTTAGTTAAATTGTGGCTAATTTTCCATTTAGAATAGTTAATAAGTATTAAATTATAAATTACAAAAAATTCACACGCACAGCTGAGGCTTTTACAGAACATCTATTTTTATGGACCCAAAGGTTGAGTGTACATATTATATATAACCACTTTTTTTGTTCTTTAATAGGTACGTATATTTTTTTGGTGATGGATGTATGTCTATTTTTCTTTTGTGTTTTGTGTATTTTATCAAAAACTATATTTCTGACTTTTTTTAGATTTTTCCGTAAGGTGCGCCATCTTCAAAAATCGGCAAAACTGCGGTTCACAATACGGCGGTTCGTAGGTATTTTCTCCATGTTATAGACTTCAAAATAGATTAACTCAAGGTTTTTTATAGATTATGAAGGTATAATTTGAAATAACTGAGTTTTTAGTGATATTTTATATAATTTGCTATTGAATAAACTTAAAAACAACCTGCTAGTTTTCACAATCATAAACTTGCCAGGATGACACGTTCCACAATTAAAATTACGTTTCACAATTAAAACTTCCCCTGTTTCCATACCTACATCAAAGTTTGTCCGACTAGACACCGTTAAACTATTCACATATTTTCAGCTGACTATTAATCAACTTTCTTTGGTACGCGGGATCCAGGCCCAATATTTATTGAGATTAATACAGCCTGAATATTTTTTTTTATTTTTTTACGTTTGATGTGTTTAAAAAATAAGCCTTAGCCCAATTTTAGCCCTCCTCCCTCTCAACCTGCCCAATATAGAAACCTTTTTTCGCTTTCATTTTTTTTCTCAGTATATCTGTTGCTCAATTTGTCTTCAAGTAAACTACATTTAACAAAATAATTTCAAATTTTTGCAATATTTTTATATAAAGTAAAGATGTCATTGTGATATCTTTTGGGTAGGATACAAAAAACAAAAATAGAACAGAATAATAAATTTAAGAAAAATACATTATTTTAATATATCCTACTTCTTGTTGTTTTGTGAATCAAAACATTTTGTTCTTTGTTCATTAGTTTGTATTTAGTAGGTACCCTAATATTACCTTCCCTTATACATATTCTAATTATTCAAACATGTGCTTGTACCATCTACATATCCTATATCTCTGCTCTGCCTATTATAATGTCATTTTGCTTCACGTTTACTGCCACGTAAAACACCATAAAAAGAATAAGGAAAGTATTACCAAAGAATATATAGCTCCAAGCTCCGTATATACTCGTAGAGTATTCGGAGAGTATATTCGTTGGTATTACACTTTACAGTTCTAAAGTCTTCATCGCTGTCTTCGTCTATTACAGGTATAATATCTGTATTGTCAAAAAGTTTTGTAAGATATTCTGCTGGCTTGATGATTTTTGTAAAATATCTTCCATGCGATAAATATTATATTATGGCAGTTAACAAATCCACATGGTGCCAGGCAGTACCGCGGTCGAAAAATTGTTAAACAATTTTTTAAACGAATTCAAAAAATCAATTTTTTCACTTAGTACAAATTTGTTTTAAATTCTCTGGATCAACCTGAGCAAAAAGTTTTCCTGTGATTTTTATATAAAATTGACTGTTGTCGAGTTACATGCAATTTAAACTGTGAAAAACGCGAAAATGGACATTTTTAATGCTTAATAACTCGATTAAAAATTATTATTATGAAAGTCATAAAGTGACCAACTCAAAGTTTAAAGCCCCCTCCCCTGCAAGAGCCTGAAAAAATTTTTGTCATTATTTTATTACTATTATTTTTAATAATTAAAAATTAGCGCTAAGCACGTATTGAACCGGCCGTCCGCGAGAGAGATGTACAATTCATTGGACGTTTTAAAAAAATATCGATTGGAAGTCAAAAATACGTTTTAAAAAAATAAAAAAGAATTTTGAGGTTATATGTATTGTACACTCGACCTACGGGTCTATAAAAATAGATATGTTTTGTAGAAGCCTCATAAATTTTTTAAATTAATTGCAACTAACTAAACAAAAAAAAAAATAGAAAAATTGACGTTTTTGTGGGGGCAGGTGGAGGGGATGGTGGGCTAAAAATGCGATTAGTCTTATTTTTTAATCACATATAACGTAAAACAATGAAAAAAAGTAACCAGGCTGTATCGATCTCAAAAAATATAATTAGACCCGCAAACATCCCTACAAAACTTAAAAAAAACATGGTTTTTGGGGGGTTTAAAAGTGTTTCGACCAATTTTTGAATATCCTTACCTTATATACTCAGTTATTTTAAATTATACATAATCTATTAACAAAACCTTGAGTTTATCTTTGTTGCAGTCTATAAAATGGACAAAAACCACAAAAACCCCTAAAAAAACAGTTTTCTTGATTTTTCAAGATGGCCCACCTGACGGAAAAATCTTAAAAAAAAAGCAGAGAGATAGCTTTTGATAAATCACACAAAATGCAAATTATATAAATTATCACTAAAAACTCAGTTATTTCAAATTATACCTACATAAACTATAAAAAACCTTAAGTTAATCTATTTTGAAGTCTATAACCTGGAGAAAATCCCTAAGAACCACCGTACAAACCAGTTTTCGGATTTTTGAAGATGGCGCACCTTACGGAAAAATCTAAAAAAAGTCAGAAATATAGTTTTTGATAAAATACACAAAACAAAAAAAAATAGACATACAGCCATCACCAAAAAAATATACGTACCTATTAAAGAACAAAAAAAATGGTTATAATATGTAACACTTAACCTTTGGGTCCATAAAAATAGATGTTCTGTAAAAGCATCAGCTGTGCGTGTGAATTTTTTGTAATTTACAATTTAATACTTATTAACTATTCTAAATGGAAAATAAGCCAAAATTTAACTAAAAAATGACAATTTAGAAGAGTTAATTACAAAAATGCTACAAATAAATAGCTTCAGAATAACATTCATAATTTAATTGCAAACCAACTTAAAAAAAATAAAATTGACATTTTTGGCTGTGGGGGAGGGGCAATAGGGGAAGTGGGCTAAAATTGCGGTGAGTCCTAATTTTTAAAATCATATAGAACATAAAAAACATAAAAAATAAATATTCAGGCTGTATCGACCACAAAAAATATAATTATACCCGCAAAAATCCTTAGAGAACTTAAAAAAAAACATGGTTTTTGGGGGGTTTAAAAGTGTTTCGACAAATTTTTGAATATCCTAATATACTCAGTTATTTTAAATTATACATAATCCATTAACAAAACCTTGAGTTGATATATGTTGCTGTCTATAAAAAAAACAGTTTTCTTGATTTTTCAAAATGGCGCACCTGACGGAAAAATCTGAAAAAAATCAGAGAGATAGGTTTTGATAAAATACACAAAATGCAAAAAAAATTGGACCTGCAGCCCCCGCCAAAAAAAAAGTTAAGGTTTTAAAAAGTTAAAAAAAAATTTGAGGTTATGTACACTCGACCTATGGGTCCATAAAAAATGGACATGTTTTGTAAAGGCCTCAGCTACACGTGTGAATTTTTTTAAATTTTTAAATCAATTGCAACCCAACTAAAAAAAAATTAAATCTAAAAATTTACGTTTTTGGATGTGGGGGAGGGGTAAGGGGGGTGGCGAGCTAAAAATCCACGTTATCTCATTTTTTAGTTGCATAGAACGTAATTCTGGAAGTGAGGGCATTTTGCCTATCTTAACGGGGGGTACCCTTTCGCCCGCCACTCTTCTGATGTGTTTAAAGACGACATTTTTGAAGAGAAATCCGCAAGAAAACCGAATCAAAAAATTTTTAATACGAGAACGGCCTCACAACATAGAATAGTAGTTGTTTAGAATGATAAAATTTGAATAAAGTTTTTGATACATTTTTAAATTCAAATACCTTGTTTAGTTTAGATAAATAAGGAAAAAAAATATCCTGTTGGTGACACAACCACCTCCAGCCCTAAACCAAATTTTTTGAGTACTATGGACATCTATAAAAATAATCTATATGCCTCCTGCAACCGATTTTGATGATACATATACATATACTCCAGGCTGTGGGTGAAAAAACGTGATATAATTCAGGAATTTTTGAAACGTATCAGGTGTTGTAGAGGACGATGACAGGAATAACTTGTACTAAAATGTAACCAAATATTTCAGGAGCTTTTTATTTATGACGTTTTTCATTTGTTAAATTTGCAATTTTTAAAAATTTTTAATTTTGCAGCTTAGGATATTCATTTTAGAGAAAAACTTTTAAATAGAAAATTATCGTAAATTAAAAAACTTACAATTTGAGCTATAACAAGTTTAAATTTGTTAATACATTATTGCAAAACAGCCTGCGAAAAGTCCAAAATGGCCGTTTTTGCAATTGCATTATTTATTGTAAAAATAGATTTTATTTATTTTTTAAGGCTTAAAATTAAGATCTTTTAATATCAAACATAAAAAAATTACAGAGTCCGATTGGTAAACTTGTGGATTAGATATTATAACTTATTTGTCCCAAGGGGTCAAAAATGTCGCAGACTATTACTTTTTGACAAAAAAATTGTAGAGAGTTAATCCAAGTTCCAATCTCCTTCTAAAGACTTATATTTCCATATTCTGATGTAAATAAATGCGTAAAACATTTTTCAACCTCTTATTTCGGGTTTGAAAATAAGGGGGCAAATTTCGTTATAAAAATTTAGAACTGAAGCTGCCCCTGTACATTTTATGGGTTTCTAACTTGCAGATTATTGTTGTTCAAGACAAAATAAAGATTCAAAACAAAATAAAAATTTTCTACGACCAACTGAAGCCGAGATATTTGTTTTTGTTTTCTTAAATCGTAGTGACTTTATTTATAACAATTAAGATATTATTTCACAGTCACCAACTAAAGAAATACTTATGTTATCTTAAAATAAAAAGTATTTTTATCGAAAATTACATTTAATTAATAAAAATAAATTTAAAGTGTAGTTGAGACTTATTTTTCTGTACGAATGTGATTTATTGTGTCGGTTGCCCTTAGCAACGCCTAGCAACTTATAGTACATTGAATCACGGTTTTTGCTCCAAATTGTAAAGCACCTCTTGGATTGACTTACTATTTAGCAAACACATAGATAACACGTCAAAGAATAAAAAGTATATTGGACCTCTGTGTGCATTTGCCCTGGGGGTAACCTTCACCCCTTAGAAGGGACATTTTTGAAGAGAAATCCGCAAGAAAATCGAATCAAAAAATTTTTAATACGAGAACGTCCTCACAACATAGAATAGTAGTTGTTTAGAATGATAAAATTTGAATAAAATTTTTGATACATTTTTAAATTCAAATACCTTGTTTAGTTTAGATAAATAAGGAAAAAAATATCCTGTTGGTGACACAACCACCTCCAGCCCTAAACCAAATTTTTTGAGTACTATGGACATCTATAAAAGTAACCTATATGTCTCCTGCAACCGATTTTAATGATACATATACATATATTCCAGGCTGTGGGTGAAAAATGTGATATAATTCAGGAATTTTTGAAACGCATCAGGTGTTGTGGAGGACGATGACAGGAATAACTTGTACTAAAATGAAACGAAATATTTCAGGAGCTTTTTATTTATGACGTTTTTCATTTGTTAAATTTGCAATTTTTAAAAATTTTTAATTTTGCAGCTTAGGATATCTATTTCAGAGAAAAACTTTTAAATAGAAAATTATAGTAAATTAAAAAACCTACAATTTGAGCTATAACAAGTTTAAATTTGTTAATACATTATTGCAAAACAGCCTGCGAAATTCCAAAATGGCCGTTTTTTCAATTGCATTATTTATTGTAAAAATAGATTTTATTTATTTTTTAAGGCTTTAAAATTAAGATCTTTCAATATCAAACATAAAAAAATTACAGAGTCCGATTGGTAGACTTGTTGATTAGATATTATAACTTATTTGTCCCAAGGGGTCAAAAATGTAGCAGGCTATAACTTTTTGACAAAAAAATCGTACATAGTTAATCCAAGTTCCACTCTCCTTCTAAAGACTTATATTTTCATATTCTGATGTAAATAAATGCATAAAACATTTTTCAACCTCTTATTTCGGGTTTGAAAATAAGGGGACAAATTTCGTTATAAAAATTTAGAACTGAAGCTGCCCCTGTACATTATATGAATTTCTAACTTGCAGATTATTGTTGTTCAAGACAAAATAAAGATTCAAAACAAAATAAAAATTTTCTACGACCAACTGAAGCCGAGATAATTGCTTTTGTTTTCTTAAATCGTAGTGACTTTATTTATAACAACTAAGAAATTATTTCAAAGTCACCAACTAAAGAAATACTTATATTATCTTAAAATAAAAATTATTCTTATCGAAAATTACATTTAATTAATAAAAATAAGATAAAAAAGATCAAGGCAGGTTTTGTTTATATTTGATTCAAAGTCGGACCACCATCTCCATATAGCTATTTCAGCATCCTTATGCTTCATCGGTGAAGCTCAGAAGTCTCAACTCTGAAGGAAATACAAACAATTCTGCCAATTTAAGGCAAACCATCGCAATGCAATGAACCCACCTCTGAGACGCAATTCAGCGACATCTCTCGTATTACGAGGAAAACAACGAAAAGCCCCAGATGCAAAGTTTACTACCTTTTAAACAATTAGAATAATTGAAATAAAAATATAATAGACAATATTTTAAATCCAAGACTTGTCGTTCATAAACTGCTTTCTGGCTGCATCCCATATCTCCGGATTTTACAATATATAATCACAAGAGACGACGAAAGTAGGAGAAAGCAAATAGAGGACGCTTAGACCACGCATTGACCTTCCCTTAGTCAAGGAAAAGGACCGAAGGACAGTTTCTAAATACTCAAACTCGCTGAATTGCGTCTCAGTGGTGGGTTCATTGCATTGCGATGGTTTGCCTTAAATTGGCAGAATTGTTTGTATTTCCTTCAGAGTTGAGACTTCTGAGCTTCACCGATGAGGCATAAGGATGCTGAAATAGCTATATGGAGATGGTGGTCCGACTCTGAATCAAATATAAACAAAACCTGCCTTGATCTTTTTTATCTTTTTCATTTTTACTCAGTTTGAGTATTTAGAAACTGTTTTTCGGTCCTTTTCCTTGACGAAGGGAAGGAAAATGCGTGGCCTAGGCGTCCTCTATTTGCTTTCTCCTACTTTCGTCGTCTCTTGTGATTATATATTGTAAAATCCGGAGATATGGGATGCAGCCAGAAAGCAGTTTATTAACGAAAAGTCTTGGATTTAAAATTTTGTTTATTATATTTTTATTTCAATTATTCCAATTGTTTAAAAGGTAGTAAACTTTGCATCTGGGGCTTTTCGTTGTTTTCCTCGTAATACGAGAGATGTCGCTGAATTGCGTCTCAGAGGTGGGTTCATTGCATTGCGATGGTTTGCCTTAAATTGGCAGAATTGTTTGTATTTCCTTCAGAGTTGGGACTTCTGAGCTTCACTGATGAGGCATAAGGATGCTGAAATAGCTATATGGAGATGGTGGTCCGACTCTGAATGAAATATAAACAAAACCTGCCTTGATGTTTTTTATCTTTTTCATTTTTACTCAGTTTGAGTATTTAGAAACTGTCTTTCGGTCCTTTTCCTTGACGAAGGGAAGGTAAATGCGTGGCCTAAGCGTCCTCTATTTGCTTTCTCCTACTTTCGTCGTCTCTTGTGATTATATATTGTAAAATCAGGAGATATGGGATGCAGCCAGAAAGCAGTTTATTAGCGAAAAGTCTTGGATTTAATGTATTGTTTATTTTATTTTTATTTCAATTATTCTAATTGTTTAAAAGGTAGTAAACTTTGCATCTGGGGCTTTTTGTTGTTTTCCTCGTAATAAAAATAAATTTAAAGTGTAGTTGAGATTTATTTTTCGGTACGAATGTGATTTATTGTGTCGGTTGCCCTTAGCAACGCTTAGCAACTTATAGTACATTGAATCACGGTTTTTGCTCCAAATTTTAAAGCACCTCTTGGATTGACTTGAAATTTAGCAAACACATAGATAACACGTCAAAGAATAAAAATTATATTTGGTCTCTGTGTGCATTGGCCCTGGGGGTAACCTTCACCCCTTAGAAGGGGTGAAAAAATATACGTTCAAGATAAGTTAGGAAATAGAAAAAACGTATAATTCTAAGCAGATTTTGTTCTACAACATTTTCTCATTTAGTTAATATTTTTCGAATTATTTCCGAGTCAATACGTTCTTTTTCAACAAGAAAAAAATTCGTTTTTAGGCGGTTTTTGGCAAGTAACTCAAAAAGTAAGTATTTTATTGAAAAAACATTCTTAGCTAAAATATAGCCCATTAAAAATTTAAAAAAAGGTGTATGTATGAACTCACTAGGCTCAGCAGAGGCAAAGTTCTAGCTAATAAAAAATAGATTCTTATCTTCATGCACTCTTGATTTCTTATCAAATGATGCACTCTTTGGAGAACACTCATTAAAACTTTTTTAAAGTGTTTAAAAAAATATGTGTACTTTTATCTGTTTTTTGAAAAAGTTTGTAGCAGCATCAATAGTAAGCAACTTACACTCAAATCAAAGTTGGTCTCTTTTTTTTTGGTCAAAAAACTCGAGAAAATCATCCACTAATTAGCATCAAAAATGAAATTAATCCTTTTTACTTCATAAGTTGTTTTACTCGTGTATGTGTCGTTTATGTCTGCAAGTTTCATTGGTTCAAAGTGATTATTTTTGAAGGGACTGTAGTTGAAAGGACTTGAACTAGTCAATAATAACGAGTGTATGTAAATTTAGAACAGCCATATCTTAACCAATTTTTGCCTTACAAACAAAAAAAAAACAACAAATCCAAAATACTCAGAAAAGCAAAAACTACAGTTTGTTACTCTTTGTGATTTTTGGTCACACTAATAAATTTTAAGTTATTTTGAAAAAAAAAACATTTTTTTTTCAAAATTAAAAATTAAAGCAGATTTACTTTAAAACCATTTTTTTAAATAAGCCCTTTGAACCGATGATACTTACAGATAATACAAATAATACATGAGCAAGCAAAACTTTTAAACTACTTGACCAATTTCTTTGAAATTTAAAATATAATTTAAGCACAAAAAGTCTCAGCATTCCATGTAATAAGAAGGTTCTACCCTAATTTTTACATAAGTTTTTTTTTTCTCTGATTCTGGCCTTGGTTTAGAACTAGAACTTTTAGCCACGTAATTTTATAACTTATCACTAATTCAGGGGAGTAATGTGTTGTGTGTGTGTGTTGAGTAAGTGTCTTGTTACTTTGCAAAGTCGACGTCATTGTCTTTTCAAAGAGACGCTAATTGTATCCGAACATCTGCGGTCCCTCCGGTGAGTACCGATTTTACATAAGTGATGAACATTTATAAAATCTCAAAATTTATGACTTATTTTGCAATTTTCTAAGCAACAAATAATGATAGACATATTCAGCCAACGCCATATTGAAGTTATTTTATATGGTTTATGAGTTTCTTATTCTTAAATTTGTTTAGAATGCTTCACTTTTTTCACTGCTTTTAGTATTACACGAAAAAAGAGAAAATTTACCGTTTTTTATCTTCATTTTTTATAACTATATATATCATCAAAATCGGATGCAGGAAACATATTTATACGTAATTATTATAGATGTCCATACTACTCAAAAAAATTTAGTTTCGGCCTGGAGGGGGATGTGTCACGAGAAAAATCTTTGGACTACTATACTTGGAAAGTCTGTTTTTTAATAAATTACAAAATCATTTTAAAATTAACCCAAAAAATTGTATGCTAAATTTACAGTCAAACCGAATATATTGTTTACAGCTAATCTCTTTCGACATAAGCCACCGAATGGAGGGTGATAAACTGGCAGAACCCCGGATCCAATCAACTGCTCCCTGTAAATCCCTTCTTCATCCGGATAACAGTGAACAACGAAAACTGTTTGATTTTTAACGGAACATACAAAATGTACGGTTTGCTTTAGTCCGGAAGCTGACATGTATTGAGTCCGGATAACATAATATTATTTCTGAATTAAAACTTTCGATGTTTACAAAAAATAATGTTAGTAGCTTATTTTTGAAAACATATAAAGATCTTATAGACCAGGGCTTTTTTCTCCGTTTTTTGTTATAACTTTAAAGTATTCCTTTCCGAGAAAAGTTGCACGGACATAAAAGTTGCGTAATTATATTTCCTACAATATAGGATTAGTTAACTTTTAAAAATTGTTACCCTTGTTGCAAAATAGCAAGAATTGCTAAAAAACCATAAAAAACAAGTACATATTCGCATTTTACGTTTTTCAACCCTTTGTGCTACATTTAGGACCTTCTTATTTCACCCAGAAAAAGTTTATGACATAGTAAAACAACGCTATAAATTTCATTATGATCTGAGCAACAGATTTCGCAAAATTAATTTTGCAATCCAGCTTTCGCAAAAAAAAATTCATTTTTTCAAAATGTTGCAAGACTGAAACTTTACATATAGAAGAATTAGTCCTGTCGCCAGGGGGGCTACAACGGCCTCCTTAATTCAGATGGACTTACCCAAGTTTCTTTTATGTGTTTTAACCCGTAGAACACGAATTTTTTGGGTAAGATTGATCCGGGTGTCGATAAAATTGTTATAAACAAAGAACTTGAGGAATTACATAACAGCAATTTTTCGCAAAACGAAACATTTTTTTGTATTTTTTGGGTGATTCTCAGCAAAAAATGGTCGTACAAGTTTTTCGTAGGATGTACAGTTTTCGAGATAAACGCGGTTGAACTTTCAAAAAATCGAAAAAGTGCAATTTTTGAACCCGAATAACTTTTGATTAAAAAATAAAATATCAATTCTGCTTACTGCATTTGAAAGCTCAAGCCAAATTCTATCGGTTTTGATTATTTGCATTGCTCAAATTTAAGCTTTTATTTGTTAAACAAAGCTATAGACACATAGTGTTTCCCGTGCCCAATACATGCGTTTTACTGTATGTACGTAATCTACGTAGAAATTGTATGTATCCGCGCCTACTCATTCGATTTCAAATTAGAAATGCATTGAAAACATCATTCAATCACTATGTGTTTAGAGCTTTGTTTAACAGAAAAAAAATTAATTTTTAGCAATGAAAATAAGCAAAACCAATATAATTTGACTTGAACTTTCAAATGCGGTAAGCAGAATTGCTATTTTATTTTTCAATCAAAAGTTAGTCGGGTTCAAAAATTGCAAATTTTTCAATTTTTTGAAAGTTGGACCGGGTTTATATCGAAAACTATGCATCCCACGAAAAAACCTGTAAGATCATTTTTTGCTCAGAATGACCCAAAAAATACAAAAAAAATGTTTTGTTTTGCGAAAAATCGCTGTTATGTGATTCGTCAAGTTCTTTGTTTATAACAATCTTATCGACATCCGGATCGATTGTTACCCAAAAAATTCGTGTTCTACGGGTCAAGATACATAAAAAACTTGGGTAAGTCCATCTGAATTAAGGAGGCCGTTTTACCCCCACTGGCGACAGGACTAAATACTGTACCACGGCGTCAAGAATTTGTTTAAATAGACATTAATTTTTGGTGCTACACGCAAGACAGCGGATAGGTTTGCTCTGATTGGGCATTCCAATGACCTTTGATAATGATTGATAAATTTTATTTTTAGTACATTTCTATATAAATAAATAAATTTATTTATTGCAAAATAAAAACATACTCTGTCTTTTGAAATAACACTTTTTTAGTAAAAATTTTCTTTGTTTGTATATTTTAATTTTATTTTATTATTTTTAAACATATGCAATTGTTTAAACCAGCGGTTCTCAATCTTTATGAGTCATGTACCATCTAAAGTTTACTTTATTGTATTTCTATATTTTTAGATTGTATAATCAAGATTTACTATGTACTACTATTTTAAGTTTTTGTGTGTTTTGTGTACCACCGCAAATAATTATATGTACCAACAGTGGTACATGTACCACAGATTGAGAACGGCTGGTTTAAACAATATTTCCCAAAAAATAATCCAATTACCTAGTTTGATTTTTGTGGAATTAAAATATTAAAATATAACAAAATATAGAGTAAGAAAGTAATATATTAGATGAAGATTGGAGGACATTTTGGTGGAAACAACCTGTGTGAATCGAACACCACGCTCTCTTGCGCTTAGCACCAAAAATTAATGTTTATTTAAAAAGATTCCTGACGCCGTGCTAGTTAACCGATTTTAATTTTGCAAATTTAAAATGAAAGGTACAGTATTCTTCTATATGCAAAAAATTTTAACTTGCTATCTGCTTTATTTTCAGTCCTGCAACATTTTGAAGAAATGAATTTTTTTTTGGAAAAGCTGGATTGCAAAATTTATTTTTCAAAAACTGTTAAACCGATCTTAATAAAATATACAGTATTGTTTTATAATATCATAAAGTTTTTCTTGGTAAAATATGAAGGTCCTAGGTATAGCATTAATGGTTTAAAAACGTAAAATGCGAGTACTTGTTTTTTCATGTTTTTTTCGCAATTGCCACAAGGGTGACAACTTTTAAAATTTTTAACTAATGAAATGAAATGAATACAATATAACTGAAATGAATACATTTAAAGTTATAATCAAAAAACCAAGAAAAAAATCGAATTTTTCCTTCATTTTCTGACATTTGGATTATTTAAACAATGTTCGAGACCTTTTTGAGTGGGAGGATAACTCAATTATTATTATATGAGTTAATTTCAAGCAATTTCTGCAAAAAAATATGAGTCACCTGTCAACGTCCATCTCAAAACAGATGCGACCGGGACTATCAGTAATAATTTTTTAAATGTTTGGATGCTTCTTCTCCTTATTCTTCTTATCATTTTATTTCTGTAGACATGACTGTGTCTGATTCTTCAATGTACCTCCAGTAACTTGCTGATATATTGTTTGCGTGGTCTTCCCACCGATCGTCTTCCTATTGAGCACACATCTATATCCGTCTTTACTACTCTATTTGTTGCCATTCGTCTTGTGTGATTTCTCCATTATAGCCTTCCGATTCTTATTCAATAATTAATTTTCTCCACCTTGCGTCTCCGTCGTATATTTTGTAACGTTATAAACGTCACATCTTTACTAATTTGAATTTTAAAGATGTGAAAATAAATTTAATAATTATTTGATTATATTTCATTCCTATTGAATCTGTAACGATCAACTACCACAGAAAATTAAAATACTACTGTTAAATTTCAATCAGCTATGATAAAACAGCCCAACAAAAAAAATTTTTGTCTTGCTGCCGAAAAAAAATCGACTGGTTTTAGTTAACTCATCTGTGCTGATTCCAAAAATACAAACCTTTTCTTTGTATCAGCTCTAGTTTTCGAGATATAACGTACTTATCAAATATTTAAATATTCTTACATTTCTGTATATTCCACCACTATAATTGCAATATGTTTATAAACAAACTTAACAAATTCTAAGACAAATGGGCAAAAGAAAAAAGGGCCTATTTTGGTGTTCATTTAGAAGATCAAGATAAATGTTGAGCTCCACATGTAGTGCGCAAAACTTGTATTGAAAACTTGCGACAGTGAACGAAAGGACAACGAAAATGTTTAAGTTTGGTTTTCCAGTGGTATGGAGGGAATCAAAAAATCATTTTGGCGTTGCTATTTCTGTCTTGTGAATATAAAGGGCATCAATCGTAACAATCGACATACGTGAACATATCCTAACCTGGATTCAGCAATAAGACCAATTCTACATCAACTTGAGCAGATACCCATTCCAATATTTAGCAGTCTACCTATGTTACCAGAGGATAATGCCGAAACGTTATTTGACGAACTGCAGACTAATTGATTTGAGGAAGACGACAGTAATTTTGAAGGGGATTCAACAAGTCCTGAGCGCTTTACTCAGGAAGAGCTAAGCGATCTTATCAGAAATTTGAACCTTCCAAAGGATTCTTCCGAGTTGATTACCTCCAGAATAAAAGAAAATAACGTTCTTCACCCAGACACCAAAATTACATACTACCGTAATAGAGATAAAAGATCTTTTGCCTTTTTTTTCTCAGCAAGATGATATGGTTTTTTAAAGGACTGTTAGAAAAAATGGGTGTATCGGAGTATACACCAGATCATTGGCGTCTTTTTATCGACAGTTCCAAACGAAGTTTAAAGTGTGTCCTTCTACATATTGGCAACAAATATGGAAGTATTCCAATTGGACATTAGAGTGGAATAATAGCTCAACAATTTTAACAAACACGGCTGTCGTATGACTATTAAAATTTATTACCTCCACAGCCACTTAGACCGTCTCCCAGAAAATCTTCACCAAGATATCAAATCGATGGAAGAGGGGTATCAGGGAGATGGGGCTATCACATGATGGCGGATTACTGCTGGAGTCTTCAAAGGGACCGTCCTTTTAAAGCCTTTTAAACACATTTTTGTTAGGTTAGATGAAAAGTAAAGTTGTTTTGGCAGATATGTGTGATGATTTTTGTAAGTACATTATTGTACAATAATAATTTTTTTTTCTTATTATTACTTATTTTTAATTACTTTTTATTCGTATTTGGTTTATTTCATAATTAGCAGCACTACATAATATATGTAAGTAGTGCTGCGTTAAATTACCCTATATGTTAGAAATGTGATCTGTTTTCGTATTTTCTGCAAACGATCTGATGGAACAAATCTGGTGGCATTTTTGGATTCAGCAGACCCAAATTACCTAGAAACAGTAAAAAAATTTCCGGCATCAGACTGTGTGTTTACCAGTGTAATTATCGTTTACGCTAACCTAGCTCAATACCTCAGGGTGTGAGTACAACTTATCGTAAACAAAAATATGAACGACGAAGATTTAGATGGAGCCAAATAAAACAATTTAACAAGTTAACCAATCATGTGTATGCTTGTTGAATTTTGTGTTTGACGGTAGTTTCTTTGTGTCGACTGCTGGTTGCTGGAATTATTAATCTGTTTCCAAGATGTTATGGCCTCAGGTCCATGCAGTTGCAGTTTATTGGTTTTTGTTCAGTTTACATTAGATTCATCGTAGCCATCGCCGACGATTGAAGAGGCTCAGGATTCCTCCCGAAAGAATAAGGGTTGCCCAGTTAAGTTATTTAAAAAAACTACAATATTATAAAACTACAATAAATATGGTCTACGTTTTTATTTAACTATGAATTTTCCTTCTTCTTCTTCACGTGCCATATCAGAATTATCTGACGTTGGCGATCACCATTACGAAGGCTTCTCGATCTTCTGCAATATGGAATAATTGTCCAGCAATTGGTATCTGAGTCCATTCTCGAATGTTTTTTAATAAACTTTTTTCCTTCCTACACCTCTACGGCCTTCTATTTTGCCTTTCAGGATCAGTTGTAAAATTTTATATCGACTTCCCCTCACTATATGTCCCAGATAAGACATTTTTCGATGTTTAACAATCTTTAGCAGTTCTCTATCTTTGTTGACCTTCCTTAGTACTTCTTCATTAGTTTTTCTTGCTGTCCAGGGTGTCCGTCTATGAATCCACATTTCCAATGCTGCAATTCTGTTCGTGATCGATACTTTTAGCGTCCACACTTCTGCACTACACAAAAGTACGTACCAAACATAGCACTTAACCATTTTTGTCTTAGTTCTAAACTAATATGATTATTTCGAAGAAATGACTTCATTTTCATACAAGTAGTTTTAGTCATTGCTATTCTACGTTTTATTTATATGTCTGGATCTAGTTGGTCCGTTATCACAGTTCCCAAATATGTCATTTTGTGAACTTGCTCAACTTGGACTCCGTTTAATTGAAGTTTTGCATCGAGATCTGGGTCACGACTAAACACTAAAAATTTGGTTTTGTTTAAGTTTATTTTAATGCCCATTTCCTATCCAACCTCGTGAATACGATCAAGCAGAATTTGGAGACCTTCAATATTATCAGACAGAATTACTGTATCGTCTGCATATCTTATCACATTAAGTAGTTCTCCGTTGATTTTTATTCCATATGGCTGTCTCTCAAGTGCCTTTTTAAATAACTGGTCGTCCGAGTAAACATTAAATAATGTTGGTGACAAAATGCAACCTTGTCTGCCTCCTCGTTGTATGGAGATTACATCGGTGTAGTAATCTCCAATTTTGACCGTAGCAGTTTGATTCCAGTACAAATTTTTAATGACACGAATATCTCTGTCATCTATTCCGATATTTTTCAGTATTTACATTAACTTTACATGCTGTACTTTATCGAATGATTTTTAAAAGTCCACAAAACATGCAAATACATATTTTCTTTGATCACGGCATTTTTGTAATAGGATGTTAAGCGCAAAAAGTGCCTCCCTGGTACCAATAGCATTTCTAAAACCAAATTGGGTATCTTCGAGATCTTCTTCGCATTTGTGTCTATTTTCCTAATAATTCCATTTAATTTACCACATGATAATTTTTGGTTGTCGTTTGAAGGATGGAAAGGAAACATTTCACTGCCCCTTGATATTTCTAATACATATTATGTATTAGAAACATCAAAGGGCAGTGAAATGTTTCCTTGCCATTCTTCAAACGGCAACCAAAAATAAGCATGTGGCAAAGAATAAATTAAATGGAATTATTAGGAAAATTCAGGGTTAAATAAAAATGTATACCATTTTAATTCAGGTGCAGTGCGAATCCAAAACTGTCTTAATTTTCACTTAGCTCAGAGAGCGCAAACCAGTACTCTAATCGACGACTTCTTCGTTTCAGCATCCATCTGGCTTGCAATTTTTAGAAGCCATGGAGGTGTTACCAGGAAAATAATCCAATAAATTTTTCAGTTAAATATCTTAAAAATATGTTGTTCTGAACCTATTTCCTTGTGGCATTTTTATAATTACGTATTTTTTATGGGAAATAAGCCACAATTTTACTGAAAAATGAATTTATTAACGTTTCGAAGCCCAAGTCGGGTTTCGTTGTCAAAATACAAAATACTATTAAAATAAAACAAACATGTTGTTGCTAAGTAAAAAAAATTCTTCTAATAATTTATTTAATCTGACTCATTTATATTGGCAATTCAGACGTATATTATACATTTTAAAGTAGAAGACTTTAAAATGATATCGCCAATATTTATGAGTTGCGTTCCTGGGACGACTTTACTAAAAGATAGTTCATTCGATTACATGAAATCAATCCCAACTCAAGAATATCCGTTGCAAAAAATTATAGCATGTGATCTGTCTTTAAAAAGACTAGGCAAAGAATAAATTAAATGGAATTATTAGGAAAATTCAGGGTTAAATAAAAATGTATACCATTTTAATTCAGGTGCAGTGCGAATCCAAAACTGTCTTAATTTTCACTTAGCTCAGAGAGCGCAAACCAGTACTCTAATCGACGACTTCTTCGTTTCAGCATCCATCTGGCTTGCAATTTTTAGAAGCCATGGAGGTGTTACCAGGAAAATAATCCAATAAATTTTTCAGTTAAATATCTTAAAAATATGTTGTTCTGAACCTATTTCCTTGTGGCATTTTTATAATTACGTATTTTTTATGGGAAATAAGCCACAATTTTACTAAAAAATGAATTTATTAACGTTTCGAAGCCCAAGTCGGGTTTCGTTGTCAAAATACAAAATACTATTAAAATAAAACAAACATGTTGTTGCTAAGTAAAAAAAATTCTTCTAATAATTTATTTAATCTGACTCATTTATATTGGCAATTCAGACGTATATTATACATTTTAAAGTAGAAGACTTTAAAATGATATCGCCAATATTTATGAGTTGCGTTCCTCGGACGACTTTACTAAAAGATAGTTCATTCGATTACATGAAATCAATCCCAACTCAAGAATATCCGTTGCAAAAAATATGTCAACATGCATGGGATAATGAACATAGAGTCCAGTGGAGAGATTCAAGTATAGTCCTGAAAGAATCAGATAGTAAAAAGAGAAAAATCAAAGAAGCGGCTCTAATTATGCTAAATGAAACCAATTGTGTCGCAAATTCCTCGGTAGAATGCAGTAGGATGTGGTTACCCATACTGAAAGAGGAAGTCAATAGAAAGAAAATACCACGATTAGTAAATCAATAACATATCGAGTTAGTACAAGTTTAATTTAGTATTACTTATTGTATATCTATGTAATATTATTATTATTTATAATTTAAACATATTAAAGTCAGAATTTGGTATTAGTTTTTTGAAGGTAGATTTAATGTAAGACCAAATACTTACGATGTGGGGATAGTATCACGAGGTTTTTTCCTGGTTTTCCCTCGTGATTTACTATGGAATCTCTAACGCGAGAATTTTACTGTCATCGTTGCATTTGGTTGTCTTTTTAAAGACAGATCACATGCTATAATTTTTTGCAACGGATATTCTTGAGTTGGGATTGATTTCATGTAATCGAATGAACTATCTTTTAGTAAAGTCGTCCCAGGAACGCAACTCATAAATATTGGCGATATCATTTTAAAGTCTTCTACTTTAAAATGTATAATATACGTCTGAATTGCCAATATAAATGAGTCAGATTAAATAAATTATTAGAAGAATTTTTTTACTTAGCAACAACATGTTTGTTTTATTTTAATAGTATTTTGTATTTTGACAACGAAACCCGATTTGGGCTTCGAAACGTTAATAAATTCATTTTTTAGTAAAATTGTGGCTTATTTCCCATAAAAAATACGTAATCTTAAAAATATTTTTAAATATTTTTATTAGGTTGGAACACGTTGACTTTCATAGTTAAATGTTTGTATCATTTCTACATGCATAATATATTATGTAATAAAATGTACATTTATAAAATCGACACGTGGTATTGGAGAGTTAAAGTTAAATATGAAAATAGGTTCAAGTAGGTAACTATGAGTATAAGTTTGACTTTGAATTAAAATCACACTATATATCTTTAAATAAGAATCATTGTTAAATTCTCGTACCATATTGGAGGTAGAGATATCGAGATGAACAGAAACGGTGGTAGGGCTTGATATTGTCATTGAACGTGTCTAGAGTATAGAATATAAATGTTATGATAGAATAGTTAGGTGTTTTATAATATAAATCAAAAGAGAGTTGCCTCTAGATACGAAAGACTGGGCGCCAACTAAGGTTCGTCCCAACACAACGGGAACCATCATGAAACGATCACGAAACTGCTCGCAGATAGCAAAATAATACATTCCTTGGTTTATTTCGTTTACTGCGCAGTTTTGGAACAAAATAATTATTTGAAAATAGATATGCATCTCTGACGTTTATAACATTACAAATCTATTAATTTCTTAGCCTGCGTCTTGCTTTTATTATTTTCTCTTTAAAAAACGACCTCTGTCCTTCTTTTCATAAGCTAGATATTTTGTTTTATTTTAAAACAGATAATTAAATCACAGATACGTAGTAATTTTTATACTTCTGTAACACATTTCATTTCAGTGACAATTCCCCTTCCAATTCTGTCACAGTCTATCTGTATATTATGAACTATCTGTGGAAACGGTAGCGCTAAAATGTGTATTTCTAGCTGTATCCCATAATGTCTTATCAACGATTTGTTCAAGGGTTTTCAACTCTCCTATTTCTATCGTTATTTTTGTGCTCTCTATGTCAGGTCGTATTTTTGTTACATATGTCGTTATTAGTCTGATGACTCTTTTGTAAATTGTGGCTTACATTTTTTTCGCGATATTTTTATTTCTCCATATTGATACAATCAGGCAACCTGCGACTATGCTTGATCTATGAATTTGGTGCTCCACTTTTGTTTCGAGCTCTCCGTAGCTAGGTAGTGCCTAGATATTTAGACTCCGTCACTTGGTGTATTCTCTGTGAAAATTAACATATTAAATTTTTTGTCGGTTTATATGTTTTCGGTTATACTAAATTGGTGATTAAATTACCATTTTGAAAGATTAGTATTGCATATATCAGCCCCACAGTAGATTATTTTTAATTGTGTATGGATAAAATAATAAGGATAAGACTCAGGGAATCCCCCTGTCTTATCCCATTACCAGCTTCAATTGGGTCAGTTAGTCCTTTTTATACGTTATCTTTTATTGCGTTGATCTGGTAGGTATTTTCGATCCTTTTAATTATTCCTAGAGGTATCCTCTTTCGTACAATAAATGGATAACTTTCTTTTTATTATTTCTTCAATTTTGAAATAAATTTTAGGCCAATACATATAGCCCTGTCGCCAGTGGGGGTACAACGGCCTCCTTAATTCAGATGGACTTACCCAAGTTTCTTTTATGTATTTGACCAGTAGAACACGAATTTTTTGGGTAACAGTCGATCCGGAATCCGGATGTCGATAAGATTGCTATAAACAAATAACTTGAGGAATCACATAGGTAACAGCGATTTTATGCAAAACAAAACATTTTTTTGTATTTTCCGGGTCATTCTAAGCAAAAAAATGTTTTTACAAGTTTTTGCGTAGGATGCATAGTTTTCGACATAAACGCGGTTGAACTTTCAAAAAATCAAAAAATTGCAATTTTTGGACCCGAAAAACTTTTGATTGAAAAATAAAATAGCAATTATGCTTACCGAATTTGAAAGTTCAAGTCAAATTCTATCGGTTCTGATTACTTTCATTGCTAAAAATTGATTTTATTTATTATTACACAAAGCTATAAACACATAGTGATTGAAAGATGTTTTCAGTGCATTTTTCATTTGAAATCGAACGAGTAGGCGTGCATACAGACCATTTCTGTGTAGATTACGTACATTAAAACGCATGCATTGGGCGCGGGAAACACTATGTGTTTATGGCTTTGTTTAACAAATAAAAACTTAATTTTTAGACGACATTTCAATGGTGGCTCATGTAATCATATGGAGCTTTTCTCACTAGACGGTGGTTGGAACGTTAGGTGAAGTCGCCGTGTTTATATCGTCCCTTGCTACAACAACAGACGGCAGCCAGTAGCATAGGGGACTTAAGCATCCTTTCATATGGTACTGTCGTCCAATCGCACGAAGGTAGTTTCTTGGGTTGTATGGTACATTATTTTTATTTACACCTTGTGGCTGTTTGAAGTAGGTGCATATATTTTATATTATGATGTCTCAGATTGATAGTGAAATATTAATAACATTAATTGAAGCGAGACCTGTTCTTTGGGACAAAACAATAGAAATATATAAAGATAGAAACTTGATGAGAAATGCTTGGAATGGTGTATGCCGTGCACTTAACGATGAATTTGACGAATTAGGTAAAAGGAAAAACCACATTTGGTAAGTACAGCAGAATTAATTACTGTTATGTTACTGATAACAACAGTAATTACAACTTCTAAATAATAAATTTTATTTTACATAATTGCAATTAACGTTAAGTATAGAGGGTGTTCCATCAATATGTGTGAATATAAAAATATATAAATCGTATCTTTTTGCGTTCATAGGATGGACCTTATGAATTCGGTTCCACTTATTTCTCTTTCGTCGAAGATATAGTAACCAAAACGCTATAATTTGGTTTCCAGTCCATATAATATAACTATACCTTTTATTCTACGAAATTATATTTAGTTTTATAGGGTAAATGACTCGGTGAAGACTGGAGTAGGGCGGGCGTCACGTCTTGTGTGAAATTATCTAAAAACAACATTTAAAATGAGGGGAACAACATTTAAAACGAGTGGATGACGGAGGGTCTTTTAAATTCTGTACATGAAAATCATATATTGTAATGTTGTTCTGAAGCTATTTTTTTTTTTTTATTTAAATTTACGTGTCTTGACAACTATGGTCATTGACACGGGAACAAAACAGTTACAATAATTGGTTACAATAGTTGGTTACAATAATTGGTTACAATATTTGCTTAAGCTACAAGTTTTAGGTACTTTTACAAAATTTATAAACATTTTTTATTAAATTATACAATTTAGAGTCTCTCAGAAAAGCAATCAGAGAGTTCATTGAACCAGGTGAACTAAGTATATCACTAAGGGTACCAATAATGTTATGCCGTCGTCGGGTGGAGCTGAAATTACTGCATTCAAGTAGGATATGTTGTATGGAAAGCCGCGTGTTGTTGCAGCTTTCACAGACTGGTGGATTTCCAGAACTCATGAGGTAACCGTGCGTGAGACGAGTGTGACCTATTCTTATACGTCTGATTATGGCTTTGTCTCTTCTTTTTTGTATGGGAATTTGCGATGGTCGAATTATTGGTTGTATTTGGTGTAATTTTGATGTGCTTCTATTCCATTGATCTTGCCAATTTTCCAAAACTGATTGCTTGAAGAGATATTTGAGGTCCTGATGGAGCTGTATCTTTTCGACAGGATTATTAGGGCAATTAGCTTTTTTCGCTGCTTGGTCCGCTTTCTCGTTACCAGTAACACCTACGTGCGAAGGAACCCAGATTATGGAGACTGAGGTACCCGAAGTTAACAGCTGATGGCAGTGAGTGTGTACCTTATTGACTATTGGGTGTTGTGATCTTAAGGTTTTTAGTGAATGAATCGATGACAGTGAGTCAGTGCATATGGCTATACGTTTGCTGCTTTTTGGTGTGACTTCTAGAGCTTTATTTATTCCATATAATTCCGCTGTATGTATACTGCAGATTGTAGGGAGGCGGAATGACGCTATTGTTTCATTTGTAGTAGTAACTGCGCAACTTGTACCATGTTCATCTTTACTGGCGTCTGTGTATAAGATTGTATCAAACTTTTCCATGTCGATCATTTTATTGAACTCTTGTTTAATCATAAGGCTGGGTGTTTCCTTTTTGTCGTATCTACATAGACTAATGTTAAAACTAGGCTGCTTTCTGGTCCAAGGCGGGGTATAAGGGATTCAGATCGGGGTCATATTTGAAAAATCTATGTTGTTAATTAACTGGTGTAATTTGCGGTCAATTGGGTATACAGACCTAGGTTTTTCTGTTGGATCTATTACTGTGTGTCTGGCAACAAGATTGGCAGCTGGATTTGAGGGGTTGGCAGAGACCTTTGCAAAATAATTCAGAAGGAGTCTTTGTCTCCTATCAGTCAGTGGAGGTTCATAGGCTTCGACATGGATGCCTTTAGATGGGCTAGACCTGAAAGCACCAAGACAAATACGAAGAGATGTGTTCTGAACGACGTTAAGAGAATTTAAGAGATACTTGCATGCAGACATATAGAGTATGCTACCGTAATCAAGTTTGGACCTAATTAGAGCTTGGTAAATTCTGAGTAATACTTCCTCTTCAGATCCCCAGTGATAGTGAGCAAGGGATTTAATTATGTTTATTCTTTTTAAACAATTAGCTTTAGTGGTTTGTATATGATTTTTCCAAGACAGCCTTTTATCAAATTGCATACCTAAGATTTTATGGTTATCTACTACACGAAGCGAAGTTCCATGTAGCTGTAAATTAGGTTGGGGAGACCTGTATTTTTTACTAAATTGGATTACTACAGATTTAGGTGGTGAAAATTTGAATCCTGTACTTTCTGACCAATTGGTAATAGACTCTAGGGTGTTTTGGAGTAACGCACATGTACTGGATGTGGTCCTACCTTGACAAAATAGAATGATATCATCAGCGTAAATAGCGTGTTGAACTGGTGCTTTTATCATAGTTCTTATGTCATTAATACAGATTAAGAATAGTGTGGTGCTAAGTATACAACCTTGAGGTAGTCCATTCTCTACAGCTTGTGTTGCAGACATTTTACCATTTATGGACACTTGAAACGTTCTATCCGTTAAAAAGTGATTAATAAATGTTGTTATATTACCTTCTAATTTGAGGTCACTAAGTTTTGCAAGAATTATTGATTTTGAGGTGGTATCGAATGCACTCTCTATATCTAGAGCAACGGCAATTACCTCATTCTTGTTTTGCATGGCGTACGCAATTTCAGACTGAAGTGAAACCAAATTGTCCATAGTGCATCTATTTGATCTAAATCCTGACTGAAACGGATTTAGTAACTTATGTCGTTCTAAGTACCAGTTAAGACGATTATTTATCATTTTTTCTAAGACTTTACATAATGAGCAAGTTAAAGAAATGGGTCGAAATGAATTGGGTAATGCTGACATGCAGTCATTCTTTTTAATTGGAATCAAAATGGATTTTCTCCATAGCCTGGGAAACAGTTGATCTGTCCATAAAATATTGTACAGATCTAATAATTTTCTTAATGTATCTGAATGTAGTTTTTTAATAAATATTGAGGGAATGTCATCTGGTCCGGCAGCCGATTTTTTTAGAGAGCTAACAACATCATAGAGTTCATCCAGAGTAAACGGTAGGTTAAGTGGATCAGGGTTAGATGAGGAGGACTGAGGAGGGTGCTGTTCGTCTGGTGTCAATAAATGGTTAATTCTGTTTTTGGATTTTTCTAAAAAATATTGTGCAAAAGTATCAGAGATTTTCTGGTCGTCTGTGATAATATTATTTTCGTGGATAAGAGCGGGTATTTTATACGTTGTGTTGCGTCCATTAATTTGTTTAATTTTGTTCCATACTTGAGTTGGAGATGTGTCAGCGGTAATAGTACTGGAGAATTTAATCCAAGATTCTCGTTTATTTTCTTTTATTACTCGTTTTGATTTGGCCTTTAGTCTCTTGAAATTAATTAAGTCCACTTCTGCTCGTGTTCTGCGGAATTTATTTAAGGCCTTTTTGCTAGCTTTAACTGCTAGCTTGCAAGATAGGTTCCACCATGGTACAGATTTATGGGAAGGATTAATAGTGTACCTTCCAACGTGTTCCTCTGCTGCTTGCAGTATGCATCTATTAAATTCATCAACATCCGTATCAGCATTGTTTTGATAAAAAATTTCGTTAACTCGATCCTTAACAGATGCGCTGAAAAGCTCCCAATTAGCTTTTGAGATATTCCATTTGCTCTTAACATAAGACGGTTTAGCTTCATTATTAGTGATGAAGATAGGGAAGTGATTGCTGTCATAGAGACTATCAAGCGTGTACCAGGTAAGAAGAGGAGCTGTTTTAGGATCACTAATGCTCAGGTCAATTGAAGAGAAGGAACCAGACTGTATATGAAAATACGTGCTACTTCCTGTGTTTAAAAGACTAACATCATGGTTAATAATAATATCTTCAATGATCTTACCCCTACCAAACGTATTTTTAGATCCCCATATAATACCATGAGCGTTAAAATCTCCAACAAGAATAAATGGAGCTGGAAGTTGGTTAATGAGATTTAAAAGTTCAGCACTGGCAAGATTATAGTTAGGGGGAATGTAAACATTGCATATGACAATTTTGTTAGGGCACCATGCAGTTACTGCTACAGCTTCTAGCGTTGTGTTTAACAAAAATTCTTGGTGAAAAACATCATTCGAGATAAAAATGGAGGATCCACCGCTGGCTCTTAAATGCGTTGTCCTAATAAAATGATAGCTAGAATAGTTTTTAAGATACGGATTGTGTGTTGTGTTAAAGTTAGTCTCTTGTAAGCAGAGAAAGTCTGGGACGTGATCTGAGATTAATTGTTGTAAGCGTTCAAGACGGGGAAAAAACCCATCACAATTCCACTGAATTAATGTGAATATAATTACAGATTATTTTAAGGAATTTTGAGACTGTTGAGATAATTGAGATACGTCTGAGTTGCTGTCTTCATCGCTTACGTCATGGGACATGCTAGATACACTTTCGGCATCATCAGGTTCCAGTTGGAGTTTAATTTTTTTATTTATACGTGTTATACGATATCTAATTGCCCGTTCTTGGAGAGATGGGTACAGAAATTGTAAATTTAAGATCAAAGATTTAATATCGCTCGTAAATTTCAATGCTTCAGTGTAAGGATCGTTATTTCCAAAGGTGTTTTCAAGGAAAGCTATCAGATTATCTTGTGGAAGTATGAATGCTTCTGGTGTTTTATTGTAGGCCTCTTTTATATCCTCTTTAGTTTGTTCAGTCAATCCGGTTTCTATTGGTGGGTTTGTCCTTTGTTTCTTTCTTTTTCGCTTAATGGTTTTATCCTGCTGTATGTGGCTGGCAGGTGAAACGGGTGGAGGCATGCTAACAGTGTCATCTAGGGAACTGTTTTCATTCGTGGCCGTTGATACTTCTGAGCGACCTCGTTTAAGGCCTGGTTTTACTGCAGTAGTTGTGTCCTGTTGTGCAGTATCTGTAATAGGGGTCACGCTGGAGGTGTCTGTCGGCTGTGTGTTATCTAGTAAAAGGGTTGTGTTCGTGGATAATTCGGGATTTGAATTAGAAGTTTGGGTTACATTAACAGTTGGAGGATTAGAGCATTTAGAAGCAATGTGTCCTGGTTGTTTACAGATAAAACACTCCATCTTATCTGTAGATAAAAAGATTCTGTTGTCAATACCTTCAAAAGGTATTACAATTGACGTTTGTAACTCAAAATTATCTGTATTGGAAAAAACATATACTTGGCGTCTAAAGCTAAGGATGTGAGAGTACTCATCACCTGGGATACCAGCTCTTAAAAAGGAAATCGGGGAGGCTAACTCAAGCCCAAGATTTTTAATGGCACTTTCTACTAAATCGTGCGGAACGGTTGGGGAAATATTTGATATGACAATTCTTTTCGTGGGGGAAACCAGTCTGCGAATATTTAGGGTAATGTTCCCTATCTGAATATTAGGATGCGATGTTAATAACTGTTCGACTAGATTGGAATTGGTAAGATAAATACATATCCTATTATGGGATATCCTAGAAGCAAAAGAAATTTGTTTGGGACCGATAATGTCGCCTATAGCTCTAACATAGTCATGTAATTTAAGGTTTTGATCAGCATGTAATACTACCGCTTGGGTGTGCTTTGGAAACGAAGGTTTTACTATGGATGTAACTATGGATGCATACGAAGTTGTTTGTCTTGAAGTTGCATTATCTGTAGTTTTAGACATATTTGAAGCTGAACTGTTTTGCACGTTACTGCCCATGTAGTCAGAAGCAGAAACAATATTATGAAATATAATAATTATTTGTTTAGTTTAGAATTTTGTTGATATTTACGCATTTTGCCGGCACCACTGGTAGCCGGCTAGATCACTTTTCGATGTTTATGCTAGTCCATTAATATTATTGATGTTTCTAATTAATGTAAAAAGCAAAAAACTGGATCTAATTATAGTTCCGAATAAACTAAACAAATCTAATTTAAAATGTTCAAATACGTACGTTATAATTATTGTTATCACTCTCACTGGTAAACTCGTATTTCACTGCTATTAATAAACACAGCTGCGATCGTCGATGTTTACTCGTTGAGGTACTACAATCGAATCTCTGAAGCTATTTACTTGTGGTAATTTTGTAATAAACTATTCTAAATGGGAAATAAGTCACCATTTAGCTAAAAAAAATGATTTTATTAAAGTTTCGACGGTCAAATCGGATGTCGAAACGTTAATTAAATAATTTTTCCCATTTAGAATAGTTTATTGCATAGACTGTAAGAGCTAATCCAAGATCCCACAAATAACTCAGTAAAGCAACGTTTATAAAAACAAATTAAGACTTTTAATTAAAAACATAAGAAATAATAACTGACAAAATAAAAATTGCAAATGAATTAAATACGCATTACAGTCGATTAGAAGAAAGGTATAAACAAAAAATACCCATTTGTAATGATACATCATCATGATACATATATACATATCAGACATCGTATTATGTACCTACCTAGACACAAAGTGTAAATAAAAATAATATACCAAACACCACAGCAAAATATCTTCGTGCGACGCAATTCTTATTTTGTGAAAATGGCAAGTGCGTCAAAACTACCGCACGAGGAAACCCCCGCACGTTCAAAATTCTTATAATGTGAAACAGCCCAAAAACTTTCGATTTAGTAAATCACTCCGAACATCAGTTTTCTTGACGGGTGCAGAATGAAATTTAAACAAATTCTCCATAATTTGAAAAAATAATGAGGATATAATTAACAAAAATAAATCAGTAAAAAGACTATCATTATATATTATGTAATATATAAAACATATTTCAAAATATCTTTGGTCGTTAAGATCCCCACCTATAACCGGAAAGGTGAAGAAAGAGAATTGTAAGGAGAGAATTGAATGGATTGGAGACCCGTGAAGGTTATTCGAGAACACTGAGAGGACTAGCTGAACTGTGAGATAAGAATTGTTTGAGGTATGTTATTGGATGATTTTTAGGCAAGATGTGAAAACGCTGATTGAATTGAAAATTTAATTTACTCTGCCAACGGGGATTCAAGTAGAAAGATAGTTGGCCTTTTTATTTGAGATTTATAATACTATTTGTCTGTGTGGTCATACATCTTTATTTTTGTAGAAATTTAAGCGTGAATTTAGTGAATGCTGAATGTACTGGTTTTTACGAAAAGATTGCAATGGTTTGTTGAATAAATTACGTTGTAAATATAATGAATATATTATTATGCAGTAAAATATAGAGTTTCTTTAAAAGATATATTATTTAAAATTACATTTTTAATTTCTATTTGAAATTTCGAATCTACGAAAACAAATTATTTTAAGAAGTAGTGAATACTGTTTGTATAATTTTATTGAAATATGTTTAGAGTTGTTTTTGAATTTTAACGGGTGACTTAATTTGGCAGATATCAAATAGACAAATATCCATGCTTTCAGTTAAAAATTCCGAGTGTGCTGATTTTACCTTCATAATAAAATCAAATTCCTACCTATACATTTCCAGTAATATACCTATACACATCCAGAAAATGACTTGAACTCTTGTTTCCTTTTTTCATGGGGAATTTGATTAAATACTTTTTAGTAGGGAAGCGAAGTATGCTAAATGTGCAGTCACTCGAGCGCTTTGGGGACCTATTGGTTGTGAAGAGTAGGTCCTAAAACCAAAAAAAGTTAAGTTAAGTTTTCCATTTCAGTGGGGACCTTCCATTTTTAATTTAATTTTCCCTTTCCAACAATCGTTCTTTCCGGATATAGCGCCATCTCTCCATAATTTGAAAAAATGTTTCGAATAAAAGTTGCTCATTTTTACGTAAAGAATCCAAATCTGGAATAAAAATTTGGGATTCCTATTTAAGATTAAAGTAATTTCCCACCCCACCTCCTTTGGGGGTCATGTTTGGCATCATTCGATAGATTTTTGAAAAATATTGAACACATATTTTTTAGTTTTTCAATCTAACGGAAAAATCCGAAATGTTTACTAATAAACTTTAAGTTATTTTGAAAAAAAAAACTTTTTTCTTCAATATTAAAAATTTGATTTAAGATGCTAATTAGGGGGTGATTTTCTTGAGTTTTTTACCAACTTTACCAAAAAACCAACTTTATTTATTAACTCGCTTACTTTTAAGGATAGAAACTGTTTAAGAAACTAAATAAATGCCTGTTTAACCAGTAACCTGCCACGTGGGGTGCTACAAGCACCCCATAACACATTTTTATCAAATATTTGGTATTTCAAGTTTGGTTACCGAGCTGTGCGTCATAGTAGCTTTCTATAATATTGTATAGCATATATGTGTTAGTGTTTGAAGTGGTTATTTAGTGTCATTCTGAACTTATAGCTCTAAAGTCGAATTGGGGTGTCATCATCTGGCACTTTATGTTTTAAATTTTTTTTCTAAAACTCTGACTCTATACTCACTAAATTTTAATTTTTTTAGATATTTTACTTGACTTAATTTATTATGGCTTGGTAATTGCTAATTTGCTTATAACAAATTTTTCATTTTATTTTTTAACTTTTATAGCATATTAGTGGCTAATAAAACATGTTTATTTATATTCTTATGTTACTCAATACATTATTTTGTTTTTTTAACAAGTAGATCACAGACAATTTTTAAGGGGTGCTGTGAGCACCCCACGTGGCAGTTGGCGCCTTGCAAAGCCACGTGGCAGGTGTCGGGTTAAACACTTAAAAAGTTATAATGATTTTTTCCCAAAAAGTGCTTCATTCTTTAGTTATTTCACGTTGAAATATTTGCCGGATTTTCGAAATTTGTCGGGATTTGACGAATAAGAACCTATTTTTTATTAGCTACAACGTTGCGTATCCTGAATCTATGGAGTTCATACATACACCATTTTTTTCACTTTTTTAGAATCTATATTTTAGCTAAGATTGTTTATTTCGATAAAATACTTACTTTTTGAGTAACTTGAAAAGATCGCCTAAAAACTTTTTTTTATTAAAAAATAAACATATTTACCAGAAAATAACTCAAAAAGTAAAAACTATTGTGAAAAAATGCTGTGGAACAAGAGTTATTTATAATTATAATTAGTCAGTTTATCCATTTCCGGATTTATTTTGAACATATATTTTTTCACCCGCGAGAAGGGGTGTAACTCACCATCAGGGCAAAAGGCAAAGGAAAAGGGCACACATCGGCACAATATGACTTTCCTTCTTTGACATGTTACCCTTGTATTTACCAAATTTCATGTCAATTCAAGCATTTGTTTATAATTTGGACCAAAAACCGTGAGTCAATGTACTAATATACGTAGACAAAACAAAATAAAAAACATATAAGAATATGTACATACAGTTGAGTCCGCGAATCTTTACCTGTGCGTCATCATTTAAAGCATACGGAAAGTCGATAGTGTAGGAAATAAAGGTTGAACCTTGCAAAATAGACACAAGTCCGGTTTTATTTTTTTTTTCTGTTATATCAAGGGGTGCTTATTATAAGACTAACTTTTTCTGAAAAAACTTCGCCCCGGAACCCCCCTTTTCACCACTTTAAAGGGGGTAATTTGTGGTTTTTGTGGAACGTAGCTCTTCCTGTACCTTTTACAAAAAATTTCTTTTATAGAAATATGAAGAAAACTATATTTTCTACGATGTACTTCCCGACAGCATCTCTCTATCATCCACCGTTTAGCGGGGGTGGCGCCCCAAATTTGACAAGTTTTTAAAAAAGATGTTTTTAACAAAAATATATTTTTCCCTAACTGTAACGGAAATTAAGAAGAAGTCTTGAGTAAATTATTTATTAATAATTGGTTGATTTTTTGGTATAGTTTTCACTTAAGGGTAATTGTCTTTTTTTTAATTACAGGGTGTTACATTTTAAAAAACCACTTTTTATACCATCTGAACCGTTTATGCTAGAGTAAAAAGACTTTTAGCGATTACCCATGTACTGGTGCTATTTACAAATTTGTATAATACACCCCCATTTTTTCCCCGGAACCATCCCAAAAAAAGAGAAGAATTAATAAATAAAGTGATTTTCTTAGAATCCTTCACACACAATGACCTTTATTAATATGCTTCGTATATCATTTTGTGCACGTTATTATTACCCATGCATGGACACCAAAATCGATTTCCTAGTGCAACCCCTGTAGCCAAAAAAATAAATAAATTGGGGGTTGAAAATGTTTTTTTTTTGCTTTTTGATCCATATGGGCATATGCTTCATCAATAATGCTTTTTAAAAATATATATTATTATTGCAACATCCCTGCGGAAACCACTCATATCCTTGAAAATATACTGCAGAAACTACCCCTATCCCTTGGCGAGCATGTTTTTACGATTTTCTCATTACCTATGCAGTATTTTTAAGCAAAATTTATACAAGGTTAAAGACCACTATTTTCTCTAAAAATTAGGCCGTATTCATTTTTTTCGTATAAGCAACAGTTACGGCACAGTGGCGCCGTAAACCTCATATATGCTTTGGCGGGCTCCAGTTCTTGTTTTTTTTTTTCGTCATCTGTTCGTTTTATTGGTAAATACTTATGTAAAATAAAACAACACAGTGTAACCTACAAATTATGACTTATGCTCATTTTACAATCTTTGCGCCCCAAAGCCAATCAATTTTTGTATATTTTCGCCACCTACACGCATTTTAATGCATTAATGCTACCTTAATAGCACAATATTTACCCTTACGTGGTCGCTAAGCAGTGGCAGATCCAGGGAGGGGTGATGGGGGTGATCACCTCTCCCCCTCTCTCAATCCAAGTGATATTATATTCAAAGATTATAAAAATATTCATTTATTTTTATAGAAATTTAGCCAATTGGCACCCCCCTCTTAACGATGCTGGATCCTCCACTGTCGCTAAAGCATAAAAAGTACGCCATTCTTATTTAAAACATCATAACTTTATATCCAGATGTTAAACAAGCAGCGTCGCTCATGTATCCTCCTACCACACATTCTTATACAGTCTAGTTTTAGTTTTTCTCACTACTTTAAGACTATATTAGACGTCATTGTTGCTGCGTATTACTAAGTGGTGCATAAAGTGGTATGCTTTAGCGACAGTGGCGTATCCAGCATTGATAAGAGGGGGGTGCCAATTGGCTAAATTTCTATAAAAATAAATGAATATTTTTATAATCTTTGAATATAATATCACTTGGTTTGAGAGGGGGAGGTGATCACCCCATCATCCCTCCCTGGATCCGCCACTGCTTAGCGACCACTTAAGGGTAAATATTGTGCTATTAAGGTAGCATTAATGCAATAAAATACGTCTAAGTGGCGAAAATATGCAAACATTAATTTTGGGCCAACACTGTGGCTTTGGGGCGCAAAGATTGTAAAATGTGCATAGGTCATAATTTGCAGGTTACACTGTGTTGTTTTATTTTAGATAAGTACTTTATCAATAAAACGAACAGATGACAAAAAAAATCAAAAACTGGAGCCCTCCAAAGCATATATGAGTTTTACGGCGCCACTGTGCCCTAACGGTTGCTTATACGAAAAAAATGAATAGGACCTAATTTTTAGAGTTAATACTAGTCTTTAACCTTTTATAAGTTTTGTTTAAAAATAATGCATAGGTGATGAGAAAATCGTAAAAACATCCTCGCCAAGGTATAGAGGTAGTTTCTGCAGTATATTTTCAAGGATAGGGGTGGTTTCCGCAGGGATGTTGCAATAACCATATATATTTTTGAAAAGCACTATTGATAAAGCATATGCCCATATTGATCAAAAAGCAAAATACAAAAAATAAAATTTCAACCCCTCATTTAATTTTTTTTGGCTACAGGGATTGCACTAGGAAATCGCTTTTGGTGTCCATGTATGGGTAATAAGAACGTGCACAAAATAATATATAAAGCGTATTAATAAAAGGCATTGTGTGTGAAGGATTCCAAGAAAATCACTTTATTTATTAATTCTTCGTTTTTTTGGTGTGGTTCCGGGCAAAAAATGGGGTGCATTATACAAATTTGTAAATAGCACCAGTACATGGGTAATCGCTGAAAGTCTTTTTATTCTAGTATAAACGGTTCAGATGGTATAAAAAGGGGTTTTTTTAAATGTAACACTCTGTAATTAAAAAGAGGGCAATTACCCTTAAGTGAAACCTAAACCAAAAAAGCAGTCACTTATTTGTGAATAATTGCCGCAGGATTTGTTCTTAATTTCCGTTACAGTTAGGGAAAAATATATATTTTTTAAAAACATCTTTTTTAAAAACTTGTCAAATTTGGGGCGCCACCCCCGCTAAACGGTGGATGATAGACATATGCTGTCGGGAAATAAATCGTAGAAAATATAGTCCTCTTCATATTACTATAAAAAAAATTTTTTGTAAAAGGTACAGGAAGGGCTACGTTCCGCAAAAACCACAAATTACCCCTTTTAATGGGGTGAAAAGGGGGGTTCCGGAGCGAAGTTTTTTCAGAAAAAGTTAGTCTTATAATAAGCACCCCTTGAAAACAGAAAAAAATAAAACCGGACTTGTGTCTATTTTGCAAGGTTCAACCTTTGTTTCCTACACTACGATGATAAGTCGGAAATTGAAATTTACTAAACGCAACAGCAAGTTACAGTAACTTGCTGTTGCGTTTAATAAATTTTAATTTCCGACTTATCATCCACTTATTTTGTATGCTTTAAATGATGACGCGCGGGTAAAGATTAGCGGACTCAACTGTATGTATATTTAGGATATATTTACATAGTTAACTCTTAACTACTACGTGGATGTTTTAAGATTTTGACATGTGGTATGGCATACCGTTGCATATTCTCCTTCATTTTCAATGTCAATTTGTCTTATATCATCGTATTTATTTTTTTACATCAACTACGGAATGTTTCGTTACACTGCTGCAAAATAAACATTATTTTTTCATTAACCTTATGAACGCCTGTATATTATTACAACAATGGTGGAGGTTCTTAAAAAGTCCTTAATAAACAATTGAGGGGATTAGATGCTAAGGGGTACAAGCGACAAAATGGTTTAATTGAGAAAAACGAAGTCAAAGTTAAATTTACATAAGTAAATCACTTATGGACTTATTTTGAATTAATTTTATACCTTTTATTTATCTAATTGTAAAAGCTTTTGTAAAGATATTATTTATTTGCATTCAAAATATTTGAAAATTAGAAAAAAAATATTTACACTTGTACCTCTCTGCTTCAAATTTTGCACTTGTTTCTTTTTGCCACTTAAGTACCTTATAAATTTCTTAAATTCTTAAACTAAAATAAAAGAAAAATTACGTAAAAATTAAACGTTTTTATTTATGAAAAATTACTTGGTATATTTTGTGATATTATTTCACTTATTTTGGACAGTTTTTTAAGAGCACGATTTACAAAGATGCTAAATGATTCACTTAAAATAATATCCAACACCTTATAGGCAAAGGGATACAAATGTATATAGTTAGTTTGTCACCAACTCTTTTCGAATATTTTGTAAGTAGTCAAACTAGAACTTGCGATATATCGCCACCAGTAGTTTAATTCAACTGTATCTCTTTGTCACTAAATGTTTACTACTATCTAGTATTATTTTTTGCGTTAACTCATTTTTCAATATTTTGTCACTTGTACCCCTTAGCATCTGGTTCTCTCAATTACAAAAAACTTGACTATTGGCAACTAAAAAATAGTAAAATAATGTTGATGGCAGTTAGATAAAACAATTGAATGAACTTGCTGCCATACTAATTGCAAAATAATACACTGGACTGCTTTTAACTATAGAATCGTAAACATTGACATGCGGTACGTGATGCCGCAAGAAAACTTTACGTCAACGTATCTCAACTAAATATACGTATACTAAAACTGCAGAAGTTGAAAACAGGTACAATTACACACCATTTAAAGGTACACAAATGGTTTTATAGGAACTTTTTTTTATAAAACACGTTTTGCAACCAAATATACTTTTGGGGCGGTATGGCATACCGCATGTCAGTGGTTAAGGGTTATATTAAGCAAATAAAATCAAAGAGTCGAGATAAAAGGGGAAATAGAGCTTGAGTAGCATTTATTAGCTAGCAATAACTCGGCAAAATTAACTATATACTTGGAAATAATAATATCCCCATAACATATTAGGAGAGGACAATATTGAGAAGTGTGAAAAATTTTTCTGTTCAGGAATGAAAAGAAAGTAGCTGGATAAGAAGAATCAGTCGCCTAAAATGTTTTTGTATGTACAATGTACAGGGTTACTCACTATATTTTGCCCCCCCCCGTTAGTTGCTTTATTTGCAGAATTAGAAAAAAATGTAAAATACAAAAGTTATCCGATTTTTAAATTAAGATTTTTTGACATATTAAATATCATACTACTGACGTCATCCATCTGGGCGTGATAAAGTAATCGACTAACTATTTTTTTTAATGAGAATTAGTAGGGGTCGTGTTCTAGCTCATTTAAAAGGTTATTCAATTCTCTATTCAGTAATATAAACATAAAGATAATTATTTATACCGGGTGTCCAAAAAATTGTTTTGATTAATTGACACAAAAAGAAGAATGCTTGTAATTTATTTGATTCAATAATTATTTATGAAACAGTTCCTGAAGTATGCCTTTTGCGAACGCACGCGATTTTTAGAGCACGAGCGACAAAGGAGCGAGTGCTATACATCGCGTAAGTTCGCAAAAAGTACTTCAAGCATATTTTCATACAATATTTTATCTACGATAAACAAATGAAAAACTGTAACTCTTCGTCACTGGAATTTATTTCTATTCTACAATTTTTAGAACTTTGAAATTAAAAGATCCTAACTACTTTCAAACCACAAAACTGTCAAAAATTTTGTTGTAAGTCATTGCTCATATTGTCATCACCATGACAACGCGAAAGTTAAGGATATTTGATTATATGAAAGTGTGATAGAAAACTCATTGAAAGTGTGCGAAAAAGTAAATCTAATTTAAAATACATTGTTACTTCACGCACACTTTATACCCTTCACGCACTGCTATCTAAAATGACAGTTTTCACAAACTAAAAACTTATACATAATATGACATAGAGTAGATAACAATTATTTATGAAACAATTCGTGAAGTATGCTTTTTGCGAACGCAGGCGATCTTTAGAGCACGAGCGACAACGGAGCGAGTGCTATACATCGCGTAAGTTCGCAAAAAGTACTTCACGCACACTTTCATACAATATTTTATCTACGATAAACAAATAAAAAAACTGTCAATCTTCGTCACTGGAATTCATTTCTACTCTACAATTTTTAGAACTTTGACATTTAAAAATCCTAACTACCTTCAAACCACAAAACTGTCAAAAATTTTGTTGTAAATCATTGCTCATATTGTCATCACCATGACAACGCGAATGTTAAGGATATTTGATTATATGAAAGTGTGCTAAAAAACCCATTGAAAGTGTGCGAAAAAGTAAATCTAATTTAAAATACATTGTTACTTCACGAACACTTTATACCCTTCACGCACTGCTATCTAAAATGACAGTTTTCACAAACTAAAAACTTATACATAATATGACATAGAGTAGATAATAACTATTTATGAAACAGTTCGTGAAGTATGCTTTTTGCGAACGCACGCGATTTTTAGAGCACGAGGGACAATGGAGCGAGTGCTATACATCGCGTAAGTTCGCAAAAAGTACTTCACGCACACTTTCATACAATATTTTATCTACGATAAACAAATAAAAAACTGTAACCCTTCGTCACTGCAATTAATTTATATTCTACAATTTTTAAAACTTTGACATTTAAAAATCCTAACTACTTTCAAACCACAAAACTGTCAAAAATTTTGTTGTAAGTCATTGCTCATATTGTCATCACCATGACAACGCGAAGTTAAGGATATTTGATTATAGAAAAGTGTGCCAAAGAACCCATTGAAAGTGTGCGAAAAAGTAAATACCATTTAAAATACATTGTTACTTCACGCACACTTTAAACCCTTCACGCACTGTGAATTGGGATACACAGCATCTCAGTAAACATCATATTAAAAATAAACCTTTTAATAATTAAATGCCCGTGGTAATGTTTGTTTTTAATAAATACGATTAACCTAGTTTTTGCATCGATACATGCTAGTATTTGATACAAGGTCGAGTTGCAATAATATTCAGTGGGTGTTTATTAACAGTCAGCACTTTTGAATCACGTTCACCTTGGCTTACCAAAACAGTAAATAAACAATAATCTACTTTAATTATATTTTTACGAGAACAGATAAATCAATTAGCAGTTGAGATTCCAGGGGGTAACATCGATTTCAAGTAAATACTATACCACCAGTTACTTTCTGTGATATATTTAACGTGTAAATAAATGTATTAACAACGAACGATATTTACTACATCAACCCTCATAGTCGGGGTAACCACGCCTAAGTATCCAGGGTAGCTCAGAAGACAGGAGCCACCATATGGCGATCCTGCCAGGATAGAAAGACTGGAAAGACGTCACAGGACTGGTAGACGAGTATAGAAATGGAGAAAAACGTCAATGTTCTGGCACCTCGACCACCCTAGAACAGTGTGGTATATAAGAAAACGATGGAGACATCAGGCCCGAGACGGAGCTGAGGTATGGAAAATGGAACTTGGTATGGAGATGGAACATCGTGGGACAATGGACAATGCTATGGAACGTGCAGCGAGGACTTTTTGGTGATACGAACACAGACGTATAAAGTGGTAAGTCCATATTAGCTATTTTTATGGTATTTCCTGATTCGTATAATATAAAGTATAAACTATAAAGTAATATTAACGTAATTATAATTTAAGATGCACATAACCTTTTAAGTTTTACCTATTTTTACTTAATTATTCTATTTTAATATCCTTATGATACCAATATTTACCAAAATATACAGAATTTTTTTTAACCCTGATATTAGTTATTATAGGACGTAATGATACATTTTTATTTGATAATGATTTTTATATGATTTTTTTTATATATTTACCAACATATTTTATCTTTGCTGATTCTTATCCATTTATTATTGGACTACTGATTTTTATTACATTTTTATTGGTCTACTGCTTTTAATGGTGATTTATATTGAGTGATATACTGATTTTTTTTATGGCAATTTACTATATTTTTTACTATTTTTGACATAATATTTTTCATATATATTTACTATACCTCGTAATACTGTCAAATTTATGCGTTCGTTACGGGTACAAGAATAAGAAAATTATGAATAAATGTGTAGCAACAAAAGTTACTTGGGAAGACTTCTTCAAAATAGTTGAGAAGATTACGCAAGAAGTAACAACGCAAAGCAAAAGGGTCTTGAAGAAGAAAATACCTAAATCTAAGGATATACAAGAAGAAGTAACGACACAGTTAATTAAATTGTATAACAAATTCACACATTTAACGAAGAAAAATTGGGAAGCGCTATCGGACAAACAAAGAGAAGCGTGCAACAAATATTTCGGAAAAATAAGAGACAAAGTTATACGCTCATTTCAAGCTGTAAACTTAAGAACAGTAGTTCCAAGTTCAATACACCAACCAACCGACAAGGAAATAGAGGAAGAGCAAAGCGACGAAGAAGTAGAAGAGGAAAAAAGTGACGAGGAGATAGAGGAAAAAATTGACGAGGAAATTAAAGAGGGAAAAAGCGACATAAAACAAGATATAAAAATATTAAACATGGCTCTGACAATCAACGAATTTTTGAATATTGCAAGCAAGGTATTGCCCAACGAGTTTGATGGAAGCGCAGGGAAACTACAACCGGTTTTAGACGCATTAGAGTTACTTGGAAAAATAGCAGAAGGACATGAAGAAACAGCAATAACATTAATAAAAACAAGATTGACTAATAAGGCTAGAAACCTGATAACCACAGAGGATACGATCCCACTTATAGCAGCGGCACTGAAGAAGGAACTAAGAGGCGACAATCCGAAAACGATAATAGACAAGTTAGCAAAGAAAAGGCAAGGAAACAAAGATGCAGCAGTGTACGCATCCGAAGTAGAGGAATTAGCGGAACAGTTGAAGGTAGCATACATAGCGGAAGGAATGCCATTGGAGCTAGCGAAAAAATACACAACGGAAACAGTCGTAGCAACAATGAAACGAAATGTTAATACGGATAGAGCTAAGTTAATACTGGAGGCAGGTAATTTCACAACACCGCAGGAAGTAGTATCTAAATTTTTATCGATTGATACGACAGAGGAGAACACACAAGGAAGAGTGTTCAATTATAGGACGAATTATGAAAATAGGAGAGGACAACAGCAATACCGAAGAGGATACCACAACAAATACGACAGAGGAAGAAGAAATAACTTCGGACAACGGAACGAAGGAGAAGAAACAGGAAACCAACGGAATTATTCCAACAGAGGATATAGACAATTTAACAACCAAACGTACAGAGGGAACCAGAGAGGAGGACGTAACAGAAACGTAAGGCTACTTGAGTTAGAAGACAGACAAGAGGAAACAGAAAACCAGCAGTTGGGGTTTTGAATGAACGAAACAAGGAATGTACACAGTCAGAAGTGGAATATAATATTTACAACTTCGACTTAAACCTAACGAATTTTTGTACAAATGAAAACAGGAATCCTAGAAAACACAAATACCTTTATCATAGACACAGGAGCTGATATTTCAATACGGAAGTGTTCACAAGATTTTATGAAGGAACATGTGAAACCAAGCACAAAAGCGAAAATAAAAGGAGTAACTAAAGGAGAATAACAAACAATGGGAGAAGTTGAAACAACGCTAGAAGTAAGAGGATCTCGATTTGAGCATATCTTTCAGTTAGTGGAACCTAGCTTTCCTATTCCAACCGACGGAATCATTGGGAGAGACTTTATTTCAAATTTTCAATGCATACTAGACTATGCTAACCTTAAAATGCACATTCAAGAGGACAACGATTGTTACATTAGTACAAACATTTTGGATAATACAGAAAATGACACGATAATAATACCGCCTAGATGTGAAATTTACAGAGTTGTAAAAATTTTTCAAACGCTGAAGAACGACAGGATAGTGGAACAACAAGAAATACAACCAGGAATATTCATAGCGAGAGCAATTATTTCAAGTAATAATTCGTACATCAAAATTTTGAACACAACCTACGAAACAGTAAAAGTAGAGACAAACGAAATCAAAACATTAGACATTAAATTATTCAACATATATAGACTGATCAACGACAGCAAGGATAGGAAAAAGGAATTACGGGAATCATTGAAGTTAGACATTCCAGAATACATACGCGATAAGTCAAGATCTTTATATGAAGATTATTCAGATATATTCGCCCTAAGGCATGACATGCTAACATGTAACAACTTCTACGAGCAGAAACTGAGAGTTAAAGACCAAACTTCGGTACACATTAAAAACTATAGGATACCTCATGCACAAACAGAGGAATTAAACCGGCAAGTACAAAATCTGAGAGACCAAGGGATAATAGAACCGTCTATATCAGAATACAACAGCCCAGTAGTACTGGTACCGAAAAAGGCGATAGATGGAAATAAAGCATGGAGATTATGCATAGATTTTAGACAACTGAACAAGAAAATAGTCACAGACAAATTTCCTTTACCAAGAATAGACTCGATATTAGATCAACTAGGAAGAGCAAAATGGTTTTCAGTTATAGATTTAATGTCAGGTTTTCATCAGATACCATTAGAAAAATCATCGAGAAAATACACATCGTTTAGCACAGAAAATGGAGCATTTCAATTTACCAGATTACCTTTTGGATTAAATGTAAGCCCAAATAGTTTTTCAAGGATGATGTCAATAGCATTTTCGGGATTAACACCGGACAAAGCATTTCTTTACATGGACGATATAGTAGTAATAGGAATATCCGAAAAACATCACCTAGACAACCTGAAAAAGATATTCGAGACATGTCGAAAATTCAATTTGAAACTTAACCCAGGAAAATGTCAATTTTTTAGAAGAGAAGTAACATATTTAGGACATGATCTTTCTCAGGAAGGAGTATCACCAGACAAAGCGAAATATGCAACGATTGAACAATATCCGACACCTAAGACAGCGGAAGAAACAAAAAGGTTCGTAGCATTTTGTAACTATTATAGACGTTTTATTCAAAATTTTGCTGAAATATGCAGACCACTCAACAGATTATCAAGAAAAGGAGTAGAATTTTTTGGTCAGAAGAATGTGAAAAGGTATTCAATAAGCTTAAATCATCTCTGATGAAGCCACCGATCCTAAAATATACAGATTTCAATAAACAATTAATCCTAACAACAGACGCATCCAACGAGAGTTGTTCAGCAATTTTAAGTCAAGATTATAACGGAATAGACCTACCAATAACATACGCATCAAAAAGTTTCAATAAAGGAGAATGTAATAAACCTATAATCGTTAAGGAATTACTAGCGATTCATTGGGGAATTAATCATTTCAAATGTTATTTATATGGAGCACCAACATTTTTAGTCAAAACGGATCATAAACCAGTAACACATTTATTTGCAATGAAAGAACCAACTTCGAAACTTACAAGAATCAGATTAGATTTAGAGGAATACGATTTCGAAATAGAATACATAACAGGGAAAAATAACTATGCAGATAGTCTTTCAAGAATAACATTACATCAACTAAAGAACCTATACATAGACAATACCCATATATTAGCTATAACACGAGCTCAAGCAAGAGAAAAAAAGAAGGAAGCAAGGCAAACGCAGGCAGAAAGTGAACTCGCACTACAGCCAGAAGCCCACAAACAAACAGTAAGAAAGGTACTAAACAATTTAGAGGCGCATAGACTACCAATTTTGTCTTTTGGAGCAGAACTAATCTCACCAAGGCTGAGCATTAGGGTCAAAAACAAAATAAAGTGCAGCAAGAGCATAGCCACAGGATTCAATCATTTCGATTTAAACCAAACTTTGGCACAGCTTGATAAGCTGGCGGTAGAGAATGCAGTACGTAAAGTAAAAATATACGTAAACGGTATTATTTTTAAAGTGTGCACAATTGAGGAATTTATTAAACAAGAAAACAAAATATTAAAGAATGTTGAAATATACATATGTGAAGTACCAGAAACAATAGAAGAAAACAAAGAAAAGCACAGGCTAATAGAAGAATATCACAATCATCCGATGTTTGGAGGACACGTAGGAAATAACAGACTAATAAAGAAGCTAAAAGCAAGATTTAGATGGAAAAATTTGGAAAAAGACCTAAGAAAATACGTTAAACAATGTCATAAATGTCAAATTAATAAACCTAAAAAAACACATGTCGAAGAATTCGTGATATCGGACACTTCTTCCAAACCATTGGACATAGTATACATAGATACGATAGGTCCATTCACTAAAAGTAACGAAGGTAAAAGATACTGTATAACAATGTTATGTGAACTTACTAAATACGCGGTCAGCATACCCGTGTGCAATAAAGAAGCAGATACAATAGCCCGAGGAATTTTTGATCATTTCATACCAACATACGGACTCATGAAGCAAATAAGAACAGACCAAGGCACAGAATATAAAAATGAAGTAATGCAGGAATTAACAAAGCTATTAAAAATAGATCACAACTTCTCAACGGCATACCATCCACAGTCCATTGGAAGTTGCGAAAAACTACACAGAACATTAAACGAGTACGTAAGAGCATTCATAGATGAAGACAGAGAAAATTGGGATGTGTGTTGCAGGATGTTCACATACTGCTACAATATAACCCCTAACGCGTATCATGGTTACACACCGTTTGAACTATTATATGGCAGGAAGGTTAACCTACCAGAAGACCTTACACAGGAGGCTCAACCATGTTACAATATAGATGCTTACTACAATGAGTTACGTTACAAACTACAAAGCGCACACGAGAGAGCTAGAACCTTCTTACTAAAGCACAAAAAAGCGACAAGAAAAGAATAAGCTCAAAGCAACACCACAACGCTTTAAAATAGGAGACCTAGTCCTGGTAAAAAGGGAAGAGAATGGTAAGTTTGATAGTCTTTATGTAGGCCCTTTCACAATAACAGAGGTAAATAATGTTAATTGTAAGATCAGATCGGAAAACAATAAAATCAAGGAAATACATAAGAATAGATTATATGCTTACAATCCGAGAACACCGTGAGTGACAAGTGAAACGGGAACAGTGTAGATAACGAACATTTTCACTTTTATTTTTTTTTTGTATTTAATTAGTATTTATAGGAAAAATGTATATATTGTACTTCGTAAAACGCGGCAAGTAATTAGTGGTACTATTAGAAAAATTTTCTTCCTTTTTCGTAGTCAGAAAATTTTCGGGGGAAGGGGAAGATGAATTGGGATACACAGCATCTCAGTAAACATCATATTAAAAATAAACCTTTTAAGAATTAAATGCCCGTGGTAATGTTTGTTTTTAATAAATACGATTAACCTAGTTTTTGCATCGATGCATGCTAGTATTTGATACAAGGTCGAGTTGCAATAATATTCAGTGGGTGTTTATTAACAGTCAGCACTTTTGAATCACGTTCACCTTGGCTTACCAAAACAGTAAATAAACAATAATCGACTTTAATTATATTTTTACGAGAACAGATAAATCAATTAGCAGTTGAGATTCCAGGGGGTAACATCGATTTCAAGTAAATACTATACCACCAGTTACTTTCTGTGATATATTTAACGTGTAAATAAATGTATTAACAACGAACGATATTTACTACATCAACCCACATAGTCGGGGTAACCACCCCTAAGTATCCAGGGTGGCTCAGAAGACAGGAGCCACCATAACTGCTATCTATAATGACAGTTTTCACAAACTAAAAACTTATACATAGTATGACAAAAAGTAGATAAGATATATTTTACTGCTATTAGAAAATAGAAATAAAAGTTTATTGCACAAATAAACATTACTTTTCGCTTAAATTCAATAAACATTTATTTCTGTTTGCGGACAGCAGTAGAATGTATTTATTTTGAATTAAATAAATTACATACATTCTCCTTTTTGTGTCAAATAATTTAATTTAAAAAATAATTTTGGGCACCCTGGACATATAATTATCTTATTGTTTATATTACTGAATAGAGAATTGAATAACCTTGCAAATGAGCTAGCACACGACCCCTATTCTCATTTAAAAAATAGTCGATAACGTCATCACACTTAGATGGATGAAGTCACTAGTATGATATATATGTCAAAAAATCATAATTTAAAAATTAAATAGCTTTTATATTTGACATTTTTTTTCTAATTCTGTAAATAAAGCAGTTTACAGGGGGATCAAAATATAGTGAATAACGCTGTACATATGTATAAATAATCATCCTTTATTTAATACAGTATAATTAATCCAGCTAAGATCAATTATTTCACTAAATTTACCACAGCTATAAATGTAATTACCTTATTAAGAGAAACGACAACTTCGTTTCACATTATAAGGTCTTAGAAGATAAGTAAATTATTCCAGCGGGCCGGATAACTGGTGAAAATATAGGCCTGGTGAATCGCTTTCGGTTACGGATCTCTTAAGACTTCCCAGTTAAGTTAGTAGTCCTCTTGATAGTATTTGTCAGTGGATGCGCCATAAAATCGCTAATGGTTACGGGAATTCTATGGCGGAAGTCGGCGGTTTGAATTAATTAGAAATTACATCGACGGAAATCGGAAATTCAAGGACTTATACACTGTTAAAATTCATGAATAAGTTTAGAAATTTTCTACTCTGAAGAAAACCTAAATGTAGACAACGACAATGATCAATGGCTCCAGAATGGGCAGTTGGCTTTATTCAGCCAATTATATCCCCAAGGAACAAGATCAGAGGGAATGCAAGAATTATCGGGCAATTGTATTGCTAAATTTAGTATACAAAATTCTTTCTGATGTTATCTACAATAAATAATATTAGATTAGAATACTTCAAAAATATAATTGGTGTATTTTAAAATGGATTTAAACCAAATTGATCCACTTCAGACGATATTATATTCATAATACGAATGATACAAAAAAAAGCTTATTAGTCCATGTTGCAGCTTCGCATTTGTTCGGAAAATATTCGGATTAATTTTTTATAATATTACTTGAAAAGGTTTCCTTTTTACAAAGTTGCATATTGCCAGGGTCAAAAAGCGGTAAAATATAAGCGGTTTTTAGGTATTTGGATTATTCCAGATAAAAAAGATCTGATATCACTTGTCTCTAAATGGTATAGTTTTCGAGATATAAGCGATTGAAAGTTTAAAAATCGGCCATTTTTAACCATCAAAAGCTATGTGAGAATCTGAAAATTTCAATGTTACCAAGGTACGTAGATATTTTATGAACATTGAAATGAAATGAAATTCTAATGAGTTTATTGCAATGCAATATCGACAACCCTTCTGTGTTTTAATTGCTAATCAAGCAGGTGTATGCCTGCTAAATTTGTAGTTTCTCGAGAGTTATGGGGACATATTGGGTTGTGAAGAGTAAGCCCTAAAACCAAAAAAAGTTAAGTAAAGTTTTCCATTTAAGTGGGGGACTTTTCATGTTTTATGTAATTCAATTTTCCATATCCAACAATCGTTTTTTCCGATTATAGCGCCATCTATCCATAATACGAAAAACTGTCATAAAAATTATTTATTTTTACGTAAGGAATCCAAATCTGCAATAAAAAAATGTAAAATCCTATTTAAGAATTAAAAAAACCCCCACCCTACCTCCGTGGGGGGTCGTGTATGCTATCATCCCATAGATTTTTTAAAAATATTGAATAAGTTTATATTTCAATTTTTCGATCTGACGTTTATTTCGCGAAATATAGCGGAGGTTGTATTTAAAATTTTAAATTTAACCCCACCCCTCTCCGTGGGGATCTTGTGTGGTATCATTCGATACATTTTTTAAAAATATTCAACACTTTCTTTTTAGTTTTTTGATCTGACGTTTATTTCGCGAAACATTTGTTTTTTTTTGTGAAATTTTGTGACTCGCCCATTTCCTTACGCTCCGTTAGATCGTCAGAATTTTGAAATATACACTGTTTTGCATGTATTTAACTTACCTTATCTTAATCTCACAATTTCGAGTTTTTCTAAGGATGTATATATTTTTTATCTACTCTATACCATATTATAGACGGAGAGCTAGAGCCGAAAAATCATCGTCATAAGTAATATGGAGTCTTTCCTGTGAAATGTGTCCATTGAATATTGACAAATATGACCCCTTTCAGGCTGGCACATCAGTGGATACAGGAAGTAGCAATAAGGGATGAAAGGGGAAAGTTAGTGCAGTCATTAAAGGTTTTCACCTCCTATTTTGTTAAACCTATATCGATTTGCATGAAAATTGGTGACTAGTTAGAGCATACCTCAAGAAACAAAACTGATTTGGTGCCACCTCGCACTTTTACCCTGGTGGTGGATACCACCCCTTCCTGGGGTTGAAAACTATTTTATTAAAAATAACCCCACAAATCGATAGAGGGATGAATTCTAAGTAAAATTTGTGATATCATGTTATTAAAATAAACCAATACTATTTGAGTAATTAAAGATCAAATATTTGTCTATTTAAGAGCACATGCGTGAAGTTACGGATGATAAAAAGAATATATTAATTAATTGTATATTATTGAAATATAATTTTTATATTATTTCGATATTTAATTGAATTTTTTCTATCAATATAAACTGAATATGTTCAGAAACGGGGGTGTCCAATAATGGGCACATTTGACATATTCGAATACACTTTTGCTAAATTTATAATATCGAAATAATATAAAAATAATATTTTAGGAACATACAATTAATTAATATATTCTTCTTATTATCCGTAACTTCACGCATGTGCTCTTAAACAGATAAATCTTTTATCTTTAATATCTCAAAAAGTATTGTTTTATTATTTTAATAACATGATATAACAAGTTTTACTTAAAATTTGTCCCTCTATCGATTTGTGGGATTATTTTTAATAAAATAGTTTTCACTCCCCAGAAGGGGTGTTATCCACCCCAGGGTAAAAGTGCAAGTTGGCACCAAATTAGTTATATTTCTTGAGGTATGCTCTAACTAGTCACTAATTTTCATGCAAATCGATGGAGGCTTAACAAAATAGGAGGTGAAAATCTTTAATGACTACACTAACTTTCCCCTTTCATCCCTTATTGCTACTTCCTCTATCCACTGAGGTGTCAGCCTGAAAGGGGTCATAATAATTATCAATATACAATAGACACATTTCACATGCCAAACTCCATATTACTTATGACGATGATTTTTCGGCTCTAGCTCTTAGACTATTACGTATAAGTTTTTAGTTTGTAAAAACTGTCATTATAGATAGCAGTGCGATTACGAGATTTATAGCACTCGCTCCGTTGTCTCTCGTGCTCTAAAAATCGCGTGCGTTCGCAAAAAGCATACCTCACGAACTGTTTTATAAATAACTATTTCGGACCGCCCTCTCCTTATCGAACTCCTCTGTATTAAGAGCCAATATATGGTAGGGGGACAATTACAGGGTACAAGGTTTCTCCCCATATTATAATCTAACGCGCTCGTGTAACTGCAAAAATCCCTGCTTGGGCTCCCCTAGCACATTATTCAATGATTTTTTACTACATAAACACTCCTTGACATGATAACGAAATACCTTAGAATTCTCAGTAGTAATTTCACAAGAGCTCTAAAATTATTGAATTTTTCCCGAGTGATACTTTGATAGTTTTAATTTCACGAGCCGAAGGCGAGTAAAATTGTGTCAAAATGTCACGAGGGCAAAAATTCTATATTAATTTTAGAGATCGACTGCAATTTTTTGCGATTATTTCATGAATAAAACTGTTCAAAACCGAAATTTTATTGTAATTTATTTATGTAAGTACAAATTAGTACAATTAAACATACAGTTGTTATAAATATTTGACGGTTGAAAATCATCACTTTTATAAATTTTAAAACCATTAATTGTCATTAATGTCACTGAATGTATTTTTCATAGCAACGAAGGGCATCTGACGTAATATACTTGACGACGGGAAATTATTAAAAATTATCGGGTATAATATCACAAGAGAGGGAGAATAAATTGAAAATAATGCGACAGTTGTTCGAAAACTTTTTGTCTGGCAATAGACACGAGAGCCCGCAGGGCTTGAGTGGCTATTGCCCAATGAAAACAAATTTGAGTAAAAATGAAGCATTATTTTCTTATTTATTCTTACTGTCGTGTGATATTCGTAAGATTATTTTTTAATACTTATATTATGGGTATTTTCTTAACTGCGACAGTTGTCAAAACTAGGAAACTGGTTGCCATTAAACAGAAACAATCCACTTAAAAAAATTCTATCGGTAATTTTCTACAGTAAATAATAAATTCTCAGTATAATTTTAATCTGATTTATTTCTGTAGCTTTCTATAGGGCTTTGCATCGATTGTCATTTTTTTCGAGCTTCTGTCATGTGTCACATAATATTAATATATCTACGCCATACGTCTTTGGTTTCTATCATTGTTATTACCAATAACGTATGACGTAGATATATTAATATTATGTGACACTTGACAAAAGCTCGAAACAAATGACTGTGAATGAAAAGCCCTATTGGTCAGAATCTCCTATGAATGAAATAATCAACAAAACTTCAACAATAATGTGAATTTAGAAAATCTGTTGATTTGACTGATTAATTTTTGCTAAATCAACGTTTTTTTTTTCAGATGCCCCAGTAGTGGTAGTCCGTGTCGAAGAAGTGCTACTAGTGGCCCTGGTGCTCGTCATTTGGGTGGCAGCCATCGCTCTGTTCTTCAATCGTTGGGGAAAGATTCGAATGTTGGAGCCCTACCAGCCCAAATTTCATCAACAGCCTCATCGACCATCTTGTCCGTTGGCCCCCCTTAGCCCCCCTGGGGGGGTGACGAATCAAGTGAGCCTCAGCAACTCTACTACTTTGCCTACCAGGGCTCAGAAACAGCCGAGCGTATGTGTGCTAGTTCTGAGAATGTTAGAGCACGTAGATAGAGTGCTTTAGCACTTAGTTCATATTAAATAGTCTCACTATTAATAACGCAGACCACGAATTTTGCTATTTACACTTTTTGGCAAATATACACCATTGATGGATTTGATAACATTTTTAATTATTTTTAAAAATTTAATATAGCTTAAAATATAATTCTTATACCTATAGACCAGGGCGCATCTGTAAAAATATTAGTACATTTGGACGTTGAGAGGTGACTCAAATTTTTTTGCAGAAATTGCTTGAAAATAAATCAAATAATAATATTTGAATTATCCTCCCACTGAAAAAGGTCCGGAACATTGTTTAAATAATCAAAATGTCAAAAAATTAAGGAAAAATTCGATTTTTTTCTTGGTTTTTTGATTATAACTTTAAAAGTATTCATTTCCGAGAAAAGTTGTACTGACATAAAAGTTGCGTAATTAAATTTCCTACAATATACAATTGGTTAACAATTTAAAAAATAGTCACCCTTGTTGCAAAATAGCAATAATTGTGAAAAAACCATACAAAAACAAGTATTCGCATTTTACGTTTTTCAACCATTTATGCTACACTTAGGACCTTCATATTTCACCCTCAGAAACTTTATGATACAGTAAAACAATACTTTAAATTTCATTAAGATCGGTTCAACAGATTTTGCAAAATAAATTTTGCAATCCAGCTTTCGTAAAAAAAATTCATTTTTTCAAAATGTTACAGGACTGAAAATAAAGCAGATAGCAAGTTGAAAATTTTTTTGTGCATAGAAGTGTACTGAATCTTTCATCTGCAATTTTGCAAAATTAAAATCGCTTAACACCACGGCGTCAGGAATTTTTTTAAATAAACATTAATTATTGGTGCTACGCGCAGGACAGCGGAGAGTTTGCTTTGATTGGGCATTCCAATGACCTTTGACAATGATTGATACATTTTAATTTTTATTACATTTCGATATAAATAAATAAATTTGTTTATTGCAAAATAAAAACACGTACTCTATCTTTAAAAATAACACTTTTATTAGCAAGAACTTTCTTTGTCCATATATTTTAACTTAAATAATAAAAGTTTATTATTTTTAAACATATGCAATTGTTTAAACAATATTTCACAAACAATAATAAAATTAGTTTGATTTTTGTAGAATTAAAATATTAATATACATCAAAATATAGAGTAAGATAATAATATATTAGATAATGATTGGAAGAAATTTTGGTGGAAATCAACTTGTGTGAATCGACCACCGCTGTCCTGCGCGTAGCACCAAAAATTATTGTTTATTTCAAAAATTTTCTGACGCCGTGGTAATTAATCGATTTTAATTTTGAAAATTGAAAATGAAAGGTACAGTACACTTCTATAAGCAAAAAAAATTTTAACTTGCTATCTGCTTTATTTTCAGTCCTGTAACATTTTGAAAAAATTAATTTTTTTTGCGAAAGCTGGATTGCAAAATTTATTTTGCAAAATTTATTAAACCGATCTTAATGAAATTTACAGTATTGTTTTACTGTATCATGAAGTTTTTCTGGGTGAAATATGAAGCTCCTAAGTGTAGAATAAATGGTTGAAAAACGTAAAATGCGAATACTTGTTTTTGTATGGTTTTTTCGCAATTATTGCTATTTTTCAACTAGGGTGACTATTTTTTAAATTTTTAGCTAATTCTATGTTGTAGGAAATTTAATTGCGCAACTTTTATGTCAGTACAACTTTTCTCGGAAATGAATACTTTTAAAGTTATAATAAAAAAAAAACGAAGAAAAAAATCGAATTTTTCCTTCAATTTTTGACATTTTGATTATTTAAACAATGTTCCGGACCTTTTTGAGAGGGAGGATAACTGAAATATTATTATTTGATTTATTTTCAAGCAATTTCTGCAAAAAAATTTGAGTCACCTCTCAACGTCCATCTCAAAACAGATGCGTCCTGGACTACTACTGTTACATCACGGAAAGTACACTAAGCGTCAAAATTAACGCACCACTTTAAAAATGGGACATTTTTGATGTCTCGTTTCTCCTAAACCAGTTGTCCGATTGGAGTGATTTTTTTTGTATATTACAGCTTTATTCTTCCAAAATATCGATGTAATAATATTATTGCTAAACAGGTAAGTGTCATTGCATACCGGAAATAACAATAATAGTGTGTTTTTTCCTTAGAGTTTGGAACACCCTGTGGAATATTCTAGCGTATATAAAATATTGAAATTAAAACTCAACTATAGCCTTAGGCTTTTTTAACATTCTGCTTTTCGATTCGTTCGCTTATGTGGGATAATAAAAAAGTTAGGTTCTTTAACAACTAGCCATGTCATTCATCAATACAGGTTGCTTCTAAATAAGTGCGAAAAACTTTAAGGGGTAATTCTGCATGAAAAAATAATGACCATTTGCTTTATAAATATATGTCCGCAAATGCTTCGTTTCCGAGATACGGGATGTTTATTTTTTTCTTACAAACTGACGATTTATTTATTGCTCCAAAACCGGTTGAGATATGCAAATACAATTTAGTAGGTTTTAAGAGGTAGTAATTTTATATTCACCATTGGCGTGCATACGGGTCATATTACACGTCTGCACGCCAATGGTGAATATAAAATTCTTAATTGTACGCCAAAAAATGCGAAATATCTACCTCTTAAAATCTACCAAATTTCATTTGCATATCTCAACCGGTTTTAGAGCAATAAATAAATCGTCAGTTTGTAAGAAAAAATCAACATCCCGTTTCTCGGAAACGAAGCATTTGCGGACATATGTTTATAAAGCAAATGGTCATTATTTTTTCATGCAGAATTACTCCTTAAAGTTAGTTGCACTTATCTAGAAACACCCTGTGTTGATGAAGAACGTTGCTAGTTGTTAAAGTACCTAACTTTTTTATTATCTAGCATAAGAGAATGAATCAAAAAGCATAAGGTTAAGAAGGCCTAAGGCTATATTTGAGTTTTAATTTAAATATTTTATATACGCCGGCATATTCCACAGGGTGTTCCAAACTTTGAGGAAAAACACACTATCATTGTTACACCCAGTATACAATGACACTTATCTGTTTAGCAATAATATTATTACATCGATATTCTTGAAGAATAATATTATAACATACTAAAAAAATCACCAAAATCGGACAACAGGTTTAGGAAATACGAGACATCAAAAATGTCCCATTTTTAAAGTGGTGCGTTAATTTTGACGCTTAGTGTATTTAAAATACACTCACCGGCACAAAATTCCGCAAGCCAAATTTTGACAATCTATAGCTTTCTTATTTGTACTCCGATTTTCAAGATTTTTGCATCAGTTTGTAGATACTTGTATTAATATCGTTTGTTATTGTTCCGGTATCAAAAAATGCTTGCTTAGATGGCATTATACGGGGGTGAATGGAAGCATTGTATTTTCCCCTAACTTAAAAAAATTCTGTGGAAAAATTGGAGGCTAATTCTGTTTTATACTCCTTTTAGGTTATTCTGGAGGTATCACTAAAATTTTGTTTTTTGAATTATCCGAATATCCCTTTTATTGTAAGAGCTATGAATAAAAACACGGCTTTGAAGGTTTTTTTAATTAAAAATGTGAAACGCACTAAAATTAACAAAACAAAATAAAATTAACAACAAACCAAAAAATTCAATAGCGGGTATGTCCACCTCTTGCAGCAACGACTGCTCGCAATCTGTTTGGCATCGAATAAAGATGTGTTATCCTGGTCTGGGGAATAGCCCGATATTTCTCTACCAGGGCCATAACTGTACCAAATTTTCTGGAGACGCAGGATGACGGCGAATAGCTTTTTTAATTCATCCCATTAATTCTTAATAGCATTGAAATCTGGGCTGCATGCGGGCCATTCTAAACTTAACAATTAATTTTAACAATATTTTACAATTAAAAAGATAGGAAGAACGCACTGGAAACAGAAAGCACTAAACAGAAGCGAATGGAGGAAACTGGGGGAAGCCTATGTTCAAAATTGGACGAATTAAAGGGCAAAAGAAGAATTAAAATATTGTGAAAAATAAAGGCACTTAACTCTTAAGACAAATATAAATTTTTTTCATACCTCGTATAAAATTAAAACAGTTTGATATCTAATGGTTTTATCTTAGATTTTAGACCAGGGAGAACATTTTATGAAGAATAACTTTTTTTTTCTACAACCACTATTCAAAGTGCACTTTTCTGCATGGTTTTATGTTAGCAAACTTGATATTTTCTCACAGTATATAAGATATTTGACATTAGTGTGCAGAAAAGTGACGTTTCTGTGCCGCAAAGTGACGTTTCTGTGCCGCAAAGTTCTTTTCTGCACAGTTGACTACCTCATTCTGAGTAACGTTATATTCTGTTTACATCCGTGGTTAAACTTTAGACAAATATATAACCTATAAGACAATTATTATATTTAACTATAGCATAGAAACTAAATTATGGATCATACTGAAGTAAAAACTTCTTTTGTATATTGGTATAAAAAGTTTTATTAAAAAACATAAAAGTCCTCCAAAAGGATTTGCAAAACGTTTTCAATCTGAATCAGATCATCCTCAGTGCGTTCTGCTTCACAAAAGAAACTAGCAACTTATTTAGAAAGGTTACATCGATATAAATGGTTTACATAACAATTAAGTGATATTTGTAGCGACTCCAAGTCGATGTTACAAGATGAAATGTGCTAGGAGTGCTCAAAGGGCAACATGGTTCCCTGCTCGTTAAGAACTCGTGGTTCTTGCCAGTTCAATGGACACAGACCACATACTCGCTTGCGCTCGTACCGCAACTTTTCAAACTCGTGAGAAATTTGTACCTTTCTGCACTTGTTGCACAATATACTATTTTCTATGAGAGTGCAAAAATGTCTACTTTCGCGCACGCATTTTAGTTTAGAAAGTTTTACTTTTCCGCACGCGTGTTACTTTTCAGCACGCGTTTTACTTTTCCGCATGCGTTTTACTTTTCCGCACGCGTGCCAATTTAGATATGTTAATATGGCCTTAAAGTAATTATAATACATGCAATAAACTAATATTTAGATATTATTTACTGATTTATTTTAAACATATCGTATTGTGTTCATGCTTTAATGAAATTAACTCGAGAATTCGATGAAATAAAATAATTTTGACATAATATTCGAAAGTCAAATCAGTAAACAATAACAGTGGTTTTGAATCGTCGTCATGGAAACCAAAATCGTCGTCATGCTAACCAATTATGCTGAAACTTTGGTTTTGAAAACCTTGTCAAAGAATTAATTTGTGTATGTATTTCCATATTAATTAAATTGATTGATTAAGATTTCGTCATTTTTTAAAGACTTGTAGAAAAAATATTGTTCCTAACGCTTGCAGAAAGTCTCTTTTCCGCACTCGACTGCTTGCCGAACTCCCGCTTCACGTCGTTCGGCAAACTGCAGTCGCGTGCGGAAAAGTATGACTTTCTGCACTTGTTAGGAAAATAACTATTTCGTAAAAGTGATAATAAAATAGTTATCATAATTGTAATAAAATGATGATGCGTATCCGTAATTTGGGAAAAAATTGTTCGATTAGAATGCTGTAATTGAATATTTGAACATAGTTTTTAATTTCAAACAACTTTTCATAATAGCATTTTTTGATATTCTGGAATATAAAGGTACTTTACTCCTTAACGAAATTCATATTTTTGACATAACTCGTAAAAAATTGAAAAAATTTGATATCTGATGGTTGAATTTTAGATTTTTGACTATCCAGAGCATTTTATGAAGAATAACTTTTTTTCGTAAAATTGATAACAAAAAAAGATTTTCATGTGGTTCCTAGCTACGCAGACATACTCTATAAGAGCTTCTGTATAAGAGTTTTCAAATTGCAATGCCATATTCGGATTCAGCATAATCAAAAACAAAATAGAAACATATTTGATCAAAGCAGAATGATGAATTTAACGATATTTTTAAAATTATTTATACAAAACAATTGTTATTATTTAAACAATTAATAAACAATTAGCGGCCAAATCTGCGAGTATAACTTTTTTACTATAACATATATAAACTAACAAAAAAAGTTTTAGAACAATATAAGCTTGTTTGAATTTTTCCGAAACAATGAATATTTTCGTTCTAATTGCACTCCCCTATAAAACTATTTGTGGCCACTTTTTGACTGAAAATCTATTATTATCTATAGTCCGTCCGCTATAACTTTTTCCATGCGGTACGATACATTTTCAATCAAATTAAGTCAAAACATAAATTGAAACGTACGTCGATGTGTATATGCATTTTGTATACTGTATACTATATACTAAGTGGATCGGCGTAGGTTTCACTTTCTGTTTTGACTTAATTTGACTGAAAATGAATCGTACCGCATGGTAAATGTTATAGCGGACGGACTATATGTATTCGCCTATTTTTAGATGTATATCAAAATGTGATTTCAATTAACTAACTTATGAACGTAGTGAGTCTGCAGTGGGATCTTAGACTATAATTATTCAAAACTAAAAATAATATTATTATTATTTTTAGTTTGGAATAATTCAAAACTGAAAATAATATTATTATTATTTTTAGTTTTGGATAATTATAGCTTAATAATTATTATAGTCTCAGAGGTTCTCAAAGTGGGTGACGCGGCACCCTGGGGTGCCTCAAGTATTTGCCAAGGGTGACATGGAACATTGAAGAAAAGTCGAAAAACCGGCCGCTGCGCCACTGTCCAATCGAAACGTTGGCTATTTGTACTTTCTCTCGATTACAGGAATTTGTTTTAACAAATGAAATCAATCCTCAAACGAACTTCTTTGAAATTGTTATTGTTCATTTGCAAGGTTTGGAAGAAACTATTATAAGCTACTTTCCTGACATTGACTCAGATGACTTATATAGCTGGATGATGGACTCGTTCGATGTTTTCGTTCGACCCAAAAAATAAACCTGTCGGAATGACAAATAAAGTTTTTCAAAATCTACTTGTGATCAGCGAAGATATCAGTTTAAAACTCAAATACCGTGAAGGAAGCCAAAAATAGTTCTGGATGCAGGTATATTCACAAAATAATGTTGTTGACAAGGCTGCAGTGAAAAAACTTTTTCTGTGAGTCTTCTTTCTCCGCATATGCTTACATTAAAAACAAAAAATACAGAAGCAAACTTCAAGCATCAAGGGATTTGAGGCTCAAACTTACAAAGATTCCCATAATTATAAAGGATATAATGAAAACATCATCGAAACAGTTTCATTCATCACATTAAGTAAGGATGTAGTTTAGGTATGTATCTACTGTATTTTATTGATTTGAAATAAAGTTTATATTAAAATCAAATGTGCCTCAGAATTGTATTTTTTTTTTATTTTTTGTCGTTTCCCAAATCGCTTCAAGGGTTGGTGTGCTTTGAAATATTTTTAGCCCTACAAGGGTGCCTCGACTAAAAAAGCCGCTGGTCTATATTATTATTATTCACTTGGAGCAAACTACAATAAAATGGCGAGTGCGCCAACTTTTCCGCCATAATTTCGATAAAATAAAGCTCACAGCGCTTCTTACTAATGTTTCAGCTGACACAAAGCTTGAAGCTTATTTATCAAAGTTCTATGAGAGTTTAGAAATTTTGGATTACAAATTGTACTCATTTCAACCACTCCGCTAGCAAATTTGGCCGTATTACTCAGCTTGTATACGACATTATCATCGTCAGGCATTATATTGGAAAATCTGGGATTGAGCTGAAGGTGATTATGATAATTAATTAGAGGTAAATAGTGAGCTGAAGCTTGCATTAGTCTATAAGCCCTGACGTAGGGTGGTTTTTAGTACCTAAAATTTGGGATTTCATTTTGTCGATGCTTTTAATTCATTAAAAACTGATACTAGAAACGAAAAAAAATGGGGAGTTGGCAACAGTGTGTGTGAGTGGTAACACGTAAAAATAATTCCGCTCCAACAAAAAGTCGAAAAATAGAGGTTATGAGTTAAAAAAATACACAGAATATATCGAGAGAGGAAAAAGTGGCAAATTAGACATTCACGAGTAAAAATGTAAGTAAATAAATGTTGTAAACGACAAAAAAGTAAGATGATTATATATCTCAGTTTGATCAATTTGAAAATTGACAGTTAAGGAATCATAAAAACACGAAATACAGCCAGCTAAAAGGCGATGTTGCCGGATTGTGAGAGAAATCAGCGAGAATAGTTTGTTAAGAATATTTAAATTTTAATCTTCACAGCAAAGTTTTCCGAACCGTTGAGGTGAGAAAGCTTTTAGCGATATCTAAGAGATTTAGAAAGAGAAAAAGGTGAGCTTCCATCGTTAAAAAATGTGGAGAAAATGATGAAGAAGATAAGAGAAAAACTAGATAGTATAGATAATAGAGGTATGAGAATAGAACAAAAAATAGATGAGGTGCAAAATTAGTTTCAGCTCATTAAATTGGAAATGGAAAAATTAAAAGCTGAAAATGTAATTCTAAAATCAAAAAATAAACCACACAAAAAGAGAACAGCAGATTTGGAAAGAGAAATAGGAAAAAATATTATAGGATTTGGTGTAACAGAAAACGAAAATAAACAATAAAATGATATATAACAGATAGCATAAAGAAAATTGAATGCACTCGTGGGAGTGCCGACAAAAGCGAAAACTTCTTATAGAATATACATTACGAGCTTAATGCTTTTTCCCCATCCAAATAGAAGCGCTATACCTATATCATATACGCGATACGTATGCCCTATGCTATTTATGTATACATACAAATAATTTATGTACGTACAAAATTTATTTCAGCGAAGTGATGACGGTCGCAAATTCAATACTTTTTCCCCATCCAAGAAGTGCACAACGTCCCTTAAGAAGTTTTCACACTTCAAATATTTATTTCGTCGAAACGGTGACGGTCGCGATGCCGGTCACTAATTTAATACTTTTTCCCGTCCAAAAAGTGCACAACGTCCCTAAAGAAGTTTTCACTTCAAAAATTTATTTCATCGAAGCGATGACGGTCGCGATGACGGTCCCTAATTCAATACTTTTTTCCCATCCAAAAAGTGCACAACGTCCCTAAAGACATTTTCATTTCAAAATTAATTTCGCCGAAGCGACGACGGTCGGGATCACGGTCCCTAATTCAATACTTTTCCCCCAGCCAAAAAGTGCACAACGTCCCTAAAGACGTTTTCACTTCAAAAATTTATTTCGCCGAAGCGATGACGGCCGCTAATTCAACATTTTTCCCCATCAAAAAAGTGTACAACGTCCCTAAAGAAGTTTTCTCTTCAAAAATTTATTTCATCAAAGCGATGACGGTCGCGATAGCGGTCCCTAATTCAATATTTTTTTCCCATCCAAAAAGTGCACAACGTCCGTAAAGATATTTTCACTTCAAAAATGAATTTCGTCGAAGCGATGAAGGTCGCTAATTTAATAATTTTTCCCCTCCCAAAAAGTTCACAACGTCCCTCAAGAAGTTTTCACTTAAAAAATTTATTTTTTCGAAGCGATGACGGTCGCTAATTTAATACTTTTTTCCATCGAAAAAGTACACAACGTCCCTAAAGAAGTTTTCACTTCAAAACTAATTTCGTCAAATCGTGGACGGTCGCTAATTTAATAATTTTTCCCCATCCAAAAAGTGCACAACGTTCCTCAAGAAGTTTTCCCTTCAAAAATTTATTTCATCGAAGCGATGACGGTCCCTAATTCAATACTTTTCCCCATCCAAAAAGTGCACAACGTCCCTAAAGACATATTCACTTCAAAAATTATTTCGTCGAAGCGATGACTGTCGCTAATTTATTACTTTTTCCCATCCAAAAAGTGCACAACGTCCCTAAAGAAGGATTCACTTCAAAAATTTATTTCATCGAAGCGATGACGGTCGCGATGACGGTCCCTAGTTCAATACTCTTCCCTCTTCCAAAAAGTGCACAACGCCCCAAAAGACATTTTCACTTCAAAAATTAATTTCGTCAGAGCGGCGACGGTCGCTAATTTAATAATTTTTCCCCACCCAAAAAGTGCACAACGTCCCTCAGAAAGTTTTCACTTCAAAAATTTATTTCATCGAAGCGATGACGGTCGCTAATTTAATACTTTTTTCCATCGAAAAAGGGAAAAACGTCCATAAAGAAATTTTCACTTCAAATATTTATTTCGTCGAAGTGATGACGGTCGCAATTTTAATAATTTTTTGCCAGGAAAAAGTGCACAACGCCCTAAAGAAGTTTTTACTTCAAAATCCCATCCAAAAAGTGCAAAACGTCACTAAAGAAGTCTTCATTTCAATAAATATACGTACAAAATTTATTTCGCCGACGAGATGACGGTCGCGATGACGGTCGCGAATAAATCCTTTTTCCTCATCCTAAAATAGGTTTTACATTTATTATAAATTTAAATACTATAAAATGACGGTCGCGATGACGCTCGCGAATTCAATGCTTTTCCCCTATCAAAAAATCGCACAACGTCCCTAAAGAAGGTTTCACTTCAAAAATTGCAGTTAAAATCCAAGTTCCACCAAATGAAAACACAGATCCAGACGATGTAAAACGCGTTGGTATCCACAAAGATCGTCTACGATCTGTTATGAAACCTATACTACTGGAACTTAAAAGAGGTAGCAAAATAACAGAAATAATGAAGCAATTGAAAATACTTTTTTTTTCATCTTTAAAGAAGGGGGGTCTGGAATTTTCACAAAAGATATCTCAGTCCACAACGCCGCCTGACTGATCTTAGTGCAAGATTCATTCTCCGTAGCCCCAGCGATAGTTACTGAGGTACTTTAAAACACCCTCTCATCGCCGAGGCTATGTCGAATGCCTACCTGCTAAACCAGACCCTCCTCTGTCACCCAGCGCTCCGAAAGCGGAATGACTGCTGCAAGGTCCACATCGCTTCCGAAGTACTTTACCTTCATTTATCCATAGACTGTCAGCAAGGAGGCTCTTCCTTTTTCCCCGTTTTCCTGTTATTTTTGGTCCCAAAATTGGGATTTTTTTGGTTTTTTTTATTGGAGGTTCTTTGCAGCAGTCTGCCTCACAAAATCTAACTTACCTATTCGCCTCTTATCAAAACTTATTCCCTCTACCTTCTACTTACAATATATTTCCCTCTTACGCCTATCGTCGGTACATCTGTTTTTCTCCTGTCCTTCCTTCTTGATCACGACACGAATATAGTTGTCTATACTAGTCCAACCAGATTTTTCAATCATTCTCTCAATCATTTCTTGAATGGTCACAAAATTCACAACTGTCTCTTTTTCCATTCTGTTCCTCTCCATCTGTTGCACTCTAGCGCCCTATGTGTAACAGTGCCCGGGTGTCTGTAGTATAGGCATTTGTCAGTGTCATCCTTTCCAAACCTAGAGAGGTAGGCTCTAAAACACCCGTTTCCTGTAAGCACCTTGCGTTATGAAATAATCTAGTCGCTTGTGACCACGGTCCACCCAATATTTTAGGTTCGGGAGCAGCATCTTTGTCCACTATGCCACACGCTTCGTGTTGTTCCATTCTTCCTGCCATCTTTCAATTGACCTTTTTCTTTCCTGTCTTCTCTCGGCCATAATGAGCTCTAGGTCTCTTCTCTTATATAGTTATTTTCTTTCCACTACCAACATATGGAGCACAATCAATCCAGTGATGGCCCACGACGCTGCGGCAGACACAGTCCTGTAGGCGCATGCCACTCGCACCAAACCTGTTCTGTCCGCACGTGTAATGAGCCCATTGTTGGTCTGTATCCCTACCCTCACTCGTGCCCTTTACCGACGCACGTAAGAAGGCAGATGGGTCGATAATTTTCGCCAGCTTTGGGAAGCAGTACCAACGATGTCCTCCAAGGCTCAGGAAAGGTCTGTTCTTCCAGCAGTGCATTTATGTGCTCCGGAAGCCACGCAGGCTCCGCCTGTCCTAGACACCTCACCGCCTCAGGTGATATCTGATTCAGACCCGGGGACCTGCGCGTCTTGAGTGCGCTCAATGCCTCGACAAGTTTATCCATGGTAAAGGGTAGAGCCCGCTCAGCTTTCTCGTCTCTCCGTACTCCATGATATCTGCCGGCGTGAAAGAGATCTCGTGTTACCTCGAATCGAAAATACTAAGAGGAACGGACATTTACCTAAGTGAAGTACTCAGGGGAGATACAAGACCATAGGGAAGGATGTTTACTCTGATGAAGTAATATACGTATATATTTGTATATACTATATGAGCAAAATTTAATTCGACAATATAACCAATGCCAGGAAGCATCAAACTTATATTTTACTAAAGGAACACGTGTTGAAATCACGCTTAAACTGAATGCTTGCTGTACTTACAGGTCTGCAATTACTAGGGCTATGTGTTTTTAGTCAAATGCAAGTGACAAGAATTATTCTATGATTATTTAATGCAAAACTCTCTCAGTGGTATTGTGGAAAATTAGTGTATAGATGTAAGAAACTAAACGTGCTTTATGGATAGCTAGGATAAGATTCCAACTGATTACCTTTAGCTATGATAAATTATCAACTTATCATCATATAATCTCATCGAAGAAGTACATGCATGTTTCTATCTGCTCGTATAACTACTATCTTACTGGTATATTGTGTTATCTTTTGGTTTTTATTCTTAGTTTACAATACACAATCTTTCATTTACTGTTTTTAAATCTTAGATAATAGTACATTATTTCACGGTTTTTGCTGTAAATTTTAAAGAACCGTTTGGATTGATATGAAATTTGGCATGCGGATAGCTTACATGTCAAAGAAAAAAAGTGATACTGTGCCGATGTGTGCTTTGGCCAGGGGGATAAATTTCACCCCTAGAGAAGGTGAAAAAATATATGTCCACAATAAGTCCGGATATGGATAAAGTGACTAATTATAAGCAACTTTTATTATATAGTTCTTTCACCAAGTCAATACTTTTCGAGTTATTTGCGAGTGAATATGTTCCTTATTCAACAAAATAACCACGTTTTTATATGGTTTTTCGCAATTAACTCAAAAAGTAAGTATTTTCTAGAAAAAAAATTCATAGCAGAGATATAGCCTGTAAAAAACTGAAAAAAATGGTGTATCTGCACCTAGCAGAAGCAGAGTTATAGCTAATGAAAAATAGGTTCATATTCGTCAAATTAGAAATTGAATATTTCAATGAGAAATAATCAAAAAATGAAGCACTTTTTGGGGAAAACTTATTAAACTTTTTTAAAGCCTTAAAAAAATCTTTATTTTTATTTTATAAAAAAATCTCTAGCATCAAAAGTAAATACGTTACGCCCAAAATAATGTTGGTCCCTTTTGTTTTGACAAAAAAAAATCAGGAAGATCAGCCCCTAATTAGCAATTTAAATGAAATTAATCATTACTGCTTCACAACTTACTTTACTTACGTTGTATTTATATTAACTTTAAGTTTCATTAATTCAAAGTGCTTATTTTTGAAAAAATTTGGTTTTAAAGTATAATTTAAAAAAAATTTAATTTTGAAAAACATGCTTTGTTTCATAATAACTTAAAAATTGTCAGAGATGCCAAAAATCCTAAGGAAGAAAAAAAGTCAGCTATGCTTTTTTGAACAATTTGTATATTTTTGTTTTTTTGTAAGACTAAAACTGGTTCAGATTTGGTGTTTTTAAATTTGCATACACTCGTGATTAGTGACTCCTTCAAATCTTTTAACTACAGCCCTTTCAAAAATAAAAACTTTGAACCAATGAGATCTACAGATCATATAAACAATACATAAACGAGTAAAAAAAATTGTGAAGTGGTAACGATTAAGTTCATTAGATATGCTAATTAGGGGGTGATTTTCCAGTTTTTTGATCAAAACAAAAGGCACTAACTTTATTTTGAGCGTAACTTGTTTACTTTTGATGCTAGAAATTTTTTTATAAAACAAAAATAAAGCGTTTTTTAAACACTTTAAACAAGTTTAATGCGTTTTCCCCGAAATGTGCTTCATTTTTTGATTATTTCTCATTTAATCATTCGATTTCGAATTTGACGAATATGAACCTATTTTTCATTAACTACAACTCTGGTTCTGCTAGGTGCAGTGCCCTAATATATACACCATTTTTTTCAGTCTTTTACAGGCTATATTTCTGGTAAGATTTTTTTTTCTAGAAAATACTTACTTTTTGAGTTATTTGCGAAAAACCATTTAAAAACGTGGTTATTTTGTTGAATAATGAACATATTCACTCGCAAATAACTCGAAAACTATTGACTTGGTGAGAAAACTCTATATAATAAAAGTTGCTTAAAATTAGTCACTTTATCCATATCCGGACCTATCTTGGACATATATTTTTTCACCTTCTCTACGGGGTGAAATTTACCCCCATGGCAAAAGCACACATCGGCAGAATATCACTTTTTTTCTTTGACATGTTAGCTATCCGCATGCAAAGTTTCATGTCAATCCAAACGGTTCTTTAAAATCTACAGCAAAAACCGTGAAAGAATGTACTATTATCTAAGATTTGAAAACAGTAAAAGAGCTAACAAAATATCCAATAATAGTATAAAATACTTATCATATTTTAAATGTTTCATATTTTTGCGATTTAATATAATGACAAAAAAATATTTTAGCAATATTTTTTCAAACTATAATATGTATTACATTCACAAACTTGTAAGTTGCGCCTAGCTACTACGCGTATATAATTAATCATCTCAGAAACACACATCCAACCCAGAAGAGGTCCTCTACGTGTCAAGAACAAAACACCCTAAAATTATAGAAATACAAACGAGCCAGCCCCTTTCCGTGTACGTAGGAAACTCGTATAGATATTGATTCAAATGTAGGTAAATTGTATCAAAATTATATGAGCAATTAATCTTCGGGCACACCATCAAAATATAATATTCTGAAATTAGGGGAGTAAGACGTATATTATGACGGGGGAAATAATGTCCCACAAATTTAGTAAATGAGCAAATCGTGATAATATGTTTCCCAGAAGTTTGCTTAATTTGGTAATTTGTTACGTTTGAAGAGATTTCCTTAATTTCGAATGAGATCGAAATGAACTATTTTAATACATTTCGCACCCTCAGTAATATAAGGGCCTAACTCAAAATTTGTGTAAACTGTGATTTTAAATGATGTAGGCACAAAATGAAATTCTCTACCGGTTAGCGCTGACAGAGAGATAAAAAGAACATTAAATGGTTCATAGATTCAGTAACTATATTAATGTGCCTCTCTCTTACTCTCCCGCACACCTCTTGTTTTTACTGCTACAAGGTAGCAATCGGTAACATGTCTCTCTATAACGAATATCCTGGTGAGTTTGTGTTTTAACATTTTGTATTATATAGAACAGTTTTGAGTTGAGCCGTTATATTATAGAAAATATAATAAACAAATGGGTATAATTCATAATATATCGGCATTTTTCATTAACAGTGACAGAGCATTCATAATATAAGGGATCAAATTTAAAGAGTTCCTTATTTCTGTTATGTTTTTTTGTAATATATGTGACTAACTTGAAATTATTTGTTTTTCATTACATGTAATTAATGTAATTTATTTATATGATTATTTTTATCATGGCTATGTATTGTGTAATAATTATCAAGTAACAAATCTGCCAAATTTTACATTTATAACTTAAATAATAAGCATGTTATTTGAAAAAATAGCTGTAATATTGGAAACCTCTTTAAACGCGATTTCCCAACAATCTGCTTTTGTGAATTGTGAGTCTATATTACTGAGAGTGAGATTTGTCTACTATGTGATGGTGATTTATTCAAAAGTAAAATAGTTATAATCTATTTTTGTAACCTAAAAAAACTATTAGAATGCATACATTGATAATAGGTTTAAAAAAGCTTCCTTTTACTTTGCATAATGTGTAACTGTAACAATAGACCATGGCATTAAGGAAAACATAACTCGATCTTTAAATACAGCCCCTATCGACTGTGCAATCTGTTCGAGATGGCATCAGCAGGGGGTGGAAATGCAGAATTGCATTTATAGTGCCTAAATGCAACCAAAAATACATTCAGTTTTTAAGTCTTATCTAATTTTATAAAAAAATGTCAAAATCCGTATATTACGGGCCAGACTTTGTTACTCAAGTGGTTTTGGTTCGCGAAATCCTGGAGCACGTGGTGTTAAGGTTGCTGCTAAGAAGCGTAATTTTCTGGAGATTCGAGGATTTTCGCCACTAAATTAATGCAAACAGTTTACTTGGAAGTTTTGGGGGCCGCTGAATACGAATACGAATTTACAACCGACTACTAGAAAATCCGGTGCCCAGGATACTGCTAAGACACGTCGCGGTCGTCTTCTGGAGTTTCGAGGATTTCCGGCATTAAATTTATGCAAAGAGATTAGTCGGAGATTTTTAGGATTACTGAACAAAACTATGACATCAGAACCGACCATCGGAGCAACTATTACCCAGGGTGACTGTTATGCACATTATATTCTGGAATTTCGAGTCATTCCGATACTAAATTAATGCAAAAAAAGTATTCTGGGGTCTCAGGATTGCTGGGAGGCTATCAGCGCAAAATTGGTGTAACCCATTTTAACAATTTTGCCAAAAGGATTTTATTTCATTAAAATTAACACTTATTTAATTATTTTAAGATACAGAGTATAGTGAGTAACAAATGCTTGAGCCATCCTGTACCGGGAAGTACTTAAAGAAGGGAGAACTTTAATGTAACAAAAGCATTTTGGTAAAATTGTTAAAATGGCTTACGCCAATTTTGCACTAATAGTCTCATTATGTAGTTTAAGGCCTCTGGATTATTTGGTGTTTAGGGCAGATACACATAAAAAAGGACATTTAATAATTAACATCGCTTGTTCTTAACAACCAGCCCTCTATTATTTACAATAAAGAATTTAAACATTTTAAATTTCCAATTGAAAAATTTATAATTTATCACAGTATTTATCATATTTACATTGACGTCATTGATCACACTGGACACCAGATACTAAAGAGGCCTTCACTGACTTCATATTCGTGTTAAGCATATCCAAAATCCCACCTTGCATTTTCAAAAGCCCCGAAATTACAGATGAGGTACACATCAGTCACTTTGGATACTAGGTCTTCGAAGGTCGGTTCTAATGTCACATTCGTGTTCAATAAATCCAAAATCTCTTTGCATCAATTTAGTGGCGAAAATCCTCCAGGAAATGTCATGCCTTATGTCAACCTTGGGCACCAGGAGCTCAGGGGGTCGGCTACTACAAAACCTCTGGCTAACAAAATTTGGCCCTTAATATACTTTTGACATGTTTTAATACAATTCTGTATGGCCCCAAAAATTACATGCACTTTTGGAAGTCTCTAGATACTGTATCTAAAAATCGATTTTTATATATCTGAACATTCAGATATTAAAGAAAATTTTATATACAGCGTGTCTACTTGAGTTGGAAACATATGGGAAACTTTTTTATTATTAATTTTACGAAAAAAAGTTATTCTTTATAAAAAGTTCTGCATGCCCCAAAACCTAAGATTCAATTATCAGATATCAAATTTTCTCAATATTATACGAGGTATGTCAAAAAATATGAATTTCGGCTAAGGGTAAAGTACCTTTATTTCTCTCAATATCGAAAATTCTTATGATAAAAAGTTGTTTGGAATTAAAAACTAAGATGAAATATGCAATTACATGCTTCTTATTGAAAAAAAGAATATTTTTCTCAAATTTATGGATACCCAACATCGTTTTTAATTATTACAAATATCATAACTCGTTTATTATTCATTTTACGAAAAAAAGTTATTCTTCATAAAAAACTTTGCATGGTCTAAAATCTAAGACACAACCATGATATATCAACTTTTATTAATTTTATACGAGGTGTGTCAAAAAATATGAAATTCGCTCAATATTATAGCACCTTTATATTTCACAGTATTTCAATTAGAAGGATGTAATTGCATATTGACACATAGTTTTTAATTCTAAACAACTTTTTTAACAACCGTTTTCAATATTGTGAAAAATAAAGGTACTTTACTCTTGAGTGAAATTCATATTTTTTGACATAACTCGTATAAAATTAATAAAATGTCATATCTGTTGGTTGAATCTTCGGTCTTAGGACATACAGAGATTTTTATAAAGAATACCTTTTTTTCGTAAAAGTAATAATAAAAGAGTTATCGTATGTGTAATGAATAAAAACGAAGTTGTTATCAATAAATTTGAGAAAAATTTGGAAAATATTTTTTTCCAAATAGAAGCATGTAATTACATATTTGAGCTTGGTTTTTATTTCCAAACAACTTTTCATAATAAGAATTGTCGATATTGAGAGAAATAAAAGTAGCCGAAATTCATATTTTTTGACATACCTTGTATAATATTGAGAAAATTTGATATCTGATAATTGAATCTTAGGTTTTGGGGCATGCAGAACTTTTTATAAAGAATAACTTTTTTTCGTAAAATTAATAATAAAAAAGTTTCCCACATGTTTCCAACTCAAGTAGACACGCTGTATAAAGTGATGTTATTTTTATATTTTTAATTAATAGTGTATATTTTAATTTAGTTGGGATTATTAGATGTTGTTCTGGATGTTCAAGAACTTATAGATGTAAGATATGTAAAAGGAATCACAGCATTACTACAAATTTTTAACGCAATGCTAAGGCTGAGCTACTTTCCAAACCAGTGGAAAATAGCAGAAATAATAATGCTTCCCAAACCAGGTAAAAACCCTAATGAAATATGCTCGTACAGACCCATCAGTCTCTTGCCAATCTTATCAAAAATATTTGAGAAACTTCTACTCAAGCGAATGCAGCCAATATTAACGGAAAAAAAGCTCAGACCAGATCATCAGTTCGGCTTTAGAGCAAAACATGGCACAATAGAACAAGTCCACAGAGTCGTTAAACAAATTAGCAATGACTTAGAAAAGAAAAGGTATTGTTCAGCCGCATTCATAGATATTAGCCAAGCTTTTGATAAGATGTGGCATCCTGGACTATTGTATAAAATAAAAAAAGGTTTACCTCACAACTTCTATCCATTATTAAAATCATACCTAACTAACAGATTTTTCTTAGTAAAACAGCAGTCTGAATATACTAACATCTACCACATAGAATCTGGAGTACCACAGGGTAGTACCTTGGGCCCAATATTATATTTATTGTACACGGCAGACATTCCCACTACAGAACAAACAACAGTATCAACATTTGCTGATGATACAGCAATACTAGCCTCCCATCACAATCCTGCAGGAGCTACAAGAAACCTACAAACAAACTTGAACAAAATAGGAGTATGGCTAAAAAAGTGGAAAATAAAAGCGAATGGATCCAAATCAATTCACGTTACTTTCACGATGAAAAGAGATCAGTGTCCACCAGTGAAACTAAATAACAGCCAATTAGCACAAGCTGATAGTGTGAAATACTTAGGCATGCACCTAGACAAACGCCTCACATGGCGAACACATATATTCAACAAGCGAAAACAACTAGGACTTAGACTGCAGCAACTATACTGGATTATCGGCAGGAAATCAAAACTGACCATTCAAAACAAAATACTTGTATATAAATCAATTCTAAAACCAATCTGGACATATGGAATCCAGCTATGGGGCACAGCGTCAAATTCAAACTTAGAAATACTTCAAAGGTTCCAAAATAAGGTTTTAAGAATAATAGTCAATGCCCCTTGGTACGTGCCAAATACAGCAATAGAAAGAGACTTGGAAATCCCCACCATCAAAAGTGAAATAAAACGACATAGTGAAAAATATCGGGATAGAGCAAATACGCATATGAACCCCCTCGCGAGTGATCTATTTAACACAGTAGGTGAGGTGCGCCGCTTAAAAAAATTTAAACCAACGGACCTGATAAGCAGGTTTAACTAAGTGTACTCAGAATAACAAACAAATAACGGTTTTAAATAAATAGGTTAATTATGTAAAGGAAATAATTCACTGGAAATATTTCCTACATGTCCAATGTAAATATCCGACCATTTACTTATTGTCCTTCAATATTATATATGTGACAGATTGTAAATATACTGGGAGTTAATAAAAAAAAAAAAAAAATATGTTTCCAACTCAAGTAGACACGCTGTATACAGGGTATTTATAAATAAGTACGAAAAACTTTAAAGGGTAATTCTACATGAAAAAATAATGTCAGGTTTCTCGATAATCGTCTGTCCGCAAAAGCTTCGTTTCCGAGATAAGTTGATTGAATATGTTTTTACAAACTAATAATTATTTATTTATTGATATAAATACGGTTAAGGTATCCAAATATAATTTGATGGGTTTTAAGAGATAGTTATTGCGCATTTTGACATAAAATTAAGAATTTTTTATTTACCATTAGCACGCATACGGGTAATGGTCTACATTTTTTTAAGAAAAAAATTAGTATGCCCACTATTTTTATAATTCGTCTTTCAATATGTGACAAAAATCTATTTTTCTTTTTTTTGTTCAACGTCCTGCTTTTATGCAAAAAATAAGGCAATTAAGGAGTTGTAAAAAAAACAAAAAAGATAAGAAATTCTTTATTGTATTTGATACATTCGATGGTTGTTCTTTTGATATCAATGGTTATTATTACTTGTTATTTGTATATACGTTTCCAACCAAACACGATTTCAGAATAAACTAGTTTGTTCTGAACGCGTTAGGATAAACTAGTTTGGCCTAGGCCAAAATAGTTTGTCCTAAACGCAATCGGATAAACAAACTAGTTTATCCTGATATTAATATGAACACTTCAGGATAAACTAGTAAGGCCTAAACAGAGGTATCAACTTGTTAAATACTACCCTAAAACTTACAACTAAAATCTTACAAGACGTAATGAGCAGAGGATAAGTTTAGCAGATGAACAACAGGGTTTTCGTACTGGAAGATCGTGTACAGATCCAATATTCGTCATAAAGAAAATTAGTGAGAAATCACTAGAGTATTATAGACCAGCATTTATAGGTCTGATTGACTTAAAGAAAGCATTTGACAGAGTATGACTTAAAGATGTAATCCATCTTCTGTATAATAGAAAAGTCCCTCTAGATATCATAAAAACTATTGAGAACACCTACCAAAACAACAAAATGGAAGTCAGAATAGGTGGACAACTTACAGAACCTATTGATATAGGCAGCGGAATAAGACAGGGAGACTCATTGAGTCCTATGCTTTTCAATTTAGTCATTGAAGAAATCATCAAAAACGTCAACAAAGGAAGGGGATATAGAATGGGAAACAAAGAAGTAAAAAATACTCTGCTACGCAGACGACGCAACATGGATAGCCCAAGATGAATATAGTCTGCAAAAATTAGTCCACGGATTTAACATAGGAGCAAAACAATTCAATACGACAATTTCATCTCTGAAAACCAAAACAATAGTAATCAGTAAAGAACCAATCAGATGCAAAATAGAAATTAATGGTATCAGTATTAAACAAGTAATGGAAGTAAAATACCTTCGAATTACATTGTAAGTTACGGAGACCTAGACAAAGAAATGAGAAATCAAGTACAAATAGCAACTAGATTGGCAGGATGCCTTAATAATACAATATGGAGAAACCGACATATTAACACTGAGATGAAGTCAAGAATTTATAAAGCCAGTGTAAGACCAATATTGACATATGCATCAGAAACAAGACCCGATACAGCCACAACACAAAGACTACTGGAAACGGCAACGATGAGAGTACTGAGAAGAATTACAGGAAATACACTGAGAGATCGAAAGAGGAGCGAAGATAATAGAAGACAATATAACGTACAGTGTATAAACGAATGGACACTAAATAGAAGAAAAGAATGGAACAACCACATAACCAGAATGGGGGAGACACGTGTGGAATAGCACGAGATAAATCACCAATCGGTAGAAGAAGTATCGGCCGACCGCGCCAAAGATGGAGTGACAACCTTCCATAGAGGTATCAATCCGCCAAAGAACAAGCAGAATTGCTTATAAAGAGGAAGAAGAAGAAGAAGAAGTTTTTAGTTAAGCGGTTATATTATAGAAAATACAATAAATAAGTGGGTATAATTCATAATAGATCGCTATTTTTCATAAATTGTGACAGAGCATTCATAATATTAGGGATCAAACTTCCTTATTTCTGTTATGTTTTTTTGTAATATATGGGACTCACTTGAAAGTATTTTTTTCGATTACATGTAATTAATGTAATTTATTATATTATTAATTTTTTATTTTGGCTATTTATTGTGTAATTATAAAGTAACAAATCTGCCAAATTTTACATTTATAACTTAAATAATAAGCATGTTATTTGAAAAAATAGCTGTAATATTGGAAACCAGAATCTTTAAACGCGATTTCCCAACAATCTTCTATTTTGAATTGTGCCTCTATATTACTGAGGGTGCGATTTGTCTACTGTGTGATGGTGATTTATTCAAAAGTAAAATAGTTATAATCTATTTTTGTAACCTGAAATATCTATTAAAATGCGTACATTGATAATAGGTTTAAAAAAGATTCCTTTTATGTACTTTGCATAATGTGTATCTGTAACAATAGACCATGGCATTAAGGAAAACATAACTCGATCTTTAAACACAGCCCCTATCGACTTTGAAATCTGTTCGAGATGGCATCAGCAGGGAATGAAAATGCAGAATTGCATTTACAGTGCCTAAAATGCATCCAAAAATTCATTCAATTTTTGAGTCTATATCTAATTTTATGAAAAAATGTCAAAATCCGTATATTACGGGCCAGATTTTGTTACTCAAGTGGTTTTGGTTCGGGGAATACTGGAGCACGTGGTGCTAAAGGTTACTGCTAAGTAGTGATGAGCAAGACTGGTCTTAGTCTTGCGGTCTTGGTCTTTCAGCAAGACCAAGACCAAGACCGCCTTTCAGTTTGCCAGACCAAGACCAGGACCAGGTATTCAAAACCAAGCCCAAGACCAAGACCGAACCTTGCAAGACTACGCAAGACCAAGACCAACCTGCAAGACTTTTGCACTTTTTTTCGAAATGGGTTTTTTATTATTTAACTTTATTTTTTCAGTTCAATAATATATATTGACATTGTAATAAACCTTAAACAACATCGAATTGTTAAAATACATAATATTTTGGTTATATTTTTAAGTCGTTTTGATTAAGTCAAACGGTTTGCATTTTCTCAACCTTCAAAGTGTCCAGAAGGTAAGTTTTCAAACGGCGACAGTTCAAGGACAATTGAAATTACTTTTAAGACAAAAAAATGTAATTATACATAGGGTAATCCATTTAAAAAAAAATGCCATTAAAAACAGTTTTTATGTACCAGTAGTTTTCGCTTTTTTGTCTAATAAAATTACTGACACTTATTTCAATTCTTTCCGCATAATCAAGGAAAAATGTAGGTATTAATACCAAAAATATCATAATAGATTTTGAAAAGGGATTCACAATGCTGTGAAAGCATTGTGGCCTGAATAAAAAATAACTGGTTGTCGATTGTAATGTGTCAAGCTTGGTATCTTCTTCTTCATGTACCATGTCCTTTCAGAACGTTGGTTACCATCATAGCTATCTTAATTTTATTCACTGTCACCCTAAATAGCATGGTTGTATCAACCCCATACCAATCTCGCAAGTTCTTCAACCATGAGGTTCTTTTTCGTCCTGAACTGCGTTTGCATGCTATTTTTCCTTGCATAATATTTTGTAGCAACCTATATTTTGGACCTCTCATTACACATGTCCGAAGTACTCCAGCTTTCTTTGCTTGATGCTTTTTATGATCTCAGTAGTTTTGCTGAGACGTTCTAGTATTGTGGAGCTTCAAATCTTCTCCACCCAGGAAACTTTTAAAATTCTTCTATAGCACCACATTTCGAAAGCCTCAAGGCGATTTAGATCGATTTTATTCACAGTCCAGGACTCGACACCATAAAGTAAGACCGAAAACAGGTAACAGCGAAGTAGGCGGATCCTCAATGCCAATTTTATGTCTCTGTTACATAACACCTTGGACATCCTTTTAAAAGCGTCTCTAGCCTGCTCTATCCTAGACCTAATTTCGCCGTGACTTTCTGCGTTACAATTTAGTTGTTGTCCAAGGTAAACGATTTTATCAACTTACTCAAATTTGGTATTATTTACATATATAGCTTGGTATCGCAAAATCCAAAGCTTAGGTTGAGTTTTTGAATATAATGACAAAAATTCCGATACTGGGAAATTTTAAAAATTATTTTTTGGATTAATTTTTTACAATCAACGAAAGTTGGAAGTTGAATTATTTGTGAAAATCCTGGATGACAAACGCGTAAAAAATTTTACTCGTTTCATAGTTGAAAACTATTTGGAAGAATCTAGGTTTTCCCCAGACAGGGCCAGTACTACAAATAGCATGTGCCGCACTTGAAATGCATGCGAATCATTTCAGCGTGTTTTAAATTCTTGTTTTTACTACCCACATCCGAATATTTTCAACTTTTTAAATGTCATAATAAGTATTCAGTCCAAAAATATGTGAAAATAAAAAGTGCGAATAACTCGTGCTACGAGAGTAATGTCGTTTAAATAAAATTAAAGAACTGCAAGATAACAAATTACAGAATTAAGCGTTTAGTACTCGCAATTAGGTTTAGTTATTATGTTATAGTATTAGGTATATAAATAGGTATGATAAAAATATATCATATGCTATTGAATGTATAAAAAGCAAGTTTTGTGTCTCAATTCAACTTAAAATTGAAATTTGAAAATAACCCTTTATATTTAAAACATACTTCTTAATGAAATAATTAGGTGAATGTATAATGTTAAAATTGGTATCAGTTTGAAACTACATTCTACATTTTTTTTAAATTTTAAAGCAAAAAATATAGTTTCAGTCTTCACATCTTTATTTATTTCAATGTACATTTTATTCTAAATTGTCTGGTTCAAATTATTACTACCAAAAAAGCAAGACCAGTAAGACTCTTGCAGCACGACCAAGACCAAGAACAAGACCGGCTAGTGCAAGACCAAGACCAAGATCAAGACTGCCTTTTAGCTGCAAGACCAAGACCAAGACCAAGCTTGCAAGAACAAGACCAAGACCAACACTAGCCTGTTCTTGGTCTTGTTCTTGTTTTGCTCATCACTACTGCTAAGGAGCGTCATTTTCTGGAGATTCGAGGATTTTCGCCACTAAATTAATGCAGACAGTTTACTTGGAGGTTTTGGGGGCCGCTGAATACCAATACGAAATAAAATTTGGACTACCGGAAAATCTCGTGCCCAGGATAATGCTAAGAGAGGTCGTCTTCTGGAGTTTCGAGGATTTCCGGCATTAAATTAATGCAAAGAGATTAGTCGGGAATTTTGAGGGTTACTGAACACAAATATGACATCATAACCGACCATTGGAGCACCTATTGCCCAGGACGACTGTTATGCACGTTTTCTTCTGGAATTTTGAGTCATTCGGATACTAGATTAATGCAAACAGAGTATTCTGGGGGTTTCAGAACCAATCAGATGCAAAATAGAAATTGATGGTATCAGTATTGAACAAGTAATGGAAGTAAAATACCTTGGAATTACATTGTCAAGTTACGGAGACCTAGAAAAAGAAGTGAGAAATCAAGTACAAAAAGCAAATAGAGTGGCAGGATGCCTTAATAACACTATATGGCGAAACCGACATATTAACACTGAGATGAAGTCAAGAACTTATAAAGCCAGTGTAAGACCAATAATGACATATGCATCAGAAACAAGACCCGATACAGCCACAACACAAAGACTACTGGAAACTGCAACGATAAGATTACTGAGAAGAATTACAGGAAATACACTGAGAGATCGAAAGAGGAGCGAAGATAATAGAAGACAATATAACGTACAGTGTATAAACAAATGGACACTAAATATAAAAAAAGAATGGAACAACCACATAACCAGAATGGGGGAGACACGTGTGGTCAAAATAGAAAGAGATAAATCACCAATCGGTAGAAGAAGTATCGGCCGATCGCGCAAATAATGGAGTGACAACCTTCCATAGAAGTATCAATCCGCCAATGAATAAGCAGGATTGCTTATAAAGAGGAGGAGGAAGAGAGTATTTTATTCAGTTTATCTATTTATTTTGCCTATGTAGGTATACTATGATGTTTTTACTAGGCCCTACTAGTAATAGGTCATGGAGTGTCCGTAGTAATATCAGAATAACCTAGTTTGTCCTATGCCAAACTAGTATATCCTTACGCGTTCAGGACAAGCTAGTTTGGCCTAGGTCGGTAACTTACATATTACATACAATATATTTACCTATATAACTTGACTTACAAAAATTCTAATGTATCTCATACTAACAATTTCACCAAATTATCTTGTAATTTTGTAGGTAAATTGTGGCTTATTTCCCATTTGGAGTAGTTTATTAAAAAAACGCCACAAAGAAATAGCTTCAGAAGAACATTGTAATTTTTTACGCGAATATTCAACTCAAAATTCACTTAAGAGCCGATATTTTCCAACTGTACGTACCTACTGGTTACCTTCCAGGTCCGGCCTCCTTCCAATAACGTGTTGGTCTTCTATAAACGCATACCTTTTGGATGTTACTCACAAATAATATTTTTTTAATTACACGTAAAATGATGTTGTTTTTAAAGTTAGTTTTAATGAAAATATTCTCTAGTGCGTATCAAGCCCCAACATAACTTTCATATATTCCAACAGCAATTATCCCTAGCTTGTCTATTTATATGTCTAATTATTGTCTGTTTATATAAAACTCATTACATCCAGAAACTCATATTATAATTAATTTTGGTGTAATACGCCTACAAAATAGCTTGTTCTGAAACAATAAGCAAATGAGCAACTACGTATTTCAAAGTTGGTTATTGAGTACACAATACATCCTAAACATGAACAATACCCATTATGTTAATTAAACATGAAGTCATTTAGTATTTTATTTATTTATTTTATAAGACACTTAAAAATCTGTATTTAGTAAAGTAGAAAGTTTGAAGCAACACTATAAGTATCATATTATATAGTATGTCAGTTTGAAACCTACCCATCATTAATATATTCATTTCCGTAAATATCCCCAAAAAATAAATATAACTAATATAACTGTACTGATATCCGAGACCACAAAATTACCTCTCCTGTGCCAATCTGTCTATATACCCTGGGCTAATTAGCAAAATTCATGGAAAAGTTATTTACCAGCAATTTTATTGCTGGAATCGAATTATAAGATCCTATATATTAATAATATAGTTATGCAAAGTCACCAGATAGTGTGCTACTTTTTTTATAAACAAAATGGCGCCGACAAATCGTATTTTTTTCAATTATTTCTCTATAACTCCGAAGATTTTAACTTTACAACAAAAATATTCAAAATTATCTCGATAAAAACTGGCTTATCGAAAAAGTACTAAGAGGCAAAAAAGTTTTAAAAACAATGTCTTTAACTAATGGTGCCACAATAATAATTTAATTGGAACGTACACACAATTTTGGGGGGGTTTAAGGGACCAAAACCCCCATAAAATTTTTATGGGGTGCACAAATTTTACTTTAAATTTTTTTTTTAAATGTTGCTGCCATATAAATTCTACATACCCATTTTCAATAAAAAATCTCTGAGAGTTTTCGATTTATGAAAAAAAATCGATTTTCATTTTGTAATTTCAAAGGGCTGTAACTTTTTTTGTGTGCACTATTGTATATAGGTAAGTGAGGTTCAATCAACCTATTTTTAACCCCAGAGTCTGTGGTATAATTTATTATCAATCTTTCCGGGACACCCTGTATAGATGTGCGGGATAACAGGCATGGCCAAATTTTAGTCGAGAAATAGTAACAATATCGTGTCTTGAAAAATCTAAATTTTTATGCCAATAACAATAATCTGTCGGGATTTTCGGATGTAAAAGAGTATACGTTGTCGGACAATTCACACAGTATTGATTCCATTGAAGTTTCCAGTTATCATGTAATCTGGTTTTATATACTTATGGTTATACATTCTTGAAGTCCAATATCATTCAATGTTTCATCGCCACTGAAAATGCTGTCTTTTGCCAACTGATCTACTTTTTCATTATTTTCGAGTCCAATATGAGCTATAATCCACGTGAATACTATATTATTACACTGCACAGTTGTTAGATTAGATAATAATATCTTTAATTCTTTGATGTAGGGATTTACGTTAACAGAATTTTCGTCTAGTTGACTAGACAACCTTTATAAAACTGATAATGAGTCGGATAATAAATATGTTTATTTGTTTTAGATTTTTATTTTCGGCGTATTGGCATGCTTTTATGATAGCTATGGTTTCTGCTGAATATATTGATGTATTGGAATTCAGTTTAAATTTTTCTTTGACATCTAGTGATGGTATATAAAAAGCACAGCCCACACCATCACTTTGTTTTAAAGCATTTGTAGGTGATTAGATTATTTTGCAGTATAATCATTAAGGGTAGTTTTGCTAAGTGAGTGAAGTTCAGAATATGAGGGAATTAGAATTACTGATGTTTCTAAAGCCTGAAAGAAATCCGATTGAGGTGGCATTTTAATAATATTGCCCATATTGCAAGTATTACGAAATGCTGAACATAAGGAGGGAGAGGTTTTTTAGACCAATAGTTTATTGTTAAATCGAGGTAGTTTAGTGCAGACATTTTCTTACTTAATATTGGATCTTTTACATAGGACTTTAGAATAAACTTTTCAGATAAAAATTGTCCTCTGAGTTCTAAGGGAGGTTCTAGCGCTTCCACCTGCAAAGGTTCACATGGAGTCGAGAGCACATTGCTCCCAAACACAGTCTTAAAGCAGTATTTTGTACCTATTCCTTCTAAACGTTTTAAAATATATTTACTGGCCGAATCATAAAAAATACACCCTTAATCTATTATCGATCAGATGAAAGCTTTATAAAACATTAAACAGGTTTTTGTGTCACATGCCCACCAAGTTTTCCTAATAAGTTTAAGAAAATTTAATCCTTTATAACATGTTGTCTCTATTTTTTGGATGAATGGTCTCCAAGTAAGTTTTTGTCTAGTGTTTATGCTAAGGTAGGTAACTATATTTGTTATAGGAAATTGCATTTCATTGATCACAATATTACCTAATGGTGGTGTATTATTCCTTGTAAAAAGCACTATATTTGATTTTTCTGAAGAAAATAAAAAACCAATTGAATCAAATTTAAAAATAAGAGAATTTATATTTGATTTTAGATTTCTTATACAGCTCTCAAACGTTTTGTCAGTGTTGTATATGACAAAATCGTCAGCATATTGTATGGTACTAAATATGCTATTTTTTTCGTGAAATTCCCTGGTATATACAGAGTCGGTATTTTGTTATCGATGGTATGCGCATTTAATAAGAGCAACAAAGAGACATGTATTTATTATACATTTAAAACGGGTTAGAAGATGTGGGACGGTCGAACGTGGCGGAACTGGGAAGGGTCACCAAAAAATTTCGGGTCGTAGGTAATGGCTTTGTCAGACAGTGTTGCCAAAGTTGGAAATTATCAAAAGAAAATATTAAAATAGAAAAAATAATATATTTAACTTTTTGTAAACAGATATAATAAACAAATTATTTAAAAGAAAAAAACTTAAGTAAAAAAATATTGTTTTCGCCAATTTTAAAAAATGTGAAAACGTTGAATTATATTTCAACGTTTATTTTTTTATTAATTTTTTCTTTTAAATAATTTGGTTAGTACCTACACTATTTGTTAACAAAAATTAATATAATATGTTTTCTACTTTAATTATGCAAGTTTTTCTGTCCCAGAGACTTTGTAAACACAACTTTTCCGTCATAAGATCAGACAGAAGGACAAATGAGATGTAAGTGTGAAAGCTCTTAACCCAAGGATGTTATTAAAGTGAGAAACTTGATAGCACAAGTACTATTTTAAAGTCGCCGAAATAGTACAAGCGACATATTATTCGACGCACCGTAGCAAGATGCTTCCGGTATTAGTCAAGTCCGACAAAAAAATAGAATGACAAATGATGTGTCGAATGAGAGCTTATAACCCAAAGATGGCATTATAAGTAAGAAATTTGACCTCGGACTTCCGTTTATAGAGTTACAACCGGGAGTACGGTTTTAATGACGCCGAATTAATACAAGCAATGTATTATTTAACACGCTTTAGCAAGACGAAAACAAATGTATTGTATTATTTCGGGGATTTTAAAACAGTACTTCCCGTTGCAACTGATACCATCTTTGGGTTATAAGATCTAATTTGATACCTTGTCTTCGTATTGCTAAAGCGCATCGAATAATATGTCGCTTGTACTATTTCGGCGGCTTTAAAACACTACTTCCAGTTTCAACTCTGCAACCGGAAGTGTGAAGTCCAATTTCTCAGCTTTAATACCATCCTTAATTCGACACCTCATACCTACTACGTACTACGTGGCGTTACAACCCTTCGTGGGTTTTAGCCCACTCGACAGCATGCCTTCACTCTTGTCTGTCTTAGACAATCTCTGTCCAGTTCTCCACGCCCGTAGCTTTCAGGTCTCCTGCTATATTATCTTGCTACCGGAGTTGAGTGTTTTAATAACGTAGGAGTTATATTCGATAGACAGACGAACGGACAGACTTGCACAAAGCCGGAAAAATATAATGGTTTTCGTCTTGCTAAAGCGCGTCCAATAATAAGTCGTTTATAATATTTATTGGGCGACTTTAAAATAGTACTTCAAGTTTCAACTCTAAAACTGGAAGTGCAAGGTCAAATTTCTCACCTTAATAAGATCGTTGGGTAATGAACTTTCATTCGACAGCTCATTTGTCCTGTCTTATCTATTGACGGAAAAGTTGTGTTTACAAAGCCTCTAAGAGAGACAGACATGCGTAATTATCCATCAAAGTAGAAAAAAAAAATAATACAGTGATGAGCGCGCTAATAACCGGCAAAATAACGCAAAAGATGAAAAACTTAATACGTTGTGAAATAAAAAGAGATGAAACTAGTAGATGTGTAAAATTATCGATAGGAACCTACAAATTTACATTACATCAGGTACCTACATAGTTTCCCTCTTTTAGACGTCTGTGACAGAAAACATTTAGAATTTTATAAAATTCTCCTGTCACGGTTAGATTTGTTATACTCCTCAGATATGTCTAAAGGTGCGAAACTATGTAATGTTATGTAAATTTATAGGTTCCTATCGATAATTTTACATCTCTATTAGTTTCATCTCTTTTTATTTCACAACGTATTAGGCTTTCCATCTTTTGCGTTATTTTGCCGGTTCTTAATAGCGCACTCATTACTGTACCTATATTATTTTTTGTGAACAAATAAGTACATCTACTAAACAAATTATTTAAAAGAAAAATATAAGTAAAAAAATAAACGTTGAATTATAATTCAACGTTTTCACATTTTTTTTTAAAATGGGTGAAAACAATATTTTGTTATTTTTAAATAATTTGTTTATTATATCTGTTTACAAAAAGTTAACTATATTATTTTTTCTACTTTAATATTTTCTTTTGATAATTTCCAAATTCGGCAACGCTGTCTGACAAAGCCATACCTACAACGCGAAATTTTTTGGTGGCTCTTCCTACTTCGGCCGCCCAATATCTTCTAACCCGTTTTAAATGTATAATAAATGCATGTCTCTTTGTTGCTCTTATTAAAAGCCCATACCATCGATAAGAAAATACCGACTCTGTATATTGAAAAGAAGAGGTGAAATAACTGAACATTATTTATTTTTCAAGAAGGTTATGTTAATGTTGCCATGTCCGCTAATCTTATTACATTATCATCATCATTAATTTAATTTAAATGTCAAATATACCATTTTTTATCCGGCTTAAATAAATGTTACTTAAAACTTAATCAGAAAATATTCTGCTCCATTTTAATTAAAAAACCCTCTCTATATTCACTTCGCAAAAACCGTTAAGTACTATGATGATGATTATCTCAGAATATATCTCTAACGATCTTAATATAAATGCAGCTTGCATTCTGTGCATTACTTATATCTACTCAGCTGAAGTGCTTTGGCCTACATACCTAAGTATCTACGATATCAAGTGGATACAGGAATTAAGTAGAATCCACTAGGAATGCAAAGGATTCTAATCAATATATCAAAATTATTACATACTTGCATGAAATACTTAATTGATGTATTTATTTAATTTCTGGTGAATAATAACAGTATTTATAACAAAAAATAATTAGGCAGAATTAACTTATCCAAAAATTATTGTAAAATACTCTAAATTGTGACGACAGGGCACAAAAAGACGGGCATTTTTCCTTAGGGCAAAAATTCCACCCTCACATTTTTACACCCGAAACACGGCTATTGCCTGTGACACCGCGGTCAATAAAATTTTAAATTTTTTAGAAGAAATATTTTCATATTTGGCGGTGATATACGCGTTTCAAAAACGACTTCCGGAGTGGAATTCCGATACGCCCAACTTTATTTATTCAAAAATATAATGTTCATTAAAATAAATTAAACTTAAACTTAATCGGCTTAATGCTTAATCCCATAAAAATTTAACATTTATCCTATACAGTGAGGACGTTTAGATTGGAAAAATTTCATTTTCTCCAGAAGTGGCGATTCTGGAGACAAACCATGAAACAGGTCAATTTTGAGAGGATATAGCTCATTTGAGAGGATATTCAATACTCTATTCAGTAGTATGTATATATTTGTAGTTCAAAGGCCCATAGCTTGGAATTTATCCACGGTTTTCCTCCATTTTCTCCTGTCCATGGCCGCAGTTCTCCAATTTCTTATCCCGACTCTTTCCAGGTCTTCCTCACACGCTTCTAGCCACTTTTTTCTCGGTTGTCCTCTTCTCTTCTTTCCTTCCCCTCCCATCAGCGAGTCCTTTGCCCACCTTACATCTGCCATTCTCGCAAAATGACCTAATCAACTAAGTCTCTTTGTTCTGACGATCTAGCTTATGTCTGGATTCCTGTACAGTTATATTCTCTGATTATTTCATTTATTCGTCTCCTCTAAACATTTTCATCGTCTTTTACTCCCTCGAATATTTTTCTTAGGACACTCCGCTCCCAGATATTCAGCATCCCCTCATGATTTTTGTTTATTAATTTTGTTCCGCTTTCGTAAAGGACTGTGGGCTGAATAACTGTTCGGTATAATCTTAATTTTGCCTCTCTGGAAATATTTTTTGCTCTTAGTAGTTTGGATTTCTTCCCCTTTACTTGTTAGAGTTACTCCTAGATACTCAAGCTCTGTCACCTTTTTGAAGCCATACTCTTTTCTCTCGTTGTCTGTGATAATCTTCAGTGGTATTTCTTTATATGCGGTCTGTCACATTTCCATAAAGTACTTTGTCTTTTGGTCGTTAATCCTCAGTCTATACTGCTTAGTCTTTACTCCAAAGAGTTTGAAAGTCTTCAGCAGTTTCATTTCAGTTCTTGCCATTAGCACTACATCCTATGCAAAGGCCAGAACCTGAATTTTGTTGTAATAGATCATACCTTTCTTTCGTATTCTACTCTCCTTAATATTGCGTCCAACAAGTGATTGAAGAGTACTGCAGACTCCAAATTTTCCTGTTAGGCTTCCTTCTATCCTGACCCTATTATCGGTCTTCATTAAGATAATTTCTACTAGCCTGATCATTTTTTTCCGGAATGACAATTACTCTTAGATCCTGGTACAGACGTCTTCTAATCACAGAATCGTAAGCTTGTTTAAAATCTATAAAGAGGAGGTTTAGCTTTATCTGTTGCTCATATGTACTGCTCTAAATAATTTTCAACACGAATATTTGATCTATGGTGGATCTTCCCTTTTTGAATCCTCCCTGGTTTTCACCAACCTGGTCGTTTAAGTGCCTTTCCAGTCTACTTTTTATTACTCTGGCGAGTACCTTATATGTTACGTCCAGGAGAGTGACACCTCTGTAGTTTTCGCAAACTGCCCTGTCTCCTTTCTTATGAATGGGTCATCCTATGTCCTCTATCGATACTTCTGGAATTTCCTCTAGCTCCCAGATTTTCGTCAGCAGGGTACATATTTTTGTTATAAGTGCTTCTCCCCTATGCTTTATTAATTCTGTACTATTACCATTGCTGCCTGCACTTTTATTGTTTTTTATGCTATGTATGATTTCTCTTATTTCTTCCCCGGTTGGAGTCTCCATTGTTTCCGCCGGGTCATTAACTACCTCTATCATTTCCTCTTGCCTCTCCTCACTTTCAACAGGTTCTGAATTAAGCAGCTGTCTTAAATGCCACTGCCATATATCTAGCTTCCCCTGCTTATCTCCTATTAGGTGCCCTTCCTTACTCGTGTAGTTATTCTGTTTTCTTGCAGATTGGTCACTGCTCCTTTTCACCTCCTGGTAGAAGTTCCTTACATTTTTATTAATATAATGCTGTTCAATCTCTTAAAGCTTTTTATCCATGTGCTCCCTTTTCTTCCTCCTACATATTTTTTAGCCTTTCTCATCATCGCTTCATATTCATTACTGTTTTCGTCACTTGGTTTATCCATCCATTCTTTGTCTCTTTCCTTCTTAACTGGACCTAACCGCTTTTGAGCTGCTTCCTTCATAGCTTTTTCTGTAATTCCCCACTCCATTTTAATGTCACCTTGTTTTTCGCTTTGAAGTAGTTTTGCTGTTACCTCTGCCTGGAAATTTTCAGCGGTTTCTTTGTTTTTTTAGTTTGGAAACGTCACATTTTTTATTTGTTATTCTCTCTTCTCTGACCTTTGGAATAGTTTCTCTTAATTTCGTGATCATTATTATGTGATCCGTATTCAGTAGTATATACAGGGAGCGCCAAACCTCAGGTCTTCTTTGATTACGGCTAAACTATGAGATATACAAAAAAATGTTTATAACAAAACTAATGTGTATCAAAGAGATCTATAATTTAAAATTATTTTCAATTATACAGGGTGAGTCAGAACGACGGTATGAACCAAAGTTTTATTTTTTTAAATGGAACACCCTGTATATTAAATCATTTTTGAATATATTATTTAAAAATATGAAAAATTTGTATAAGGTCTTATAGGCCTAAAGTTAATAATTTTCGAAATATTTTCTCTGAATCTATTTTCTCAATAAAAATGGTAATATTTATAGGGTTGTGGATTATGTTTCCAAGGAAATAAAAATTTACGTGATAGGTCAAAGTCTTTATAATATAGTGTTATTTTTAAATAATTTAATATTTTTTACTTTTAGCCATAAAATATACAGTGTGATCACTATTTGCAAATACAAAATTTTCTCATTTTTTTTAAATGGGACACCCTGTATATTAGTTTTGCGTTTTGTAGTAAATATTACAACCTTTCTTTTGGTATAAGGTTGTATGTACCTAGCATGTTTCGTTTTGTAGATATTTTAAAAAAACTATAGATTTTACGTGTTTGCGGATTTTTTATTTAAATTTTTTTTACAAAAAAAATAATTATAATCTGGTTTTAGAGACATACAAAACGTAATTAAAGATTAAAATAAATCGTATGCTAGTACAACTCAATTGAATTTAATAACTTTAAATTATTTTACAAAAAATATTTTACCATATTAATGAATGCATAAATTAGTTACTAAATTAAATAAACAACCAAATTTTAAATCAACCGTAGTAATTTTTCTACTACAGCAACTTTCCTGTACCAAATTAATTGTTAGTTAAATTGTATTTAGTTAAACTTTTAATTTACCTTTTAAATTTACTGACATACATCTTGAGAATATAAAAATTATTATAAAGTGTGCTTTGAAACAAATGAATGTTAAATGTATCATCCAAATTATTTATTAATATAAATAGTATTTACTGGTATCACAAAAACTGGTAATATTTTGTAGTTGAAATTTTTGTAACAATTTTTTATATTTTAAATTTTAATTTTTTAACCGAAAAATTTTTGGATATGACCTTTGTTTTGGGCGAAACCATTAGAAATTATTACCAGCTTTTGTGACACGAGTAGGTACATAGATACTATTTACTTCTTAATATACTTCCATAACGTTCATTTGTTTCAAAGCATACTTTATACGTTCTCAAGATGTAGGTAAATTAAAAAGTTATTAACTGATCTTACTCGTAAATACAATATAACTAACAATTAATTTGGTACAGGAAAGTTGCTGCGGTAGAAGGATTACTACGATTGATTTAAAATTTGGTTGTTTATTTATTTAGTAACTAATTTATGTATTCATTAATAAGGTAAAATATTTTTTGTAAAATAATTTAAAGTTATTAAATTCAATTGAATTGTACTAGCATACGATTTATTTTAATCTTTAATTACGTTTTTATTTTCATATTTTATATTTTAGTGTATGTTTCTAAAACCAGATTATAATTATTTTTTTTGCAAAAAAATTTTTAAATAAAAAATCCGCAAAAACGTAAAATCTATAGTTTTTTTAAAATATCTACAAAACGAAACATGCTAGGTACATACAACTTTATACCAAAAGAAAGGTTGTAATATTTACTACCAAACGCAAAACTAATATACATAATATAAGTCCCATTTAAAAAAAATGAGAAAATTTTGTAGTTGCAAATAGTGATCACACTGTATATTTTATGGCTAAAAGTAAAAAATATTAAATTATTTAAAAATAACACCGTATTTTAAAAACTTTGACCTATCACCTAAATTTTTATTTCCTTGGAAACATAATCCACAACCCTATAAATATTGTTCTGAAGCTATTTCCTTGTGGCATTTTTTATGATTAATTATTTATATGGGAAATAAGCCACAATTAAAATGAAAAAAATAATTTTATTAACGTTTCGACGCCCAAATCGGGTGCCGTTGTCAAAATACAAAATATTACTTTAATAAAATTATTTTTTTCATTTTAATTGTGGCTTATTTCCCATATAAATAATTAACCTATAAATATTACCATTTTTCTCAATAAAGATGTAAATATTTTGAAAATTATTAACTTTCGGCCTATAAGAACTTATACAAATTTTTCATATTTTTAAATAATATATTCAAAAATGATTTAATATACAGGGTGTTCCATTTAAAAAAATAAAACTTTGGTTCATACCGTCGTTCTGACTCAGCCTGTATAATTGAAAATAATTTTAAATTAGAGACCTCTTTGATACACATTAGTTTTGTTATAAACATGTTTTTGTATATCTCATAGTTTAGCCGTAATCAAAGAAGACCAGAGTTTTGGCGCACCCTGTATATATATATAAATATATATATATATATATATATATATATATATATATATATATATATATATATATATATATATAAAAATGGGGTTGAGGTTTATTGGGTATACAGCTGAATAAAACCAAGTGGTACTCTGTTTAACAAATCGTTATATTTCGCTGATTTTCATCAGCATCATCAGACGAAAGCTACAATATTTAAAAAATGGTACAATGTTATAATATGATCTTTTTTTAACAATTTTTATCTTACCTAATTGAGGTTAACGGTATTAAGATATTAAGATGACATCGAGATACTGCAATTTTGATATAAAATGGATGAAATTTTGTTAATAGTGATGTATTAGTTCATTAATATTAATTCACACAAGAGTGACAGTAGATTATATCCTGATAGATGTTCCCTTGCAAAACACGTACATGATGAACAACATGTAATGAACTACAACGAAACAAAAATCCTTGCAATGGAAAATAATCTTAACAAGAGACTATTCCTCGAGATGGCATTTATCATTCAAACAGATAACTTAATAAATAAAAAATCAGACGTCGAACATCTAAGTGAAATTTATGCTTATTTATTACAATTAGAAAAACAACATCAATAAATACATATTTTAAATAAATAATTAACATACAAAAAATAATATTAAATTTTCCAACTAAAAGAAAACCGATATAATAGATTTTATTCAAATAAGCTTTTGTGACATTAACGATTTATACCTAACTTATTTCTCACATAAAACACTCAATAACATTCAATATTTAGTATATCTAGTACTTCACCTTATTGACATTCAATCAACTTCAAATCAAAAAAATTTTCCTTCTTGTCAATATAAAAATAATTTAAATTAATCCTAATACATCACTATTAACAAAATTTCATCCATTTTATATCAAAATTGCAGTATCTCGATGTCATCTTAATATCTTAATACCGTTAACCTCAATTAGGTAAGATAAAAATTGTTAAAAAAAGATCATATTATAACATTGTACCATTTTTTAAATATTGTAGCTTTCGTCTGATGATGCTGATGAAAATCAGCGAAATATAACGATTTGTTAAACAGAGTACCACTTGGTTTTATTCAGCTGTATACCCAATAAACCTCAACCCCATTTTTATCTACCAGGTCAGCTGTTATCTTAAAAAAAAAAAAAAAAAAAAAAAAAAAAAATATATATATATATATATATATATATATATTGTTATATTTCTATTTGATATAAAAATTAAAATTTGATAATTATAAACAAAATTCACTTTAATATAAAATATTTTTAATTTTCTCAACCTCGGGCATATAAATTTAGAACAACCTGTATACAACAAATTGTTATATTTAATTTTAAGAAGTGATTAGAATAAGCGTACGAAACTCGGAACAATGTGCTTAGATAAACAAAGTGAATGACGCGTACCATTATCGTTCTTCTCGGAAGGTCGATCATTAGCCTATGCTAAATAAAACTCAGTGAAATATATGATAGTTCATTATCGTTTTTCGCGGAAGGTTTCGATCATTAGCCTATGCTAAATAAGACTCATTTGAAAGAGAGAATAGGTCATTAAAATTTGTAAATAGTTAGAAAGTATTTTAGAATGGGAATTAAATATTTTCTTTTGAAATCCATTAAGCATATTTAGAAAGATTAAAAATTGGTTTTGAGGAATATTACGAATGAGAGTTGGTGGTGGAAGATTGATTTGTGAATCTGGAAGGGATATTTAGAAAGTAGGGGAATGGATGAGAAAGTGAGATCAGAATGTTTTGAGCTGTCGAGAAGTGAAGTCGAGTAGTAGACGGTAGTGTACGGCGAGTGAGAAAGCCGATGTAGTTCCGTGAGTGTGGATTATCTATCGTGGAACGAGAAGTAGGCCAGGTCGAGAGTAAAAGAACCTCCTTGAGCCAAGAGTGTCCCGGTAGCTGATAGCAGTTTCGAGAAAGGTAGAACACAGCATCACGACAGACGCAGGAACGAGAGCTATACGAGCTAGTTTTTCAAAGGAGAACATTACTGGAAGCCAGGACGAGGTTTGATCGCAGCCAAGGATAGCAGGAAACGGGTCTTGTGTGAGGACATTTTCAGTTCACCAGGAAAAGGTCAGTCTCATTTGTTTGGACATGAATGTATGGGTTTTTCGTATTAAATTCCACATAAAAAATTGAATAACATAATCAATAATATCAGAAAAGCTTCATCAAACTTAAATAGAGTTGTTCCTAATAACTCCTAATAGTTAAATGTTAATAAAAACTTTCAATTGAAAACCAAAAGGAAATAAGATTCCCATTTGTAAATGTTATGTTTAAGAATAATAAGAAATAGCAAATATTAAGCATTGATTGCCTTTTAAATAAAATAAAAAATATTTTGATTATAATTGTAACCCATATGTGTATTTTTTTTACTCTTTTCTTTTCTATCCCGATTAGGAACCATTAAGAAATATTTAGAAGCCACGAAAGTAAGTAATTAATTTATAATTCGCCCTGAGATTGAAAACATATTGATATGTGATCTGGTTAATTAATTAGATTAGTATTAATACATTGATTAAATTAAGTGACATATAAGAATATTATCTCATATCAATAATCAAGATCACATCAACTGTCGTCCAACGTGGAAAGCATTGTAAAGTATTTCTAGTGGCAAATTTGAAGGATAGAAAGAGTAAAGCCGGTATTTGAAAATTTATATGCCTGTGGTAAAAAGTGAGATACTTACATTTGATAACATAAAATTTTAGATCTCTTTAGGTACAAATTTTACATAACTGATTTAATATTTTATTTTACGATATTTACATTTGATATATTTATTGACAATTTATAATATTTGGGTGAGAAAAAGTCGTCTTGGTAACATACTAGTAAAATTTCATATTTGGCGGGGACAGTACTTCTTGAAAACAAATGTCTGTGACAAGAAGCCAAAGCAAAGACAACAAAAAACAAAAAGAACATTCAGACCAAGAAGATATTTTAGACACGACAATCATGGCATCAGAACAGCAAGAATTATCAGGAATAGATAAATTATTACAACTAATGCAACTCCAGTCACAAAAAATGGATAAAATGCAAGAAAATCAGGAAGAAACATAAAAAAAAATGGATGAATCACAACAAAAAATGGAACAGAAAATGGATAAAGTGGAGAAAAAAATGGATGACAATCAACAGGAAACAAAACAAGCGATAGAAGAGAACAATAAGAAAATAGAGGAACGCATAGAAAAGTATGAAATGAAAATTAAAGATCACATGCAAAAACAAGAAATGAGAATGAAGGACCACATGAAAGAACAAGAAATGAAAATTCAAAATAAAATGAAGGAGTTAACGAATGGCCAGAAAAAGGAAATAGAAAATTTGGAAAACAAGTTTGAAACCGCTATTCAAGCAATCAGAGAAGAAATGGAAAGAAAGATTGTGGAGATCAATATTCAACAAAATGTAGGAGAAAGAAGAGAAATGGTTATACATAGCACAGATGACGTGAAGATAAGGTTTGGCGGGGATGTAAGAAGATTACACCCAGTGCCATTCATAAATAGCCTGAAAAAGAAAATACAGCACATCGGAAATTTCGAAACAGCAAAAGAAACTATCAGAAACCATCTAAAATATGAAGCAAGCCTATGGTTCGATTGCAAAGAAGAAGAATTTGACAGTTGGCAACAATTTGAACAAAAATTTTTGAATTATTTCTGGGGAAAAGTCCAACAATTGGAAATTAACAAGGAATTGCAAAATGGGAAATACAATGATAGGAAGGGTATATCAGAAAGGACATATGCATTACAAATTTACTATAACGCAAAACATTTACAATATAATTACTCATCGGAACAATTAGTCGAACTGATTGCAAGACATTTCGAGGAAACGCTGGAAGACCATATCACATTGCAAAATTACAAAGACATAGATAGTTTATGCCAATTCCTACAAATAAGAGAATCACGTATAAGAGAAAGAAAATCAAGAAGGTCGCGAGAAGATTACAGGCCCCGAGAAACACAAGATTACAGAGATAGAAATCAAAATAGGAGGGACTATACAAGACGAGATTTTAATCCCAGAAGGGAAAACGAAAATAGAGACAACGGAAGAGGAAATTATGAACAAAGAAATAGGCAATGGAATGAGGACAGAAATCGAGAATACCAGAATAGAAACACCACACGCTCAAATCAAGAAAACAGAAATAATGGTAGACAAAATGAACAGGGATATCAAGAAAACCGAAACAGATCCGACAGACCAAGAGAAAATAGAAGAGAAGTAAATAATACCCAGACAGATGGATATGACGGAGAGAGACATTATGACGAAAATATAAACAACGATGAGCAACCGGCGTTTTTTCACGACGGCGCTCACTAAAAACCAAAAATCAAACAGGAATCTTTTGTAACCCCAAGGAGTTTATTAAATTGGCAAGAAACAACGAAAAGAAAAATGGAGTTAATTTAAAATTTGTGGATGGATTTATCAACGAGAAACCAATTAAAATTATGATAGACACTGGATCTGAAATAACATTGGTCAACAGAAAACTAATAGAAGAAGTTAACTTAACAAATTTAATTTACAAAATACCTAGGGTAAATTTAGTGGGCGCAAACAAACGGACATTGGCAACTATAAATGAAGGCATACGAGTAATGGTACGACTGGGTAAGAAGATGTATGCACTACAATGTGTAATAATGCCAAACATGTCACATGACATGATAGTAGGAGTTGACGAATTGGCAGAAAAACATGTAGTGATAGATTTTAAAAATAATACGATGAATCTAACAGAAGAAAAAGAAGAAGAACAGGACAAGGAACAGGAGAAACAAAATACGGACGAATCAGGTAAAGAACAAACAGTGGAAATGAATTTGGCAACGAAGCAAGGACAAAGAAGAAAAGGGAGAAAAAGTCAGAAAAAGACAAAAGAAAATGAAACCTGTGGCTCCTCAAAAGAAGAGTTGAGCCCAGAAGAAGAAAATTTGAGAGTATCAGAAACAAAGGAAACCTGGGATTCCTCAAAAGAAGAGACGAGCTCAGGAGAAGAAGAAATAAAGCAAAAAAATGAAAGCGAAAAAGATATGATCGAAACAGTGGCATTTGAAGAGGAGGCATATGAAAACGAGGATGCAGAATACACGATAAAAGTATGTGAAAAATCTGAGGAAAAAGACAGAAGATTAATATGGGAAAAAGGGAAAGACAACATAATAGCCGACACTCTAACACAGGATGAGGACACTGAAAATAAGGAAACAATTACTCTACAGGTGGGACTAATTAGAGTAATACAAGAAGAATGGGTATAAGACGTAGATTAAAGTAAGGAAATATACAGGGAGTTGGTTTTGCCTCGAGAAAATTTATTTAAAAATGCAGATAAATTTTATCGAATACAAGGCGGGGATTTGTTATATTTCTATTTGATATAAAAATTAAAATTTGATAATTATAAACAAAATTCACTTTAATATAAAATATTTTTAATTTTCTCAACCTCGGGCATATAAATTTAGAACAACCTGTATACAACAAATTGTTATATTTAATTTTAAGAAGTGATTAGAATAAGCGTACGAAACTCGGAACAATGTGCTTAGATAAACAAAGTGAATGACGCGTACCATTATCGTTCTTCTCGGAAGGTCGATCATTAGCCTATGCTAAATAAAACTCAGTGAAATAGATGATAGTTCATTATCGTTTTTCGCGGAAGGTTTCGATCATTAGCCTATGCTAAATAAGACTCATTTGAAAGAGAGAATAGGTCATTAAAATTTGTAAATAATTAGAAAGTATTTTAGAATGGGAATTAAATATTTTCTTTTGAAATCCATTAAGCATATTTAGAAAGATTAAAAATTGGTTTTGAGGAATATTACGAATGAGAGTTGGTGGTGGAAGATTGATTTGTGAATCTGGAAGGGATATTTAGAAAGTAGGGGAATGGATGAGAAAGTGAGATCAGAATGTTTTGAGCTGTCGAGAAGTGAAGTCGAGTAGTAGACGGTAGTGTACGGAGAGTGAGAAAGCCGATGTAGTTCCGTGAGTGTGGAGTATCTATCGTGGAACGAGAAGTAGGCCAGGTCGAGAGTAAAAGAACCTCCTTGAGCCAAGAGTGTCCCGGTAGCTGATAGCAGTTTCGAGAAAGGTAGAACACAGCATCACGACAGACGCAGGAACGAGAGCTATACGAGCTAGTTTTTCAAAGGAGAACATTACTGGAAGCCAGGACGAGGTTTGATCGCAGCCAAGGATAGCAGGAAACGGGTCTTGTGTGAGGACATTTTCAGTTCACCAGGAAAAGGTCAGTCTCATTTGTTTGGACATGAATGTATGGGTTTTTCGTATTAAATTCCACATAAAAAATTGAATAACATAATCAATAATATCAGAAAAGCTTCATCAAACTTAAATAGAGTTGTTCCTAATAACTCCTAATAGTTAAATGTTAATAAAAACTTTCAATTGAAAACCAAAAGGAAATAAGATTCCCATTTGTAAATGTTATGTTTAAGAATAATAAGAAACAGCAAATATTAAGCATTGATTGCCTTTTAAATAAAATAAAAAATATTTTGATTATAATTGTAACCCATATGTGTATTTTTTTTACTCTTTTCTTTTCTATCCCGATTAGGAACCATTAAGAAATATTTAGAAGCCAGGAAAGTAAGTAATTAATTTATAATTCGCCCTGAGATTGAAAACATATTGATATGTGATCTGGTTAATTAATTAGATTAGTATTAATACATTGATTAAATTAAGTGACATATAAGAATATTATCTCATATCAATAATCAAGATCACATCAATATATATATATATATATATATATATATATATATATATATTAACATAACTATTTATACACGGTGATCAAAAACTTTTTTTTTTAATTAAATTAATTGAGACAAGCAGAAAAATGTATGTAATTTATTTAATGCAAAATACATTTGACTGCTCCCAGAAAACAGAAAAGATGTATTTTCTACGGCCGTGCTAAAAGAGCCACTTTCACGCACGCATTTCGTTTCCTAAAATTGCTCTTTCCCGCACTGCGTGCGTGAAAGTAAATTTTCCCGCACGGCGTGCGGGAAAGTAAAATACCTTGTAATATGGCATTATAATATATTATGAGACATGCAATAAACTAATATTTAGATATTATTTACTAATTTACTTCAAATTTATCCTATTGTGTTCATGTTTTAATGAAATTAGCGCGATTATTTGATTCATAGGAGATTCTGACCAATAGAAAGCTACAGAAATCTAAATTAAACTAATAATTTTTGATAATTTCCCATCGTCAAGTATATTACGTCAGATACCCTTCGTTGCTACGAAAAAATACTTCCAGTGGCATTAATGACAATTAGTGTTTTAAAATTTATAAAAGTGACGACTTTAAAACGTCAAATATTTATAACAACTGTGTGTTTAATTGTACTAATTAGTACGTACATAAATTACAATAAAATTTTAGTTTTGAACAGTTTTATTCATGAAAAAATCGCAACAAATTGCACTCGATCTCTAAAATTAATATAGAATTTTAGAGCTCTTGTGCAATTACTTTCGATAATTCGATGAAATAAAATTATTTTTACATAATATTTAAAAGTCAGGTCAGTAGATAATTACAATGGTTTTGAATCGTCGTCATGAAAACCAATATCGACGTCGTGGTAACCCATTATATTGAAAATTTGGTTTTGACAACCTTGTGAAAGAATTAATTTGTGTTATTTCACTTCTAAATAAAAATTGATATAACTCTATTTTTTGTGGCTTTTTTCCAAACGTACGGCCTTAGAAAAAATATTGTTACTAACTCATGCGGAAAGTGTCTTCCCCGCACTCGACTGCTTGCCCGAACTCCGCTATCAACGGCAGTCTCGTGCGTGAAATTATCACTTTTCGCACTAGTTAGGAAAATAACTATTTTCTACGGCCGTGCTAAAAGAGCCACTTTTACGCACGTATTTTGTTTTCGAAAGTTGCACTTTCTTGCACGGCGTGTGTGAAATAAATTACATGCATTCTTCTTTTAGTCTCAATTAATTTAATTTAAAAAATGTTTTAGAGCACCCTGTATAAATAATTATGTAATATTTTTTTATTACTGAATAGAGAAATGAATAACCTTTCAAATGATCTATAACTTGATTCCTATTCTCATTTCAAAAATCATCGATTACGTCATTACGCTTAGATGGATGACCTGATTGGGGATTTAACTCCAGAATGGCCCATTCTCGAGAAAATGAATTTATTCCAACCTAAACTTCCTTTTTGTATGCAAGTATTATTAGGCTAGGAAATAAAGCACTAAAATCGACTAAACCTCTAGGTTTTATAAAGGAAGATGGATCGTTATGAATAAAGCTCGGATTTGTAGGCAACAAAAATTGAAGAAAAAGGCGCCTATATAGGCAAAGATTTTTAATTAAAAAAGGCAGGAATATTAACATTTAGGCAAAATATAGGCAATAAAGGAATATAACTTATTATTTATTGTACAAAGTGAATTAACGTAATATTAACTTAAGGCAGGTATATTTACACATCATAATCATAACATTAGTATAAATAAACTAGTAACTAAATAATGTTAATGTGTAGGACGCTTCACCTGTGGTAAAAGGACCTGGTGAATATCTCCTGTCCTTCACACAAGAGGGGAACCAGCTTCTATAGTGGTTGATATAATTAGACTCTGATATTCTTTGTCGAGTCGAAGCAAGGTGTAAATCGGTGTTGAAATGATTAAAATACGTGTGAGATAATTAGTTTATTTAACACAAACACTAATATTTACAAGTATCGTACAAAATAATTATTATTGTTTTTACTACAACAAAAAAACATACATAAATTTGCTATGTGCAATTGACAGTAAAGTGAACCGCGATTTAAGAGTGACACATGTGATTAGTAACAAGTGAGAGAAGATTCGCGTGAAAAACCGTGTAATGCGATAGGAAAATACGAGACGTGAATACTTTCAGAGTTGAGCGAGAGACGCGACCGATTAGCTCGGTAGTTGACGAATAAGTGATTGAGAGACGAGAGACTAAAAACGACTTAGGCATAAGGATTCCTTTTTCCTTTGGGTCCCCAAAAAGAAGTGGAACTCATTCATCAATGTCCTATGCGTGTCTAATTTACGTTCAGAAATAAACAGAAGGTTTAATTTAGTCCAGTAACGACAAAGGCCTTTATTGGTTTAAGGATACATAAATCCGACAGCAAGACAGCTTCACACATTGTCAAGTTGAAAGAATTGTTCTTAATTTCGATCCAAACCCTGGGAACCGGATATATCTTAACCTAGAATGTTTTCGTAGTGCACGGGTCCTTGTATCGCCGACTGAAATGGGAGGCCACGGGACAAGCAAATGTTTTCTCGGAATTGGTTAATTTTGGAAGCTACAAAGGGCAGATGTGTTCGTTTGAAATTATCAATGATTCGACGAATTTTATTAAGATTCTTATATAAGTAGAAATGATAATTAGCTTTATGTTAGAAAATCTAACATAAATTGCCCCCCGCGCCAGAGGAGGAAAAATAAATGTTAAGAGCAAGATAGAGAAAGAGAGAGCGATGGAGAGAGATAGCGATTGGGAGAGAGAGATCGAAAGAGAGAGAGAGAGCGAGAGAGGGAGAGAGAGAGTGCGGTTTTTAGTAAATTTGCTTGAGAGAAGAAGAGATTATGGGAAACTTTATCTTCAGTTGTGAGTTATTTAAAAATTATATTTACAAATAAATTGCGAAAAATCAAGAGATAATTCTTTACAATAATAAACAAAACTTGTTTTTTTTTTCATTTTTCTTAGTGTATATACTATTTTGTACAAAAGGGTTTTGACCTAAATTTACAAATCAGTTGTCGCGGGTAACTGTAAATGTGTCATAAATTATAGGCGTTTTGCCCTGAGTGAACTGTTGTGGTGTTTTTATTTTTCAAATTTATTGTCAACAAGTGAAAGTGCGGGTGACTTGGGTACTTGAGTAGATAGAGGCATTGTCTAGTTATACAATGCTAGCGGTAATATTTTGAGGGTAAGGTCGGTTATTGAACTGTGTTTCCTAAAAAGGGAAGAAATATTTTCATTTTTGTTAATGCCTTTTAAAATGAGATTTTAGACGTTTTCTTGGGATAGGAAATGATTCGTCAATATTCAAATTCTCGGATGGTGTTTTATGGGTTAAATTGATTTTGTCAAAATACACATTTGTAGAGTGAGAAAATAAAGAAATGTTTTGTTGTTTAGAATGGGCTGCGTTTGGAATATTACCGGCGATTACCCATCCAAATATTGTATTGAAGAGTGTGGGTAGATTTTTTCCTAATTTTACGATACCCGGTAAGAGGATTTCGTAGTAAGCATCTGCTCCTATCAGAATTTCAATATTTGATTCCATATAAAAATATTTATCAGCCAGGCTGAGATCTTTTGGAATTTTAAGAAAATCAGGGTTGATATCTAATTGCGGTAGCTGGCAAGAAATCTTTGGAATTATTGCACAGTTTAAATTGACATTACGTTCGAAACCAGGTGTGTAAAGCATGATTTTTGCCATTGATTTCGAAGTGAGAGAACTTTGGGCAATGCCACAAACTTTTAGTTCATTGCCAGAAATTTCGGGATTAATTTTATTAGCGAGATTTTCCGTTATAAAAGAATTTTGACTACCAGAGTCAAGGATTGCCTTAGCAAATATGGCATTTCCAGATTTGTCAATTAAAATTACTTGAGCGGTGGGTGAAAGAGTCGAAGAGTGTGTAAAAGGTTTATTTGTAACGGTTAGAGCTACGTTAGGGTTACATTCATCTTCTTGAGAGTCATTAAAATAAGATGGCTGAGCAATATTTGCGTGGAGTGAGTTAGTGGAATTTATGGCATTTGTGGTGCGGGGTGAGAGACTGCGAGCATCAGCAACTTGTGCTTGCGAATTTGCATCATTATTAAAACGAGAAGCATTATAACGTGTATTTCTGTTACTATTCTGTTGAGCGGTTTCTGCATAGGGTGTAAATCTAGCAGAATTTACATGTGTGCTTGCATTGCGATTATCTTCGTGGTGAGAAGCGTGAGAAGAACGAGTACGTTTAATGTTTTCTGCATACGAGTTTTGGTGCAGAAGGGTGTGATGGTTTTTAGAACAAATAAAACAACCGCGAGAAGTACACTGAGCATGAGTGTGTTTTGTACCAAGACAGTTAGAGCACATGTCTCGCGATTTTAAAAAATTATATTTTTCTGAGTGAGAGAGGGCAGCGAATTGCCTACAGGAATATATTTTGTGCGCTGAATTATTACAGTAATTGCATTTGATATGATTACTAGAGGAGAGAGGTGGAGATGTATTTGAGAGAAGAGAAGTGGAGTTAGATTTAGCGTGTGATTTGTCCCTTTTTGATTCTGGGATATTTGTGAGGTCTGCGAGAATGTTGCAGCGTTCATTGAGGATCTCAAAAAGTTCGACAATTGTGGGAGTGTAATTTCTATCTCTTCTTTCCCCATAATATCGTTTGGTGGCAAAATCGAGCTTTCTTGTTATTAAATTAATTAAGAGATAATCCCACGATTCGACGGGAGCTTGTAGAGCCTTTAAGGAGTCAATATTTCTTTTTAAATCGTTTGTAAAATCACTTAGTGACCGATAGTTGCTCCTTGTGAGTGTAGGGAAATCTATGATAAGATTGATGTGAGAATTGATAATAGCAAGACTGTTGTCGTACTTCTTTTCGAGTATGTCAATAGCGAGATCAAAGTTTTCGTTAGTTACGTCAAGCGAATCAATTAAATTTAAGGGTTCTCCGCGGAGGGAAGATTTCAAATAAATTAGCTTTTGAGCTTTGGTGAGTGTGTGATTATCCTTTATAATTGAGGAAAACAATTGGTAAAATGAGACCCATTTACTGGGCTCGCCATGATATATAGGAACAGAAACAGGTGGTAAGCGTACGTTGGAGTTAGCATGATTACCGTGTTGATACTGAGAAGGTACCGAAGAAGAAGAATTAACTTTCGAAAATTGCGCCAATTTACCGTCAATTCGAGACATAGCAGAGAAGTATTTATTTTCAACTTCTTCTCTATTTTCTGTGTGCAAATCAGCATTTTTGTGAGTGTCTATCTTATTACAAATATCATTATAATTATTAAATGCATTAATTAAGTGAATTCTTCTATGACTTAGTTCAAATGTTTCAGTTTGACTATCGAGAAAATTGCTTATCCAATTCAAATTTCGTTCAAGTGATGATTTGCATGTACCAATCTCCCTCTTCAGTGCGTCCATAATTAAAATATACCAAAATTTAAAAAAATTAAAATATTGATTGTCCAGTGACAATCTGTAAATATTGTGATTTTAACGGTATTACACAAAGAGAGATCGTGGTTGAAAATAGAGTGAGTAAAGTGAGTATGTAGTGTAAAAAGAAATAAAAATTATGCAAAATATTTAAAAAAGAGATGAGCAGATATATATAAAAAATAAAGAGTAAACAAATAAATTGTCCTTTAAAGCACATGCGTACACAAACTTATTGAGTGAAAGATAATATGTGGAGTAATATTTAAGGAAATAAAATAAAAGTTCATAAAGTTTTCTTTATTATTGCGATGTTACCTTAGTATGCGTCAAGAAAGCGTTGTTCTTGAAGAATGGGACTGTGTCAGCGTGGCGGCGGGCAGCGGGAGCAGAACCAGGCCGAGGTGGAGGCGATCAGCGGGACAGCAACGGTCCAAGTTGAAGGCGGTCAGCGGGACAGCAAACGGTCCAAGGTGGAGGCGGTCAGCGGGACAGCGACGGTCCAAGTTGGATGGCAATCAGCGTGAGAGCAACGGTGCAAGGTGGGGTCGATCAGCGGAACAGCAACGGTCCTAGGTGGAGGCGGTCAACGGGACAGCAACGGTCCAAGGTGGAGGCGATCAGCGGGACAGCAACGGTCCAAGGTGGAGGCAGTCAGTGGGACAGCGACGGTCCAAGGTGGAGGCGATCAGCGGGACAGCAACGGTCCAAGGTGGAGGCGGTCAGCGGGACAGCGACGGTCCAAGCTGGAGGCGATCAGCAGGACAGCAACGGTCCAAGGTGGAAACGTTCAGCGGGACAGCAATGGTCCAAGGTGGAGGCGATCAGCGGGACAGCAACGGTCCAAGGTGGAGGCGGTCAGCGGGACAGCGACGGTCCAAGCTGGAGGCGATCAGCAGGACAGCAACGGTCCAAGGTGGAAACGTTCAGCGGGACAGCAATGGTCCAAGGTGGAGTCGATCAGCGGGACAGCAACGGTCCAAGGTAGAGGCGGTCAGCGGGACAGCAACGGTCCAAGGTGGAGACGGTCAGCGGGACAGCAATGGTCCAAGGTGGAGTCGATCAGCGGGACAGCAACGGTCCAAGGTGGAGACGGTCAGCGGGACAGCAACGGTCCAAGGTGGAGTCGATCCGCGGGACAGCAACGGTCCAAGGTGGAGACGGTCAGCGGGACAGCAATGGTCCAAAGTGGTGGCGATCAGCGGGACAACAACGGTCCAAGGTGGAGTCGATCAGCGGGACAGCAACGGTCCAAGGTAGAGGCGGTCAGCGGGACAGCAACGGTCCAAGTAGAGGTAATAGGATCACCGGAACAGCCGATAACGATTCGATTCAATTTCAACACCGCGAGCCTTGCTTCTGGGTATGCAGACGATTCTTTGAATCGTCCCACCAGGGGTACCAAATTATGTGTAGGACGCTTCACCTGTGGTAAAAGGACCTGGTGAATATCTCCTGTCCTTCACACAAGAGGGGAACCAGCTTCTATAGTGGTTGATATAATTAGACTCTGATATTCTTTGTCGAGTCGAAGCAAGGTGTAAATCGGTGTTGAAATGATTAAAATACGTGTGAGATAATTAGTTTATTTAACACAAACACTAATATTTACAAGTATCGTACAAAATAATTATTATTGTTTTTACTACAACAAAAAAACATACATAAATTTGCTATGTGCAATTGACAGTAAAGTGAACCGCGATTTAAGAGTGAAACATGTGATTAGTAACAAGTGAGAGAAGATTCGCGTGAAAAACCGTGTAATGTGATAGGAAAATGCGAGACGTGAATACTTTCAGAGTTGAGCGAGAGACGCGACCGATTAGTTCGGTGGTTGACGAATAATTGATTGAGAGACGAGAGACTAAAAACGACTTAGGCATAAGGATTCCTTTTTCCTTTGGGTCCCCAAAAAGAAGTGGAACTCATTCATCAATGTCCTATGCGTGTCTAATTTACGTTCAGAAATAAACAGAAGGTTTAATTTAGTCCAGTAACGACAAAGGCCTTTATTGGTTTAAGGATACATAAATCCGACAGCAAGACAGCTTCACACATTGTCAAGTTGAAAGAATTGTTCTTAATTTCGATCCAAACCCTGGGAACCGGATATATCTTAACCTAGAATGTTTTCGTAGTGCACGGGTCCTTGTATCGCCGACTGAAATGGGAGGCCACGGGACAAGCAAATGTTTTCTCGGAATTGGTTAATTTTGGAAGCTACAAAGGGCAGATGTGTTCGTTTGAAATTATCAATGATTCGACGAATTTTATTAAGATTCTTATATAAGTAGAAATGATAATTAGCTTTATGTTAGAAAATCTAACAGTTAATTAATAACTAAACATTGTAACCACTTAAAATTTTATCATTAATAGAAACAACTAAATATTTTTCAATATTTTCGGTCTTAAAACTATGTCTTCGATCACTTAAAATTAATTTGTACATTGAAAACGAACGTTCGACATCAACAGATATAATTGGAGCATATTTCAGAGCGGATAATAAATCTGGCATAATTTGTAATTCCTCGGAAAATGTCCCATTCAAAATTTTAGCAACATTAGATAAAAACGAAAAACCTTCATTCTTCTCGAAAACATATTCCATTTTTTTTAAAATTAATTGACCGTTACTTCCAGGTGCCGATTTAATTTTCGTCTTTAATTTATCTATTAATTTTACTGACTCACATAAATTTTTCTCTTGTTGTTCTAATAAGGTAATTGTGGTAACTATTAATTTATAATTGTCATTGATATAAGCGAGTTCCTGTTTCAATTTGGGATTTTTTAATATTTTTTTTTGCTTCTCGAGTGGCTTCGGAAATATCATCATCAAATTCTGACATAACTAATTCTATTTCATTGCAGTGTTCAAAGTAAAAAAAACTGCTTCGAGCCAGGTTCCCCACCTTGTAATTACTGGTTTAGGTGGCAAAGGGACACCGGGAAGTCTTTCTTTATATATTTGCACCCTCAACGGAGCCTTTACAAAAACTTTTTTCATAAAATTTATAAAACTATTTACCAACGGAAACAGATTTCTTATTTCTTCAGCAATTCTATTTACCCCGTGGGCTTCACAAGTGCAATGATTTAAATTAGGATAAAAAAATCTTTAAATTAACAGCAGGTTTTAACATATATGCCGCAGCATCTGAAAACATTAAAAATATTTTATTCGCTGGTATAGGGTTGGGTAAAAAGGGGTTTGTTAAACTATCTTGTATAAATCGACTTATTGTTAAATTGTTTGTTTTTTCCAATTCTTTAACGGCAACTAAATAAGGTTTTCTCGCAAAGTTTTCGTTCAAAATTCCAATCAATAAATAAGCTATATACCTGCCGCATACATCTGTCGTTTCATCCACGATAATATACAAAAAATTTCCCTCTAACTCCCGCTTAATTTTTGAAATACATTCCACATAACATTTTTCCACAGTATGTTTTCTCAATGTACTCTCGCCCGGTAAGGATTTATTAAGATATTTTTCGAAAAAGCATTTAAAACTAGGGTTATTAACTTTATATAGAGGAATGTTGGATGCAATCATCATCTGGCATAATTCAAATTTAAATGCGTCTTCCTCCTTTTCTTTTGAACTGCTTAAACTATCCCGCAGAGATATTTGGGCTAACTTAGAGGAATTTAATTTTTCCAAATTACGTTTATGAAGTGGGGTTCCACAATGCTGGTCAATAAAGTACTTTTTTCTACTTGAAATCTGAGAATTAAAAAAAATAATTAGAATTCTAAAACCGCTTTAGAATTTAGTTATGTTGTGGGACGAGAAAAAAGAGAAATAATAAAACTTACCGATTTGCCGCATGGTTTACAAAATGCTCCATCTCCTTCCAGAGAAAGTTCCGAATAAGGTGCGATCCATAGCCTTAATTTAGATGTCATCTTTTCACACAAATGTCTAAAACGTTTTCAAACGTGTTCTTTGCTTTTCGGTATACGCAACAAAACTAAACTAGGATATAGCAATTTGTGACTAAACTCTGATACACTAACCGACGGTACAACTGATAATAAACTAATAAAGCTTAGGGATTTCCAAATAGTTAACCCTCAAGTCTCGATCAGGTACATTTTCCTAGAAATCTGTTATATAAACAAACCATTGATATTTTATTATTGACCCAAAATTTTATTATAGAATGGTTTAGTAATAGAATAATATCATGGGTAGTACCATGAAATTTTAAAAAAAGCACAAATAGGCGGAATTTACGAAAAAAGGCAAAAAGTGCAAAAAACAATTATAATAGGCAAAATAGGCAAATATAGGCATTTTGCCTATAATCCGAGCTTTAGTTATGAAAACTTCTGCATTCGATTCGGGAGAGCTTCAGGAAAATTCTTGATCACTTGGCATGAGTGACAAATGAAAATTCAGTTTTGTAGGCGGAAATGCATTTTCCAAAGTGAATCTCAAAGTGTTCAAAAAATAAAAACTTAAAAATCAAAAAATAAATATCAAAATGATTTCAATTTCCATACTCGGGGGATTTTTGAGGTAGCTGAACAGGAATATCGTGTGGGTAAAACTGTAAGAGGTGTAAGAGGTAGAAGAGGAAACACAAAAAAAAGTAGTCGCAAATGCATATGGTTTAAATAACAAGTTCCGAAACTGTAAAAGTAATTTCAAAAGGGCCTCAAAAACTTCTAGATAACTTTCATTGATTTTTATAATGAACTTCCATAAAACTCCAAGAGACGACGCCGTTATACGATATGGAAGTCGGTAATCATTATGGCCGCTCAACTTTATAGTCGAGGCATTGAAGCACAAAAAAAGGCCTTACTGTCGATTTTTGGCGCAGTAAGACGGATTTTAATGCAGTTGGATTCGTGAGAATTTCAGGAAATTTTGTGAACTGATGTAATGAATAAGAAATCTCAAATTGCATTTGTGCACAAGAAAAATGCATTTAAAAAATGCATTTCGGTAAATAGTGGGAAAAATTAACTCAATTTTCTTACTCGGGGGTTTTTGGGGTCGCTGAAAACGAATATGAGGTCGGCGAAAGTGTGCAAACTACCTGGTGCTTGCGGCGGGTGTAATAAACGTCATCCTCTAGAGTATTGTGGTAATTTATCATGTAATTGGCTTAAACTCATTACTAGGGGGTTTTTGGGGTCGCTGAAAATGAATATGAGGTCGGCAGATTGTGCAAACTACCTGGTGCCTGCAGCGGGTATAATAAACGTCTTTCACTGGAGTATTGTGGTAATTTATCATAATTGGCTTAAACTCATTACTCGGGGGTTTTTTGGGGTCGTCAAACTACCTGGTACTTGCAGCATGTGTAATAAAAGTCTTCCTCTGGACTATTATGGTAATTTGTTAAACAATTGGCCCAAACTTGTTGCTCGGGGGTCTTTGGGATCACTAAAAATAAATATCGCAACGACTTAATTCTAATTTGATATCATTTAAAGCAGTTTGCATTAAGTCGCAAGTGAATGATGTCGTTTTGCCTTGAGAGAAAATTACTAGATACAGAATGTACTTATAATGGCTATTGCCAAAAATAAAAATATTGTCATTGAAAAAATCCTTTCATCTGTTGATGCATTTACCCAGCATTTAAAAAGGGTATATTTACAATCACAAATTTGGCTGCATGGAGAGGACAGTAACATGAACCCAACCGATTGGGGATGGGAATTACAAAATAATGTATTAATTCCAGTTAGAATGACTCAGCCACCTGGTCCTCCAAACATTTTAAATTTAATATTCTCTAGTTGTAAGTCAGACTGCGACAACTCATGCGGGTCCAGGAAGCATGGGTTAGTTTGTAATTTAGCCTGCAAAAATTGTGTAGGCTCTGATGGCACAAATATTGCATTGGACTCGAGAGAGGAAGGCAATAATGAAGAAGAAGATGATAATGATGAAAAAAATGAATTTTAAAGATAAATTTCGATAAATTTTTTATAATGAACTTTTTAGCCATAAATATATTATAATAATAATGGAAGGTGGGGTCAGGACTGACGAAGAAGGGAGTCCTGGTCCTCCGATGAATAGGGGGTTGGGCTGAAGGTTAACTACCTCCTCCTAGAAAAACTACGAGTTATGAATGTGAAAGGAAGAAAAGCCGGACTGATCAAACGACGACGACTGTGCGAGAAAATGGAATACGATTTGAGGGTTGCGACATGGAATATTCGAACCTTGTATAGATTGGGAGCTCTCCAAAATCTCTTAAATGAACTAAATAGATACAAAATAGACATAACTGCCATACAAGAAATGAGGTGGATTGGAAACAATATAATGGAAAAAAGAAGCCACACGATTTTCTACAGCTGCGATCCTAAAGATCACGTCTTGGGCACTGGATTCATAGTAAACAAGAGAGTAAAACATACTATAAGAGATTTCAGAGCAATTAGCCCCAGAATGTGCATTTTAAGAGTTAAAGGACGTTTCTTTAATTACAGTCTAATTAATGCGCATGCCCCGACAGAAGAAAAAGAAGATGAAACTAAAGAAGAGTTTTATGATGAACTAGAATCCGCATATCAGTCCTGCCCAAAAAATGATATAAAAATAATCTATGGAGACCTAAATGCCAAAGTTGGAAGAGAACAGCAATTCCAACCCACAATAGGTAGGCACAGTCTCCATGAGCAATCAAATGACAATGGCAATAGGTTAATAAACCTAGCAAGATCACTTAACATGGTGATTGCTAGCTCATACTTCGCTCGCAAAGATATACACAAGGGTACCTGGAAGTCCCCAGATGGAATGACAGTAAATATGATAGATCATGTTATTGTAGACTCGAGACACCAATCGAATATAATAAACGTCCGCACCAGAAGAGGGGCAAATGCGGATTCTGATCATTACCTGGTCGAAAGTAGAGTAAGGGCTAGAATTTCAAACATCAAAAAGGAAAGAGGCTCTAAACATGAACGATACAAGGTAGAAGGACTCAAAGAAACAAACAAAAATAAAGAGTATAAAGAAAAGATAAGCATCAAACTAGAAAACAGACCAAAACATGAAAACCCAAATAAGAAGTGGGAAGAGTGCAGAGAAATCATAAAAGAGACAGCTAAAGAAGTGTTAGGCATAGAAGGTAAAGAAAGAAGAACAAGAACGAATGACTGGTTTGACGAAGAATGTCAGATTATAACAGACAGAAAAAACAGAGCATATTTACTGAAGCAACAGGGGCACAGAACCCGACAAGCAGAGGAAGAATATAAACAACTACGCAGAGAAGAAAAGAAAACTCACCGAAGAAAAAAGAGAGAATATATGAACAAAGAACTTCAGGAACTGCAAGAACTAAGTAGATCGACAGAGACAAGAAAATTTTATCAGAAACTGAACAAAAGCAGAAAAGACTTCAAACCGAGAACGACGATGTGTAGAGATAAGGAAGGTAATATATTGACAGAACAGCAAGAGATACTAAGAAGATGGACAGAACATTTTACGGAAAAGCTTGAAGGAGATGGGAGTGAGACGAACCCTGATATACCATTAGACCAAGCAGACAACAGAGAAAAGAGTCCACCAACAATAGCCGAGATTAGAACAGCAGTAGACAAATTAAAGAACAATAAATCACCGGGATCGGATCAAGTAGCATCGGAATTACTGAAGGAAGGAGGAGACGCACTACAGGAAACAATACATGTATTGATAACAAAGTTATGGTCAAATAAACAGCTACCAGCGGAGTGGAATAGTGGTATTATTGTACCATTACATAAAAAAGGGAATCAGTTAGAATGTGGAAACTACCGTGGAATCACGCTGCTAAATGCAGCATATAAAATAATGTCCAACGTCATTTATGAAAGACTTAGACCACACGCTGAAAAAAATAGTTGGCATGTACCAAAGTGGCTTCTGTAGACAGAAGTCAACAATAGACCAGATATTTGTTCTGCGACAGATCCTTGAAAAAACAAGTGAACATAACATCGACACACATCATCTCTTCATAGACTTCGAAAGCGCATATGACAATATAAACCGAGAATCCTTAATAAAAGCAATGAAAGAATTTGATATACCAACACAACTAATAGAACTGATAAAAGAATCTCTAAAAGTAGAAAGTAAAATCCGGATACAAAACGAACTAACGGAAACAATAGATGTGAAAAAGGGACTACGCCAGGGAGACGCTCTATCATGCATCTTGTTCAACATTGTACTCGAGAAAATAGTGAGGGACACAACAGTCAATACTCGAGGAACAATAATTAATAAAAGCGTGCAAATACTAGCATTTGCAGATGATGTTGACATAATCGCAAGATCAAGAAGAGAAATGATAGAGGCATTCAATCAAATAGAACGAGCTGCACAAAATAGTGGCCTGAAAATCAACCAGAACAAAACAAAATATATGCAGTTAAGTAAAAACACAGAAATAAGGCAGACACAAAATATAACAATAGGAGAATACAACATTGAGGGGGTAAAAAACTTTACATACTTGGGATCCCTAGTCACATCTGATAATAACGTAGCAGAGGAAGTGAAGAGGCGAATATTTATTGCCAATAAAAGTTATCATGGCTTAATTCGGCAACTAAGATCAGACAACGTCGCAAGGAAAACAAAATGCCAAATATACAAAACCCTAATAAGACCGGTACTCACATATGGCTCAGAAACCTGGACACTCACTAAAAGAGAGGAAACATTGTTAGCCACCTTTGAAAGAAAAATCTTGCGACACATATATAAGGGCATAAAAGAAAATGGAATTTGGCGAAGAAGGTACAACTTTAAACTATACGAAATATACCAGGATCCAGATATCATAACATTCATTAAAATAGGACGGCTGCGTTGGATGGGACATGTAGAAAGAATGGAAGAAGGCGAAATACCAAACAAAATATTCAAACAGATGCCAGTAGGAAAAAGAACAAGAGGAAGACCGAAGCTGAGATATTTAGAACAAATAGAAAATGAGATAAAAACCTTTAAAATAAAAAACTGGAGAAAAAAAGCACGAAACAGATCAGAGTGGAGAAGAATCCTGGAACAGGCCAAGACCCAGAAAGGGCTGTCGAGCCAATGATGATGATGATATTATAATAATAAAAATTTATGTTTATTTATAATAAAAATACCACCCTTTTCGATCACTATAGTTACATCGAAGAAAATAGATTACCCCAAAAACCCCCCGAGTAACAAGTTTAAATTAATTATATGATAAATTCCCATAATACTCCAGAGGAAGCTTATTACACCCGCTGCAGGCACCAGGCACTTTGCACACTCTCGCCGACCTCATATTCATTTTCAGCGACCCCAAAAACCCCCGAGTAAGAAAATTGAGTCAATTTTTCCCACTATTTACCGAAATGCATTTTTGAAATGCATTTCTCTTATGCGCAAATGCAATTTGTGATTTCTTATTCATTACATTAGTTCACAAAATTTCCTGACATTCTCACGAATTTAACGCACCAATCCGCATTAAAATCCGTCTTACTGCAAAAAAATCGACACTCCAATCCTTCAATGCCTCGACTATTAGAATAAACTGCTTTAATTAGTGTTTTTGAGCTAGGTAAGCCTCCCTTAGGTGCGTCCATTCATATCTCTTTGCTGTTTTTTGCATGCATTGGTGGCCAGTGATTCGCTTGATGTCATAAGTCAGTTTTGTTTGAAATTAAAATTCTGTATATAACTTAACAATTCTTTTAATAGATAATTATTAGTTCTTTTAGTTGTCTACATTTTCGATTGCAGTTGGTTATGTCATCTGGGTGTCTCGTTATTTGCCACCTTTAAAATTCTCCTTATATTATACTAACAGGTTGCTAATATATTAATAACCTCTATTATTTTTTTAATATCCTATATTTGCAATACATTTCTGGTTTATACGTTAAAATTGCGAAGCGAGTCTTTTAAATTATTTTTGCGGCTAATATTTTATAGTATTTTATTAATTTTTGTAAAACAGAAGTATTTTCCTAGTGTTAAACCCCTAGTTTCTAGAAAATTTTCATCCACCTGCGAGTTCTCCGCATTGGTCAAAACATGCTCCAAAACTTGTAATGTTTAATTTGCATTTCCGGTTTGTGAGAATATAATTCGAAGGAAAACAGCAAATGGAAATTCCAAAAAGGATCAAACGCTGAACGCAAACAAATGAAAGTTTAAGGATTTAATAGAGTGGAACACGCACACTCTTTACCAAAACGTTGGATTGCGTTGTGTTTGCTTTTGCTTCCCTAATTTTAAGGATTAAATATTATTTCCTTGAAACCGTTTCGACCAAACAGCTTTTATTAGATTACATGGTGAAATTCATAATAACCCTATTATGCACGGTTCCCAATTGGCTCACGTCAAAACATTAAAATAACATTTTTATGTTCTTCTTGATAATAATATACGATATTACCTTATTTAGGTATATCTAAAATAGGTTTCGCCATTTTCTCTGTCAATACAAATAAAATCTTTCCAATCACAAATAGCACTGTGACAAACTTCTTAAGGGACCAATAATTTTCAATTGGTTTGGAAGTATCGAAGTTTGGAAGTTTTTCTTCTTCTTTAACTGCCGTGTTCGTATTCACACGTTAGCCATCACCAAGTTTACAAGCTCCTGCAATCTATCTCTATCGGCTGCTGCGCTAAATAATTCTTCTACCGCGGAACCACATCATTGTCTAATATTACGCAACCATGAAAGTTTCTTTCGACCAATCAATCTCTTCTATGCATCTAAGTTCTCTGATTATATGGCCGAAGTGTTGTATCTTGAAGTATTCTGTTTTTCTCCTCTTTATTATGTTCATGATGTTTATGAGCAGACGTTCTAAATTCATCCTTTAGAGCACATCTTTAGTGGAAGTGTGCGAAAACCACGATATCTTTTGGTTTCGTCGATAACACCACAATTCAAATGTTTCTAGTTTATTTAGCATTGTGATTTTTAACGTCCGTGTCTCACAACCATACTATAATATTAACTACATATAAAATTTCAGGACCTTCTTGCGAATATTCATCGACAGGCTTCGGTTACATGAAACTGGTTTCCAGGTCATAAAAGAATTACATTTAATTTCGATTCTGGTTATTATCTCTTCATGATAGTCGCAATTGACATTTAACCAACCGCCAAGGTATTTAAAATCGTTTACCCGTTCTATCTCCTCTCCATCAAGAGAAATTACAGCTTGATCTACATTAATCTTTGCAACTGCCATCTACTTTGTCTTTGAAATATTGATTTTTAGGCCACTACGATAACTTGCTTCACGGACTAGTTTTACTAGGTATATCTGGAGATCTTGTAAATTTTCTGTAAGAATGGCTGTGTCGTCGGCGTATCTGATATTGTTGATTACTTCTCCACCCAGTCTTACTCCTTCTTGTCTGTCGTCCAAAGCCTCCCTAAAGATTTCTTTAGAGTACAGATTAAAAAGACTGGGTGACAAAACACAAAGTTGTCGTACTCCACGTTTGATGAGTAGTTTTTCAGTACGACTAACTTTAACTTTGATAGAGGCTACTTGATTGTGATTATAAGTATTTTAGCAGTCTTATGTCGTAGTGCGGCTGCCCGCAGGCAATTGTATCGTGTTGTACTCGGCCGAGTGGCTTCTCGAAGTCGATAAAACAAATATAAACGTTCTTTCGGAACTCATAACTTTTTTTGTAGAAGAACGCGCATATAAAATAGTGCCCTTTAGTTCTTAGACCATCTCAAAATTAAAATTGCTTATTCTTATTACCCATTCTACTTTCACACAGAAGGAAAACTCGGTCTTGTAAAAATTGTAAAAGCATCTGAAGTGCGTGACTCATCAAACTGATTAGTTTCAATTTTAGTGCAGTCACTGAAGGTGGTTATGAGTAAAGACCGGATTATATGTTTTTTGCATATCGAAAACCATCAAAGATACAATCAAACGCTTCAGGATGTGGACGAATTATGATAATTAAAGGCGTTTGACACTAATTTAATTTTACATATTTAGAATATTTTCGGTTTTTTAACATATTTTGATGGTTTGAACATATTTTCGACCGTTTGACATATTTTGGCATATTTTTAACATATTTTGGCATATTTTTAACATATTTTGGCATATTTTGACATATTTTTGGCTATAAACAGCTTGACACAGTTAACCATGTAACAATGGTTAGGTTTTTAAATGATGCATTCATGAACTTTTTCCTTCCCGACATTGTTCCAGCTAACAAAATCTTGCTTATGGTTTCCGATGCTGCGTCATACATGGTCAAATCTTGCCAACAACTAAAAGTTTTATATCCCAATTTAATTCATGTGACGTGTTTGGCGCATGGTTTAGACTTTTAGACAGAGTGGCGGAAGAAATTCGAAATTCATTTCCTACATTTAATAGTTTAATTAGTAACGTGAAGAAAATATTTTTAAAATCGCCTTTAAGGATTCAGATATATAAAGAAAAATTTCCAAATACTCCTTTGCCACCGGAGCCTATAATCACAAGTTGGGGAACATATTTAAAAGCTGCCTGTTTTTATGCGGAACATTTTCTCCCCATAAAAGAACTAATTTTATGTTTTGAAGAAACAAATATTGGTGCGATTTTAAAATGCAAATCAATTTTAGAAAACAGAATCGTTTCCACTACAAGAGTCCCTTAATTTAATTCAGAAATTTAAGGAAAACGCTGAAGAAGTTTCTGGAAAAATTGGACAATCAATAAATAAAAAATGGATTGAAACTTTACAGAAAAATAGTGATTTAAAATTATTATTACAGGAAGCAAACCAAATTATTTGTGACGATTTTGATGTCACTACCAATTTAAATGCGGAGATTGTTAAAGTTATAAAATTTGCATCAATCACATCAGTTGATGTTAAACAAAGATTTTCAACATACAAATTACTACTAACGGATAGGCGACATAATTTTACTATTGAAAATATTTTAAAAAATTGTGAATTGTTTTTATAAGAAGGAATAAAATGTAGAAACGTAAGTAATAGTAATAGGTACTAGATAGGTATACATTCGTATATTTAGGTTAATTTTGTCAATATATGTACTTACCGTTATTTAATAAAACTTTTATACATTTTTTAATGCACATTTTCTTCTTAATTTAAAATATTTTTCACATATTCCACATATTTGGAACATATTTTAAACTTTTAGGGAATATTTTCAACATATTTTACTCATATTTCAGACATATATATGCACATATTTCAGTCAAAACAGGAACATATAATCCGGTCTTTAGTTATGAGCTATAACCTCCGATTTCGTTGAACCTCAATCGATTTGCATGAAAATTGGTGAGTGGTTAGAGGGTATCTCAAGGAACAAAGGTGACATGGTGCTAACTTGCGCTTTTACCCTGGGGGTGGATGCCATCCCTCCTCGTGGGTGAAAATTATTTCATTAAAAATAACTCCACAATTCGATAGAGGGACAAATTATAAGCAAAATTTTTTATATAAATTTATTAAAATAAATCAATCTTTTTTAGTTATTAAAGATCAAATATTTTAATTTTTCGTGAGAAAAATGTATGTTTTTAACCGATTTTTCAGAAATAACTCAAAAACTATAAGTTTTTGCAAAGTTATTATTATCAAAATTGAGGCTAATAAAAAATCAAATAAATTCCTTACTAGAAAAACCTTTCAATGTTAACTAAAATGAGTTATTATATGTCGAGTACCCAAATCTAAGTATTCAAGCTTAAATACCGGGAAAATGGTGCATTTTATAACATAAACTTATTAAACATTTGTTAAAGTTCATAGAAATATCTATCAAATAAGCCCTCGAACAAGTTGATAGCATTAAAATTTATGCACAGAAAATGTTTCAAAATATATCTTTTAAAAATTTTTCCAAAAAATGTTATTGTTTTTTTTTTTTTGTAAATAACTCCGTTAATTTTTAAGACATAAGGTTCACCTAAAAAATAATTTAAAGTTAATTCCCTGAGCTATTAAAAAACGTCAAAATTAGTTTTTAAACCTCTTACTTTTTTTTAAAATAAAAGGTTAAATGGCCCAGGTTACATGGTTCTCGCAGCAAAATTGAATTATTAAACGTTTCTATTTCGGTTATTTTTTACTCTACGGAAATAGTAAAATGGATAAAGTATTTTGAACAGAAAAAAACAAAATTTAGTTATAATATGATTTTTTACGTATGTTGAGTATTTTTGGTGTTATTATCAGACGAAAATGAAAAGTACGATAATATTAAAAATTCTGATTTTTTAAATTATATTTTTTTTTCAAACCTATGCATTCTATACCGGTCAAAATTGTTAAAATCATTAACTATGTTAACCTAAAGAAATTCTGGTGAGGATTACTACAAATTTTCATTTTTGTGGAAATGGCGTAAGTTTTATTTTTCACTTTTTCCTAAGAAAATCGAAAGCGTTCTTTTATTTTCATCATAACTTGCTTAATTTTTGATGCTATTAACTTCTACTGGAGGTCATTTGATAGGTATTTCGAAGTACTTTGACAAGTGCCTAACAAGTATATTGGGCAGTGTGAATAAAATTGTAGTATGTAATTGTAGCTTAAACTCCCCTTCGGGTCGTGAAATTAAAACTGTCAAAGTGTCACTCGGGAAAAATTCGATAATTTTAGAGCTCTTGTGCAATAACTACTGATTATTTTATTCATAGGAGATTCTGACCAGTAGAAAGTTACAGAAATATAAATTAAACTGATAATTTTTGATAATTTCCCGTCGTGAAGTATATTACGTCAGATTCCCTTCGTTGCTATGAAAAAATATATTCAGTGACATTAATGACAAATAGGTACTGCTTTAAAAGTTATAAAAGTGATGACTTTCAACCGTCAAATATTTATAACAACTGTGTGTTTAATTGTACTAATTTGTACTTACATAAATCAATTACAATAACATTTTGGTTTTGAACAGTTTTATTCATGAAATAATCGCAACAAATTGCACTCTATCTCTAAAATTAATGTAGAATTTTTGCCCTCGTGACACTTTGACATAAATTCAGTCGCCTTCGGCTCGTGAAATTAAAACTGTCAAAATGTCAGTCGGGAAAACTTCAATAATTTTAGAGCTCTTGTGTAATTACTACTGATTATTTCATTCACAGGAAATTCTGGCCAATAGAAAGCTACAGAAATACAAATTAATCTGATAATTTTTGATAATATCCCGTCGTCAAGTATATTACGTCAGATGCCCTTTGTTGCTACGAAAAAATACATTCAGTGACATTAATGGCAATAATGTTTTAAAAATTGTAAAAGTTATGACTTTAAACCGTCAATTATTTATAACAACTGTGTGTTTAACTGTAGTAATTTGTACTTACATAAATAGATAACAATTAAATTTTGGTTTTGAACAGTTTTATTCATGAAATAATCGTAACAAATTGCACTTGATCTCTAAAATTATTATCGAATTTTTGCCCTCGTGACACTTTGACATAATTTCGCTTCCCTTCGGGTCGTGAAATTAAAACTGTCAAAGTGTCACTCGGGAAAAATTAGATAATTTTAGAGCTCTTGTGCAATTACTACTGATAATTTTTGCAGGTTGGATATAAGTACATAATAATATAATACGTGTAATATATTAATATATTAATATATTAGTCTAATACTGTATTTACAAATGAAATATTTTTTATAGTGGTATTATTTTTGTTTATTTAAACAAAGCTTTAGCGTGCGTAAATCGAGGTTTCTAAAACGCATTTGTTTTAAAGTGACATCAGTAACCTCAGAAATGTAAAATCTAGAGACAACTTTTTAATTATTGAATTGGCAGAAATAACCTGTAACGTCAGCAATTACTTCCGACTCCAAAATGGCCAACGCCGAAATGGCCAACGCCGAAACGGCTGAGGTTAACGTGATTCTCAAATAAATCTCGAAATTCGACTACGTTTTTCAAGATGTTCCATCTGGTCGACTCTTCTCTATGCAGTTGAGACATGGACCCTTAAAACATCAACTAAATAAATTGGAAGCCTTTGAAATGTGGATCTGCAGGAGAAACCTCAAAATTTCATGGATGTCGCATACGCCAAACGAAGAAGTGCTGCATATAATATGCAGCATATAAAGAAAGAGAACTTTTCAACACAGTGAAGACAGGAGTTTGAAATTGTAGTGGCCAACCTCCACTGAAGAGAGGGTACTTTAATAAGAAGATAATAATAATTTTATTTGTTTAAAAAATTCAATAACTTCCAATATTACACTGTATATTTTGAACTAATTCTGATACTTAACCCTTTTCTTCAGCTAAAGTTTTGGTGTTTTGTTAAAAGTGAACTCCAATGAGCGTTAATTAAATTTAGTAGGAAACGAGTTAAAGGAATTTTTCTCTGTAAGCCGTCTATTAGCAACTGGTCGTACGTCATTTACATTTCTTATTATACATCTTATATTGAGTCACTTCGTTGTCTCGAAAAAAAAAACGTTGTCGGGTGCCATATATATTTTGAGTCACTTCGTTGTCTCGAAAAAAAAAAAAACGTGTGTGGCGCTGCGATTCAAGGCCTCACAATCACGCAAGATATGGTTGACTTTTTAGATCTTCTGCTACAGAGTCTGTAGCTCATGGCTCCATTAAACAGCCCCATTATATCCAAATGCTCCTTAACTGGCGCATCTGAGCTGATTCCTATTGGTTTTCAGCAATAATTCAGCCCTACTAGCACATGTTTGTCCAATACACATCTTCCCATGCATTTGACCGGGTACACGCTCCCAGCGTTAGTTGTGTTGGCTTCAGATCCAGCTTTTTTTCCGTCGCGGACGATACTTTTTGGCACTCCCACGGTCGGCTCTGGACCCAAGTATTTTGTAGCTGATGCTCTCTTGACAAGTGCATCAGCTCTTTCATTGCCGTATATGCCCCAATGACCTAAAACAGAAACCAGTGTAACACTGTTATATTGCGCCAGTCTACCGAGTTCCCACGCCAGCTTAGAGTTCATCTTAGGGCTTATGAGAGCCCAAAAACTGCTTCATTATCTGTGCATAATGTTAATTTACTTCAGTTCGAAAGCCCTTAAGTTGTTTTCTCTTATACACTGCAAGGCTGCAAAAATCTCTGGCTAAAATACAGAGCTATATTTTCCTAGTGAAATACAAATGCTGAAATTTCCACAACTGTCGAATATTTTTGCGCCCGACCCTTCCGCAGTTTTAGACCCGTCCCTATACCAGATGCAACCCTGCAGTCTGGGTCGAGAGTTTCCTCTGTCCCATCCCTCTAGTGGGTAAATTGCCACTTAGAAAGGTACTTCAGGCTTGTATCAGGATTTTATATGGTTAGAAATAATCATCCATTATTACACATACTCCTATGTCCTGATTTAACCGATAAGTTGCTCAGGTTTCCTCGCTGTCTACATATAATATCTCATCCTCGCCTCACTTCTTATAAGTTATATATAAAGAAGGGTAATCCAGTAATGCATCCATGGCTGCCGTTGGTGTGCTCCTCATAGCCCTTTCATTCCCAAACCAGCAAGTTTTTGCACCTTGCTTAATTTGAGGATGGCACTTTTCTGCTGCACTTTTGGCCACCATACCACTGATGCTTATGTAGTTGCGGTTTTTACATTACTCTTATTTTAATATAATAATAATTATTTGTTACAATTCGCTAACTTACAATATTACACTGTATATTCTGAACTAGTTTTGATACTTAACCCTCTCCGACAGCTAAAGTTTGGGTGTTTTGTTGAAAGTGAACTCCAAGTAGCATTAGTAGGAATAATTAAAGTTAGAAGGAAATAAATTAATGGATTTTTTGTCTGAAAGCCTCATATTATTAACGGGTCGTACGTCAGCCACTTGGATTGCACATCTTCTATTCTTTTACGCAACCCATTACAGAATTTTGGAACCCTGTACCTACTAGCTTATACAGGTCCAGTAAGTGGGTGCTATATATTTTAAAGTCACTTCGCTGTCTCCAATAAAACGTGTTTGGCGCTACGATTCAAGGCCTCTGTGTCATGCAATATATGGTTGACCCTTTTAGATTCTCTGCTGAAGATTCTGAAACTCATGGCTTCATGAAACTGCCCCATTGTAAGCAGGTGCCCCTTAACTGGCGCATGCCCAGTAAGGAAACCTGTTGTGACTGTGAGCTGATTCCTGCTTATGTTAAACACTAATTCAGCCCTTCTAGCACATGTTTGTCGGATACACATCTTCCCATGCATTTGACCGGGTACACCGTCCCAGTGTGAGTTGTGTTGGATTCGGATCCAAGTTTTTTTTTTCGTTCGCAGACGATGTTTTTTGGCACTCCTACGGCCGACTCTGGATCCAAGTATGTTGCAGTTGATACTCTTCTGGCAAGTGTATCAGCTCTTTCGTTGCCGTATATGCCACAATGACGTGGAACCGATACCAGTTTAATACTGTTATGTTGCTTCAATCTGTCAAATTCGTGTCCACATTCTCACACTAAATACAGAAATACAAAGGTATATCCTCCTAGTGGAATAGAAATGTTAAAATTCCCATCACTGCCGAATATTCTTGCGCCTGACCCTTCTGCAGTTTTAGACCCTTCCGTATTATAACAGGTGTAACTCTGCAGTCTGTGTCGGCAGTTTTCTCTGTCCCATCCCTCTAGTGGGTAAATTTTTGCTTGAAAAGGTAGCTTAGATTTATACCTGGATCTAATATATGGTCAGAAGTATGATCATACTTCTATTTCCTGATTTAACCGGTTAGGGGAGTGCAATTAGAACGAAAACATGCATTGTTTCGGAATAATTCAAACAAGCTTATATTTTTCGAAAACCTTTTTTGCTAGTTTATATACATGTTAAAGTCAAAGTTCTACTCGCAGATTTGGCCGCTAATTGTTTATTAATTGTTTAAACAATAACATATGTTTTGTATAAATAGTTTTAAAAACATCGTTGAATTCATCATTTTACTTTGATTAAATATGTTTCTATTTTGTTTTTGGTTACGTTGAATCCGAGTATGGCATTAGAATTTAAAAATTCTTATACAGAAGCTTTTATACAGTATGTTTGAGTAGCTAATTACCACATAGAAAACTTTTTTATTATCAATTTTGCGAAAAAAAGTTATTCTTCATAAAATGCTCTACCTGGTGTAGAATCTAAGATACAACCATCAGATATCAAACTTTTTTAGTTTTATACGAGATATGTAAATAATATGAATTTTTCTTAAGAGTTAAGTGCCTCTACCATTCACAATATTTTAATTAAAGGATGTAATTGAACACTGAAACATATGTTTTAATTCCAAACAACTTTTATTAATAACAATTTTCGATATTGTGAATTATAAAGGTACTTTACTCTTGAGTGAAATTCATATTTTTGACATACCCCGTGTAAAATTCATAAAATTTTATATTTGACGGTTGCATCTTAGATTATATACTATGGAGACTATTTTATAGAGAATAACTTTTTTTCGTAAGACTGATAATAAAAAAGTTATCAATAGGTTCCAAGTTACGCAGACATACTGTATAAGAACTAAAAAAAAAATTTTTGTCGAACATTTATTATTGTTGAAGCTTATTATTAAATGTATTTTAGGTAAGTTTTACAGAAAAAAGTTTTGACCACTTTGTATAAACATTTTGTTAGCTGGTAATTTTCGGTTTTTGTATTACATTTTTGTTGTCTTTCTTAATTGTCTTAAAAAGAAATAGTTTATTTCATTTTTAAAGTAAAATAATTCAGTGTATTTTAAATACTACATCCTAATCTTAAAGAAACACCTACAAAACTGTAATAGATCTGTTCAAACCGTCTTTTAAAGTGGTGTTCATTCTGTAAAACTATAAAATTTTAAAAAATTACATTTTTTGAGACGTCGTATAATTTGAATTAAATTTTTGAGGTTTTTTTTTTAATAAAAGGTCGTTTAGTAAGATGTTTGAAAGGTAAGTTGTGCAAAATTTAGAGTTTTATAAGAAAAATTGTATTAGTTACACATTTTTAAATCATTTTTAAACAAAATTCATGTAAGTCTCATTTTCAGCCGACATACATTTTATTTCTTACTATTATAACCATAAGATAGTTTAATTATTCATTTTTCATGCCCAATTTGTAAAATTTAATTTGATCGATTAGTTATAGAATTACGTTAAAATAATTCATTCGTACACTTCGCCGTACGCTAGTTTACATTGCGCCAATGTTTGTGAGATGGGTGGCTTTAGCGTTAAAAATAATAAAATTATAGAAGCTACAGATTTAATTTTAGAAAAATCTTTATATAAGCTTTTTTTGTAAAATATTCTGAATTTTGCAATGGCCAAGTCCGTTTTTTTCTAAAATTTATATTTTCGGAGTTATTTAAAAAACATCTAATTTCGCAGTTCATTTGTTTAATAAAAAATGAAGCACCCACTTCTCGAGTAGAAGTTTTGATTTCTTGTTTATTAAACGTTTCTTAATGAAATTACAAAAAGTTCTATCTTGTTTGATTTTTTCCGAAGTGAAAATCTATATGCACTCCCCTAGGTACGTTGCTCAGGTTTCTTCTCCGTCCACAATAATATGTCATCCTCGCTTCACTTCTTATAATTATATAAAGGAGGAAAATCATGTAGTGCATCTTTAGCTGCCGTTTGTGTACCCCTCATAGCCTCTGTATTCCGTGGCAAGCAATTATTTCACTTTCACCTTGCTAAATTTGATGATGGACATTTTTTGCTGCAATTTTGGCCACCATACCACTAATGCTTATATAGTTGTGGTTTTTACCTGTCTCCTTTATTTTATTATAATAATAATACTTTCTTTTTTACAGTTCACTAACTTACAATATTACACTGTATATTTTGAACTAATTCTGATACTTAACCTTTTCCGTCAGCTAAAGTTTTGGTGTTTTGTTGAAAGTGAATTCCAAGGAGCGTTAATTAAAGTTAGTAGGAAACAAATTAAAGGAATTAGTAATACGACGGTTATACCGTCTTGACGTCGCCGACGAATTCTTGAAACAAATATTTGGTAAACAATTAAGATAAGGGATAGATGATGGATTTATATAACCCTTGAGGTATATACAAGGCTTGTTTTAAAATCAGTACAGACTGCTTATTTAATATTTATTTAAAATATATAATATAATAGATGAGTCTTCTACAGCTGTCGCCGCTTCTCGCATCCTAATTTCCAGCGTTTTCTGTCGAAGCAATCTTCAGTTTTTAGGTCTCTGGCGGTCATTGCATCTTCAACATCTTCTCTCCAGGATCGTCTTGGTCTACCTCGTTTTCTACTAGTGGGTGGAGTCCATTTTTTTATTTTTTTCGGCCATCTATTTTCAGGCATTCTCTGAAGGTGTCCATACCAGTTGAGTCTTTTGGCTTCGATTGTAGCTATTACATCTAGATCAATTTCCATTTCTCTCCTAATATCTTCGTTTCTCACCCTATCAAGTCTAGTGAGCTGGCATCATCGTCACCAATAATTCATTTCCACGGCCTTAATCTTTTATTTGTTTCTTTGGCTTATTTCCCAGAGTTCGGCGCCGTACAACCCAATACTTTCTATTATTGTTTTATACATTCTTCATTTTCTTTTGTTATTTTATTAATCCACAATAGTCCGTGTAGCTGTCTGGTGGCTGATCTTGCTTGACCAATCCTGGAATGTATTTCGTCGTTACTTCCTGCTTTTGAAGTTATTTGGTCTCCTAAGTACTTGAAGGTTTCTGTTGGGATTATAGTTCCCATTTCAAATTTTAGGCTTTCTGGTGTTTCTCCTACAACTAAGTACTTGGTTTTTTGTATATTAACTGCAATATATAGCACAGTTTTTTGAAGACAAAGAGAGAACAGAAGCACCAAAAGAATTTAAAGATGATACTGGACCTGACATTATACGAGAAGAAGTCGAATATGCAATGAAACAAGCTAAAAGTGGTAAATCTCCCGGGCCTGATGAAGTTCCTATCAAATTACTCAAAATTGTGGATACTGAATCTATTGCCCTTCTTTTGGATTTATTTAACACCATATATACAACAGGTATAATACCTAAAGAATGGCTCCAATCGACATTTATACTGCTACCCAAAAAAACCAATGCAAAGGAGTGCAATGAACATCGCACCATAGCCGTAATGAGTCATGTCTTGAAATTGTTTTTAAAAGTGATTCACAATAGAATACATAAGAAATTAGACGAAGGCATAAGTGATACACAAATGGGATTTAGGAAAGGTCTGGGAACAGGGGACGCACTGTTTGCAGTAAGTGTTCTTTCGCAGAGATGCCTAGATATGAATCAGGAAGTATATGCCTGTTTCATTGACTTTGAGAAGGCATTTGATAAAGTGCAGCATAATCGTCTTAAAGAAATTTTGTTAAATAAAAACATAGACAGTAGAGACATTAGAATTATATGTAACCTCTATTGGAATCAGACAGCAAAAGTGAAAGTTGAAAATGAACTGACTGAGGATATCCAGATTCGTCGTGGGGTGCGCCAAGGGTGTATTTTATCACCATTGTTATTTAATTTATATAGTGAAGGCATCTCAGAATTAGCGTTGGCAGAAGTCAATGAGGGCCTAATAATAAACGGTGAGCCACTTAATAATATAAGATATGCTGACGATACCGTACTTTTAGCGGGAACACTAGAAGAATTGCAACACCTTGCACAACAACTAAATATACATTGCAACGATTATGGACTAAAAATAAATTTGAAGAAAACCAAGTTCATGGTATTTACAAAAGCACAAAACATCAGAGTTAGACTAGTACTGGATAATACAGAAATTGAGCAAATATCTTCGTACAAATACCTTGGAGCATGGATCACAGAAGATACTGATCAGACAAAAGAAATAAGATGCCGCATTGAAATTGCACGATCCATTTTTAACAGAATGGGCAAACTTTTCTGTAATCGCAATATCAATATAACGCTCCGGATAAGAATGCTTCGTTGTTATATTTTCTCCACCCTTTTGTATGGGGTTGAGGCATGGACACTAAAACAATCCCACATTAAAAACCTGGAAGCATTCGAAATGTGGTGTTATAGACGTATTCTGAAAATATCATGGACAGATCGTAAAACAAACGCACAAGTGCTCGAACAACTAGGAAAACAATGCGAAGTTTTAAATTCCATAAAAATCAGGAAGTTGGAGTACTTGGGGCACATCATGAGAGGTGAAAAATACGAACTATTAAGGAATATAATGCAGGGCAAAATCAAAGGCAGAAGAAGCGTAGGAAGACGTAAAATCTCGTGGCTACGCAATCTCCGTGAATGGTTTGGATGCAGCTCAATTGAACTGTTCCGGCGCGTAACCAACAAAATTATAATTGCCAGAATGATTTCCAATCTCTGATAGGAGCGGAACTTTAAGAAGAAGAAGAACTGCAAGGCCCCACTTAGTGTACTCCTCCTCCAGTTTTCTGAGCATATAGTCTATATCACTCTCGTCTTCAGCTAGAATGGCTTGGTCGTCAGCGAAGTGTATTTTTACAATCTATGGTCATCGATTGGGATGCCCATATTGCAGAACTTTCTTCTCCACAGTGGAAGCGCCTCATTTAAATAAATTTTAAAGAGTGTAGGGACTATACAGCATCCTTGCTTTAGACCCTTACTAATAGGAATTTCTCTCGTTAATTTGTTTCCATTTTTAATGTTGACCGTTATATTTTTGTAAAGTTGTTGCACTGCTTGTATATTTTTTTTGCTTATTCCTTGCTTTTCCATTGCTACCAAGAGCATTAAAAGTGGTACAATATCGTATGCCTTTGTCAGATGTATAAAGACTATATGAGTGGAAAGGTTGTGGGCTAATCTTTTCTCTGTCCATACATGATCTGCCTGCACGAAAGCCATTTTGTTCTTCTACATATGTCATCTCTTTTTCAATTTTATTTTTTATTATTTTTCCATAGAGTCTTGAGAGTGAGTTTATGACACTAAGCTCCCTATAGTTTGAACAATTTTTTCTATCTCCTTTTTTGTATATGATATTAATATATGTGCTTTTGTCCACTCCGGTGTTGTCATGATCATGACCTTTATAGAATAAGGTGAAAACATACTCCAGTAATTCTCGTAATAATTGTGGGCTGAGTTTTAGTAATTCGTTCGGTATTCCTTGTGGTTCGCATAACTTTCGATTTTTTAGAGTTCGTATTGTATTCTGAGAAACCTTGTGACGAAAAATAAAAAATTACAGTCTATTTGATCACAATTGACAGCTCATTACAAATGCAAATCTTCAAAGAGCAGATAAGAGTGGTCAAAGTAAAATCAATCAAAGGAATAGCCTTGACTTTCGGAATGACCTTACAGATATTATTGGTTAATCAGTCCACCCTGATTACATAGAAATCATATTACAAACCCATAATAATTATATACCTAATACAGGTACAAAGTATCAAACAGTGATAGATATTATATAACTTATTAATAATGGACTGCCATCCCTTCATTTACATTTGAATCACATTGATTTTCCGGTCCGATACGAACTCTTGTAGGTTCGTTATTCCCAAATTCCAGTTTTATTACTGTCTAAAAATACCCAAGTAGCATCGAACGGGTTTATTAAGTATTTTAAGGATGCTTTAAAACCGTAGAATAAAACTAAAATTAAAACCATTTGGTTTTGAAGTAAAACTTAAGGTTGCAATAAAACCGCTTTCAGTATAAAAGGGCACACTTTGAAAGAGGTCAATAAAACCAAAAATAAATACCTTCTTAAAACTATGTTTTTAGACTAAGAGCCGTATAGGAAAAATTTGCTAATCATTTTAGGCACCATAAGATTCTATAACTTAAATAGTAGAACCTAAAAGAAAACGTTTGAACACTGTGCCGTCACTTTTCAGTGGCACATGCGTCGACAGTGGCGCATCAAACTTTTCACTTTTATACCGGATAAATAAATTATTTTTAAATTGACGGCATTAAGACGCAAGGAAGATATTAAAAATATAAGACATAAAAATTATATGCCGTACAAAAATAGTGGTTCTGCAGCATAAAAAAAAATTTCATTTTCCGCATATTTTCATTGATAAAAAAATTATAGAAAACTGTACGGCATGCATAATAAAGTAAATATATATATATTTTAAAGTTATATTTTACTATGCCGTACGAATCTACTGGCTCAAACAGTTTCAACCCTTATGTAAATTTTCTCGTTTCAACCCCTATTGACAAAAATTATTTAGAAAAGTACGGCACTGATTTCAGAGTATTACTTATGCTCTAAAATGATGAAAAACATGAGTGCCGTACAAATTATTTGGCAAAAAAATATTTATTCCATAATTTTGAGTGTTCTATACTAAACGCCATTTTTTGTAGTGAAAAATTAGTATTTCCTGAACGGCATAAATTTTAGAAGCTACTTATTATACTTTATAAACTGTATGTGAAAATACCGTACAAATATATTGACATAAAAAAAATTGATGGTGAATACAAATAGTTTTTTTTTTCAATTTTAATATTTGGAAAATCCATTTCCCAGCTATTATAATAATATTTAATATCATATTTCCACATAGTTTTAGAACATTCTATGACTAATAATGACAAAAATGTTCATGCCGTACATTTTTAACTATAGGGTTTCCCAAAATAAGTAGGACTTCCAAAGTAATTTTTATCACATTATGAAATAATACATTCCTGTACGGCACACACTTTATAACATTAACAACATCAAATGATGATGAAAATATATAATGCCGTTCATTTTTAATGGAACATTTATATACAGTTGGGTTCAAATTTTGAATTTTCTCGATAACCCTGTTTGGTCAAAGTTCCAGGCATTCCTATGCACACAAAAATTTGACAAACGTTTACTGTTTTTCTCAAGATATATTTAATAAATACTATAATTGATCACAGTTACTGAATAGGGCTTTTCATTCACAGTCATTTGTTTCGAGCTTCTGTCAAATGTCGTATAATCCGTGTATATTAATATTATACACAGATTATACAACACATGACAGAAGCTCGAAACAAATGACAATCGATGAAAAGCCCTATATTTAAATGTGCTATTTTTACTATTAACTGAAGCAGGTTCACACCAATGCACAGAATTCTCAGATTCACATAAAGAAGGTACACCTAATCCTTATTGAACACGGTAATTCAATTTTTTTATATGTCGATTTAAGCTCTTACCTTAGTAGGAAAGTTGGTAATAGCTGAAATACAGGGTGTCAAAGTTAAATTTTTTTTATTTATTCTTGAATATTTCCTGGCGCGCATGGGACAACAACACGAAATTTCGTAAGCAGGGGTTTTTTGAAACGAGAAATCTAAATTCGCCACCAAAAATGATGTATTACCCAGAGGACGCCACCTACGTCTTTCAGCGCTCATTTAATACCTCCAATTTTTGCATCCCACGCTCTACATACTTTTTGAGTCAAAACTTTTATTCTCTTAATATTTTTACTTAAAATAGATATATGTACTACATTCATCTCGCTAAACTCAACCGTTTTCAAAATAAACGAATTTTAAATCTGCGATGCTACACTAGTTATATCAGAAAAAAAAACTTGATACCATAACTGTAATTATACACATAGTTTCAAAAGTTATGCATCACCCCTCTAATTCACGATGTTTACGCTTTTATAAATCCGTATCTTTATTACATATTTAATGGGTCTTTTTTTATAAAAAATATACCTTTTTTGGTTTTTTATTTTATTTCAATAAACATTTAATTTATTTAATAAAAAACGAGGGTAGGTCGTCATACAGGAATTAATTATTATAATATCAAAGACTCCTACGATTTCCTGTATGACTGACTACCTCCCCTTGTTCGTAAAATGGACTGCTCCGCACTTCTTAACCTAGCCACCACCTAGCTCCAGTGCAGCTGTACATAGATGCAGTGAATTTTAAAAATCTTCACGGAATTCTCGCGCATTGTTTTCTTTTAGGTTTTACTATTAGTCCATTCATTAACGGTAAAATATTGCAAAACCTTTAAATTTTAAAGAACCGCTTGGATTGACATGAAATTTGGCATACACACAGCTAACAAGTCAAAGAAAAAAAGTGATATTGTGCCGATATGTGCTTTTTCCCTGGGGGTGGTTTTCACCAAACATTCGTCCAAACAAAGTCAGGAAATGGGTAAACTGACTAATTTAAAGTAACTTTTGTTCTATAGAGTTGTTTCACTAAGTCAATACTTTTCGAGTTATTTGGCAGTGAATATGTTCATTTTTTCAACAAAATAACCACGCTTTTAGACGGTTTTTCGCAAATAACTCAAATTGTAAGTATTTTGTCGAAAAAGCATTCTTAGCAAAAATATAGCCTATAAAAAATTTAAAAAAATAGTGAATATATCACGTTTTTTTATTTAGTAGAAGCAGAGTTATAGCTAATGAAATATAGGTTCATATTCGTCAAATGCCAAGTGGAATAGTTTAACGTGAAATAACCAAAAATGAAGCACCTTTCGGGGAAAACTCATTTAAACTTATTTAAAGTGTTTAAAAAAAGCTTCAATTTTGTTTTATAAAAAAAATTTCTAGCATCAAAATTAAACAAGTTACGCTCAAAATAAAGTTAGTCCGTTTTGGTTTTGGTAAAAAAATCGAGAAAATCACCCCCTAATTAGTATCTTAAATGAACTTAATCGTAACGACTTCACAAGTTTCTTGACTCGTGTATATATTGTTTATATGATCTGTAAGTTTCATCGGTTCAAAGTTCTTATTATTGAAACGGCTGTAGTTAAAAGGGGTTGAACGAGTCACTGATCACGAATGTATGCAAATTTAGAAACACCAAATCTTGATCAATTTTTGTCTAACAGAAAAACAAAAAAATACATGATATTCAGAAAAGTAAATCTGACTTTTTGTATTTCGAGACTTTTGGTATCTCTAACAATTTTTAAGTTGTTTTGAAAAAAAGCATATTTTTCAAAATTTTAATTTTTAAAAATTTTATTTTTGAAATCAAATTTTTTCAAAAATAAACACTTTGAATCGATGAAACTTACAGATCATATAAACACAATATAAGTAGAATAATTTATGGAGCGGCAACGATTAATTTCATTTAAGTTGCTAATTAGGGGGTGGTCTTCCCGATTTTCTTTTGCAAAAACAAAAGGGACCAACCTTAAGGGAAATAAATCTTTTTCTAAACACTTTAAAAAAGTTAAAATAGGTTTTCCCCAAAAAGTGCTTAATTTTTTGGATATTTCACGTCGAAATATTCTATTTGAAATTTGGTGAATATGAATCTATATTTCATTGGCTATAACTCTGGTTCTACGAGATCCAGAGACCTAACGCGTACAACATTTTTTTTACTTTTTTATAGGCTATATTTTTGCTAAGAACGGTTTTTTCGACAAAATACTTACTTTTTGAGTTATTTGCGAAAAACCGTCTAAAAATGTGGTTATTTTGTTGAAAAATGAACATATTCACTCGAAAATAACTCGAAAAGTGTTGACTTGGCGAAAAAGCTCTATAGAACAAAAGTTACTTAAAATTAGTCAGTTTACCCATTTCCGGAGTTGTTTTGGACATATACTTTTTCACCCGCAAGAGGGGGTGAAAGTCACCCCCAGGGCAAAAGCACACGTCGGCACAATATCACTTTTTTTCTTTGACATGTAAGCTATGCGTTTGCCAAATTTCATGTCAATTCAAGCAGTTCTTTAAAATTTAGAGCAAAAACCGTGAAAGAATGGACTATATTTAAGTTATGGATTCTTACGGTGCCTAAAATCATTAGCAAAATGGTTTTCATCCTAGATTCTAGATTATTTTTTTTAATTAATAATAATATAATTGTATATAATAAATATAATATATAATATTATTATATTTATACAATATTATTATATAAAGAAAGAGGTACTTTGTGTATACGAAATGTGTACGAACGTAAGAAGTTGCTTTTCTCTTGATGAATAACCAATCGCCCCTAAAGAAGTATAATTTAAATAAAAATTAATATTAATTTTTTAATTTCGGGTTATTATGTATTAAACACTTTCTTGTGTTGAATTATTTTAAAAATATACAAGGCTTTATTAAAAGTTAAAAAATAATTTGTAAGGCAAAGTAAACAAAATAGATTTTGAGGTAGCCGCGCGTACAAAAATTTAAAAACAATGCATGAAAAAAATGATTGCAATTAATAATATGCAAACGATTTTGGAGGCTTTCTGCTTCATCGTGCCACAATATTTATATGGGATTAGCTTTTTAATAGTCCATTTTTAATAAATTGAAAAAAGACAATAATTTTTTACTAAACCTTAAACGGAAAATTCATTTTCCTACTGTGACCTCACGTGCCATTCAAAATGTACGGCATACTAATTTGGGGACTATTTTTATATATAACCTTCTAAATGTTTTGGTTTTAGGGTGCCTGAAATAAATTACCTTATTCTACGTAAAAAGTGAGGGTTGAGCAAGGGTTAAAACTCAATTTGGGCCAGTGAATTTGTACGGCATAGTAAAATATAGTTGTGAAATAAATATATCTACTTAAACTCATACACGCCGTACAGTTTTCTATAATTTTTTTATCAATGAAAATATGCGAAAAATAATTTTTTTTACGCTGCAGAACCAATATTTTTGTACGGCATATAGTTTTTATATCTTATATTTTTAATATCTTCCTTGCGTTTTACTGCCGTTAATTTATAAACCATTTATTTATCCGGTCCAAAAGTGGAAAGTTTGATGCGCTACTGTCGACGCATGTGCCACTGAAAAGTGACGGCACAGTGTTCAAACGTTTTCTTTTAGGTTCTACTATTTAAGTTATAGACTTTTATCGTGCCTAAAATGATTAGCAAATTTCACCTATCCCGGCTCTTAGTCTATATCTTAAGCAACTGGTTTTAAAGCTGCTGTGAAGGTGCTTTTAAAACCATGTTAAAAGACACTTTAAGTGCAGGAATTTTTATAGCAAACTTAAAAACGTTTCTTAAATGGACACTTTTAAAGACAATTTACCATATTAAATGATTCTTTAAACCCATATACTCTATATAGACCAACAAATGTTTACATGCGTTATGATAGGTAGATACGTATTTGTAACCATAAAATAATAAAAAGTACTTGGTTGTTTCGGACTCTCAAGATAGAAAAACACTTGCGCACCCAACTTTATTGATAATGTTAACAAAAATAGGTCTAAATAATTCACGCGCCCTAAAATTTCTGACGTTTGGCGTATATAAAATAAAAATAATACAAAAATTTAAATCAGAAAAATATTAATTTGAAAGAAAAATAATTTCATCTACAATTTTAATTTTATAATGTTAAAATAAATCAAGTTTATGTCTTTAAGTCGCTTATTTATAATTTTTATGTAAGCTTTATATTGTAATATATCATGGCTTTCAGCATTTCGATAGAGCAATATGGCTGAAATCCAAATAAAACTATTTAGTCTACCGACAGAGCATTGTTAAGATCAAATGGTTTTATTTTATACCTTTCCAAGAGTATATATCCTAAATAAAAGCAAGGTTGCCTTCGAATTAAAACATTTATTTATTAAACGTATATCAAGAGGAAGAACATGGAGAAGATATATATCTTGGGGTCAACCTACCCGTAGAGATCCCAAACATAGACGAAACACTGCAAGCAATTAAAAAAATGAATTGCGCAAAAGCTCCAGGCTCCAGGAAAAGCCGTTTAGAGGTTATAGAGCTTCAAAAGTATAATTCATTTAAGAATTATAGCCGAAATGTATAGCCATGTAAACAGTCTTTCAAATGTTCATATTATTAATCAATATTTTAAGACTCTGCAATTTGTAGCTTTCCATTCAATCTATTTTTGAGTAAATCTTGGATATTTTTTTATATGCCTTTGATTTTGTATCTTTGTAAATTGTCATTTAACAGTGCAATTAAAGACACTAATGTTAAATGTACATGATATTCCACTCGTATTGCTTAGAGTTTAGAGGGTAGTTTCTAATTGGCCAAAAATAACCGGAGATATAGAAGGAAATATTTATAGAGTTTTAAAACAACAAAAAGAATCAAAATGCTATTATATTTAAGTAACCATGTATCAATGACAGTACAGCTAATAACCCAAACTGGTTAATGCTGATAACAATAAAAAAAGAGGTATTTTTTAAAAAAGAAAAAACAATGAAAAAAGTGAATTTTATTTGAAAATATGTTTTGTCATACAAAAGAAAACTTCTTTACAATTACTTCTTAAAGATAATTTAATTCAAATGTTGACCGTGGCTGCGGTTAAGATGGTCCATTCTGAAGTTCCAATTTTCGATGACGCGTTCGAGCATTCCGATTGGTATTTGACCAATGACTCGAGTAATTACACATACAATGCCTTAATCAAAGCTGGTTTATCCACGTAGATTTTGGACTTTAGGGAGTCCTAAAAGAGAACGTCTAGCGGTGTGATGTGATAGGATATATGCGGCCAATTCACTGGTCTAAAGCGTGAAATAATTTGCTCACCGAACCGTTTTCGCAGTAAAGCCATATTTTTACGGGCTGTATGGCAATTGGCGCCATATTTTTGGAACCAAATTTCATCTAAACTACGAGCTTCAATTTCTGGCACCAAATATTCCGTTATCATGGTACGATAACGGCTTCCATTCGCAGTAACATTCTGGCCGGCCTCTGTTTTAAAAGCATATAGACCGACGATTCCACCGGCCCATAAATCACACCACACAGTTGGTTTTTCTGAATACAATGGCAACTATTGAATCTCTTTGGGTTATTTATCAACCCAAATATGGGCATTTTGTTTATTCATATCCACATTAAGCCAAAAATAGGCCTCGTTAGCAAACAATAATGTGGACCAAAATCGCACGAAACACATTGCTCAGTGAACGCCTATTTTCGTAATAGAGGTGAATAATTTCTAGACTTCGTGCCGAGCTAAGTCTTTCCAGGATGAAATGTAAAACAATAATGAATAAAAACACGTCAGGTGATAAGATTTATTTACGGTCTGCCATTAAATCACCACCAATAAAAGTACCTCTAAATGAATCACCCTTTAGAAGTACCGAAAATGCCAGCAAAAATAAAACCAAATAAAAATCAAGGAAAAGTGCATTGGTTTTCTTTTCAAAATAAGATAAGTTAATTTTCTTCAAATAGTATTTAAAAAATATAAAACTTTTATATAAAAAAAATAAGTCTTAAGCCTCTCCTGAATAACAGTTTCAAGCACGTAGTTTTATCCCTACCTAGTTTCATCCCTGTCCAAAGACAGACATGCTTAGACATTGCAACTGAAGATTTTCTTTCTTGATTCTCGACCACCACCGGCAACAGTTTTCTTCACTGCTTTTTACTCTTTAAGGCAAAAACATGCAAACTCTCATTCTCTCAGTGATAATTAGTTAATACGCGAAAATACCACAAACCTCTCTCTGGCTTTCACTATTGATGAATAAACGCTTTTCTGTTTGTGCTCTAATTTAAAATGCACAAAGTGACGAGTACACGTGTACCCGCTTAGACAGGCATACAATATATCCCGGTTTTCTTTCCAATAAACTATCGTGACCGAAACCAGGGCCCTGATTCTAAATCAAATTTCGACCAAAAACAAGTCGCTTTCAATATGGCGACTGTCGAAATTATTTGACACGGAGATGAATGAATGGCCAAAAGCGAGGTTAGGTTTAGTTTAGATGTGTTTTGTTTATTTCTTGCAAGGAAAACTAAATCAAAAGGTATTATAATATAGCTGGGTTTAATTGAAATTTGCTTGTTTTGAGGAATTAGATAGAATAGTATTAAATTAGAAATATAATAATTGAGAATGTCCACAACATGAATCATCAACTCAATGAAAGATGTGAGGTAATAATCTGGGAAAATTAGTAAAAAACAAGGAAAATTAATTACCAGCTATTTTATTGCTGGACATGCTGAAATCAAATCTTAAGATTTCCTATATTAGTAATATAGCTGTGCAAAGTCCACAGAAAGTGTGCTATTTTGTTTATAAACAAATTAGCGCTCCGAAATCTTTTTTTTTATTATTGCTCTATAACTCTGAAAATTTTAACTTTAAACCAAAACACTCACATAAAAATTGACAGTAATTTAATTCTGCACATTGATAATTTATTCCAATTTCCTTCGACGGAAATTTTCTTCGGAAAATTCGGGTTTTCCAAACAAAATCTTTAATTTTCAACTAAAATTTGAGGGAAGTAATTATTTATCAATAATTAAATAATTTGGTGACAGTGACATAAATCTTTTTTGTTATGAGTGTCTTGAAGATATGAAAATTTGTATGTACAAAGAGGACCGGAATTAAAAGGTATCTAATGGTTCAAAGATTAAAATCCTGTTGTTTATAACTCTGTCGCAAATGCCGGTCAAATTTGACCGGTTATACCTGGAATCACTCCTCGCAATTCAATTTGTTTTTCTTCGAAAAGGACACAGAAGCCGTGCTCTTTTGAACAGCGTTAACTTAATTTAATTTAATCTAATATTTTCTGAGGGGTTCTATTTGTTTATAAGCCAAAAAATTGTTTCTTTATAACATTCCTGAGACCGCTCAAATGGTCCAATTTCAATCCTGTAAGGTACGTTGAATAGGTATAGTGCTTTTTTATATGAAAATCATAGTTATTCTGGTGTATCATAATCTTTCTGGTTATTATTTCGACCGAAATTTTTTAATTAACATTTTAATTATTGCTAAACTATTGATTAGATTGTCGCCGGTCTCCTGATATACAGAGAGGGGCTAAATTATGGAATAAATTCATTTTCTCTAAAATGGACGATTTTAGAGAAAAATCCCGAAACAGGTCGATTTTTATTTTTAAATTAAATTTCTTGGCATATATTTCAAACTAGTGACGTCATCCATCCGAGCGTGATGACGTAATTATTTTTTTAAATAGGAATATGGGTTCGTGTTGTAGCTCATTTACAAAGGCGTTCAATTCTCTATTCAGTATTATAAACATTAATATCAATATTTATACAGGGAGGCCAAAAAAAATTTTTAATTAAATTAATTGACGCAAGAAGAAGAATGCATGTAATTTATTTAACTCAAAATACATTCTATTGCTGTCAGAAAATAGAAAAAAATGTTTATTTTGCAAATAAACATTGCTTTTAGCTTAAATTAAAAGTTCAAACTGCCAATAGGTAGGAGGGAGGCTGTTTGTGATTTAATTTAAGCGAAAAGAAATGTTTATTTGTGAAATAAACCTTTTTTTCTATTTTCTGACAGCAGTACAATGTATTTTGAGTTAAATAAATTACATACATTCTTCTTTTTGCGCCAATTAATTTAATTCAAAATTTTTTTTTGGCAACCCTGTATAAATACCTAATGATATTAATGTTTATATTACTGAATAGATAATTAAACGCCCTTTCAAATGACCTACCACACGACCCCTATTCCCATTAACAAAATTATCGATTACGTCATCACGCTCAGATGGATGACGTCACTAGTATGAAATATATGCCAAAAAATTGTAATTTAAAAATAAAAATCGACCTCTTTCGGGATTTTGCTCCAAAATCGTCCGTTTTAAAGAAATGAATTTATTCCATAATTTAGCCCCTCTGTATAATCTACTATAATAAATCTTTCATGTCTTCAATTATTTAATTATTGATAAATAATTAGGTACTTCCCTAAAATTTTAACTGAAAATTGCAGATTTTTTGGGAAAACTCGGATTTTCTGAGTAAAATTTTTGTTGAAGGTAATCGGAAAAAAAATAACTTTGTGTAGAACTAAATTACGGTGAATTTTTATTTGAGTGTTTTTGGCTCAAAGGAAAAATTATAGGAGTTACAGACCACTAATTGAAAAAAAAAAAGAAGATTTAGGAGTGCTAATTTGTTTATAAATAAAATAACACACTTTCTGCGGACTTGTCATACCCCATATTACTAATATATGCAATCTTAAGATTCGATTTTAGCAATAAAATAGCTGGTAAATAATTTTTCCCAAAAATGGTACTATTATTTCGATAATTTTCCCAGACTATCAACAAAATCCAAGAAACCGAAGCGCCAACCCAAATTCTGAGCAGTCTCAACATGATAAGGTTAATATCCCCAGTTGCTGTCATGGCGGTGTCGAAATGAAATTGCGACTGTCGAAATGAATTAGAATCAGGGCCCAGCTTATTTACATATGTACCGCGAGTGTATATGACAGTGACTTTGATAAGATTTTTTATAAAATTAATTAGATATTGTGTATAACATAGTCCTTCTCTCTAATTTACCCTGGACCAGCAACATATAGTCCACAAAATAGTCCACTAATGTAGTCCACAAAACCCGGAAGTTGTATTAGTAATTTCACATATTATGTCTTAATTTTACACATGCTTTTTTCAAAATAATATACTTTAATTTTGTTTAGAGGGTTGGAAGAAAATATAAAAGTTAATAATAAAGAATATGGCGTCAATTTATGAAGACAGAAAAAACGTATGTTTTAACATTCACAAACAGAACATCACATTGCAACAACATTGTAGTCCGCAGCTAATTATAATTACACTTCACAACTTAACCCTTCCGTTGATTTAACCCCTTCTATTAAAGTAATCAACATTTTACGGTGCTACGGTATTACGGAACACATTACCGTTACATTGTCCACTTTGTCAGCATGTAGAGTCGGCCGTGTATTTGAAAAGGACATGCATTATACGTCTTGCAAATACTTTAGCCAAATGATGCTATACAAATGAGGGTTAAAGCAAATATTGGTAAAGTTTCAGCCTTATTAGGGTTACTGTATTTGTTGTTATCGGAAGTTTACTTTACACAGCAAACAGTTTCAGGTGTTTAACGGTTGCGGTTATCACTGAGGAGTAATTATAATTTTGAAAACAGTATATGGGTTTTAATATAGTATGGAATGTTTGGATGAAAATAAAAGTTGCCAGTACTGGTCACTGGAAATACGTTTAATAATAGAATCATGATATAAAGATGCTGATTTTTTAAACGCTTTTCTTTAGTTTAACACTTTGCGTCAAATCTTTCGACGTTAATTTGACTGCCTTTTCTTCAATGCAAATGAATGAAAATTTGCAGACATATGCATTTGCGGGAACAATACATGAATAGTCAATAAAAAAAAATTATGTTTATTAATTGTTTAAATAAAAAAAAACGGTTTTAATGGAAAATGCTTAAATTCTCTTGTTTTTTACAATGTAGAAAGTGGAATTTTTTACGAATTGTAGATAATGATATGAACTATACATAATTTCACTTTTTACGTTAATTGTTTACGTTATGCTTCATAAATAAAATTAAAGTTTCAAATTTTGAACGCTCATATATTTGTTTATATAAAAATCGGCGCTTATTCGTGTAAAATTTCAATACGATACGAAACAACACTTCAACCAAAACCCGAATTCAAAAAATTCGTGTTTTGATCGTAGTCTTAGAAAAACCACCGGCAGAGCGCCACCGTTGTGTACTACACTACAAATAACATCAGAATTCGTTTTGGCGTATTAATTAATTAAACGCTTTTCTTTAGTTCAATCGTTTGGGGCTAATCTTTGGACGTTAATTTGACTGCCTTTTCTTCAATGCAAATGACTAAAAATTTGCAGACAGTTACATTCGCGGGAACAATAATACGAATAGCCAATAAATTTTTTTTATGTTTATTAATTGTTTAAATAAAATAAACGATTTTAACGGAAAATGCTTAAATTCTGCTGTTTTTTAAAATGAATAATCTTGAAACTTTTACAGATTGCAGCTAATTATATGAACTATACATAATTTCACTTTTTACGTTAATTGTTTACGTTATGCTTCATAAATAAACAATAAAGTTTCAAATTTTTTGCCGATTCCGACTACTTTTCATGTTTGTACATAATATGTTTTATACATATTTTAATAAACATGACGATATATTTTCATGTTTGAAAAGTGCAAGACTAAAAAGTAAAAAATAAAAATATATGAAAAAAAATTTAAGAAACGCTTTTTTTTTAGTTACGAGTCTGTTACGCGCCACGATTTTCTTTGACGAATGTGAACTCTTTCATTTGTTTATGTGCTTTTTCGTTCTCCCCCAGGTCTTGTTTGGTCTTTTTCTCCTACTCTTTCCAGAAATCTACACTTCAGCAAGCCTTCGTATTGGGTGAATAACGTCTTGACGTTCAACATGACCAAACCATCTTAACATATGCTCTCTTTTTGGCGTCAATTGGTGCCACACTTAAACTTTTCCTAATATACTCATTTTTAATTTTATCCTTTTTTGTCTCTCCACTCATCCATCTAAGCATCCTCATTTCCGCCAAATGCATTAGATGTTCCTCTTTGTTTTTCACTGCCTAACATTCAGTTCCGTACATCATAGCCGGTCTCATGGCTGTTTTACAGAAAATCTAGTATTATATAATAATCGAGGAAAGAGAAAAAGTGATAAAGTGATGTTAATAATATAATATTATTGTGGAACGAGTAGATACATTTTGAACACCTTTAACAAGTAAAATCTGTGATTACATGCAATACATATCTTATATACTTAGTATAGTAAATATATTATAAGAACACTCAATGGCAACATACAAGAATCAGCATAGATGTAAAAAAAATAAATCGTATGAGGTCTTTGGATTACATTGTATTACAGCGAGACAAAATTCCTATGATATCTAGCGCTAACGAGGCACTGAAAAAAAAAGATGAAGAAATACCGCCATTCTAGTTTGTCATTCTTCTTTGTTGCTACAATATACAAGAGGTGAATCAAATATGAACCGACCTTTGCTAATAACTTTTTATTGAATTATAATTACAACAATTGAATCGGTGATGTTAATGCATCACTGGGCAAATGAACAGTATAAACACAACTCTTTGCGATTCAATATCGACAGGGCAATTTGGTAGATGAATGAAAGAACCATATACGTGCCACGCTTATACTGTTCTTTCGCTGCTTCTACTGTTCTTTCACTCAATGATTGACAGTCAAAGGTTAACAATCTTGCATTCCATGCTTTGTTAATAAATATTTCTAAACAAAACCAATAAATGTAGTTACAGAATTGTGTTTTTTGGTAATTGAGTGAAAGAACAGTATATGTACACGATATATTTTTGCAAATATCTTTTTTCCGCAGTTTGTTTTAATACCTACATTTTATTTGGCCATTTAATAAATAAGCACAATAGCTACAACTTTACAATGTATGAAAATATCAAAAAACCATTAATTTTTGTATAAATGGTTTATTTTTAAATTTTCTTAAAAGGGCAGTTTTGGAGATGTACTATTCTTTTACTCGCCGATTCAATTAAACAATACCTCATTTTTCTCTATACATTCCTTCCTTTTGTATGCATTTTTACAGCGGCTAGGGAGTTTCTTCATTTTATTTTAATAAAGAGAATGATGGAGAGTATCTAACCAATTGAATTGCTCCACTTGATTATCATCAAAACGCGCTCCGCCTAGTGCATCTTTTAATGGACTGAACATGTGGTAATCACATGGTGAAAGATCAGGACTGTGTGCAGGATGTTCAACGAGAGTCCAATGTATTTCCGCTATTTTTTCTTGTGTTAGGGCAGTTGTATGAGAACGGGCGTTGTCGTGCAAGAGCAACATATCTCGTATAAAACACCGCTCGTGTATTGGACCTATAGGCAGCTCGAAAACGATCCAAAAGACTACAATATTAAGCGGCATTAATGGTTGGTGTCTTATGAAGAAAATCCAGCAACACAACGCCACGATAATCCCAAAACAGTCGCTAAAACTTTGCCTGTATCCAAACGAGTTTTTGCCTTTATCGGACAATTTTTAGTCGTCGTTGATTAGTTTTGTTTTGCACGGCATGTCGTCCTTCACGAACTTGTCTATACCAAAATTTCACTTGCGTACTGGAGAGTGTTGATTCCCCATACTGATTTTTTAATCTTCGCCAAATTTCAGCAGGACCAACATTTTCTTTTGCAAGGAATTTGATAACACTGCGTTGTGCAACCGAACATGGCACTACTCTTTCGCTCATCGCAACAGTAAAACTGGCAGCACGTCATTAGAGAACAGGCGGTAGCGCGCAGTCACACATTAGACTATAACTTTCCACCACAGGAATAATTTAGACATATTCACCAGTTTATGCTAAGCGAAGATGGAAAGGTCCTTTGATATTTGATTCACCCACGTAATTATTTCTTATACTCCATCTAATTTACTTACCTTTGCACGTCATCCGCGTCATAGCCCGTGACGTCACATGATACCAACACGAAATATTTAGGCGGTAGGTGTGTTCTTTTTTAGAATCACCTTGCTGAGTACACTGGCATTACAACCACTAGACATATTTTATTATATACGCGTAGAAATAATATTTAAAGATTTCTATTAATGTTAACTTAAAGAAATACACAATAATATGTTTCATTTTATAAATGGATTATAAAGCGTTTTTATGAAGCATATTTGTTCGGAAAACACTGTAACTATAACCGAACGAAGGTGGACATTTTGGCATAAATTGGTAACATTTATTTGACAGTTGCAGTGATGACACTTAATATTTGTTTATGTTCTTTACTATACGTATTTGATTAATTTATATGGGAAATAAGCCACAATTAAAATGAAAAAAAATAATTTTATTAACGTTTCGACGTCCAAATCGGTAATATAAGTAATATAATATAAACGCCCAAATATAAGTATTTGTTTCATTATACAGGGTATCCCGAAAAGATTGGTCATAAATGATACCACAGATTCTGGGGTCAAAAATAGATTGATTGAACCTCACTTACCTATATACAATAGTGCACACAAACAAAGTTAAAGCCCTTTGAAGTTACAAAATGAAAATCGATTTTTTTTCATATATCGAAAACTCTTAGAGATTTTTTATTTAAAATGGACATGAGGCAATATTATGGCAGCAACATCTTAAAAAAATTAAAGTGAAATTTGTGCACCCCATAAAAATTTTATGGGGGTTTTGCTCCCTTTAACCCCCCAAGCTTCTATGTACGTTCCAATTAAATTATTATTGTGGCACCATTAGTTAAACACAATTTTTTTAAACTTTTTTGTCTCTTAGTACTTTTTTGATAAGTCAGTGCTTATCGAGATATTTTGAATATTTGTCGAATCCACCACATATTTGTATATGGTTAAGTACGATTAAAGACCTGTTAATAATCTGAAAATTTATTTTTATAATTTACATTTTTAGGTATATTTTGAAAAAGAAGCCGCATCTCGATAAAAGGTGACTTATCAAAAAAAGACTAAGAGGCAAAAAAGTTTTAAAAACACTGTGTTTAGCTAATGGTACCACAATAATAGTTTAATTATAACGTACACAAACATTTGGGGGAATTAAAGGAACAAAATCCCTATAAAAATTTTATGTAAATATATTAAAAAAGAAGCCGCAACTCGATAAAAACTGGCATATCGAAAAAATACTAGGAGGCAAAAAAGGTTTAAAAACGTTGTGTTTAACTAATGGTACCACAATAATGAATTAATTGGAACGTACACAAAAGTTTGGGGGGGTTTAACGGAACAAAACCCCCATAAAATTTTTATGTGACGGACAAATTTCACTATAATTTTGTTTTAAGATGTTCCTGCCATAAGAATGATACATGTCCATTTTCAACAAAAAATCTCTAATAGTTTTCGATATATTGAACAAAATCGATTTTCATTTTGTAACTTCAAAGGGCTGTAACTTTTTTTATGAGCACATTTGTACTAAGGTAAGTTAGGTTCAATCGAACTATTTTGGCCCGAGAATGTGTGGTATAATTTATGACCAATCTTTTCGGGACACCCTGTATATTTAGTGTTTTTATTATGTACTTTAACGTAAGATTAAACTTAATTCTTGTTTTCTATTTCTAAAGTTTTTATTTATTTACATTGAATATTAATTTGTTTTGCTGTAAAATCCACTTCCGCAAAAATTGTGTGATCTATTTGATTTAAAATAAATTCAAGAATTTTTTGTAATTGGGCAACAATGTCAACTTAGATCTCTAACGTAGATAATGACGTGCAACGGTAAGTAAATTAGACGGACTGTACGTACTGCGGTTATAACCCAGAATCGGTTTTTTGTTCCTCCGCAATAATCGGTTTCTCCGGTTGTTTTTTGTCTCGGTTATAACCCGTTTTTGTGTAGTAATAACATCAGAGAAAAAATGTTAATTCGTAAGAAAAAAAAAACCATAACACCCAAAACCGGTGTTTTGTCAACAACCGTCGCCCGCCATACCCATGGAGGAGTATTATGATTGAGTGCTTTCCTCGGAATTCTATTTCTATGTTTCTCCATTCTAGATTTTGTTTACAAGTATATAGTTTTTATACCTACTATGTAAGAAATAATTAAAAAAAAATTAAATTCTTTAAATTTCAATAAAAGTTCATTGTTAGTATTATTTACGTAAGGTAAAAATAAATCCAGATTATCTAAACAGGTATGCAATTTTATTGAAACATTTGTCCATAACAAAAGCTTTATGTTACGTTTTAATAGGCACAGCACAATATGCATCCAACAAAGCTTTGTTCTATAACATGTTTAACTAGATTTATTATTGTGTATCCTGTTACGTATATTTACCACTGCGTTTACATTAAAGAATAATTAATAACTAACAGAATTGTATAACTTTTATGATGTATTATAGTCCGTTCTTTAAGCCCGACCGCACATCAAAGAAACATGAAACGTAAATTACGTTTCATGGAGATAAACCACTGCTAAACAAATATACGTCCGGCCATTTATGAAACTCTCCGAAAATAAAAATGTGTCATGAGCATGAATCACACTCGTTTCATTGGTAGGCGGACTTTGAGATTTGTTTAGCAGTGTTTAAGTTTCATGAAACATGTTTTTCGTTTCATGTTTCATGTTTTTCGTTTCATGTTTCTTTGGTGTGCGGCTTGGCTAACGGTAAAATATTGCAAAACCTCTAAATTTTAAAGAACCGCTTGGACTGACATGAAATTTGGCATACACATAGCTAAACAAGTCAAAGAAAAAAAGTGATATCGTGCCGATATGTGCTTTTGCCCTGGGGGTGGTTTTCACCCCCTCTTGAGGGTGGAAAAATGTTCGTCCAAAGAAAGTCAGGAAATCGATAAACTGGCTAATTTTAAGTAACTTTTGTTCTATAGAGTTTTTCACTAAGTCAATACTTTTCGAGTTATTTGGCAGTGAATATGTTCATTTTTTCAATAAAATAACCACGCTTTTAAACGGTTTTTCGCAAATAACTCAAATAGTAAGTATTTTATCGAAAAAACAAGCAAAAATATAGCTTGTAAACCATTTAAAAAAAAATGCTGTATATATCACGTCTCTACACCTAGTAGAAGCAGAGTTATAGCTAATGAAAAATAGGTTCATATTCGTCAAATTCCAAATGGAATACTTTAACGTGAAATATCCAAAAATGAAGCACATTTCGGGGAAAACTCATTACAACTTTTTTAAAGAGTTTAAAAAAACTTCATTTTTGTTTTATAAAAAAATTTCTAGCATCAAAATTAAACAAGTTACGCTCAAAATAAAGTTAGTCCCTTTTGGTTTTGGTAAAAAAATCGAGAAAATCACCCCCTAATTAGTATCTTAAATGAACTTAATCGTTATGACTTCACAAGTTTCTTGACTCGTGTATATATTGTTTATATGATCTGTAAGTTTCATCGGTTCAAAGTCCTTATTATTGAAAGGGCTGTAGTTAAAAAGGTTGAAGAGTCACTGATCACGAATGTATGCAAATGTTGAAACACCAAATCTTAATCAAATTTTATCTAACAGAAAAACAAAAAAATACACGATATTCAGAAAAGAAAATCTGACTTTTTTTGTTTTTTGAAATTTTTGGTATCTCTAACAATTTTTAAGTTATTTTGAAAAAAAGCATATTTTTCAAAATTTTAATTTTAAAAAATTTTACTTTGAAACCAATTTTTTTCAAAAATAAGCACTTTGAATCGATGAACCTTACAGATCATATAAACACAGCATAAGTAAAATAATTTGTGGAGCGGTAACGATTAATTTAATTTAAGTTGTTAATTAGGGGGTGATTTTCCCAATTTTTTTTTGCAAAAACAAAAGAGACCAACTTTGTTTTGACCGTAACTTGCTTAAATTTAATGCTAGAAACATTTTGTAAAAACAGGAATAAAGATTTTCTTAAACACTTTAAAATAGTTGTGCTTAATTTTTTGGATATTCTACGTCGAAATATTCTATTTGAAATTTGGTGAATATGAATATATTTTTCATTGGCTATAACTCTGGTTATACGAGATCCAGAGACCTAACGCGTACACAATGTTTTTTACTTTTTTGTAGGCTATATTTTTGCTAAGAACGTTTTTTTCGACAAAATACTTACTTTCTTTGTTATTTGCAAAAAACCGTCTAAAAATGTGGTTATTTTGTGGAAAAATGAACATATTCACTTGCAAATAACTCGAAAAGTGTTGACTTAGCGAAAAAGCTCTATAGAACAAAAGCTACTTAAAATTAGTCAGTATACCCATTTCCGGACTTAGTTTGGATATATATTTTTTCACCCCCACGAGGGGGTGAAAGTCACCCCCAGGGCAAAAGCACACATCGGCACAATATCACTTTTTTTCTTTGACATGTAAGATATAAGTATGTCAAATTTCATGTCAATCCAAGCGGTTCTTTAAAATTTAGAGCAAAAACCGTGAAAGAATGGACTACTAGTTTTCTGTACAAATAATAAATATTAGTTCATAATATGAAGATGGTATGTCCCTTCTCACAGCTCATGAATCCATTCCATCCTAAAATACCGAGAATGTCTCTGCTTTTTTCTTAGAGCCACAGAAGATCAGGCACAGATGGAGTCACAGTTTCAGTTGGTGTGAACATTCCCTTCGGATCTTGATTTCTGATAAACCTTGAGGTTTTGTCCTTTGAAAATGTATTAGTTGAACAGCTCTCTGACTTCCATAAACCTCAGGTGCGGATTTAGTTTTTAGCCGAGGAATGGATTGGTTAGGAACTATTTCATGTTTTGGTGCAATACAGGAAATGCCACCCATGACGCAAAAAGTGTGGTATCCGTCGATTGTATGTACGTTAATTCTTTCTGTCCCAACTCTGCATATATATGTTTTTGAAAAAGTGGGTCTGTATTCCCAGCCGCCGCGGCCGTATATATACGTTCAAGGTGTTATGGTCTCAATTTACCAAAGCCGATGCGTTGCTTAGAAAATTTTAGACTCATTGGTGTCCCAATGCCGTAGAAATATGTCCGATAATGTTAATTATTGTTCCCAAAGCCTCAAAATGTTGGCACCTAAGACAGGTCATGCGGACCTGTTACATATAGTTGTTCACATATTTTAGATATATGCTATGTTGTAGCACTGGTGGCAACGCTTATATGTAGGTAGCTACTAGAAGGTGAAGCGGTTGTAGCCACAGAAAAGACCAGAAAAAAAAGAAACGAATCGAGATACATGTGTGCAAGATGCTGAGTCGGCCTTTTCTTAGTGTCATGTTTTGAGGAGTACCACAAAAAAGAAAACTTTTATTGCTAATTTACATTACATTTTTTTTTAAGTTAGGTATATTTTTTCAAGTTGGTTTTGATCTCTGATGAGTACTTTTGAAAAGAAAACGTTTAAGTTGGTCAAAAAAACTCATTAAAAAACATGTTTTGGTCATTTATTTGCTTATTTTTATGCGACGCAGATATAAGGCAATGGGACTTTAAGCATGAAAAAACCTTTGGGATTGAGGTACCAACATGCAAATTAAGGCTTGGCATAGAAAGGGTTAAAATCAGCGTTTTCGTACACCTGTTGCGTAAATCACGGCTGGTCAATTTTCTGCGGATCGCCTGCGATTGCTGACACTTCCAGATAAGCAACGCGCTTGCTCAAAGTCTTGTAGAGGCAGTAAGGCCCAGATAGTTGGTCTCACCATTCCTTGCAGGGTTGATGTAGTTTCCTCTTTGGGGTTTTGTTCATCTTATACAGAAGCTGTTCGCCTGGAAGTGTCAGCATTCGCAGGCGATTCGCAGAAAATTGACCTGTCGTGCTTTATACAGCAGTTGTACGATAACGCTGATTTTAACGCACATAAAATCGACGAATACCACACTTTTCACGACATATGTGGCATTTCTTGTATTGCACCAAAACATGCAGTAGCTCCTAGGCAATCCATTTCTTGGATAAAAAAGAAACCCGCGCCTGAGGTTTATGGAAGTCAGGGAGCTGTTCAACTAATTCATTTTAAAAGGACAAAACCTCAAGGTTTATCAGAAATCAAGATAAGAGATCAGAAGGAAATATTCACACCATCTGAAACTGTGACTCCATCTGTGCCTGATCTTCTGTGGCTCTAAGGGAAAAGCAGGGACCTTCCCGGCCTCTTAGGACGGAATGGACTCATGGAAGCTGTCACAAGAGACATACCATATCTATGATGACATACCATATAACATTTATTATTTGTACAGAAAACTAGAAAAAATGTATCAAATGACAGCATTATAATAAAAAAAATTTTGGAATATAAAAAGTGGGTTATGCTGCGACCGTTAAAAATTGGCAAATTTCAACTTGTACTTTAGACCGAACGGTTCGTCTGAAAAAAAAAACAGTAAATAGTGATATTTGTAGATAATTGTAAGTACCTTTATTTCTGTTTACAGACCATTTACTAAAAGTTAGCAGTTTTCGAGATTTGAGCAAAAAAGCGGAAAAAAGCTGAAATTTTGCGCTTTTTTCGCGATTTTTTCAATGTTTCGGCAAGAAATTTTGTCCGCAAACCTCATATTCGGATTCAGCAGCCCAAAATCCATATACAATGAATGAAATCAGAACTACCCCAAAACTTTCCTAGTCAAAACACAATTTTATTGAATCATATCCGTAGGTCGTCGAAACACAAGATCCGCAGAATACATCACCGCTGTCGATGAGAGTTTGCATGAGAATCGGTGGCAGTCGATTTCAAGTCGATTATACCAGGGGTCACCAATTGGCGGACCGCGGTCCGCATCCGGACCGTGGGCTAGTTTTGTGCGGACCGCAAGTAAATTCAGAATATAGTGATTGGCAATTTTGAAAATGTCTGGTCATGAAATTGTGCACTACGTTTGGCTCAACTTATGTGTGCGAAGACGCTTTATCAAGAATGAACTTTATTAAAAATCGGTACAGATCTCAACTAACAGATGAATATCTTAACTCCCTAATAAGAATCAGTTGCACTAAACTCACTGAAAACTTCAGTCAGGTTGTATATAATAAAAAATGTCATTTTTCTCACTGATAATTTAAGTTTGTAAAGAGTTTCCCCTTATTGTTATACATAATCATTAATTCTGAATTTAAGTAAACTGCTATATAAAATTTTTTTTTATTTAAGAAAGACAAAGTCGCATCCACCCGAAGGTTATTAGCGACATTTCTGTAACATTTGTAACAATATTAAATCAAAATTGCAAAACATTAATTACAATTTGTAAACAATTAAACCTTTGGAGCAATAATTGGATTCCACGCACTAACACTTTATTTTTGAAATGAACTTTCAGATCGCTAGCGACACTCCGACACTCTCTTTCTGATACATAATTAGAGATAGCGTTACGCGCACTAGTATTCTGCTTGTTCATATTTCCTTCTATGCCTATGTGAGATGGTACCCACAGGAAGATTCTTCTGAAACTTTCTTGAGCTTCCATTAGATCGGCCTTGATTCTTTTCTTAATGGGGTGTTTGTGGTATATATTTTGCATAGCTTTGACTATGCTAAGAGAGTCGGAAAGGACTAGACAACAAGGGAGGTTTTTAATATTTACACGTTTGATGGCTTTAAACACACCAAAGAGCTCTGCAGTATAGATGCTGGAATTTAGAGAAAGATGTTGGAGCATAGCTAGGCGATGGATAAATCCATCAATATCCTTTTGAAGTAGAAACTTAAATCTTAATGTTGACTTAATTGAGATATGTCACTTTCCCAGTCCGATGCCTCCTCACTACCAAGGTGTTTAACAATTTTTTTATTTAAGGACGTGATTTTGCGTTTTATAGATCTTTCCTTTAAGTGGGGGTAAACCTCAGTGAGCATATCGGTTAAGGCTTCTAGGTCTGTGGTATATTCTTTAATCGTGGCTATATGATCTCTTGATCCCGTGATATTCTGCTTACCGCATTTGAAAGTTTAAGTCAAATTATATCGGTTTTAATTATTTGCATTGCTAAAAATTTATTTTTTTATTGTTTAACAAAGCTATAAACACATAGTGTTTCCCGTGCCTTTACATGCATTTTAACGCATGCTACGTAGAAATAGCCTCGATTGCACTAGTACCTATTCTACCTACTCGTTAGATTTTAAATGAGAAATCATAGAAAACATCACTCACGCACTAGGTGTTTGTAGCTTTGTTTAACAATAACACAATAAATTTTTAGCAATGCAAATAATCAAAACCGATATAATTTGACTTGAACTTTCAAAGGCGCTAAGCAGAATTGCTATTTTATTTTTTAATCAAAAGTTATTCGGGTTTAAAAATTGCAGTTTTTCGATTTTTGAAAGTTCAACCGCGTTTATCTCGAAAACTGAGCATCCTACGGGAAAACTTGTTAGAACATTTTTTACTTAGAATGACCCAAAAAATACAAAAAAAAGTTTTGTTTTGTGAGAAACCTCTGTAATTCCTCAAGTTCTTGGTCAATAACAATCTTATCGACATCCGGATCAACTGTTACCCAAAAAATTCGTATTCTACGGGTCCAAATACATGAAAAAAACTTGGGTAAGTCCATCTGAATAAAGGAGGCCGTTGTACCCCCCCCCCCCCCCCGGCGACAGGACTAGCACTCTTATAGGCGATTTCACCTCTTGTTAGATGTTCATCAGAGACTGCATAGGCTGCTTGCTCTGGTCCAGGAAAAATTTTCGACATATTAATCCCCCATTGCAACTGACGAGAAGGTAGTAGGTGCGTAGCGGCATCTGCTAAATAAAAGACGAAGTTTTTCAACCTAATGAAAATATTTGTAAATTAAATATTTTTAAAAGATTTTTAATTGAAAAACTTATTGGCCCATCTTCCTGGTGACACCTCCAAGGCTTCTACAATATGCAAGCCAAATGGATGCTGCAGTGAAGACAAAATGGAAGGAGTTCTACACTATGCAATTCACAACCCCCTTCTGCAGCGTGGTATAATTCCAACGGAAAATGGACCTAGTTACTCTATAGGAGTAATACTAATATAAAAATAAAAGTGTATACCATTTTTATTCAGTTGCAATGCGAAGCCAAAACTGTCTTAATTTTTACTTAGATCAGAGAGTGCAGCCAGCACTCTTATCGACAATTTCACCTCTTGTTAGAGGTTCATCAGAGACTGCATAGGCTGTTTGCTCTGGTTCAGGTAAAAATTTTCGACATATTAATCCCCCATTGCAACTGACGAGAAGGTAGTAGGTGCGTAGCGGCATCTGCTAAATAAAAGACCAAGTTTTTCAACCTAATGAAAATATTTGTAAATTAAATATTTTTAAAAGATTTTTAATTGAAAAACTTATTGGCCCATCTTCCTGGTGACACCTCCAATGCTTCTACAATATGCATGCCAAATGGATGCTGCAGTGAAGACAAAAGGGAAGAAATTCTACACTATGCAATTCACAACCCCCGTCTGCAGCGTGGTACTGTTCCAACGGAAAATGGACCTAGTTACTCTATAGGAGTAATACTAATATAAAAATAAAAATGTATACCATTTTTATTCAGTTGAAATGCGAACCAAAACTGTCTTAATTTTTACTTAGATCAGAGAGTGCAACCAGCACTCTTATGGACGATTTCACCTCTTGTTAGAGGTTCATCAGAGACTGCATAGGCTGCTTTCTCTGGTCCAGGTAAAAATTTTCGACATATTAATCCCCCATTGCAACTGACGAGTAGGTAGTAGGTGCGTAGGGGCATCTGCTAAATAAAAGACTAAGTTTTTTAACCTAATCAAAATATTTAAATTAAATATTTTTAAAAGATTTTTAATTGAAAAACTTATTGGCCCATCTTCCTGGTGACACCTCCAAGGCTTGTACAATATGCAAGCCACATGGATGCTGCAGTGAAGACAAGAGGGAAGGAATTCTACACTATGCAATTCACAACCCCCGTCTACAGCATGGTAAAGTTCCAACGAAACTTAATATTTTGACTTTATTAAAAAAAATGTTCAAACAATTTCTGCCCAAAAATTTCGCCGATCACTCTTCTGATTTATTTTTAGGTGATATTTTCTAACAAGAATCCGCAGAGAAACCGAATCAGAACAACCAGACAGAGGTAACATTAAATCCGGATCCCGGAAATGTCATAAGTTTTCGAAACGGACGCTCAGGGAAACTAATTAGTGAACCTTGGTTTAGACCACCTCGGCACTTCAAATACCACAAATTGGTCAGTTTTCTATCTTGACTTAGTCTTGCAGCTCTACAAAATTAAACCGACATGATCTGAAGTTCATTGACCATAGAACCACGACGTGTATTCGCTGAATCTTGTCTGGAGTACAAAATGGTTTGGTTGGAAAATGACCCAAATTTTTATAGAAAAATTACCTTCTGCGAATTCAAATTTGTCAAATTGTTCAATTTGAGAAAATGTAGATAAGATTCAAGAGTGTTCCATGCATTCCGAAAATTCACTGGTTGATGTGAATTTCGTCAATTAATAACATAAAAAATTTCAACAGGAGTGATAAACTCCATTTAAAGAAAAGTTTTTTATATCTAGAGCAAGAATACGGCGAATTATAATATCTCATGACGTTAATCTTAAGTTCCCATTCATTAAACCACTGGTCAAAACATTAAAATAGACAATAAAAAGAAGCTACCAATGCTACAGTACAAAGTTGAGAACTTCAAATCGTTAATGTTTGTTAATACCCCTTTAACTTTAAAAACTTCCGGAAAAAAACCGAAACTAAACACTTTTAATGAGCACAGGGAGAAAAATGCCCAGAAACGTTAAAGAAATCTGAGACTTCGAGGAGGGAGTAATTTTGCGGAATAAAACCTCATTGTATATTTGCTGCCATTTCGGAGAAACTCTTATATTTCGCTGAGTGATAAAGTGGCGTCATTTACACCTACAACATATAAAAGTTTTCTTGTAAAAGATTTGTCACTGACAAATCTTTCCCAGAAAAAGATTTCGAGAGTTGGACGTATATTTGCGGTGAAAGCTACGGATATTGATTGATGAAGAAGGAAAATAAAACAAAATCGAGTAGAAAAATAAAATTACTTCTTATCCGTAGTAAATACACACATAGTTTCAAAAGTTATATTATATTACTCAAAATTTTCCATACTATTAATACTCTGGGCTAATTAGCAAAATACAAGGAAAAGTTATTTACCAGCAATTTTATTGCTGGAATCAAATCTTATGATTTTATTTATTAATAATATAGGTATACGAAGTCCGCAGATAGTGTGCTACTTTTTTTATAAACAAAATGGCGCCCGAAAATCGTGTTTTTCAATGTTTGCTCTATAACCCCAAAGATTTTAAATTTACACCAAAAACACCCAAATAAAAATTCACCGTAATTAAATTCTGCATAGAAAAGTGTTTTTCCCGATTTAGTTCGACGAAAATTTTCCCCGGAAAATGTGTTTTTACAACAAAATCTTTAATTTTCATCTAATATTTTAGATAAGTTTGTTTAGTTATATTTTTTAGATATGTTTGATAAGTAATTGTTTATCAATAACTAAATAACTTGGTAATATAAAAGCTTGTTTCGTATAGATTATAATTCCAGAAGCCGATGGAAAGTGAACACTTTAGCAACAATTGAATTGTTAATTAAAAATATACGGTCGCTAAAATACCCACAATAATTATGATACATAAGAATAACTATGATTTTGCTATAAAAAGACACTGTGCCTATTTATTGTACTTTACACAATTGAAATTGGACTATTTAAGCGGCCTCAGGAATATTTTAAAATTATTAACAATTTTTTGGCTTATAAACAAATAGAATATCTCGGGAAATGGTAAATTAAATTTAATCATGAAAACGGTAGTTTTCATGATTCAACAAGTTTTTTTTTTTCTTCTTTTATGGCATTTGGAAACTGCGCCCATTTAGTTTTTGTCAAGCTTTGAACAGAATTGGCTTCTTTTCTATTAATAACAAAATTTCTTATTTCCTTTTTGATATATACAATAAATATGATTGGCTAATACTCTCTTATCTTTGCCCCTGAAGACCTCATTTTTCAAGATTTCATTTCATTTAAGATAAGATATTTCTACACCTACGAGACTAGAGCTAGTAGAAACTAAAATAATTTTCTCCCAATATTAGTTGGAGTTCTATTGTTACCCATTGGCGCCCATCTTTTCTAATGGGCAGTTATATTGTTACATTCTGTATGTTTTTTCCGCTGTCCTACTTTCAAGTTAGTTGTGACAGATAGGTTTTTCAATAACTTTATTTTTAACATGCTATTTCTAGTTTCTCAATTCACATCGTTATTCTTATTTTCTTGGCTAGAGTCTACCCTAGTTAATTTTCCCCTAATACCAATTGTAGGTCTTGCCCTCCTGAGTATGGATATTATTCCTGGCATTAATTTTCTACTAAATGATTTTCGTTGAATTTTTTCGTCATTTTCATTTTTATATTTATTATTCACGTCGACATAATCTTGAAAAATCACTACCAGGTCGTCAGCAAATTATAAGGTATAGGTATACAGCATTTAAGTTAGTGGTGTATTCATATAACAGAATTTCATTTTACAAATTGGTAACACGGCTCTAACAATGATCTCGAAGACCTAATTCTGCTGTACATAGAACTATAATTTGTATTATATTACTTGCATATTAAGCTGTATAAAAGTTGGCCAACTTTGCTTAGTTTTTTTTTTCAATTATTAACGGTGAAGAAATAATTTTGCGCCTATTTTTCTAAGCGTTCCTTTACAAATTTTAGAGAAAAATGGTTTAAATAATAGTTTTCGAATTTTAAAAATTTCTATAATTTGTGAGTTTCGGAATAATAATACATATAGACCAGGGCGGATCTGTGAAAAAACGTCTATTTTTGGATGTGCGAGGTGTCATTCGGATATTTGCAGATAAAGTTAGGTGACAGATTCAATAATAATAATGGACTTATGATTCTTCTCAAATATGCCCAGAGCGTTAATAAAAAAATTAAAATTTGTAAAAATTTCGAAAAACATCGATTTTTTTCTACTTTCTTTGCTTATACCTTTAAAACGATTCATTTTGGAAAAAAGTCGTGGGAAAATAAAATAAAGATACCTAATTGAATTCTGTATCATATAGGTTCGGTTAAAAATGTCTTAAATTATTAAGTTTTCTGCAAAATAGCAATAACTACAAAATAAGGGGCAAAATAAGCCTGTTTTATTCAATGTTTTTCAACCACTTTGGTTGCACTTAGAACCTTCGTAATTCGCTTAGAAAATTCTTACAATATACTTAAATCGTCCACCAAATTTCATTAAAATCGATTTAAAATAGATTTTGCATAATAATTTTGCAATATAATTTTTTTTTAAAGTTAAGAAATTTTAAAAATTTTCTGAACAAAAAGTAGACCATTTAGAAGTTTGCTCATTTTTTACATATAAAAGGCGCTCTACTTATCTAATACACTTTACAGAAAATTGGATTATTTAAGCCGCCTGAGCACTGCTTTAAAGTTATAAAAAATGTTTTGGCTTATAGACAAATACAGTGGAGACGTTTGAGTTGAAATAAACTCATTTTTCAGTTATTTATCAATTAATAGATATTTATGAAACAGTTCGTGAAGTATGCTTTTTGCGATCGCACGCGATTTTTAGAGCACGAGTGACAACGGAGCGAGTGCTATACATCGCGTAAGTTCACAAAAAGTACTTCACGCACAATTTCATACAATATTTTATCTATGATAAACAAATAAAAAAACTGTAACTCTTCGTCACTGGAATTCATTTCTATTTTACAATTTTTAGAAGTTTGACATTTAAAAATCCTAACTACTTTCAAACCACAAAACTGTCAAAAATTTTGTTGTAAGTCATTGCTAATATTGTCATCACCATGACATCGCGAAAGTTAAGGATATTTGATTATATGAAAGTGTGCCAAAAATCCCATTGAAAGTGTGCGAAAAAGTAAATTCCATTTAAAATACATTGTTACTTCACGCACACTTTAAACCCTTCACGCACTGCTATCTATAATGACAGTTTTCACAAACTAAAAACTTATACATAATATTACATAAAGTAGATAAACATTTTTTTTGCTATTAAAAGTTATTAGGATTGAAAACTACTTCATCTTTCAATTGCTTTCAATTGCCAGATGACGCTAGTCGCGTAGTCCATTCACGTCAGTTGCGGTGTGGTGGATAAACTCTCGGTGTTGGTCACTTAGAATATGGAGCAGCAGGCCTACGTTCTCTCCGATGAGACTCTAATAAGAGTCGAAAACCGTCGATTCAGAGGGCTGGACTGCGCTCCGTATTCTAAGTGAAAAATAAGATTGTTTTGCCTTCGCATTGCAACTGAATAAAAATGGAATTTTTATTTTATTTGTATATTGGTCGTTCATTATTTGAGTAACTAAGTCCATTTTCTGTTGGAATTTACCAGCTGAACAGACGGGGTCGTGAATTGTAAGTTTTTTGAATTCCCTCTTGTCTTCTTCGCTTCAGCATCCATCTGCCTTGCAAATTTTAGAAGCCTTGGAGGTATTGCCAAGAAAATGGACCAAGTTTTCAAATTAGAGATCTTTTAGTAATATTTTAATATTTTTAAATATTATTAATATTGCCATTAGGATTGAAAAATACTTCATTTACCTATATTTTTTTTTGTTTTAGGACAACAGTAAAATATATTTCGAATTAAATAAATTATACAGTTTCTTCTTTTTTCTCAATTAATTAAAAAAAATTGGGCAGCCTGTATAAATAATTAACTAAATGTCTATATTAATGAATAGAAAATTAAATAAACTTTCGAATGAGATAGCACACGACCCCTGTCCTCATTTAAAAAAATTATCGATTACGTTATCACACCCAGATGGATGACGTCGCTAATATGATATATATGCCAAAAAATTATAATGTAAATATAAAAAACCGACCTGTTTCGGGATTTACCTCCAGAGTCGCCCATTCTCGATAAAATGAATTTAATCCAACTCAAACGTCCTCACTATATTTGTTTATAAGCCAAAAAATGGTTTATAACTTTAAAACAGTGCTGAAGCCGCTTAAATAATCCGAATTCTGTAAAGTGTATTAGATAGGTAGTGTGCCTCTTAATATGTAAAAAAATTAGCATACTTCTAAACGGTCTACTTTTTATTAAGGAAGTATTTTAAAAATTTGAACTTTTAAAAAAAAAATTAGATTGCAACATTATTATGCAAAATCTACTATATCGATGTTAATGAAATTTGGTGGACAAATTAAGTATATGGTAAGAATTTTTAAGCAAATTAAAAAGGTTCTAAATGCAACCAAAGTGGTTAAAAAACATTGAATAAAAACAAGCTAATTATGCCCCCTTATTTTGTATTTATTGCTATTTTGCAGAAAGGGTAATAACTTAAAACATTTTAAACCAGTCGTATATCATACAAAATTCAATTATCTTTATTTTATTTCCGTACGACTTTGTTCCAAAATGAACCGTTTTAAAGTTATAAGCAATAAAAGTAGAAGAAAATCGATGTTTTTCGAAATATTTAAATATTTTAATTTTTTTATTAATGTTCTGGGAATATTTGAGAACGAGCATGAGTCAATTATAATTACTGAAGTTGTCACCTAATTTTATCTGCAAAAATCCGAATGCCACCTCTCACGTCCACCTCAAACAGATCAGCCCTGGTCTAATAAGCGATTGACATAGATTATTGCAAAAGACCCTTATTTTTCAATATGTTAATAAATAATACGAAGCAAGTTTTCAATCCTAATAGCAAATAATTAATATTGAAAAATATCAAAAATCACTAAAAGATTTTTAAATTGAAAACTTACTGGTACATCCCCATGTATACGCCTCCAAGACTTCTACAATTTGCAAGTCATACGGATGCTGCAGTAAAGACGATAGGGAAGGAATTCTAAACCTTGCAATTCAAATCCCCCGTCTGCAGCCCGCTAGGAACTGAAAGATGCACCATAGTTACTCTACTGAGTAATACGAAAATAAAATAATAAAAATGTATACCATTTTTATTTTCAGTTAAAGGGACTGGCTGCACTCCTTATTCTAATTAAAAAGTAAGATTGTTTTTTCCTTCGTATTGCAGCCGAATAAAAATGGTATACATTTTTATTATTTTATTTTCGTATTACTCAGTAGAGTAACTATGGTGCATCTTTCAGTTCCTAGCCGGCTGCAGACGGGGGATTTGAATTGCAAGGTTTAGAATTCCTTCCCTATCGTCTTTACTGCAGCATCCATATGACTTGCAAATTGTAGAAGTCTTGGAGGCGTATACATGGGGATGTACCAGTAAGTTTTCAATTTAAAAATCTTTTAGTGATTTTTGATATTTTTCAATATTAATTATTTGCTATTAGGATTGAAAACTTGCTTCGTATTTTTACGGCCAGATGGCGCTAGCCACCCATTACCATCACTTTGGCTGCAATATTTGGGAAAACCTTTCGATGCAATTTGATTGGATTAAGGAGAACAGTGCCTACGTTCCTTCTGATGACGCTCCAATAAGAGCAGAAAACTGCAGTTAAAGGGACTGGCTGTACTCCTTATTCTAATTAAAAAGTAAGATTGTTTTTTCCTTCGTATTGCAGCCGAATAAAAATGGTATACATTTTTATTATGTTAATAAATAACTTTGTTTCTGAATCATGACATATGTAATAGTAATATAGTTGCTTGAAATTAGGGCAATTAATGAGTTATTGTGCTAAATCTCAGCTAGATCCATCAAACAGTTTTTAAGTTACAAACTAAAAATGTATAAACATTTTCAATTTCACTGCAAACATAAAAGGCAGCAGCAGTATGTTCTAGTTCAATCAGAGAGTGCAGCAAGCGTCTATACGGGTTTCGGCACTTTTTTGTCCCTTGTCAGCAGACACATAAATATGTTCTTCTCCGAACTGGTTCAGGATACTCCGACGCGTGCAGTAGCGATATTTGCTAAGGAAAAGACTAAGTTTTCAATCTAATAACACAAAAAACAACATTATAATATATTATTCCACATCCCATCAGATTGAAAATAGTGGGAACCTTCTCTGGTAACAACCTCCGAGGCTTCTAAAAAATACAAGCCATACGGATGCTAAGACTATAGAAAGATGAGGGAATTTTACAATTTTTAATTCACATACCATCCGCTCAGCGTGATAAAAGCTCCAACGAGAAGGTTTCCTACGTACTCCAAATAGAGTACGTAGTAATAAACATTAAAAATGTATAAACATTTTAAATTTCGTTGGAACCCGAAAATGCAGCAGCATTATATTCTAGTTCAATCAGAGAGTGCAGCAAGCGTCTGTACCGGTTTCGGGACTTTTTGCCCCTCGTCAGTACACACATATTTCGTCATAAATACAGCTTGTATTTGAACCAACTTACTTTGATGTAGAAGAAACATTTTATAAGAAAAACATTATTTTTTCACTTTTTATGATTGTTTTTAAAAACCGAAACAAAAATTAACTGTAAGTCTTCAAGGATTTGCCGTCAACTATCTCTCATAATATATCTTTTATAACCCTTAAAACTTGTTTTATATTTTTTCAGCTGTTTTTTTTATTCACTGGATTAAATATATAGAAGCTTCTCAGATGAACATACAAATATTTGCAACGACTCCCTTTGTTTCAGGCTCGCATGTCATTTTCAAAGTACAACGTAAACGCCTTGACCGACCCCTTGTCAGTTCTCCCTTCGCCCATTATCAGACGTCCCCGCCAAAACTCCGTTTTCGTCGGGAGTTCTGCAGTGGCGATGCTAAATCCTCCTCCACGCCGAGTCAAATCAGCGATTGATATTCAGCACCTATTCGTCAACGAGCACAGCCCGACGGCAAGCCTCAAAGGTAATAGAAAAGGTACATATCTCAGCACTTATTTTTTATTCTTAGCACCTACTTAGAATAGCTAGATTAGTCATGTCATAAGAACTAAAAATTATAATATGAGAAGTACACTGAGCGTCAAAACTAACGCATAATTTTAAAAATCCAGTTAAATATAATAACTTTATTGTGCCGATTTTTGTGATAATATATATTAATATTGTTACCTCAGATAAACAACTGTAAAACTTATCAAAAGATCGGTAAAAAACTTTGATGTTTTTATTATTTTTTGCAAACAAATTAAAAACATGCTAGTTGTACTTCATTTTAATTCGAATTTGGTTCGAATTTAGTTCCAGCACATTCTAAAAATGAGTTTTTCAAGTTTTTTTGGGTATTTGTTTGCTTGCAAATGAACCATCAGCAGTGAGAAGATCGAAATTTGTCAGAAAGTGACTGTATTAGAATCGCTACTCGTCGCGAAGAAGGATACCGTCAAGTTGAACTCGCTGAACGGTTTAATGTCACTCAGTCAATAATTTTAAATCTCAACACGTTTTACTATTACTGGAAGTAACTAGAGAAGTCGGTAAAAGGGTTGCAACTAATAATCAAGACCGGTTTTTGATACTTCTCCACTGAAACAAAGGTTTGTTACCAGTAGTTCTCTACAAAATGAATTTTAGAATGGTTATAATATAACATTGGAATCAACCAAAATATAATAAGGAGATGACTTTTCCTCAAAGATCATAGAAGGCATATATTGCATTTTGCTCGTGAACATGTTATTTGACATAATGAAGATTTGAGAAGAATATTATTCACTGATGAATCCAGGTACTCTCTTTTTTCTGATAACAGGTGCAACAGAGTGAAAAGAAGGCCTAGAGAACGACACGCACACTGTAACACTCTAGGGACTGTAAAGTATGGTGGCGGCTCGGTAATGGTGTGAGGTGGGATAAAGTTGGAAGCTCGTATGGAGTTAGAATAGATCACGGGCGGCTTACATCACACAGGTATATTACACACATTTTAGAAGAGCATGTTGTGTATGCCGTTTTTGCACTATTTATTGGGAACAATTGCGTCCTTATTCAAGATAATTCCAGGTTACACATTGCAAGAATTGTGCAGAACAATAGATCAACTGTTTTTGTGATTAGGTGAAATTTGAAATCATATTAATCAAGATGAAAAAGAACGGTAATTCCCAATATAAGAGATGCAATAACTGCTACTAGTTTAATTTAATTGAACTATTCTTCTTTTTCTTGTGCCACTCCTATCGGAAATTGGAAATTATCAATGCTATCCTGACCTTGTTGACAGCTGACATAAAAAGTTCATTGGTGGTGCAGTCAAACCAATCTCTAAAATTCCGCAACCATGACATTCTTCTACGGCCTGGATTCCGTTTTCCTTCTTTTTTTTTCTTGCAATATATTTTGAAGTAATGTGTATTTATGTCCTCTCATCAGGTGACCCAAATAATCGACTTTTCTTCATTTTATCGGTAACAAAATTTCTGGGTATTTTCCTATTCTTCCTTTTACTGCAAGGTATGTGACTCTTTCAACTCAACTTATCTTTCGAAATAAACAACTATAAAAACAAAGAAAGTTTTATATTTCAGATGATCTAAAAGTAACCTTAAAGAACAAAAAAAAACAAATAAATTTTTTTCATTACGGATAAAATAGGTATAATCTTTTAAAATGATGCGTTAATTTTGGCGCGCGGTGTATACTAATAGAAATACATATTTACGTATACTTACGTATACTTACATATACGTATAGCTAACTTTTTCATCACTTCTATAAAAACTGTTTTGAAAAAGTAGCTTGACATTTTTGTCTGCACTTGTAGCCCAAAAAAAATAAGATTGGGATAGTGATAATAGCGATATAACTGCACAGTGGGGCATGAGAATCCCAGACGTATAAATCTTCCACCTAAAAAATCGTCGCATAAACGAAATTTAACGACCTAATCTAACCGCATCCAGTTTTGAGCTAGAAGTAAACCCAAAAGAGTTCATATTAAAGGATTAGTTCCATACCACGAAACTGATTTACCCCATTGGCTTCAGTCGGTCTCTACGCCAGGGCAGATAAATAAAAATGAGCGATTTCAGGGTAAAAATCAATACAGGTATTTGAAGGTGCTAAATCGTAGGGGGGACATAGTTAATTAAAAATACATACAGAGGTACTCGCAAATCAACCTCAGTTTTTTATAAACAAAGGCTAAAGTCAGAAAATATGGTTTTTTGCCTGTAGCATTTTTTGTATCATGTTTACAGCAAAAGTTGTATTATGAAAGTTGTGTATCATAAAAAAACAATTAATTTTAATTTTGATTAGTTAAAATTGATAAATAATTAACCGAGATAATTGCAAAAAACCACATTTTTTGCACTATTTTGTAAATGTTAATAACTTTTACTAAATATGACCTAAGGAACATATTGTACCTTAATTATGAGGATATTATGTGCCCTTACTAGAGCGCAAAGTATCAAGAAGATCGTTTTGTTAGTTTACGAGTTACGTTAATTGTTTATCCAAAACATTGAATGTTTAAACATCTATTGTTGCCCAATGGGTATTTTCAGAGCTTTTCAGCCAAGTGGAATGAGTTTTTAAAAACTCAAACTACTAAGAAATTAAAAAAAAATGATACATTTATTATTTAAATGCTCTTAAACAAGTCGTTTAATAAATAGCGAGTTTTTTCCTTATAAACATTTAGAATAACTTTGTTATTTTTCACGACAAATAATTATAATTAGTTGTATCAGAAAAGTGGTAAAAAAACACACATTAAAAACTAAAAATAAACTTTCTATGACCAATAATACCCAACTTATACTTTTTTTTTGAAAAATCATATCTGTATTGTTTATAAATATTAAGAGTCGAAATTTGCAAAAAATCATAATAGACATCTATATTTTACATTGCAATTAATAACTACAGTATATCTTGTATTTAAAATGAGTAATAACCCTTTAAAATGAAGGTACTCGAGCTGACTTAACTGGGACCGTGTGATGGGGGAAGGATCTCTGAGTCCGCTTTCGCGCTTCGAGATTTTGGTATTGAAAGTTCAAATTGGAGCACTTGAAAATTTTTACAATAACTCCGCTTCCAGAGAACGTAGAGCCTTCATTTTTTTTTAAATTGGGGTAACTGGACGAAATAATAACGACTAGCTAATTTCCATTCACCGGAAAAATCGGGAAATTCTGGAAAATGGACTTTTTTATTCAACATTCATTTACAACGTTAACACTAATATATTTCAATAAATATTTTCATAGCATATTATAAATTTGTAAATAAATAATAAATGTACAGTATATATATCTTTATATATATATACAGGGTGGTTCATCGTATTTGCCTCGGTCTCTGTACGGAAAACGACTTGATATTTAAAAAAATATTCTTGACAGCAATTTACAGGGCAATTAACACTACAATCTAAAACTAATGAAAATTATACAGGGTGCTTCAAAAAAGAGGGGTATATTAAAGTTATATTTTCTCTTATGGAACACCCTACTCGTGAGCCATTTTTGAATTTTCCTTAAAAAAATAAGCTATATTTTTATAAGGGTTTCCTACACGTAAATACATGGTGTTTTGATTTATTTCAATTTTTATAAGAATGTAAGGTTTAAGAAAAAAAAATGAATATCTACGAATTTAAGAATCCGTGACAAATTTTTTCTTGGATCTTTATAATAGACTATTCAGCATATTGGAACAGATATTTATTGTAATAATATTTATAATTATTTAATCGTACATTTTTAGATTTAAAAATTAATTAAAAACAAAAACATTCAACAAAACTGAAAACATAAACAAAAACATAACTCATTATAGGGCCAAAACTAGTTTTAATGTGTATCTACAAAAACACATATTAAGTATGTGTTTTTGTGTTTTGTGTTTCTCCACAATACACCAGGGTAGAAAAATAAATATGAGCGATTTCAGGGTAAAAATCAATACAGGTATTTGAAGGTGCTAAATCGTAGGGGGATATAGTTTATTAATAATACATACAGAGGTACTCGTAAATCGACCTCATTTTTTTATAAACAAAGACCAAAGTCAGAAAATATTAGTTTAGCATAGTTTACAAAATCTCAAGAAGATCTGTTTGTTAGTTTACAAGTTATATTAAATGTTTATCCCAGACATCGAATATTTAAACAATCATTGTTGCCCAAGGAGTGTTTTCAGAGCTTTTTGGCAAAGTGCAATGACTACTTAAAAACTCAAAGTACTAAGTAAGTTAAAAAAAATAATATATTTATTTTTTAAATTTTGTTAAATAAGTCGATACAAAAATGGTAAGTTTTTTCCTTATAAACAATTAGAATATCTTTGTCATTTTTTCTGATAAATAATTATAATTGGATGTCTCAAAAAGCTGGTAAAAAAATGTACATTAAAATGAAAAAAAAAAAAAACTTTCTAGGACCTATAATAGCCAAGTTATACTTTTTTTTTGAAAAATCACATCTCTATTGTTTATAAATATTAAGAGTTGAAATTTTTAGAGCATGGTAATAAATATCTATATTTTATGACAATTGATAAGTACGAACTATCTTCTATATAAAACGAGTAATAACCCTTTAAATTCAAGTTACTCACGCTGACTGAGCTGGGACCGTGTGATATGGAAGAATGTCGGAGTCCAGTTTCTCGCGTTGAGATTTTGCTATAAAAAGTTCAATTTGGAGCGCTTGAAAAATTTTACAATATCTCACCTTCCAGACAACGTAGAGCCTTTAATTTTTTTTGGGGTAACTCGACGAAAGTATACCAACTAGCTAATTTTCATTGGCCGAAAAAATCGGAAAATTCTGGAAAATGTATTTTTTATTCAACATTCATTTACAACGTTAGCACTAATACATTTTGATAAATATTTTCATAAAAAATTATAAATTTGTGAATAAATATTAAAATATAATTATAGTATATATACAGGGTCGTTCATTTTTATTTTAAAAAAAATTCTTCATAGAAATATACAGGGCCATTAACACTACAATTTAAAAATAATATGAATTATACAGGGTGCTTTAAAAAAGAGTGGTATATCAAAGACATATTTTCTATGGAACACCCTACACCTGATGAAATTTTTGAATTTGCCCTTAAACAATAAGCTAGACTATATCTAAGAGCAGGGTGTTTTGATTTATTTCAATTTAAAAAAAATGTAATGTTTTAGAAAAAAAAAATAAACAGGTATTTACGAATCTAAGAATCGGTGACAAATTTTATTTGGATCTTCATAATAGACTATTTAGCATATTTAAGCAGATTTTTATTGTAACAAAATTTATAATTACATGATCGTACAATTTCAGGTTTAAAAATTAATTGAAAACAAAAACGTTCTCAAATTGAAAAAAAAATGTATAGATTATAATTATTGATCTTCGTTAATTCTACACAGTTTTTGTACAGGTTCATCAATTTCTTCCACATTATCCATAATTTCTTAAAATAAATCAATTGTACCGAGCTTTGCATAAATTGCAAATATGATACTAATGAAAAAAGATGCTACAACCTTTTGACAGATATTATAGATGACAAAAGTGGAGTTGAAGAAGATTTGTTTAAAAAAATTAGGGATAATGTTTAAGAAATTAATAAATCTGTACATAAACTGTGTATAATTAACGAAGATCAATAATTATAATCTATACATATACATTTTTTCTTAATTTGAGAATGTTTTTGTTTCCAATTAGTTTTTAAATCTTAAAATGTACGATCAATGGCCGGTTTCACCAACGACGAATAGTAGTTTATTCTATGATTAAAGTTATTCGACCAATAAACTGACATATCTCCATTTTACTAACGTCAAATAAGACTTATTTTATTTATTTATCAAAAAAATACTTACTCTTTGACTAAATTGGCAAGTTAATCTGACTGTAAATATTTAGAAGAAAGTAAATTCGCCAGTTTCACTTTAACCCATTTAGCGCCAAAGGTGCGAAAACGCACCATTTTTTTGTAGAATTTTTTTTGGCAATTCGTTAATTTTTTTTAAATCTTTGTATTTTTTAAGCAACCAGAAGATATAAGTGTAACTAAATTTAATTTTGTTTAATTTCCAAACTCATGCTTTCATCACAAAAATATTTTCTAAATGTCCGACATTTTCAATCCTTCGACGCAACTTTATTTTTACTGTAGTAATTTTATCGGCATAACACTTTTGTGGTCAAATAAATTAAAACATTATTTTTTTAACCTATTTGTACACCAATTGTTATAAAAATACAAAAAAAATAATTTCTGAGTCATCAAATCTCGTGTTTGAAAATAATGGTTCGATAACGAACCATTGGCGGAAGTCGACATATAATCCTGTCTGATCAGGAATAAGTTCAAGGTGATGCACAGGCAGTAATTTGTTGGGATATTTCTTTATTATGTGTAAAAACACGTATCCACAATGCTTTCACTCCGAGCTCCTGCAACTGCTCCACATAGTGGACACGTTTGGCGCTCCCGGGCTGTGCAATTTTGCGCACTCTGCCTAGGCGCTCCAATCTGGGGCGGTTTATATGTAAGGGAGCGCATACCGTATCGATTGGAGCAGTTGCAAGGAGCGCGGAGCGCAAGAAGTTCGTGAACATAGTGGATGGTTGGCGCTCTCGGACGATGCAACAGTGTGCGCTCCGCCTCAACGGTCCAATAGGTGGCGGTTTATATGTAGAGGAGCGCATGCATGTAGATGGGAACAGTTGCAGGGAGCGCGGAGCGCAAGTGGTTTGTAAACATAGTGAATGGTAGGCACTCCCGGACCGTGCAACAGTGCGCGCTCCGTCTCGGCGTTCCAATTGGTGTCGGTTTATATGTAGAGGAACGCATACCGTATCGATTGGAGCAGTTGCAGGGAGCGCGGAGTGCAAGAGGTTCGTGAACATAGTGGATGGTTGGCGCTCCCGGACCGTGCAACAGTGCGCCAAAGACCGTGCGGCAGTGCCTCGGTGGTCCAATATTACGAACATAGTGGATACGTACCTTTAGAAAGACGGGTATTCTGGTATTCAGTTTTGTTATAATCTAGCGTGGGGGAGGAGGGGGCTCCATAAGGGAGGATGTGTAGTGTTGTAGACAGTAGACAATATGTCGATTCGTCGAATTTATGCAACTGGCACAGTGCAAGATACAGGATTGGAAAGTGTAAACTTCAAATATCTAAAAACATTTCTAAAAAGGATAGAGGGCCGTTCGACTTCATTTTTGACAAAGAAGCTGAAGAAGGTGTAGGCAATGTTCTAACCATATTATTTTTGTTTATGAAAACTTCCAGGTCCATTTACACTCTAAATATTTTGAGACTTTTCACAACAAATAAAATTGTGTATTTCAATTTTTATATCTCATTTCCGCCAAAGGTTCGAAAACGAACCATTTTGTTGTTGTGACACCTGCCATTATCAAAGTGTAAAAAATTTTTTTTACGAATGTTTAAGTTTATTTTACTCTAGTTAATCAAATATATTACATATTATTGCAGTATTTCTTTGCTTGGCGGTTAATGGGTTAAATTATTAAAATTATATTGAAACAAAATATAAACTTAAACATCTAATACATTTTATTGGACGAATAGCATTCATTGATTTATTTGTTGTTGGTGAAATTGGACCTAAGTAATTATAAATTTTGTTACAATAAACATCTGTTTAAATATGCGAAATAGTCAATTATGAAGATCCAAGAAATAATTGTCAACGATTCTTAGATTCGTAAATATTTATTTTTCTCTAAAATTTTACGTTTTTCTAAAAATTTAAATGAATTAAAACACCCTGTACTTAGGTATAGTCTAGCTAGCAGCTAGCATATTGTTTCAATTTGAGCAGTTCAAAAATTTCATCAGGTGTAGGGTGTTCCATAAAAAATATATCTTTGACATACCACTCTTTTTTGAAGCACCCTGTATAATTCATATTATTTTTAGATTGTAGTGTTTGTATATTTCTATGAAGATTTTTTTTAAATCAAGTCGTTTTCCGTACAAACACTGAGGCGAATAAAATGAACAACCCTGTATATAAATAAATATATAGGTACATACCATAATTATATTTTAATATTTATTCACAAATTTATAATATTCTATGAAAATGTTTATCAAAATATATTACTGTTAACGTTGTAAATAGAAGGTTGAATAAAAAAATCCATTTTCCAGAATTTTCCGATTTTTCCGGTCAATGAAAATTAGCTAGTTGTTATTCTTTCGTCGAGTTACCCCTATTTAAAAAAAAATTGAAGGCTCTACGTTCTCTGGAAGCTGAGATATTATAAAAATTTTCAAGCGCTCCAAATTGAACTTGCTATAGCAAAATCTCGACTAGAGAAACTGAACTCCGACATTCTTCCATATCACACGGTCCCAGCTCAGTCAGCGTGAATAACTTGATTTTACAGGGTTATTACTCGTTTTAAATAGAAGATATTTGGTACTTATCAATTGTCATATAAAATATAGATATTTATTACCATGCTGTAAAAATTTCAACTCTTAATATTTATAAACAATAGAGATGTGATTTTTCAAAAAAAAAAGTATAACTTGGCTATTATTGGTCCTAGAAAGTTATTTTTTTCATTTTAATGTGCATTTTTTTTACCAGATTTTTGACACAACCAATTATAATTATTTATCAGAAAAAATGGCAAAGATATTCTAATTGTTTATTAAGAAAAAACCTACCATTTTTTTATCGACTTGTTTAACAACATTTAAAAAACAAATATATTATTTTTTTTAATTTTCTTATTACTTTGAGTCTTTAAGTAGTCATTGCACTTTGCCAAAAAGCTCTGAAAACACTCCTTGGGCAACAATGATTGTTTAAACATTCGATGTCTGGGAAAAACATTTAACATAACTTGTAAACTAACAAACAGATCTTCTTGAGATTTTGTAAACTAATAAAGGCACTTAATTGCCTTATGATTAAGGAACAATAAGTTCCTTACAACCTATTTAGTAAAAGTTATTAACATTTCCAAAATAGTGCAAAAAACGTGGTTTTTTGCAATTATCTCGGTTAATTCTTGATGGATTTTAACTTGTAAAAATTTAAATTAATCGTTTTTTTGTGATACACAACTTTCATAATACAACTTTTGCTGTAAATATGATACTAAAAATGCTATAGGCAAAAAACAATATTTTCTGACTTTGGCATTTTTTTATAAAAAAATGAGGTCGATTTACGAGTACCTCTGTATGTATTTTTAATTAACTATATACTCCCTACGATTTAGCACCTTCAAATACCTGTATTGATTTTTTTCCCGTTTTTATTTTTCTACCCTGGTCTACTCTGATAGTCCAGTTATTCGAGGCGAGTAACTATACAGAAAGGAGCAGCGATACGACAGATCCGTAAGATTTATACCAAATAGAAAATGTCTCTTGACGAAAGAGAAGAAGTATTAAAATTCTTCAAATCTAGATGTCATCGAGAAATCTTAAATGGACAATTTCCAAGTAGACATAAAGGTGGAAAAAGGACTAATATTTCCCTTTGTTTTTTAATCTTCTGGGAAAAATTTAAAATAGTGTGAAAGGTATTTCATATTAACAGCTACAACCAGTTTTCAAAAAAAAATCTTTGGTATCTCAGTGTCCCGTAGATAGCAGACATATTTTATAATAACTATCATTAAAATGCGTACAGGTCTCTGTTTAAAGTGGTTTTAGAGAGCAAAGGTTAACCCTAGATAATATCGTAGATTTGGAAAGTGACATTTCTGAAGCATTCGCACTGAGAAGTAAATGTTTAGCGGTTTTCTTTGACACATCAAGAGCTTTCGATACAGCCTGGCACGATTATACAATAAAAAAATTACATAGTTGGGACATCCAAGTTCACCTTTTTCTTCTTAAAGTTCCCTCTCCTATCGGAGGTTGGATATCATAATGACTATGGTTACTTTGTTGGCTGCTACTCTGAGTAGTTGTAATCAACTACAATTAAACCATTCTCTAAGGTTCCTCAGACAGGAGATGCGTCTTCTTCCTATGCTTCTTCTTCCTTGGATCCTTCCTTGCATAATAATTCTCAGCAACTCATATTTTTCTTCTCTGGTAATGTGACCCAAATATTCCAGTTTTCTTGTTTTTATACTTTTCATAATTTCTAACTCCTTATTTAAACGTCGTAGCACTTCAACATTGGTAATGCTTTGAACCCACTAAATTTTCAATATTCTTCTGTAACACCACATTTTGAACGCTTCTATTCTTCTTATGTGTTGTCTCTTCAATGTCCAAGCTTCCATTTCGTACAGAAATATAGACAATATGTAGCATCTTAGAGCCCTCAATCTGAGAGGCAACTGAAGATCTTTGTTTGTAAGCAGTGTCTTCATTTTTATAAATGCTTGCCTTGCAATTTCAATTTCACCGTATGAATTTCACCGTATCTTCTTTATTAAAAACTTCCTTCATAATTGAACTTTAAGAGTTAGAACAAAACATTACACAACGTCAGATATAATACATCCAGAAAATGGTATTCCTCAAGGCTCGATTGTAAGTCCTACCCTCTTCATAGTGGCAATCAATGATATTCTCAAAAACCTAAAATCTCCTATAAAGGCACAAGTCTACGCGGATAATTTTTGATTTTGGCAAAGGTAAAAATATACAACAGATATTTTGTCACACACTGAACTTTATAAACTATTTTTAATGGGAAATAAGCCACAATTTTACCAAAAAGATGATTTTATTAACGTTTCGACGCCCAAGTCGGGTGTCGTTGCCAAAATACAAAATAATACTAAATTAAACAAAAATGTTGTTGCTTAGTAAAAAATTCTTCTAATAATTTATTTGATCTGTCTCATTTAAATCGGCAATTCAGACATGTAACATACATTTTAAAGTAGAAGACTTTAAAATGATATTGCCAATATTGGGATGAGTTGCGTTCCTGGGACGACTTTAACAAAAGATAGTTCATTTGATTACATGAAATCAACCCATCTCAAGAATATCCGCCACAAAAAATCAAAGCATGTGATCTGTCTTTAAAAAGACAACCAAATGTAACGGTGGCAGTAAAATTCTCGTGCTAGAGACTCCATACTGCCACCGTTGCATTTGGTTGTCTTTCCAAAGACAGATCACATGCCATGACTTTTTGTGGCGGATATTCCCACATAATATTAACGTTTTATTACTTTTTTACTGACACTGACAATTGTCATTTTTTTATATAAATAGCTTAATAGGAGAGACTTAAAATACTAATTTTGTTTACAAATTAGATATTGACTGAAAAACTATCTAACATCTGCACTAACTAATTTTCTAATTGGTATTAGTCCAAAGAAATGGTTTAAACATACTGAAACATTCTCCCTCTCTAAGATGAACTAATCTTAAAGTAATTTAAAACCAATTAAAATGAATCACAAATAACAACCAAATCAATGAAAATAATGAAATTAACGAAATTTAAATAATTATTTAAATTTTCAAATTTCTTGATGGATTTCCATCCAAACTGGGTGGAAACTTGACTTAATCTGGAACTCTATCGCACTTTCTTAGTCTTCCTTCCACGACCTTGACTACTCCTTTTTCATTCAAAAATGGAATGAGTTGATAAAGCTTACTTTTAGTGGAGACGGTTCCTTTCTGGAGCAACTGTTTTATTTCTTCAGCAAAACAACCCAGTTGAACTTGTTTCACCCAAAGCAGCTGAGCTCGTTTCACATCAAAAAGGCTCATATTATTTTCTCCAACTTTTTTAATCTTAAATCGAAAATATCTGATGAAGCTTGCTGTTTTAATAATCAGTTTAGTCCACGTTGAATATTTCTTGACTTTCGGAACAGGCATTTTCCGTAACATATCCCTCTCGTGAATGAAGTTGATTTTATTGCCCGTTTCTCAAGTAGACTATCATCAGCGGTTGGTAACGTCAAAATCCTTGGCCATTTATTTTCCTCCAATTTTAGAAAACTGCTTCGATTGAGCCAACGACAAGAAGTTGACATCTTTGTTGAGCTTCTTAAGCATGTGGCATCATCGGCAACATTTTCCTCCGTGTTGATCCAATTCCACTGGTCCAACGTAGAAGGTTTACTCGATTAGTTACATATTGGCTGAATCCTTCCGTTCGTGAAGTCAACCAACACATTACAGTTCTTGAATCAATCCATAGAAAAGAGCTTGCAAAGTTAAGTTCTTGTCTAAAAGCTTTTTCCACATACGCCTTCAACTTGGCTCTTTTAGCAGCAGCATCGAGTTCCAATCTTGGTATTGGCATTCCTTTGGCTCTTACTACTTTTCCTTTTCCTGCGATGGTTAAAACACTTAAGCTCCCTCTCGCATGACCTCCTACGCAAACCACGGCTGTAAATTCTTCTTCGATAGCATCACAAAAGATGTAAAGTTGGAGTTCCTTACTTAAATCTACATCGTAGAATCTTGTAACTACAATCTCAGGAATTGATCGAAGCTCTTCCAACCAGTCCTTAAAGCGGATGTCAATAACGTCTGGTACTTGATCATCCCAGGCTACTTTGAATTTCCATCATAGCTTCACGATGTCCTTTGTCCTTTGTCCGAAGTCCTTTGACTTTCAATGAGAATCTCGTCAGAACAGCGGCAAGTTGTTTTAGCAGATCCGGTCCAGTGTAAATGAAACCATTAAATGACTTTCCTTTACTTCTTACAGCTGCATCAAAGACAAGTCTTGGCTTTTTACTCGGGTGAAAGGCAAAAGAATGAGGTAGGTACCATCGCTTGTCTTCTAATATTTGTTTAGATATAAGAATCTCACTGGATGATATCAAATTCAATTTGATTGCTTTGTCTTCGGTGTTTAGAAGTTTCCAAAATGTAAGTATTTGCATTTGGAAAATCGCCTGAGATCTCTATTCTCGTTTTCATTGATGGATCCGTGTTATCTTGTCCGTTGAACCATCCAAGTGAAAGATCTCGCCATTTACCATCTATACTAAGTTTCCTCACATTTTCTTCCAGAATGAGAGTCTTTTGAGCTCCCGTATCAAACATAGCAGTGACGAAAATTGTGGTTCCATTACTCCCTTTAAGTTAAACAGGGGCATACCATAATAACGTTCCTTCATCTTCATCGTCTGTATTTGTAGCTGCTGATCCCTGACGGCAGTGCATATGGGCAGCTGGTGGGGCTGAAGGGGTTTAAAATTTTGATTGACCTTGAAGGACGGCTTCATCTTTTTCTTGAACTTCATTGAAACTTGAATTATCATGTAGGAATATATGATACCTTCCTACACATCCTTCAACTTTGCAAGTCATTCTTGATTTGCAATTCTTGACTACGTAATTTTTCTTTAAACAGCGAAAGCACATATGATTCTTCTTTGCAAACTCGTCTTTTTTCTTAATTGGTAGTGCTGAAAACTTTAGACAGTCACTGACATGGTTATTTTCAATTTTGCAGTACACACAGTATCCTTTTCGATCCGGCTTGGGGTTAGTTGATGCTGTTCCAAGATTAGTCTGCTTCTTATTTTTATTCTTATAATTTGCATTTTCAGAAGATGCAGTGGGAGATGACACAAGATACGCTACAGAGTGTTTTATAGAAATCCATTGTGAAAAATATTTCAGATTTCCTTCGCTTGACGTGTCTTGTCAAAGACAGGTGTACAACTCAGTTTCCATTTCTATCGACATCTTCTTGACCAGAGTGCTCAGGATTTCAATGGAATATAGATACTAGCTACTTTTATAAGACGTGATACTTGCCACTTATGCTTGAACGGCTATTCCGAACTTGATTGTTGCTTCAGGTTTGGTTACTGATGGAGAAGGGGCTGCTCTTGCTTTCTTTAATAACCCTTCAATCACAAATTTTGGTTGTCCAAACCTATCTTCTAGGGTCTTCATGATGCATTCTACATTGTCGATGTTTGGTAGCAGGAATGAAACTGTCTCCAAGGCATCTCCTTTCAAAACTTCTCTTAATCTCCGAATGTTGACTGAATTGTCAATTTTGTAATCTTTGGTTGATCGATCGAACTCAGCTTTGAATAGTGGCCACTCTTCTGAACATCCATTGAACTTTGGCAATTTCTCATGTTTACGAGAATAGGTTCGTGTAGCAGTCATCTGTGAAATCGCTTGAGCCATCAGAACAATTGGGTCAACTGGATAATTTCTTGATTCTGGTAGATGCTTCACTTGTGGTATATCTACCACTTCATTTTGTACGTTCACATCATTTGAATGATTGGTTTCGACGACTTCACCATCATCATCAGATTCTACATACTGGTCTTCGGCGATTGATTGTCGAATGGCTTCATCTTTTTTCTTTTTAAATTCTTCAAAATTCTTAAGCTTTTCTTCTTGAACTAAACTTAACGATTGAAGGCCTTGTAGTTTTAGCTGAAGGTGCTTCAATGTCTTCTTACTTTCTTCCAGGTTTTTTTGTATATTGACTATCTTTTCAGCATCACCTACACTCAGGTCTTTTGGAGAGATTTCTTTCAGGGTTAAAATATTCTCAGAGCATTGTTCAACCTTTTCTTCTTCTATGATCCTAATTTGTAGTTTAAAAATCTTTTCCTTTGTCTCGGAGAGTTTGTCTCTTAAATCATATTCTTTTTCAAGGTCGATTATGGAGTGGTTACTCCTTGTTGAGTATACTGACGAAGCTCGTGACAATAAGCTCCTTCGGCTTAAATTGACTATTGGTTTTCTTACTGTCACTGGAGTTAAGGCATCTATTGGATTTCCAAACTCATTGTATGGCATTTTTGGAGGGGGTCTTGATATCCGCTTACTTTCACCTTTGCTTGCTGGCATTGTTGTAGACAGTAGTTTACCTTTGAACTTAACGTGACTGTTTCCTTCCTTTGGAGAGCAGCTAACCTCTTCTTAATTACTTTGATTCCCTGGTTTCGGCACCAAAATGTTTCGAACAAGATAACTTTTACATTAGATTTACTTCTTTATCTTGTTCTACTCCTTAACTTGCCAGGTTTCGAAGTAAAATCCAATCAAATTAGGTTAGCTGCAACCAATTAATGCAAACTCAGTCAAATTTCGTTCTATTTCCAAATTTTCCAACGTTTTATTACTTTTTTTACTGACACTGACAATTATCAATTTTTTTTTTATAAATAGCTTAATAGGAGAGATTTAAAATACTAACTTTGTTTACAAATTAGATATTGTTTACAAATTAGATAGAGACTGAAAAACTATCTAACTTGACATCCGCACTAACTAATTTTCTAGTTGGTATTAGTCCAAAGAAATGGTTTAAACATACTGAAACACATTACGTATGTTCACATGTAGCTATGGACGGCCATTCATTTTATTTTGAAATCCCGTCATTTTTGAAAAAGACAAAATCTGAGGTGACCTCATATCTAAATTTGAATCTTCGTATGTGTAGTAGGTGTGGTCCAAATTATATGTTTCTACCATTAAATGCACAATAATTCTTATATTATTATTTGCACGAATCGGCCGCACATAGATACCTACATGTGAGGATAAGTTTTGCATTTATTAAATAGTAACTAATATAACTAAAGAGTTCAAAATGATTTCCTAAAAAATATTTTTATGCTATTTTCAACGCTGTTGTTACCTTTTTGAAAAATTAATAAACAGATGGTGAAATAATTGAAGAAATATGCGACATATTTTTACAAAAATAAAATAAGGAAAAACACAACTTCTGGTAAACCGATTCTTCCGGTTTAAGAGTTCGATCTTGTAGGTACACCAAAAAAGAACTTATATACCAAATTTGGTTGAAATCGGCTTTTCGTTCAAAAGTTATCATGCTATTAGTCACATATGTATAGTCGCCATTTTGAATGACCCTCTTTTTTGTAAAAGGCAAAATCTGAGATGGTTTCATATCTAAATTTGAACCTTTGTATGTGTAGTATATGTGGTCCAAATTATGTGCTTTATCCATTAAATGCATGATCATTCTTATAATATTTGCACGAATCTGCCGCACATTAAGGTACATGTGACGATAAGTTATGCATTTATTACATATGGTAATTAACACAACTAAAAAGTTCAAATTATTTCCTAAAAAATATTTTTACGTTCTTTTTAATGCCGGTATTAACTTTTTAAAAAAATATATAAATATATAGATGGTGAAAGAATAATTGAAAAAAAAAACAACATATTTTTAAATAAAAAATCAGGAAAAGCATAACTCCTGGTAAACCGATTATTTCGGTTCAGGTGCTGTATCTTATTCATCAAAAAAGAACGCATATACCAAATTTGGTTGAAGTCGGACTTTTCGTTTAAAAGTTATCGTGCTATTAGTCACATATGTATCGTCACCATTTTGAATGCCCGCCATTTTCGTAAAAAGTAAAATCTGAGATGGCCTCATATCTAATTTTGAACCTTTATATGTGTAGTATATGTGATCTAAATTATATGCTTCTATCATTAAATGCACAATTCTTATAATATTTGCACGAATGTGCCGCACTAAACAAACTAAGTGAAATTTTAGGTCTGCAGTGCAATGTGTCCAATCTAAAAAGTTTCCTAATAGTCCAGGAACCGAAGCTTTTCACCCCGCAATTTTTACAGAATGGATCGATTTGCTTGAAAATTTGAGTATAAGTAGTGGATGGTCCAAGGATCAAAATCTATATGATGCCGAAAGGCGCTTTTATTATGGGGGTGGTGGCCACCCCATCTCGGGGGTGGAAATTTTTTATTATATTTTGACAGCAAAAGTTGATAAAAACATTCATTCTAAGCAAAAAATGTTGTATACATTTTTTTGATAAAACTAATAGTTTTCGATTTATTCTCTATCGAAAGTGTTAGTTTTATATGGAAAAAATCAATGTTCTTCTATAGTATACTCATTTACTAGTCACTCAATTTTTGTCGTAGAAAAAAATTTTTTACAACAAGTTCTTAAGAATGAAATAACCTACAATTTCATATTTAAACATTTTTTCTTATCTTTGATGCTAATCTTTCTATTTTGAAGAAAATGGCATTTTGTACAAAACTACGAAAATTCTTTATTCGCTTTTAACTTCAGATTTTTGAAAACTAATCATGTTAAACCAGTCAAACTTCTAGAATCTATTAATAATACACAAATAAAGAAGAATGAATAAGGCCAATGACTAAAAACACCGCTAACTTACATTATTATGCTTACAATTGGATTTCTCCTTTTTTTTTTCTCAAAAAAATATGTTGATTTTTTAACCGTAACTTTTTTATTTTGTATCTTAGAAAGTTTGGTATAAAAGAATTTTGTAGGCTTTTACAAGATCTACAAGCCTATTGATATTAAATCTTATTAAAATCCTTAGTCACAAAAAGAGGTGACTTTGAAAGGGTTGGTAAAGGTGGTTTTTGCATGCTATTACAAGTTTTAATTGTCAATGGCTCACTTAATTTTTGTCATAGAAAAATTTTTTTCAAACCAAATTCTTAGGAATTAAATTAGCTACAATTTAATATTTATACATTTTTTCACATCTCTGATTCTAATCTTTCTATTCAGAAGAAAAAGCCATTTCTTCCAAACTACAAAAATTCGTTAATCGATGTTAACTTAATTTTTTTAAAAACGAATCATTCTAAGTCGGTCAAACTTCTCGACCCTATTAATAATACATAAATAAATAATACCAAATAAGGTCAATGACTAGATTTAATTAGGGTGGTGATTACGGGGTTGCTTCCGACCACTTTTGCGCTGAAAAAAATATGGACTGACATTCTTTTCATTATAAGTCACTTAATTTTTGAGCTAGAGACTTCTTTTTTATTTCTGGAGATAGATATTTTTCAGTTCTTTAAATTAGTTTTAACAAGTTATTCTCGAAAAATGCATATTTTTCCCGTCTTTTGACTTTGAAACTACAATATTTAGCATTTGACAAAGGAGAGTTAACATATAATAAAAAGTATATCTTGATTACTGTTGGTCTTAAAGAAAATTAAAAAACACGGTTTTGTTTATTATTTCAAATAGTACATTTTTGTTGAGTAAGTTTGTTTTCATAAAACGAAAACTTTTGGAGTTATTAGCAGAAAACTAATTAAAAACATTGATTTTTCGATATAATACTAACACTTTCGATGGCGAATAAATGGAAAACTATTAATTTTATCAAAAAAATGTATAGAACATTTTTTGCTTAGAATGAACGTTTTTACCAACTTTTGCGGTCAAAATATAATAAAAAATTTCCACCCCCAACAGGGGGTGGACTTGGACTATCCACTACGTATTCTCAAATTTTCAAGCAAATCGATCCATTCTGTAAAAATTACGAGGTTTTGTCCTATTTCAAGCTTCATTACTTGGACTATAAATTCAATTAACATTTTAAACGCTTTCTAAGCATAAAAATGTAATATAAATTATTTGTCGCGACTATAAATCGCCTATTCAAAATATGAATAATGAAACATCCTTACATATGATTATTGAATGCCTTATTAACACTACGCAAAATTTTTATTTATACATTGAACTTGCTAAAAATATATGCCCAACACCTATATCTCTTACAACCCTTCTATACATGTCATGTACTTGGTATTTATGCAAGAAGATATTGAGAGTCAAAAGATATTGTGAGTTATATTAGACGATTAATTTTGATGTATTTTGCGGATTTTACACTTATTTTTAATTAGTTTTTTTTTTCTATTTTTAATTATTAAAAACTTTTTAAAACAATAGTTTGCAGTAAATAAGCAACCTATATTACTAATTAGTATGAGGTAGCTTTAAACAAATCTCAACCAACGGATCTGAAACTTAGATTTTCAAACTACTTAGACAAAGACTGCCAACGGGCCTGATATCCGTGGCTTCTGAGAAACTCTCTAAAGGCCTTTCATTAAATATTGAACCCTTAAAAGTTACGATAAACAGCCACAGACTCAACAACATGCATTAAACATTTCGATACTTCTTATAATTTATGTCGTATGTGATGGTAAGCTAAAAATTCAATTTTCACCTTCAAAAATACTGATCGATATAACATTATCAACATTAAGGGCATAGGCGCAAAAATTTGGTGCCAATATGTTTCAAATGCATTAATTTTTTTTTCGAATCCTTTTTTTTGCACAGGCTTTTGCCATTCAGCCAGTCACAACTTTTTTAAGTTCTTCCTATAGCAAAGAAAAGAAAGTAATTATCACAATACCTATTTGATTATCAGTAAGGAATAACATGGTTACTGGCTTCTCGTCTAGGAACCCATCAAGACATTTAATTAATACACAAACTAGACTGGGTCACGGAAAGAAGGTTTTAAACAAATGGGGTAAAACAAAGGTTACTAGTTTAACTGTGCTCACAAGTTAAGGTTACTTTTTGAAATAAATACTGTTAAATAGTCATATACGGTTTTATTATTTAATGACAAAAGGTAGCAAATGTTATAGGGAGGAAGGATTTTATGATTGATTAAATTTTTTATTAAGTCATCAGTTTGTTGTATATATTTTGTACATTCAAAGAAAATATGGTTTAAATCTGCTTCTTTTTGACAATCTTCACATAAATTGGAACTTAAAATTCTAAGTTTTGCTAGATGGGCTGGATAACACGCGTGTCCAGATCTCATTCTGATAATAGATGTAATGTATCTACGTGGGACAGAGTAATTTTTAAACCAAAATTCACTCGGGATTGTGGGTTGTATCAGTGCATATTGTGACTTGGAGTGTTGACTATATTCATAATATTCTTGTTTCCACTGTTTGTTTAGATCATTCTTGATTTTTATAAATACGTCTGGAATGCAGAGCTTATAATCTGTTTTCACACCAGAAGCAATGGCTTTCTTAGCTAATATATCTACATGCTAATTATCCCTGGCTATTCTTACTATCCTTGATTCAGACATCCTGCTTATGTGCTCATTCCACTCTTCTTTTCTGTTCTTTACCCAGGTATTTATATTGTCTACTCCACATATGCGTCTGATTTCCTCACTTCTTACCCTATCCTGTAGTCCTTTTCCAGCAATCCTTCTTAAGATCTTCATTTCGTTGGTTTCCAGATGTCTTCGTGTTTTGCTTGTATCTGGTCTTGTTTCGGCCGTGTAAGTCATAACTGGCCTAATAACTGACTTATATATTCGGGCCTTTGTTTCCAATCTTAGGTGTTTGTTTTTCCAAATTGTGTCGATTAGGCATCCGGCCGTTCTACTGGCTTTAATTATTTGGTCTTTTACCTCTTCTTCGATATTGTTGTCGGCTGATAGATTAATTCCCAGATATTTGAAAGTCATTACTTGCAGTGGCGGCTCATACCACTTTAAGAAGGTAGTGCCAGAACTCGGGCAGCCGCCAAAATTTTTAGTGACGGATTCACGATATTGTTAAAAAAGGTATACTGACGACAAAAACTAAAAAAAATATGCGCGGATACTTTTATCTTATGTATCTTAAGTTTACTGATCTGAGGTGCCAAGCAATTATTGTCCAACATTGATCAAAAGAGTTCCGTAAATTAATTAATAATAAAAAACCTCTTAACCTACTACCAGCATTTACTGCTGATAGTGATAGTGCTTGAAAATTGTTATTACGATTTAGTCTCTATTTACCAATTTATAAAAATAATACTCTTTCATTATTCACACACATGCAAAAATTTTTGTAATGTCACTTTTAAAGTTTACGATATATAAAGTTCATTCTTCTATTTTTTCGTTGCAAAGCTTTCAATGACTTTATAATTAAAATTATCAATACAATTTACAAAATGCTTTTCTGCAGATAACATACCTAAAGCACTATGTTTTAACATCGAAAAACAGCGTTCTGCTTCAGATGTTCATATAGGAATGGTAACTAAAATACTTATAAGTTTAATAGTTTCTTCAAATGTGCTTTTTAAACCTTCCCTCTACAATAAAACCAATAGCGAAACAGCCCCAGAGGTAGTACTTAATTCGTCTCGCTAATACAGTACCTACTTCTAATAATTCAGTTTTAAACCGAGTTTTGCTTAAAAATTAAAATTGTCTCCACGTTTTAAGAAATTATTCGAAAAACTGATGCTTATAAGCAGAAAACTTCTCCGACATAAATAAATTAGAAGCAACTAAATGTCCGGAGAAGGTAGACCTTTGAAAGATCTGGTACTTTGAATAATATGAACCTTTAAGTCGTTGCCTAATTCGGCGCTAAAATTGACCAGCACCTTAAATATGCCTCTATTTTCTGAATTTTCTTTTTCGTCGTGAACTCTTAAAGCTAACTCGAAAGCTCCAAAACACCTTATAGTCCTGTCGCCAGGGGGGGTACAACGGCCTCCTGTATTCAGATGGACTTACCCAAGTTTTTTTTATGTATTTTGACCTGTAGAACACGAATTTTTTGGGTAACAGTTGATCCGGATGTCGATAAGATTGTTATAAACCAAGAAGTTGAGGAATCACATAACAGCGATTTCTCGCAAAACAAAACATTTTTTTGTATTTTTTGGGCCATTTTAACCAAAAAATGTTCCTACAAATTTTTTCGTAGGATGCATAGTTTTCGTGATAAACGAGGTTGAACTTTCAAAAAATCGAAAAATTGGAATTTTTGAACCCGAAAAACTTTTGACTAAAAAATAAAATAGCAATTCTGCTTACCGCATTTGAAAGTTCAAGTCAAATTATATCGGTTTTAATTATTTGTATTGCCAAAAATGTATTATTTTATTGTTAAAACAAAGCTATAAACACCTAGTGCTTGAGTGATGTTTCAATGATTTCTCATTTAAAATCGAACGAGTACGTAGAGGAGGTAAAAGTGCAAGCGGGGCTATTTCTAAGTAGCATGCAATAAAACGCATGTATTAGGCACGGGAAACAGTATGTGTTTATAGCTTTTTTTAACAATCAAAAAAATAAATTTGTAGCAATACAAATATTCAAAACAGATATAATTTGACTTAAACTTTTAAAGGCGGTAAGCAGAATTGCTATTTTATTTTTTATTCAAACGTTATTCGGGTTCAAAAATTGCAATTTTTCCATTTTTTGAAAGTTCAACCGCGTTTATCTCGAAAACTATGCATTCGACGAAAAAACTTGTAGGAACATTTTTTGGTTAGAATGACCCAAAAAATACAAAAAAATGTTTTGTTTTGCGAGAAATCGCTGTTATGTAATTCCTCAACTTCTTTGTTTATAACAATCTTATCGACATCCGGATCAACTGTTACCCAAAAAATTCGTGTTCTACGGGTCAAAATACATAAAAAAAACTTGGGTAAGTCCATCTGAATTAAGAAGGCCGTTGTACCCCCCCTGGCGACAGGACTATTATAACATTTGTAGTTTTTTTCTAGCGAAAACCACCAAAAATTTTTTTAAGATACTAATCTTCATTTTCAATTAATAAATTAAACTTAAGAAATAATCAAAATATTATCAAATTACCCACGATCATGATGCACTAAAAGTTTAATTATAAATACAAAAACGTTTTAACAGAAAATATACATAATAAAAGCGACAAACCAGCACGTAAAGAAACTCAAAATAAATAGACCTTACATCATACCCTCGTGCCTGGCACAGAGATTCTAATTTTAAGGTATACTAATAGTGCAATGTAGCTCTTTCTCTGTCACTTACATAGAATGCTCGTAAAATCTTTCTCTCTTTAGTCGTGCCGGTACTGACTTCGGCACGAAGGAGATTCTCCTGTCGAATACTCCCCGCTATCGGCAGGGATTGTATTACGCCCATAGTTGCCATATTTTATATAATTTATGAAGATCAAAAGAAATACACACAAAAAAATTAACAGGAATTAAAAAGTTTTGAAGATAAAAAATATGTTTCTGTATAGTTAGCACGGTAGTGCCATGGCTCTATGGCACTACCTCACGGGCCGCCACTGATTACTTGTTGTATAATTTGATTGTCTAACTCCAATTTGCATCTTATTGGTTCTTTGGCAATTACTAAGCTTTTTGTTTTTTGGACTGATATTTTCGTATTCATTTCTTTTGCGTTAATGTTGAACTCGTGCAATAATCTTTGTAGGTCGTCTTCGCACTCTGCTACTAACACGGTGTCATCAGCGTAACAGAGTACTTTTATCTCTCTATTGCCCATTTTGTACCCTCTTTTTTTCTTCACTTGTTTTATTATTGCATCCAATATTATGTTAAACAGTAGAGGGCTTAGTGAATCTCCTTGCCGGATTCCTGTGTTTGTTTCTATGGGTTCTGTTATTATTCCATTGACTTTCATCTCTATTTTATTTCTTACATATATGTTTTCTATCAGTTTTATGATATCCAGTGGTAAATTTTTCTCATATAGAAGGTGTATCACATCTTTTAATTGGATTCTATCAAACGCTTTCTCTAGGTCTATGAAACGGAAAAAGGCTGGTTTGTTATATTCTAATGATTTCTCCGCTATTTGCCTTATCACAAAAACTGCATCGTTACATGATCTTCCACTTCTAAATCCTTGTTGTTCATCCGATATATTTATGCACGCCATTATTTTCTCCATAAGTATTTTTGTTGTGAGTTTCAGTATAGTGCTCAGTAAATTTATCCCTCTATAGTTACTGGGGTCTGCCCTATCACCTTTCTTAAATAACGCTATCATTTGAGTGGTTCTCCATTCTTCTGGAATTCTTCCTGTATTTATTATTTTACTTATAAGGATATTCAGTTCTTTGTGAAGTCTATCTCCTCCGTACTTTAAAAGTTCATTAGCTATTCCATCTTTCCCAGGAGCTTTTCGATTTTTCATCTTTTTTAAGGCATTCTTTATATCTTCCTCTTTAATTTCTGTTTTCTCATCCGATTCTAATCGTGGTGTTTCCAGTTCTTTGTGATTAGCTGTTTGATAAAGGTTTTTTAGGTAAGTTGTCCATGTATTTGTATCAATATGTTTTACTTCTATCAATTCCTTCATCTCTGCTCTTTGACCTCTTATCATTTTCCACATTTCCCTTGGCATCCCATAAAAGTCGTGCTCCATCTCTTTTGAAAATGCTTCCCAATGTTCTGTTTTCTTCCTTCTTACTATTGAGTTTAATTCATTTCGTACTCTTTTATATTCTTCATATGTTTGTCTCGTTCTTTTGGACTTGTATTCTAGGTAGATTTTCTTTTTTTCTTGGCATTTTATTTTTATTTCTTTACAGAAGCATGGAGTTCTCCTTTTCTTTCGTATATGTTTACTTATCTTACGTTCTCCAAGTGCTTCCGTTGCTGCCATTTTGATATTATCTCTGATCTTCCTCCAACTTTCTTCTATGTCTTCATCCGGTGAAATGTAGTTTTCATTCAGTACTTTTTGCAATCTTCTCTGGTATAGATCTCGTGTTAACAAGTCTCGTAGCTGTTCTACCTTTATTCTGGTCTCACATTCAACAGGGTCTTCTCGAGCCCTATGTGAGCTTTAATCCACAAAAATATAACTGTTCTTTGCTCATGGTGTAATTCAAAAATAATTTTTTTAATTAGAAGAATGTAAATATTTGTGTTTTTACTGGGTAAAAACATAGTCTCAATGGCTAAAAGAACCGACAAAGAATCAGACGCAATTGTTGCGGAGCTGTCATTGGAACTCTTAAAATACTTTAATGCTTCATAAATTGCTATGGCTTTAGCAGTAAAAATTGAAAAATTATGATCCAGTGTAAATATGTTTTCTATACTTTTTGAGGGGATATAAAAAGCGCATCCAGTGCCAAAAGAAGACTTTGATGCATCTGTGTAAATAATTGTTGATTCTGGCCAGTTTTCTAATAAATTTCTTAAAATATTGATTGCAGTATTTACATGGTACCTTGGTTTAATTACCGTAATAGTTTGCTAAAAAGCATCAAAATCTTCAAAGTTTGAGCTGTTATATATATGTGAGTTGGTGTAATCGCAATATGAGAGATTCCTAAAAGCCTCACAAAGTGGAGGGGAGTTCTTGTGGATCCAATATTTATTTATTAAATCTGCATTATTAAGTTTGCTAATATTGGAGTAGAGAGAGGAGTTTCTATGACAAATATTAATCAGAAATTTTTGACTAAGATATTGTCTTCTATATCTCAATGGAAATTCAAGAGATTCAACATATAACGAATTGGTTGGAGTTGACTTCATAGTACCCAGGCAAATACGTAATATTGTATTTTGAAACACATCTATTTTTCCCAAGATATACTTAGCTGCCGAACCATACAAAACACATCCATAATCGATGATTGATCTTATGTACGATCGATAAAAAAGCAATGCCGTTTCTACATCGGCTCCCCACCAAGTTTTAGAAATTGCTTTAAGGAAATTTAATCCCTTGTTGCATCTGTTTAACATGAATTCGATGTGTAGCTTCCAAGTTAATTTACGGTCAAGAATCATCCCTAAATATTTAATTGAGGCACAGAAATTATACTCACGACTGCTTACTGTTATTTTGTCTATTTTTGGGAGATTATGTCTCGTGAAAATACATATACTGGATTTGCTCGGTGCTATTTCAAATCCATTTTCTTTGAACCAGCTATTAGAGAAGTCATCCATTTTTCCTAAAATTTGTATCACTTTTCGTATGATTTGGAAGATGAGTATATCAGAAAATCATCAGCATATTGTATTATATTAAAGCTGTTATTTACCATTGAAATATTGTGCAAGTCAGCTGTATACAGATTAAATAATAGAGGGCCTAAAACTGACCCCTGTGGAAGTCCTAGGTTATTATATCGAGGACCTATCAGTCTATTATTATTAGATCTCAGATAAATTTTTCTGCAAGTGTAAAAGTTGAGTATGGTTTTCGCTAATGCAGCTGGTATGTGAAAATTTCTAATCATTCTTTCCATTAGGATGTCAAGACACACACTATTATATGCACCTTCTATATCTAAACATATTGTAGGCAGATATGTATTATTGGTAAATGTATCCTGAATGTCTGTTACTAATGTAGCAATAGCGTCTATAGAACCACATCCTTTTTTGTATCCAAATTGAAATTCTGGAAGTAAGTTATTCCTATCTAACCACCATTCTAGTCTATGTTTGATCATTCGTTCTAATGTTTTTAGTAAACAAGACATAAGGGAAATGGGTCTTTACGAATCTGCTAAGTTGGAATTTTTACCTGGTTTGAGAATAGGAATAATAATTACTTCTTTAAATTCATAAATAACTGAATAATTAATAATTATGTCGTTAAATATATCTAATAAAAAGAGTTTAGCAATTTTAGGAAGAAATTGAATCATAGGATATTTAATATTGTCTAATCCTGGGCTTGTGTTGCATCTGTTTTTGAGTGCATATTCTAACTCAGAAATTTTAAATGGTTCTAGTAAAAATTCCTTTTCATTATTTTTTGTAGTAGGTATTATAATTTCTCGTGGATTAACAGATGGTGGTGCTATCTGGTCAAAAAATTCTTCCTCTAATTTACTGTCAAAGCATTTTGTATTCGATATTGGTTTTCTGTTTATTTTCCTGGCTTGATTCCATAAGGATGATGATGGAGTATTTTTGTTAAGGGTGGAGACAAAATTTTTCCAACTTTGTTTTGCGATTGCTTTCAGTTTTTTCTTACCGTTTGCTATGGTCTCTTGGCATTTCAAATAGTTCTCAAAATTCGAATTGTGTTTATAATTTGAAAGTGATTATTGTCTATCACTGATGATTTTGTCACAATCTCTATTCCACTAGGGGGGAGGGGTTCGAATTTTGTTTTTAAAAGGTTTGTACCGTGGAATTGAAATTTCTGCTGCCTGGTTGATCCCATCTATTAAGAAATTGTATTTTTCTGATATATTTTCCATTTGGTACTGCTTATCAAAAAATTGTTCTACACAAGATGTATATAAATACCAGTTGGCCTTTTTTACGTTCCACTTGCTCGCAGAATTAATCTCCTCATTTTTATTCTGGCAATTTATTTCCATGTTGATGATAAAATGGTTTGAACCTAAAGTGTCAGGATAGACGGACCAGTTTATTTTACTAGTTAGTTCATGCGAAACAAAAGTTACATCAATGGCTGAAGTATTTTGGTCAGGTCGGGTAAAATAGTTGGTTGACCATTATTCATTACTATATAATCCAAGTCATCTGCAACTGTTATGAGTTGTTTTCCAACTGCGTCATTAAAAGTCGATCCCCAGATTGCATGATGTGCGTTGAAGTCTCCACCTATAATTGCTGGTTTACTGACTTCCGAAAAAATATTTTTCCAATCATCTACTGTGCTCTTACTTTTAGGTGATCTGTATATAGATAATATGCTTAATTAACTTTTTTCATATTTAATCTTTGTACCACAAACTTGAATGTCCTTATTAAAATTACAATTTAAGTTTAATTCAATAAAAGAAATTGAATTGTGAATTAATATACCCACACCGCCAAAACCATCTTGGCGATCATTTCTGATAAGATTGTAACCATTAAATCGATACTGCAAATTTCTTTTAAACCATTTGTTTAAATAATTCATTAAGCTACCTTTATTAGCAACCGCAGATCTAGCATTCCATTGACTTATGTTAAAAGTATTTTTAAGAGACATTAAAATTTACTATTATCTACTTTATCCAATACTTGTTCTAAACATGAAATTATTGTTTTATCGTCTATTGTTTTTATGTCTTCCAATGTACGAATGATACTTAAAAGATTGATTATAAAAGATGTCACACATTTAGCTAATTCATTTTTGTTGTCAGTTTTTCCATAGTTTGGTTTGTATGGGTTAGGAGGTAAGGGTTGTGAGGGTCCAAATGTGAATGGAAAATGTGGTTGATGTGCTGGTGATTGCATAGGAGGGGTGTTGGCTTTTCTTTTCTTTGCCGTAGGAAGGTTTTCACTACTAGAAATAGTTTGACGGTGTGTTGAAAATTGGGTTTGTTTCATACTTATATTAGGCCGATTTAAAGAAACATTATTGTTATTTACAGGGAGTGTGGGAAATTCTTTATCATAACTTGAAAGAACAGAAAAAGGATTGTGACTGATTTGGCCGGAGAATGAATTTTCGCAATATAATTTTGCTTTTAAAAAGGTAGTTTTTTGCTCTATCATAATGTTCTTGATTTTCTTCTGCTTTTCATAAAAAGGGCAGTTTTTATATATTGTTACATGATTACTATTTTTAAAGTGAATGCAAAACATACTTTTCTCACATTTATGATCTGGATTTTTTATTTCACCACACTGTATACAGGATTTCTGTGAGCTTTTACACTGCTTAGAGACGTGCCCAAATTTCAGGCATCGGTAACATTGAACAACCCTACCAACAAAATGCTCAACAGGAAAATAAACACGATTGAAAGCAACGAAACTGGGTAGAATATTTCCCTCAAAAGTAATGACTACAGTTTTTTTATCTACATATTCTATTGTATTTTCTTTTTGAATCCTACGTTTTGTTCTATATATATTTAAAACTTTTGACGTGCATTCGATATTCTCTAAAAGATAATTAACATCAAACGTCGTATCCACGTCTCTTACCAACCCTTTCACTTCTAACAAGTGATTTGGTATATAAGCTCGCAAATTATGTTCTTTTAGAGACTTATTATTTACTAAGTTGTTAGCATCTAAACGAGAATTTAATTAGACTTTTATCCTATTCTTCCCAATACTACGTATTTGCTGTGTGTGAGTAAATTTTAACTTTTTAAATAATAAATCCCCTAAAACCATGGGGTGTAATCTTGATAAATTACTTAAATCACCAATTCTTTCAATATATACCAGATATTATTTAAATTGTACTTATCTGACTGCAAATTAAAATGCTTTATCTCCTTTTCCTTGGACTGCAAATCATCTTTTTCCTGAGTTGTTTCACCACTAGTTTCCAATACACCATTTCCACTAGACACGTCCATATCAATTTCTTTCGTCAAAGAGGACGTCTTTAGATTTTTATCCCCCATTACGGGGTCTATTTATTTAAAAACACACAATTTATGTATTTATTTTTAAACGATCACCAAAACAAAAAGAAAAAACTAGAACTAATTAACAAGCTATTAAACCAAATACGATTACTACTAGACACGTCCGTATGGCTTAAAAGTATGCGGTAGAATGAATTTTTTTCGAATCCTGAGAAAATTAATATATATTTTTAAAAAACGCAGAGTGAAAGATTGCATTATTACAGAAGGCCGAAAGTCCCAGAAAATTTTTATATTTATTTTACGAAAATACATGGTGAAAAGAAAACATTCAAAACATTCAAAATAAACATTTTGGTTAGTCTGAGGGACTTTCGGTCCCTGGTAATAATGTAATATTTCATTCTGCACATAAATTTTTCAAAAATTACTTATTAATTTTCTATGTATTAAAAAGTGAATCACAAGTATTTAAAGATTATTAAAAATTATTAAGTATATTAGTATTAAAAAATGAATGCATCCAAAACACATTGGCGCGAAATCTTGCGCCTACACCCTTAATATCACAAGAGATTGAGAATAAATTAAAAATAATGCGAAAAATTTTTTGAAGGAAACTTGTTGTCTGGCAGTGGACACGAGAGCCGCGCAGGGCTCGAGTGATTTTACTATGTACTTTTATTAATTCCATATTAATTCGACAGCTGTAGACTTTCACAGTTTTTTGTTGGCTTGGGCATTATTCAGATGGAAACAGCACACTTCGGTTTTCATTGCATTGGGCCGTAGCCTCCATTTGCGAAAGTATTCACCCATAACACCAAGGTCATCCGTCAGAATTGTTTCTGTAACATCCATGTTATTATGTCTTGCTGCTATGGCCCAATCGTCAGCGTAGCCAAATTTCTGAGCAGTTTTCCTAGTAGTCGAGGAAATGAAGCTGAAAAATGGCAAAACCTCGCAATTTTTTCGTCCAGCATCGATTTGTACAAAAATTTGGGAATAGGCTCATTACACCCTCTAGTTCATTTTCTATATTGAGCCGTTGTACACTTTTGGTTTTTTAAGGGTGGAAAATACCCCTAATTGTAAAAAATTATAAAATATTATTTTAAACTTTAATATTGTCTACATTTGGTTCTTATTAAATACATAATGATTGTTTTATGCTTTAAGATATACTATCATAATATTTCAACCCTTGAAACCACCCTTGTTGGAGCTATATATAAAAAATTTACTTATCCTAAAAGAATAATTTCGGCTTGCATCGATTTACATAAAAATTTGGGATTAGGATCATCTCACCCTATACTTCATATTCTATATCATGCTTAAGGGCGTTGATTATTTTTGAGGGTGTAAACTACCCCTTATTGTCAAAAATTATATAAAAATATTGTAAACTTTAATATGGGTAAAATTTGGTTTTGATTGGTTAAATAATAAATGTTTTATACTTTAGGATATAATATCATAATATTTCAACCCTTAAAAACCACCCTTAATAACATTAAAGTTTTTATAAGTAGATATTTTAATAGGTCAATACAGAAAAAAAGTAGAATTAAATAATTACAAAAACATTTATTTACACAAAAATACGAATGTACAAATATATACAAATACAAATACAAATAGTTTTTTAGTCATCTTCCAGTATACGAACCGGTTCTGTGGTGTTATACATACATTGAAAATTATCCATAAGCGGACTATCCGAATTTTTCGAAAAAAAAATTTGTTTTATAAACATAGCTCCTTCAATTTTGGCGATAAAAAGTTTTTCCAAAAATGATTTTTGTAGGATTTTTGAAGAGTTATAAGAGTGTGTAAACTAAATTCCATAGGATCCCTTAGTTTTTAATTAGGGTGGGTTTAAAGGGCTCGAATAAGAGGGTGTGTGCTCGTAAATAGAGGTTTTAAACAGCTATATCTCGCTAACTTTTTACCAAAATGAAAATCTATGCAAAATACAATTTTAGTAATTAAAAAAGCTATAATTTAGTAGTCCATCATTTTTTTCGGATCTCCAGTATTTTCGGAGATATTTTGAAGTAAAAGGTAAAAATGGGAAATTCCAAAAAATTTATTTTTCTTTAAACTCCAATTTTTCTAATACTAGGCCTTTTAAATAGGTCTAACTTCTTGAATGTATTGATAATACAGACATAAAGGGAACTACAGAAAGGTGAAGGCCAATTTTTAATTAGGAGGGTAGTTAGGGGGTTGTTTTCACTGATTTTTTGATAGAGAAAAGCAGGTACCGACCTTTTTCTGATCATAAGTCGCCTAATTTTCAGGCTAGAAACTTTTTATTATTATTTTTTGAAAGGCCTAACTGTATGTTTGAAAAAACATTGTTTAGGTTTTCCTCGAAAATTGCAAAGTTTTTCCGTTATTTTACTTTGAATATTTCAAATTATGCATTTGACGAAAAAAGCTCACTTTTAACATGCCGTATCTCGGTTTTTACTGGTCATAAAGATATTTCAGAAAAAGAATTTGGTTTGGGTTACTAAAAGATACAATTGTGATATCTACAGTTTTTTTGATTAAATGCATATTTTTCGAGGTATTCTCAAAAAACTCTCTCAAAAAGTCGATTTTTTCATCGAAAAACTGTTACTTTCAAGCGCGAATAACTCGAAAAATATTAGTTTTACGAAGAAAATGTAAAAACATTTTTTTCTTAGAATTACTTTTTACATCGATTTACATGGTTAAAATGTAATAAAAAATTCCCGCCCACGAGATGGGGTGGCAACCATCCCCAAGGTTTTAGCGTACAGCGGCATGATATTGAAAATGATCCTTGGACTATTCCCTACCTTCTGTAAAAATTTCAAGTAAATCCATGCTGGACGAAAAAATTGCGAGCCAAAATGCTTCATTTCCTCGACTATAGGTAGGTTCGCGATATACAAATTAAAAAGTAAGGGTGCCAAAACAGATCCTTGTGGCAGTCCATTTCTAAGCTTCATTTGGACACTTTTTAAGTTGCCCATTGTGACGTGAAAAAGTCTATTGGTGAGCATGTTATCAATGAGTTTGGTTACCTTTTGGCATAAGATGGCACGGATTAGTTTGCAGATTATTGCTTGTCTCCAGACGGAGTCGTGTGCAGCTGATAGGTCAATGAAAGCAACGGATGTTTTTTGATTTCTTTGAAAGCCTGCTTCAATATGTCTTAGGAATAGAATCTGATCTGTGCAGCTGCGGTTAGGTCTGAACCCTGCTTGCTCAATAGGTATCAACCCTAATATATGTTGTTACTAATTCTGTTGTGGATTAAGCGTTCCAACAGTTTATAGACACAGCTCAGCAGTGCAATCGGTCGGTAGATTTGGGGTTGATCATTTGCTTTTCCTCATTTTAATATGGCTATAATGGAGGCTTTTTTAAAGAATGGGGGATTTCTCCTGATCTTCTAGCATATTTTCATATTTTATCGGAGCCGAGTGCCTTTGCAGACTTAACTTCTGATATTGCTAAGGTAATTTCTTCTAGAGTAAACTCGTCAGAGTATTCAGATGTTGGCGGGCATGCAGACTTTAGTATTTTTAGTCCTTGTTTTATTTTGGTGTTGTGGTCAAGATCTCTAAGTGCTCTTGAGTTTGCTACAATGTGGAAGGCCACTCTGTTGGGAACTATTGGTACTTTGTCTCTAGTTGAGTGTCTGCTACTACCAAGTTGTCTAAGTAAGGACCATGCGTTTCTGCTTGATTTACTATAGTCTAGATTTTCCAAAGTTTCCATCCATTTTTGTCGTCTGGCTGCATCCAGACTGTGCAGTAGTTCGTCCGCAATTTCTCGGTCTTGGCTTTCTTTGTATTCTTGATACAGTTTCTCCCATTTTTCATCCCATCCTTGGACATAATCTCTACGGAATATTAGAGATAACCGCAACCGCGCCAACAAATCTCTTATAGTTTGCACGTGTTGCGGTTATCCATCCCAGATATTTGTCCAATCTCGCAGTAAGAGTCGCCCATTTTGCTTTTTTAAAGTTCCACCTAGGTCGAGGGAAAGGTGTTATTATTGGTATTTTGATGCCAACTTCTATTACAACTGGTCTATGTTGGCTATGTGGAAAATCTGGGAGTACTGTACGTGAAGCTGCCAGGGGTTGGTTAGAATAGAATAGAATAGAAATATGCTTTATTGCCATGAAAAATTTTACAATTTTATCGACAAAGCTTATAAATAGTAAAAAAAAACAAAACAGTAACAATCCAATTTACTAAAATTAACTAATCGTCAATAAGTTAAATAAAATAAATAAATAAATCGAAGTTAAAACAGAAATAATCAATTGCAAAAATTTAAATAAATTGCAAATCCATAGTCTACCTAATAATTAATAAAAAAGGTTTTAAGTTAAAAAGTTAAGCTGCTGCATATGACACCCAAATATAGATAAAAAAATAATAAAAATACTACTTGTGCAAAGGGTACTGTAATTTCTTAGTTATTGACTAAAATAATCTTCTACTGAATAATATGGTCTTTTAGACATGTAGGCTTTTGTCAGTTTACGGAATTTGGGAAAAGATGGTGCATATTTTAGTTGTAGGGGGAGATGGTTGTACATTTTTTTTGCGGAATATAATATCGATTTCTTTAGTAACTCCGAGGACGGGGTCGGCAAATAGACGTCAAACGTAGAATTTCTCGTGAAGTAGTGATGATTAGGTCTTGGTGGAAAGATATGTAGATGTTTACGAATTAAGCAAACAGTTTCTAAAATATACAAAGATGGAAGGGTTAAAATTCCGTGATCTTTGAAGTAACTTCTGCAGTGTGTTGTTCTTCTGAGGCCAAACAGATATCTTATAGCTCTTTTTTGTAATTTGAAAATAACATCAAATTGGGCAGCTGTACCAGAACCACAAAAAGGAAGACCATAACGAAGATGTGACTCGAACAAAGAAAAATATGTTATTTTGGAAGATGCTAAATTGAGTTCATTCGAAACAGATCTTATAGCATAGCAGGCTGAAGAGAGTTTCTTCCGTAACAAATCGATATGGAGGGACCATTTAAGGTTGCTGTCTAAAAAAATGCCAAGAAATTTTACAGAATCAACGGTACTGATCTGGCTGTTATTAAGAGGTAAGGGTTGAAGAGCTCCTTTATAAGACAATGCTACTGTTTTATCTACGTTAAACGAGAGTAAATTTGAGTCAGACCAGGTTTTTATTGTAAGTAGATCAGAAGTTATAGTAGCATGAAGAGTTGCAATATTTGAGTTGCTCCAAGTGATACTGGTATCATCAGCAAAAAGAAAGATGTTTCCATCGATTTTTAAATTAGTGATGTCATTAATAAAGATAAGGAAAAGTAGAGGACCCAATACTGAACCTTGAGGTACCCAACATACAATGTTTTTGAGACTAGAGTCTTTATCATTTGCTCTAACCAGTTGTTTCCTATCTTCCAAGTAAGATTGGAACCAATCTAAAGAAATGCCTCTAATTCCGTAGAAATTTAGTTTTTTTATCAAAATGTTGTGATTTACACAATCAAAAGCTTTGGCATAGTCACAAAAAACGGTGGCAGTGCAAAGATTATTGTTCAGTGCTTGATATACCTCATGTAGTACAGAAAACATGGCATCAGTGGTGCATTTATTATTTAAAAAGCCGAACTGATTTTGTGATAAAATGTTGTTTTCAACTAGAAAGGACATAAGTCGGGCTTTTATGAGTCTCTCAATAATTTGCCGGTACTATTACCGGTACTCTCAAGAGTACCGGTAGTAGTGCAATAGGTCTATAATTGCAGGTATTAGATATTTCACCACCCTTATGAAGAGGAATAATGATGGCTGTCTTCAGGAACTCTGGAAATTTACATTTCTCAAAAGAATCATTAATTAGTGAGATGAGGACTTCTAACACATTTTCTGGAAGATTAGAAAAAATTTTGATCGATAGACCATCAGTACTACAGGAAGATTTGCTTTTGATACTATTAATTGTTTGGATTAGTTCAGATTTAACGACTGGTTTTATAAAGAATGAATTCGAGACCTTTCTTGAATTAGGGAGATATGAAATGGGATCTTGTTGTGGCAAAATAGTTGATGTAATATTTTTACTCACATTAACAAAGTATTCATTTAGATTTTCAGGGTCTGGAAGGGAAAATGTTTGAGCAGTGTGGGTTTTATTTCGAAGATCGTTTATTATGGACCAAGTTTCTTTTGCAACACTTTTGGAGCTCCCAGGCGGTTCTGGTAGTAGACTTTTTTAGCTGATTTTATAAGTTTAAGATAGGTTGCCCTATACTTGATGATATATTCAGTGATAGAGACGTTGGTAGTAAATTTCTTGATATAGAGGAGAGAACGCATATTCTTGGAAGATATTCGGATACCTTTAGTAGTCCAGGGTTTGTGATGTTTTGGCTTAATTGCAATTAAAGGAGATGCTTTATTGAAGATACACATAAGCTTATCTAAGAATTCACTGAAATTTTTATTCACGTCCATGGCAGGAAAGCGCCACTCAGAGGTTAAGCATAAATTTTGGAATTTACGAAAGTTCCGGGTGGAAAAAATCCTGCCTAAACGTCGGGTTTTCGAGGAGGGTTTGCTGGAGATATTAAACTTCGTATAAACTGCTTCATGATCAGATAGTCCAGCATTAATAATTGTAGAGTGGACATCAAGTGGTGAGAAATCTGAGACTGTATAATCAATTATGGTAGATGAAGTTTTTGTAATCCTTGTAGGAGAATCAACGTGCATTGTTAGACCATACGATTCAAATATGTTGACCAAGGATATTCGTGTAGCACAAGCAGCAGCATAATCAATGTTAAAGTCCCCGCATAAAATGTTTCTACTTTTATGGGGCAGGTCATCTAACAAATTTAGCAGGTTCTGAAAAAATAGTTCCACGGAAGAAGCAGGTGATCTATAAATGCAAATAATATAAAGATTAAGATTCTTATTGTAAACTAACGAAATCTCAAAGGAGGCTTCACTTAACAGAAAGTCATATTTTGTTACCAAAGAAAAATCATTACTCGTAGACAAAATTAGTGTCCCCCCATAAGCTGAGCTTGGACGATCATACCTAGCAATTGTGGTATATTTAATCTACAAACAAAGGCTCGTTGACTTCAAGCCAGTGCTCTGTAACCGCAACTACCGGGGGAAACCCTAATTCTTCTAGGAACAAAAACAATTCATCAGTTTTGTATCTTATAGAACAAATGTTAATCAGAACCATGCTAAAGTTGTTATCACTAAAACAATTTGAGGATTCTAGTCCCACAGAACACGTCGTGATGTTTAAAAATTTCGTTTTGGAGAGGCAGCGGAATAGTAATTTCGGTGACATTCCCTTGATTTTTGCAGGTGGATAATTCTTTCAGAAGTGAGAAAGGACCTATAAGCATTAAGATCAGCTTCAACCTCATATGGACCAATTCCATAGGCATTGTTGAAGTCTAGCAGAATTTGTCGTAGATCTTCTGTCTTAGTGGGAAGTCCCTCGGAAGCCAAAAAGAGTTTAACGCTTGTGTTGGTAAATCCATCGTAAAACACTGAAGCTGGTTGGTCATGTAGATAAGAAAGATGAAGTTTAATGGCTTTTAAGATATCCTGTTTCCTTAATCTGGCTAGAAGATATCGACTATTAGAGTTATTATTAGAGATTGTTTTCGTTTGTGAAGACAAAGCATAGGTCTGGGTTGTATTCTCGCCTCCAGGCTGCAGATCGAAAAGTTCCCTTATCTTTAGCGTCAAAACCTAAATAAGTGCCAGTCCCTTCGCTCCAGTTTATCAAAGCCTCGCCGTTTTGATCACTTTGTCTATACTTCCAGAGTTAATGATGGCTGTTAAAATCTCCAACATACACTGAGGGGTGTGGGTGGGCGTGAATAACATGCGAAAACCACAGGACTGCCGGGGTTTTATAAATCTTGCTGACAGTAATTTAGCGAATTTGTATGGTAACCATATGAATGTTATTTATGTCTGATGTAGAACATATTTGTGCATTTTCTATTTTGTTTAGGACATACGTTGCTACTACATAAGCTGGATGGTAAGTTGCACCAAGTAAATCATAGCCATGAATTCTTTCTCTAGCGAGAATTTGTTCCTCGTTTTCTATATTGGTTTTCTGAATAGCGACTAGGTCGATATTATTTTAAATGCGATAAAATAACCGTTACCCTACCCAAAACAGACGCCTATGGCTAGGGTTACCATAATTTATTAAGGCAAAATCCGGACAGGGGTCCAAGGGGTTGTAGAAAATCTAAAATGTGAATTTGACTGTGTTGCTACCTCTACATTGTACATACAGTGTGTTCCAACGAAAATTTGACCCCCCCCCCAAACTCAGAAACTAAGAGTTTCTTCACAAAAACACTTCAATTTGTATTGGAAGGGGGATGAATTTTCATGCAAAATTCATGCTCTCAAATGTAATCGCCTACTGGCCCCCAGTGTTTTTTAATTAGCAAGTGTAGTCGAGTTGCACATCATTTGAAAGGTAGTTTTTTTTCTCTACACGACCGTCTATTTTTTTTAATTTGCCAAAAACTTTAAAGGCAGTTTTGGATTTAACTAATTTATAATACATTTGTTAAGTCCAAAATTATCTTCAAACTTGTTATGTAAATAAAAAAAATAGTGTCGTGTAGAGAAAAAAATTACCTTTCAAATGATGTGCCACTCGATCACACTTGCTATTTAAAAAAAAAGTGGGTGGTTTATGCGGGGCAGGGGAGGGTTACATTTGAGGGCATGAATTTTGTATGAAAATTCGTCCCCCTCCCAATTAAAATTGACGTATTTTTTTAAGTTTTGAAGAATTTCTTGTTTTCTGAGTTTCTGGGGTGGTCAAATTTTCACTAGTAATACCACTAGAGGTCAAATTATTTCCGGAAATTTTTTTGAGATCATGAATATTTTGAAAATTTCCCGAGTCGCAGACGAGGGAAATTTTCTAAAAATATTCATGATCAAAAAAAAATTTCCGGATATTAATTTGACTTCGCGTGGTATTCGGTAAGAAAATTCCACACCAAATTTGCATTTGAAAATCCAAAGCTGCATGAACAGATTAATAGCGCGCCATAGCTTTGTCAGCAATTATTTAGGCTTTCAAATTCGTAATTTCTACTCATTGTAGTTGCATGGGAATACCATTTCAAGATAGAAAATAGTATATTCTTCAATTTTACATAAGTTTTGAGTAACTACAAGTGATAGAAAATGAATCAAAACTAAATTATGTAAACAAATAAAAACCAGTCTGTCAAAAATGTTCTGTTATTGTAAACGTCAAAAAATTTCCACTATAATTCGCTGTTGGGTACCCCACGAGCAAAAAATTTCCGATAAAATACCTCCGTTGCCATGGTGATCTGTCAAAATAACGTATTTTGATTGGTTCAAAATTACAGGTGTGGAATTTTCGTTGGAACAGACTGTATATGCGAAATGCATATGGCACAATTAAAAGTACAGCTGTTTCGCTACAATATACAACTAACATCGAAAATATTTGCCAGTGTAAAATACATATACATCTATGTTTTATCATACTTTAGACCTAGCCAACAATGAAATTTCCCACCGTTGGGCCAAGTGTTTTTCACTTTTTTAGTAAAGAAAAAAATACAGACATTTCTCATATCCGGACGCCAATCCGGACATGTCTTTCAAATCCGGACTGTCCGGACGAAATCCGAACGTATGGCAACCCTACCTATGGCCGGTACTAGAAATTCGCAATTGATGGATTCGATTAATCTCTGGACGTTAAGTAAGCGTACCAGCTTTTGCTTTTCTAAATAGAAGCTTCCTGGAGTTGTTTAAAAAAAGCTAATTACAGGACGACATCTTAAAAAAGCTGGGTTAAATTATCTTAAAATTATCTCTGGTATCTTCGGTCTGCGTTTGTCAGGAGAGTTTCTGGATACACTGTATACAGAAAATATCGAAAAATAATCGAAAGTGCCGGAAAAATATTTTAATTAAAACTTGACCCGTTGCTAGGTTATTTAAACATGGTGTAGTTCTTGATAAAGGCTCTATTTCGTCTTCGTCCTGCCACCCTGTATATTTATCCCCATAAAAATATACAAATTTTATGCAATCTGTGATACCTTTCGACAAACACTAACACAAAAGTATAGAATTAATTAGACCCGAAAGCAATTTCAGCTTTAAGCTTTCACCAAAAAATTAAGCTCAAAGAACTTATGCTTTGCCTAATCCACAGAACACACAAAACAAACAGTTTGGCCGGACGTCGAAGTCGGCGTTGGTTGCGGCGTCACTCGTTATCAATTTTCACTTTGATGTTGCCTAAAGCTAAAGTAATAAGCTTTATGAATAGGAAAGGTGTGAGAGTATAGGGAGAGGGCTAGAAGTACGTTCTGCTTTATAAATATTTAACCATATTTTCAAGTAAAATCAGAAATTTGTCTATTTTATTCACAACATTAGCTGTTCTCGTGCATATTTTAAGTAAGTCTGGTAAAGGAATTGGATTTGTTTTAAAAAAGGGTAGTATGAGTATAAAATATTTTTATAAACTTCAGAGTCACAGATCGCGCTTTCACATATAGGACACAGTGGCGGCTCTTGACCTCAGTATGCGGGTAGGCTACACATATACTTCGGGTAGGCGACAAAAAATATCCTACAATTTGTAATACATTTTGAGCCGTCTTGCAATACTAAATGTAATCTATGAGCGCAACAATGTGTAAAAATTGCTTTTGGAGCATCTACTTTAATTTTTGATTGTAATCCGTTTAAAGAGCCAGCCATTACACTTGCACCATTGTAAAATTGAGCAATTAATTTATTTTTGTAATCATATAGCTCTAGCACGTTTGAAATTAAACTATATAGAGCGTCTGCAGATCTATTCTCGCTAACATCAAAAAACCCTAAAAATCTTTCTGTTACCTGACCAACTTTGTTAACAAAACGGATTGTTAAAGTACACTGTGATTTTTCGGTTATATCAGTAGTATCGTCCGCTAGTATAGAAAAAAATTGACTTTCATTAATTTCTGTTGAAATTTCATTTTTTACGTAATAGGTCTGGATCCCGCGTATGAAAAAAAAGTTGATTAATAGCAAGCTGAAAATTTGATAATAGCTTAACGGTGTCTAGTCGGACAAACATTGATGCACGGGAACACTGGAACAGGGTAAGTTTTAACGGTGGAGCATGATAAACGTGTCGTCCTGACAAGTTTATGATGGTGAAAAATAGCAAGTTGTTTTTAAGTTTATTCAATAGCCAACGTTATATAATATATAAAAAAATGTTTGTCCGACAAAAAGGTTGGGCATTTTAACGAGTCCGACACGTAGAACATGTCACATCACAGGAACTATGTTGGTGATGAATAGCAGTCTGATTTTTGCATGAGAGTTTAATGAAAGGTTAAAAAAGCAATTGGAAGTTCTGTCGGACAAAATGAATGGGAAACTTTCCTAGTCGGACATTCTAAACATGTAAGATATAGACAAAAATGTTGGTGATAAATAGCAAGCTAATTTTGATTTGTTTATGTACAAATTATATTTTGTAACGCAAAAAGTTATATGTCGGACAAAAAGTTTGGGCAAATCGAAGGAAATAAATAAAAAACATTTTCTCAGAATGACTTAGTCACATATTGATAAAGCTATTTTAGGTGTATATTATTATTTATATTCACATATTTGCATCTGCATATATATACATGCATACTCCAAAAACAGTGAGGTAAGTATCAATGCATGTATATATTTCAAAACAATTCTTTTTTTGGGTGGAGTTTGTTCTAGATATTCTCAAAATGATAATAAAAAATGTCAAAGAACATATGAAAGCAATCTCTTAGGGTTTTCTAATTAGGCGCATCAGAAAGTACGGAAAATTTCCTACAAAAAACGTTGTATGCATTTTTTTCCATACTCAAATCTTAACCCTGTAAACGACATTGAAAAATGTGAAGGGTCTAAAACTTCGGTGCTTATAAGAATAGACGTAAATATGACACATTATGCTTAGAAGTATGTATTAGAAGGCTGCATTTGTCAGTGTGACACTTTGTGCTATACAAAGTAGTATTTGAAAATACATGGTCTCTGAGTTTCTGTTTGCCACGTGTGTTGGAAATTAAAATTTATATTAACTATGGAGTGTTTTTGTGTTTATTTTTGAGTGTCAACAGTTTAAATTTGAAGTCGCCAAATCAAAAGTGAAACCATTCAACGGAACATTTTTGAGTAATTTTCGAACATTTTACAAAGTTAGTAAAATACTTGGTCATCAATTCAATGAGGTTCAGTTGCCAGATTATTGTGAAAATTCTATTGAATATCATTCTTCGTGCTATAATGCTTTGCTTGATTGAAAAAGGGTACCTAAATAAATTATTACTAAAATTGTATAACGTAATTTTTCTCCACTTTCTACAAATGAAATAATAATGTAATTAATATGTCACATGGCTAGAAATAATTTGCTGCCAAAATAAATCGATTAGTTTAAATTTGAAGTTACGATTGCAATTTATTATGAATTATTGTCAAAAGTGAAAGTTTTTCTTAAAGGGAAATGTATTCATAGACATAAGGGTAGACAGGGAATACAGTGCAAAAAGTCGATAGGTGGTCTATCTATCTCTTTTAACCAAGCGATCCCGCGCATGTGTCAGACAAAAATAGCTAGACCACTCAATCCATAATATAATTTGCCTGATCTACTATAAATTTATTACAGTGAGGTATCTAAATGATGTTGAGATAAATCGAAAGATATCGATTGTAATTGATTGCAGGTACTTTTGACATAGAATAATCACCCCTTATTGAAATTTCAAAAATTATTTTTTTAAATTGTCCGACTACAAAATCTACCCCTTATTTTTTTCCGACAACAGTCATTCTTGGTAAGGAATAATTTACTTAATTTAATTTGGTCTTTGTCGGAAATCTATTTATCACCAACATTTTTGTCTATATCTTACCTGTTTAGAATGTCCGACTACGAAAACTTCCCATTAATTTTGTCGGACAGAACTTCCAATTGCTTTTTTAACCTTTCATTAAACTCGCATGCAAAAATCAGACCGCTATTCATCACCAACATAATTCCTGTGATGTGACATGTTCTACGTGTCGGACTCGTTAAAATGCCCAACATTTTTGTCGGACAAACATTTTCTCATATATTACATAACGTTGGCTATCGAATAAACTTAAAAACAACTTGTTTATTTTTCACAATCATAAACTTGTCAGGACGACACGTTTATCATGCTCCACAGTTAAAACTTCCCCTGTTCCAGTGTTCCCGTGCATCAAAGTTTGTCCGACTAGACACCGTTAAGCTATTAACAAATTTTCAGCTTGCTATTAATCAACTTTTTTTTCTTACGCGGGATCCAGGTCTATAATCGGCAAGGCAATTTATTAAATCACTTTGTATTGTTTTTGACAAACCCGTGAACACCACTTCTATTTTTTAACATGATCCTGGATTTCCTGATCGCGTTTAACTACTAAATTAAAAATTTCTTTAAAATTACCCATGTTTGAAGAATTATGGCTCTCATCACGACCGCGAAATGCAAGTTCTTGTTTTACTAACAGAATTGTAACATCAATTTCTTCAAGTTCTTCAATCTTTTTCAACTTCTTCGTTATATAATAATATCTTATTAGATAGAGAAATTTGTCCAGCTAAAGCACTGTCAAGAGTTTGTTTATTTTTATCTAACCGTTTTAAACCTAAGCAATTGTTTAAATGTTCTTTCGAAGGTTAATGATTTTTACACTAGCTGATAAATTTTTTAAATCTGAATATCCCTGACTCACCCAAACATTTTGCTTCAAATTTGAGAGCAACAGACAAGGCCAACAGAAAAGTGAATTTTTAAAATAACTTCCGCTTAGCCATTTATGATTTTCATACCATATTGTTTTAAACGATCTCGAAAATGGTCGATTGTCTTTTGTCTTATCTGTGGATAAAATTGTTAAATTTGGTAAAGGCCGGCCCATTAAAATAATTTCTGATCTTTCTTGATTTTGGCGCCTTGAAAAAGGCGTCTCGATCAAACTGCATATTACATCGTTTAAAATATTCATATTCGATAACTAAAGTTTTTCCACCAATAAAACTAACACACCTACGTTTCAACAACGTCAAATATTACTTATTTTATTTATGTATCAAATAATAATTTACTCTTCGAATAAATTGGTAAGTTAACAATTAACCTCGCTTTAAATTTTTAATTATCTATATAATCTAATAACACAATTCGTCAGTTTAACTTTAAATTATCCAAATTGTATTGCAACACAATAAAAATATAATGGACGACTGACAAATAACTATTCACAGATTTGCTTGTCGTTAGTGAATTATTACTAATAGGGGAGTGCAATTAGAACGAAAAGATACAATGTTTCGGAAAAAATGAAACAATGTTATATTTTTCTAAAACTTTTTTTGTTAGTTTATAAATATGTTAAAGTAAAAAGTTCTACTCACAAATTTTGCCGATAATTGTTTATTAATTGTTTAAACAATAACAATTATTTTGTATAAATATTGTTAAGAATATGGGTGAATTCAACATTTTATTTTGATAAAAAATGTTTTTATTTAAGTTTTGATTATGCTGAACCCGAATCTGACATTACAATTTGCAAATTCAGTATGGCGGATTCAAAATGGCGGATTTTTCCTAAAAATCCTTAAAAAGTAGTTGTAAAATCCGAATTTTTTTTATAAAACGTGTTTGTTTACATATATGTGGATATTTTTGAGAGGTTCCTGAACCTGAATCAAATTTTGATAATTTAAATTATATAATGGCCGATCCAAAATGGCAAATAACTTAAAACATAGTTGTAAAATCATAATTTCTTTACAAAATGTATTTATTTCTACATATATTTATTTTTGAGAGCTTTGATAAACCTACCTTAAATGTTAACATTATAAACTGTAAAATGGCGGATCCAAAATGCGAATTTTCTAAAAAGAACATAAAAAAGAACATTTTTCTAAAACATTTATTGTCTTTATTTTTAAGAGGTTGTTGAACCTGAATTAAAGATTAGAAATTTAAATTTCAAAATGGCGGATCCAAAATGGCGGATATTTAAATGAAAAACAAGTAGAATCCAATCAAACAAATATGGAATTTCATTCTTAAAAAAAAGTTAAACAAATAATTTTCACAATAATATTAAAAATTAAAATGTATTAGAAAGAATATTAAAAAAAACAAATTTTCGATTAGAAGGATATAATTACATATTGGAACATAGTTTTTAATTCCAAACAACTTTTCTTTATAAAAATTTTCGATATTGTGAAATATAAAGGTACTTTACTCTTGTGTGAAATTCATATTTTTTGACATACCTCGTACAAAAGTAACGAAATTTGATATTTGATGGCTGCATCTTATGTTATATACGATGCAGAGTATTTTATAAAGAATAACTTTTTTTCGTAAAACTGATATTAAAATAGATATCAATAGGTCCCAAGTTACGCAGACATACTGTAAAAGAGCTAAAAAAAAATTTTTTGTTGAACATTTATTATTGTTGAAGCTTATTATTAAATGTATTTTAGGTAAGTTTTACAGAAAAAAGTTTTGATCACTCTATATATACATTTTTTCAGCTGGTCATTTTCGGTTTTTGTATTACATTTTTGTTATCTGTCTTACTTTTCTCAAAAAGAAATTGTTTATTTCATGTTTAAACTAAAATAATCCAGTGTTTTTTAAAGATTACATCCCAAGCTTTAAAAAAGTAGCAAAAAAATTGTATTAGATTTATTCAAACTTGAGTAATACCGTCTTAAAATGGTGGGAATTCTGTAAAACTACTAAGTTTTCAAAAATTACATTTTTTGAGGCATCGTATTATTTGAATTAAATTTTTGAGATTTTTTTTTTAATAAAATATCGTTTAGTAAGATTATTGAGAGGTAATTTGTGCAAATTTGAGAGTTTTATAAGTAAAATTGTATTAGTTACACATTTTTAAATCATTTTTAAACAAAATTCATGTAAGGCTCATTTTCCGCCCACACCGTACTTATGTCCATATATTTTATTTCTTTTTATTACAACCATAAGACAGCTTATTTCATCTTCTTTCATGTTCAATTTCTAAAATTTCTTTTGATCCATTAGTTAAAGAATTACATTAAAAAAACTCAACCGTGCACTTCTTCCAACGCTAGTTTACAGTGTGCCAATGTGTGTGAGAAGGGTGACTTTAGCGTTATAAATAAAAAATTACAGAAGCTAGAGATTTAATTTTAGAAAAATCTTTATATAAGGTTTTTTTGTAAAATTTTCTGAATTTTTCAATGGGTAAGTCAGTTTTTTTCTAAAAATTATATTTTCGGAGTTATTTAAAAAACATCTAACTTCGCTGTTCATTTGTTTAATAAAAAATGAAGCACCCACTTCTCGAGTAGAACTTTTTGATATGTTGTTTACTAAACATTTCTTAATGAAATTACAAAAAGTTTTATCTTGTTTGATTTTTTCCGAAGTGAAAATCTAAATGCACTCCCCTATAAATTAATATAAAATTAAAATGCCCTTCAATAGACCGATCTCAAATTTACCTGTTTATTATTCAGTTTTCATAAACAAATTTAAATTGTCCTACCTATTTTTATTCAATACTTAACCTACTAATAACAGCCAAAATCAAAAAACAATTATTTAAAACAGTTTCACAAGACACAAGAGAAGCCTATAATAGGACAACCTATTTACACTTCGTTAAATTACTTTTATTGTAACGGCAACGATATTACAGCTTTAACTCAATGACAAATTTACTTCAAAAACTGAATTACTTACTTCTTCTTTCTATTTTTATTCGCTTGCATACTTGTAGATATCCCTCTTGTATCTTTTTCTGTTTCCTTCTCGTATGTAGGGTTTAAAGCCTGTTTCTTCTTCAATATTAGCCTCCTAAACTGTTTCAGTTATCGCACCATCTTTTTCATAGTCTGCCAATACTTCTTCGTCCATTTGGTGACTTATTTCGTGCTATTCGTACTATCCTATGCCATTCTACTAATGTGTTCGTTCCACTCCTGTTTCCGTTTTGTCACACATCCATTTATGTTTTCTACATTGCATGATCTTACAGTCGGAAAAATGAAAGAATACCCATGAACGAACATATAAAACATGCTGTATTTTCCTGTCACCGTGTCACAAAGAAAATTGCCCAGCGCAAGTACATGTAATAATAATTATTACATCTACTTGCGCTGGCCAATTTTTTGTGTGACACGGTGACAGGAAAATACAGCGTGTTTTATATGTTCGTTCATGGGTATTCTTTCATTTTTCCTACTGTATATTTTCGATATATCCTTTTCATACTTGGCAGAAAGTGTAGGTATTATACACCCTATGAAGTTATGAGAAATAAACGTCTCTGGCTACTATCAGTGGCGTACGACAGGGACAGCGAATGGTTGACCAGTCCCAAATTCTACGCCACTGGCGGAATAGCCATTTTACCGCAATTTTTCGATTCTCCAACATTCTCTATGTAAATAACATACTATTCACTCGTAACGATGGAGTCAATAGTTTTGGAGATACATATTTGAAATTAAACATGTAACGGCACAGTTATTTTAATTAATGTATTGTGCCGCTTAATTTTTAATTTCAAATACTTCGGAAACTAATGAATTTATGGTTAAGAATGAATAATACAGGGTGCCGCAAAAGTCAGTTCCCCGATTTGCACAATCGAAAAATATCGGAAAATGAAAATGCAAGACGTTTAATTAAGTCGCAAATTAAACGGAAAAAAATAATAAAAATATCGGAAAATGAAAATGCAAAACATTTAATTAAGTCGCAAATTAAATGGAAAAAAATAATAAAAATATCGGAAAATAAAAATGCAAAACGTTTAATTAAGTCGCAAATTTGGGTTACAAAGGTGCATATAAAAATCTAAGCTTTATGTTCGAACTGGTGTCCATCTTCCTCTCTACAATGTTCACAACGGCTCGCAACGCTACGGTATGTTCGGTTGAGGATTGCCTTGTTCCGACGGAGGTGTTTAAACTCTTCCTCAATAATTGTCTTCAACTGTGGGAGAGTTTGCGGTCGCCTAGCCTAGCCTAGCCACAGTATATAGAGGTTCCATGGAACCTCTATATACTGTGGCCTAGCATACACACTCTTTTTCAGCAGACCCCACAACGAACAGCAACACGCGACAGGCAGATGAACGAAACTCAAGGGGAACCCTACAAACAGTAGGGAACACCTGTTATGCGAGGCCGATTGTTAGCATGTACTTATCGGGGTCTAGGACATTTCGCCGTCGCCGTTTCGCCGTCGAGCCATTTCGCCGTCGCCGTTTCGACGTCGAGCCATTTCGCCGTAGCCATTTCGTTGTTATCATTCGTACTTATAATTTGGGGTAACTTTTTAAATATTTTTAATACTTAAATATTTTATTTTTCAGACGAAAACAATGTAGGTATAGTTGAATACGAAAATATAACTTGGTTTTACTAGCAACATCAGCATTTTATTTACACTGACATTAAGTATAAAAAAAAGTTAGTATGTTATCACGTTATTGCGACATTTGGTACAAAAAAAGGTTAGTATTTTATCACGTTCTTGTAAACTTAACCAATGCCGGGATGGCGACGGCGAAACGGCCGACGGAGAACTGGCTCGACGGCGAAACGGCCGACGTCGAAGTGGCTCGACGGCGAAACGGCGACGGCGAAATGGCGACGGCGAAACGGCGATGGCGAAACGTCCCAGTCCCACTTATCGCGCTTATTCACGAAACTACATAGCGGTAACTACCCGGTATACTCTTCACTCTTAATAATAAAATCATAAGTTTTCAAAATATTTGAAATTAAAAATTAAGCGGCACAATACATTAATTAAAATAACTGTGCCGTTATATGTTTAACTTCAGATATCTCGAAAACTAATGACTTTATCGTTACGAGTAAAGAGTACGTTATTTGCATAAAGAGTATTGGAGAATCGAAAAATTGTAATAAAATGGCAATTCCGCCAGCGGTATATAATGTGGGTAGGATCAACCATTCGCTGTCCCCTGTCGTACGCCACTGGTAGTGGCCAGAAACATTATTTATCATAATTTCATAGCGTGTATAATACCTACACTTTCTGCCAAGTATGAAGAGGATACGTCGAACAGTTTAAAATACTGAGAAAAACAGTTTATAAATAAAACACCCTGTAACTCAGTAAGGAGCCATATTTTATTTAAGCGATTTTGGTTAAATCTTATAATATTTTGATGTCTCCTATCACGCATTAGCTAATATCCAATTAATTATGGGACACACTGTATATTTCGAAATTTTCTTCTTCTTCTTTAGTTTATTGGCCTTCACCTACTTGGACATTTGGCCAGCTCATAATCCGGAATAAGGGAAAAATTTATTATTCACCTACAAATTAAGGACCAACTGAAAACAAATGGGTGAATCATTTCCTAAGTAACAAGGTAATCTCTTTATATGAACTTGCGTTGATGTGAACTGCGGTTTCTTCTAGCTGAATACTGGAGGCTATAGATCAGATTGTTTATTTTCTGCGGAAGGGTGTACGAGCCCTCCCAGTATCGTTTAATATTGTTGATTGTATAACCATACTGGGTCATCTTTTCGAAAATTGTTCCGGTAGCACTCATGTCGAATCTGACCTTAATTTTGTCACTATTTAACTATATTTTCAAGTAAAATCAGAAGCGTGGCTATTTTATTCACAACATTAGCTGTTAGTTCTCGTGCATATTTTAAGTAAATCTGGTAAAGGAATTGGATTTGCTTTAAAATAGGGTAGTATGAGCATTAAATATTTATAAAGTTCAGTCTGAGATCGCGCTTTCACATATACATATTGTAGAGCACCATATAGGGTATGTAATTTTACACTTCGGTAAATTGAAATACCAACACTATTACAACTTTAACTCAATGACTGCTTAACTTCAAAAACTCAATTACTAATGTTGAACATTTGAAATGTTAACTTCCTGTGATTATACAGTATGGTGCAAATGAATGGAATTAATCCGTTATTTTGTAAACCGAAAACTGTAATAAAATACCCCGAAACAGGTCGATTTTTTTTTCAAAATTTTGCTTTTTTGGTATATATATCATACTAGTGACGTTATCCTTCTGGGCATGATGACGCAACCGGTGATTTTTTAAATAAGAATAGGGGTTGTTTGATAGCTCATTTGAAAGGTTATTCATTTCTATGTTCAGTAATATAAACATTAACATAATTATACATAAAAAAATTATTATATTTCAAAAAAAAGTTTTTAACTTAATTCACACAAAAAGAAGAATAATTATGCAATACATTAAATCAAAATACATTTCAATGCTGTCAGAAAACAGAAAAAAAAATGTTTATTTTACAAATAATAAACCTTACTTTTCGCTTAAATTAAATGTTCAAACTTCCACAGGCAGGTGGATGGCAGTTTGAACATTGAATTTAAGCGAAACGCAACGTTTATTTGTAAAATAATAGCTATTTGTATAACAAGGGAGGAAAGTGTAACTTTTCCTCCCGAGAATAAAGTTTACTGCCCGACGCGTAGCGCAAGGCAGTAATCATTCAAGGTAGGAAAAGGCACTTAACTCCCATGTTATACATATGGCTTTTCCACCTTCCTCAAATAACAAGTAATTTTTTCATTTTTACTTAATTTATTTATGTAACTAACCAACAAAATTTATTAGAACTAAAACAACAAGTAGGTACAATATAACTGTCAACTGTCAAATATAAGTCAAATTATTAATGTAAACATTGTTAAATCTTATTAATTACAAACTTAAAGAAACAGGGTGGTTAAGTATGAAACATAGAAGACATGCACATTCAGCTTGTCAATTCCAAAAAATTATTATTTTCAAAACCCCCCCGTATCTCTATAATAAAATAAAATTCCGTACTGATGTACACAATATTAACATAAGACATAAAAACACCATTTCTATTCCTTATCATCGTACACAGCAATACAAGCGGTCTTTTACATATCAAATAGCCCAAGTTATGAATAAATATACTACTGGTACTAATTTTACTCAAAACAAATTTAGAAGGTTCGTTATTGAAAAATTAGGAAATATTGCATAGGTAGAGTTGGCTGACATGGTATGAGTAGAGCTTACATTCAAAGCGCATATTGGTAAACTAAAGTTAATTAATGTTACATTTTGATTTATTTTTATTTAAATGTTAGTAGGTAACCTATTATACATAATCCTAGATATTTTCTTTTTATTATTTGTTTTGCCCAGGTTAGCTGAACAGACAGGACATGTATTCTGCCCCGCATTATACATCTCCTGAACTGAAACTCGCCTGGAGCTTTTTTCTAAACTAATATTCATTATGTGAATAATATTATAGAAAGAATAAAGGCCTTTATTATTATTATTATTATTATTATTATAAATTAAAATAACAATCGTACTGTTTTTTACCATTCTGCAAAATACATGATGTTTTATAAATAAACGTTAAAATGTATAGATACTTCGTAATAGAAAATAGATATTATACAGGGCGTCAATAAGTTATATTTCATGAATGAAATACCATGACGTCATTTTTACTTTTCCTCCCTAGGGAGGAAAAATATTTTCCTCCCTAGGGAGGAAAAGTACAACTTTGCTCCCTACAATCAGGTCCGGAAAAGTATACTTTCGGTCGAGGTAAGTGGAAAACATTTTTTCTGTTTTATGAAAGTATTAAAATGTATTTGGAATTAAAGAAATTACACACATTCTTCTTTTTGTGGCGATTAATTTAATTAAAAAAAAAATTTTTTTGCACCCTATGTAAATAGTTTTGTTAATGTTTTAAATGTTTATATTATTAATAGAGAATTAAATAACTTTCCAAAGGAGCTAGAACACGACTTCCACTTGCATTTAAAAAAAATCATCGATTACGTCGTCACACCTAAATGGATGATATCACTAATATGGAAGATATGCCAAAAAATTATAATTTAAAAATAAAAACCGATCTGTTTCAGGATTTTTCCTTAAAATCGCCGGCTTACGAAATAACGAATTTATTTCTTTTATTTGCACCATACTGTATTATATTTTCTGGTGTTTAATACTTCACTACAAATTTTGTAATTTTCTATTCCTTCTTTAGTTTATTGGCCTCTCTCTACTTAAGTATTTGGCCAGCTCTTCATCTTGGAATAAAGGAAAAATCCCTCATTCCCTTAAATTTGGAGTATGGGATAAATACATCAAAGATAAAAATAATTCTCGATCAGGGGCAACTTCCGATCATTACACAATCCCAAAATGTTGCCTCGGATAAGTAGAGTTGAGAACGAGAACCCAGATGATTACAAAATGTTTATATAGAAAAAAACATTTAAAAGAAAATTAGCGGATTCAATAAGCGTCTCATTGTAAAGACAATAAAATTGACTTTAGTAAGTACCAAGGCATTTACTCAACACGCACATTACACATTACACAAAAATTTGTGTAATGACTTTACCAATATTTGATGTATTTTTTATATCTTTTAACGATAAACTACCACAGATTATTGAAATACTATTGTAAAATACTATTTCAATCACCTATCAGATGGTACATCCACGTACAGCTGTTGACTTGCCGACCTGGGCATAGATGTTCGCCATCAGGTGTAGCACAGCAACATATGGTGGGTGCTGTTGTGTAGATGCATCATGTTGTCATCTGCCTTGTAGAAGCATCGCCGGCGGCATCTAAACATTGCGTATAATATATTTGGCACCTTGCCGCCTATTGGTTGAAATATGGCCGCGTGCCGCAAAGAATCAATAGGCGGCGAGGTGCCAAATACGTATATGGAATGTTATTTGGTGATAAATTCATGTACGGCATGTTAAATATTTGTAGACAAAAAAGGCGACTTTTTAATAAAGTCAGTTAAAAGGAGACTGACTTTAAAATATTTGTTAATGTATTATTAAGGACAAATAAAACAATTATAGTATTATGGAATGTTATTTGGTGCGAAATTCATATACGGAAAGTTAAAATTTAATATTTAATATTCGTAGACCAAAAATACGACTTTTTATTAAAATCAGTTAAAAGGAGACCGATTTTAAAATATGTGTTAATGTATTATTAAATAATTAAAGAAAACTAAAATATATAAAATATATTTGCATAATTCGACAACCCCATCGAACAAGGTTGTAACTCAAGTTACATCTTTTTTCAGATTTCAACACAGGCTCCCTATGTAAAATATTTACTTTCTTTATACTTGACGATTAACAAGATTTTTAAATGAGTTACAACTTTGTTGCACGTATGTTTAATTTATAACGTAGTCAAACATATGGTGCATGTCATAAGTCAAATTATCGAAATAAAAGTAAAAACGGATTTACGGAGTTTTTTTCCTTTTTGATAGCTGCGGTGGACAAAATAAGTATCGAAGAGTGTTTGCTACGTACTTCTATGTAGTGGAAAAGTTTAATATTAACATTACACATGTATTTTTAGAAATAGCACATTCACAAAACGAGGGTATTTCAATGCATGTCCTTATGGAAAAAGGAAAAAACATTGAGTCGTATAATATGCTCCACACCAATGGATAACCATGATACGATACGTCAAAGCATCAGGCAAGCCTAAATCCTTAACTAAAATAAATCAGAAGCAAATTCTAAATTTTAAGCCATTTAAGGACACACATGTTAATTTTGAAGTAGATATTAATAGTAAAAGAGTAAAGTAATAAAGTAAAAAGGTTTAAAATTAAATATTTACAGATACGCAAAAAAAATGCGAAAAATTTGAGATATTTTATAACATGGTTATTTCATAGTGATAGAATATTATTGTTATTGTGAAATTTATAATTTCCAATTAAAATTGTGTAAACTGTGAGTCCATATTTTGTTTAAATGTACCAAAAAAACTAATTTTCTCCTAGCTATATTGCAAATAACTCAACAACCTTTTAATAGTTAAACGGGAAAAATAATTAACACGGAGAGTTTAAAATGGTTGTTAGGCGAGTTACAACCTTTTTCTACGAATACTCATTTTTAATCTCAAGGTTGTATCTCAATGTAACTCAAGATTCTCAATAGCTACTAAAATTACAAAGCATACATCTCACAGTAATCTCTTATTATGTTATAAATATCATATCACATATGTATAAAAGAGTTTATTCATTTCGCTACAAATTTTTAAAAATTCATGTTTTCGTTTTTTGTCTCTGCTGTAAAATCGCTAAAAATGAGTTACAACCTTGTTCGATGGGGGTGTCGAATTAATACAAAAAATTGACTGTTTTAAATGTAATATTTATGAGAAACTCAATATCCTTCGCCATGTTTAGTTGCATTTGTTTGATTTGCTGCGATGTGGAACGAAATATTGTGAACCCTTTTTAACCTTTTATTTTTAGAAAGGTTCATCTTTATGTGGTCGTCCAAGTGGTAATAGTTTTGACCCTCTATTAACTCTATCTTTCTTCGGCTGATTGATGTTGGTTGCACTCTTATATTGGCCTTGTGTCCAAATTTCCTCGAAGAGGAACTTTCTGCCGTGTTTACAACACTTTCGCAAGTCTAACTATAATACATTTTGCAAGTAAATGTATCACAGCATATTATATTACTTACTTACTTAAGCCGGCCTCTTGTACCTTACGGTGTCGAGGTAAGTGGAGAAATCAGACGTCTCCATGCCTTTCGGTCAGTAGCTAGTCTTTCTGCTTCTCTCCACCCAATATTTCTTTTTACGCAAGCCTTTCCAATATTTGCGTTCCACGTTCTTGCTGGCCTGCCTCTTCGTCGTTTGTTGTCAGATGCCGCTTTCCATAACCTCTTTACAGTTCTACCTTCACTCATTCTCGCCATATGTCCGAACCACGATAACTGTTTCGTTTCAAGTCTGTCTAAGATCCTTCCAACACCGCACCTTTCACGTATGTCTTCACTTCTTATACGATCACGTCTGGTCACCCCGGATACCGCACGCAAATATCGCATTTCGCATGCTTGAATTTTACTGCGGATGTTGTCGTTCACTGTCCACGTTTCACTACCGTAGAGTAGCACCGGCTCGTATACAGTTTGAAATAATTTTATTTCTGTTGTCAGGATTACTTCGTTCTTCCTAATAAAACTTTTATTTAGTGCATAGTATAATTTTGTTGCACTCATTACCCTGCTGTTTATTTCTAGTTCTATATTTCCTTGCCCATTCATTGTTGATCCTAGATACTTGAAGTCTTCTACTTGTGTAATGGTCTCATTTAGCAGTAGAGGACTTGTGTAATGGTCTCAGCTTTACATTTATATTTTCTTGAGTTTTCGATATTACTAAAACTTCTGTTTTTTCAATATTTATTTTCATCCCAAATTTCTTAAAGGTTTCATTCCAAACATTCACATTCACTTGCAAGTCTTTTTATGATTTTGCCACAATTACCAGGTCATCGGCATATATCAACTCTGACACGTAAACTTGTTGAAGTTTATACACCCCAACGCTAGTTCTTTTTACCTTACCCCTGCATTATTTTGCAATTTAGTATATTATATTAACGATAGCATTAATAGCGTCGATGAAAATAATGTTAAAGAACAAATTCCTTTAAACAAAAATGAAACAGCTGAAAACCAAGGATTTTCTTTTGGAGATTTAATACGTTACAAGATAAAAATGTAACATTTGGAACTGATTCATCAACATTCAACTGATTGCACGAAAGATTCATCATCATCATCATGCAAACTCTTCTATCCACTACTGAACATAGGCCTATCCAATTTTTCGCCACTGTCTACAGTTATGTGCGTCTTGTTGCCATTTCTTGGACATTCGTTTAATCCGTCCACACAGCATGTCGGTGAACGTCCTCTGCTGCGTTTATATTCTCTTGGGCGCTAGTCAATTAATTTCGTGCCAGTCGTGCGTGACTGACACTAAAGATTATCCCATATTAAAACCAAAACGGCTTGGGAATTTTTTTTTAAACACGGCAGGAAGTTCCTCGACAAGGCGATTTGGACACAAGGCTAATATAGAGGGCAACTAACATCAGTCAGCCGAAGAAAGATGAGAGTTAGGTACTATAGGGTCAAAACGATTACCATTTGGACGACCACCTAAAGATGAACCTTCTAAAAAAAGGTTAAAAAGGCGTCACAATCTTTTGTTCAACATCGTAGCAAATCAAACAAGTGCAACTGAACATGGCGAAGGACATTTCTCATAAATATTACATATAAAATATTTAATTTTTTAAAACAAGCAAAACCATCAATTTAAATTTAATTTTTTGTATTAATTATGCAAATATATTTTTGTTTTATTACCTATTTTATTGTTTTATTTTTTTAATTCTTTCTTAATACATTAACACATATTTTAAAATCGGTCTCCTTTTAACTGATTTTAATCAAAAGTCGTCTTTTTTTATCTAAAAATATTTAACATTCCGTATATAAAATTCGTACCAAATAACATTTCATATACTATAATTGTATTATTTTTCTTTAATAATGCATTAACAAATATTTTTAAATCAGTCTCGTTTTAACTGACTTTAATAAAAAGTCGTCTTTTTGGCCTACGAATATTTAACATTCCATATACGTGTTTGGCATCTCGCCGCCTATTGGTTGAAGTATGGCCGCGTGCCGCAAAAACCAATAGAAAAGTCCTAGGTGCCAAATACATATACGGAATGTTAAGATACGCGCCGGCGATGAAGGTTCCAGGCTCTCGAAGTAAAAGGAGAAATGTTTCTCTATGATTTATTTATTGCCAAAAAGTAGAATACATAATGTGTATTGTGTATTAGAGACATCAAGAAGCAGTGAAAGGTTTCCTTGCCATCGTTGGACAAGTGGCGAAAAGTATTTATTTTTTCCAAACTTACACACAAAAAAAATGTTTGCAATTTTTAACTGTTTTTTTATTTTGCAATAAATTGTTAATAACAGCTTATCTGCTATTTGTACAAAAATATCTTTTTCTTCTTATTGCGATGTCTCTTTTCGAAGGTTGGCGATCTAAATGGCAACTGTAGCTTTGGAAACGCACGAAAAATTTCTGAGGATGTGAATGAGAATTTCACCCTGTATATTGATTTGTAAATATTTAGTAGAAGTTAGCTTTCACGCAAGGTGGTTTCTCCTTAATGAATTTTTCCATGAAGAAGACTTAAAGACATTTGTAAATAAAAGTGGAGTGAAAGTTATTTAGGATTATTATTTTAAACCGATTGTTTATTACGGGAAAGGTAGAAGCCATAGGTAATTAGTTCTTAGAAAATTAAGGTAAAGAAAGTTTGGAATTTTAATCTCTTTTTGTTTAACCCCGCGTAAATTTTGTAGAATTTCCCGAAAGTAATTATTATGATGGTAGGAATAATTTTGAAAGTATGAGTGGGTATTCGAATGAAAAAAAGAATGGGGAGAGAGAAATGTTTCTGATTGGCATGGCAATTTGGAATGGGGAAAGTTTTGTTTGAATGTTGAGACAGTTTGGAAAAGAAAAGATCATTGTGTTACCGGCATCCGAAAGGAGCAGTCAAAAGTTTTCGTGAGTAGTTCAGAAGCAAGTACTAGTGTTTTGTTTTGATAGTGAGAGTAGCTGAAAGTGGAACGAAGACAAATCAAATCAAGAAGAAATACCTCTTTGATTCTGTAAAGCCCAAGAGAGTAAGTTACAAGAATTATCATTATTAAAATTATTTGTGACACCAAGTAAAAAAGATACTTGGGTCTCAGGAGATTATTGTTGAGAGAACGAGAGGAGAGAGTTTTGGAGTTTATTGAACGAGTACTGACAAAAAAGAGGCCTGGCTTGTATTTTTGGAGAAAGAGTTGCTGGTATCCTGCTGGATTGTGTGCTGAGAACGGAGAGGGCTTTGATTGGTAGCCTAACATAATCAACAAGGAGGAGCTGTTTGGGTCAAGAGGAGACATCATTGTGTGTGAATCAAAAAGGTCAGTCAATAACCTATGTGATAGATTTTTTTATAATCAGAAGTTAATTTTTATACGTAAAAGCATATGAATTGAAGATTCCAACATTTCAAAAATTTAATAGGAAGTATAATATACTATATATACTATAATATATTATACTTCCTATTAAATTTTTGAAATGTTGGAATCTTAAATTTATATGCTTTTACGTAAAAAAATTAACTTCGGATTATAAAAAAAATCTATCACATAGGTTATTGACTGACCTTTTTTATTCACACACAATGATGTCTCCTATTGACCCAAACAGCTCCTCCTTGTTGATTATGTTAGGCTACCAATCAAAGCCCTCTCCGTTCTCAGCAAACAATCCAGCAGGATACCAGCAACTCTTTCTCCAAAAACACAAGCCAGGCCTCTTTTTTGCCAGTACTCCTTCAATAAACTCCAAAACTCTCTCCAAAGTAATTTTGCGAATACCAAATTTGTTTGTTTAGCTGGTTTTATTAATGGTATCAAGAACAAAGCGATAAATATTTGTTTGAATTAGATTCATTTATATGGTAAAAGTTTTTTTTTGGACAGTTATGCCCACAGAATTTAATTGATAAATTTACAGAACATTGCTTTTGATAATAAAGGTAATTGTATGTGCTTATTTATGATTTTTCTATTTATTTCCTTTTCCTATTTTATCCCGATAAGGATCAACTAAGAGATACTGAAGCCACGAGAAAGGATAAGTATAACCTAAGAGAATTTGATTAAATGTTTTATGACAAAAGGCACCCTGAGTTTTTTCTTAATTTTTTATGTATGATTTGCGTTAATTAAATAATTAATCAAATAAACTCTAATTAATATAAAAGTAATAGAAAGCAGATCATAACAACATGGCGAACCAACGTAAGGCATTAAAGTATCTCTGGTTGTGAATTTGAAAGGATAGGAAACGGAAAAACAGGTGAAAGAAAATGTATTTGCCCGTCGGAAAAAGTTGATATATTTACAATTTATGAAATATTTGTTTGAGATATTTTATCTAGGTACAATTTTACAAATTTATTTTATTTTTAATTGATTAGAATTTTTATAAATTTAAAAATTTGTGTGATAAATTGATTATATTTGGGAAGAGAAAAATTTTCGTATCTACAGCATACAGGGTATTTTCGAATTTCGTATCAGGCGGGGATAAATTTTAAGTACATGCCGACCACCAGAAGCAAAAGCAAAGAAAACAAAAAACAAGAGGAACATTTAGAACAAGAAGAACATTTGGAACAAGAAGAACATATAGAACAAGAAGACATTTTCGAAACAACAATCATGGCATCAGAAAAACAGGAATTATCAGGAATAGATATATTATTACAACTGATGCAACTACAGTCACAAAGAATGGATACAATGCAAGAAAATCAGGATGAAGCAAAACGAGCTTTGGATAAAAATCAGGAAGAAACATCAAAGAAACTGGATAAAACACAACAAAAAATGGATGACAATCAACAGGAAACAAAACAAGCAATAAAAGAGAACAATAAGAAAATAGAGTAACGCAGAGAAAAGTATGAAAAGGAAATAAAAGGATGTTGGACAACAATGAAAAACGAGATAGAACAAAAAGAAATGAAAATTAAAGATCACATGAAAGAACAAGAAATGAGAATGAAAGATCACATGAAAGAACAAGAAATGAAAATTCAAAATAAAATGAAGGAGATAAACAATTGCCAGAAAAAGGAACTAGAAAATTTAGAAACCAAATTTGAAAAGGCATTACAAGAAGACAGGCGAGAAATAGAAAGAAAAATGGAGGAAATGAGGAATCAACAAAGTTCCGGAGAAAGAAGGGAAATGATTATCCATAGTACAGAGGATGTGAAAATAAGAATTGGCGGGGATGTAGAAAAATTACACCCAGTAATTTTCATAAGTAATTTAAAAAAGAAAGTACGATACATCGGTAACTTCGAAACAGCCAAAGAAACGATAAGGAACCATCTTAAAGATGAGGCGAGTTTATGGTTTGATAGCAAAGAAGAAGAATTGGACAATTGGCATAAATTCGAACAAAAGTTCCTGAATTATTTCTGGGGAAAAATACAACAGATAGAAATAAACAAGGAGTTGCAAAATGGGAGGTACCTTGATAGAAAGGGTATTTCAGAAAAAAACACATGCACTACAATTATACAACAATGCAAAAAACTCCTACACTACAATTATTCGTCCGAACAGATAGTAGAAGTGATAGCCAGACATTTTGAAGATACCTTAGAAGATCACATAACGTTACAAAACTACAAAGATATCGACAGTTTATGCCAATTCTTACAAATACGAGAAGCAAAAATGAGAGAAAGAGAAATAAGAAGATCGCAATAAAATTATAGACAACGCGAAAATCAAGACTATAGAGATAGAAGACAAAAGTTTAGGAGAGATTATACAAGAAGAGAATTTATTCCGAGGAGGGAAAACGAAAATAGAGACAACGGAAGAGGAAACTATGAACAAAGAAATCGGCAATGGAACGAAGACAGATATCGAGAAACCAGAATAGAAATAACACCCGCACATATCAAGAAGACAGAAGTGATAATAAAAGGAATGAACAGGAAAATCGTGGAAACCGATACGGGTCCGACAGACCAAGAGAAAATAGAAGAGCGGTAAACAATACGCAAATAGGTGAATATGAGGATGAGAGACAAAGCGACGAAAGAAGAAGCGAAGAAGAACAGCAAGCGTTTTTTCACGGAGGCGCTCACTAGACACGAAAAAACAAACAGGAATTTTTTGTCACCCGAAGGAATTTATTAAATTAGCAGGAAATAATGATAAAAGAAGTAGATTTAATTTAAAATTTGTAAATGGTTTTATCAATGAGAAACCGATTAAAATTATGATTGATACTGGTTCGGAAATTACATTGATTAACAGGAAATTAATAGAAGAAGTTGATTTAACGAATTTAATTTACAAAATTCCCAGGGTAAATTTAGTGGGCGCAAATAAACGGACTTTGGCAGCTCTAAATGAAGGAATACGAATAAGGATTCGATTTAGGAAGAAATTTTATGCACTACAATGTGTTATAATGCCGAACATGATGCATGATATGATCGTAGGAGTGGATGAATTGTCAGAAAAACATATGGTGATAGATTTCAAAAATAACACGATGAAAATCACAGAGGGAAAAGAAGAAGAACAGGACATTCTGGAAATGGACAAGGAACATGAGAAACGGAAAAAGGATAATGTAGACAAAAAACAAACGGTGGAAATGAATTTGGCAATGAAGCAAGGACAGAAAAGAAAGAGGAGAAAGCAGCAGAAGATAAGTAAAAACAGTGAAGCCTGGGATTCCTCGAGAAAAGAGATGAGACCAGAAGAAGAAAAAGAAGAAAAAAGATTGACAAAAGAAAATGAAGCTTGGGATTTCTCAAAAGAAGAGATTAGCCCAGAAGAAGAAAAAGAAGAAAAAAGATTGACAAGAAAATGAAGCTTGGGATTCCTTAAAAGAAGAGATGATCCCAGAAGAAGAAAAAGAAGAAAAAAGATTGACAAAAGAAAATGAAGCTTGGGATTCCTAAAAAGAAAAGATGAGCCCAGAAGAAGAAAAAGAAGAAAAAAATTGACACAAGAAAATGAAGCTTGGGATTCCTCAAAAGAAGAGATGAGCCCAGAAGAAGAAGAGATCAGAATAGAAAATGAAGTCGAAAGAGATACTATTGAAACTGTGGTATTTGAAGAAGAATGATGCAAAATGGAGGAGGCAGAATACACAATAAACATGTGTAAAGAATCGGAAGAAAACGAAAAAAATTGCTATGTGGAGAAGAAAACGAGAAGGAACTGCCTGTAATATTGAGGGAGTATGAAAATTTAATAAATGAAGAAAACACAGTAGCCAAAAAGTATGAACATTCATTTGAGGTTAAAGACTTAGGAAATTTTCGATCGAAATCTTACCCTATCCCACCTAAGTACAGACACTGGGAAAAAGGAAGCAATCGTTTTTCAGGTGGGACTTAATATTTTGACACAATAGGAAAGTGTTGTAGAGAAAAAATCATTTTTTTGTTGCGCTTATTAATAACGATTTTATCTCAAAACAAGGCGGGGATGTTATTGTGTTTCAATTTATCAATCAAAGATAGAATAAAAATTTTAATTTTTTTAATATAACGCGGGTATATAAATTTGATACACCCTGTATATTGATTTGTAAATATTTATTAGAAGTTAGCTTTCACGCAAGGTGGTTTCTCCTTAATGAATTTTTCCATGAAGAATATTAAAAACATTTTTGTAAATAAAAGTGAAGTGAAAGTTATTTAGGATTATTATTTTAAACCGATTGTTTATTACGGGAAAGGTAGAAGCCATAGGTAATTAGTTCTTAGAAAAGTAATTAATATGATGTTAGGAATATTTTGAAAATATGAGTGGGTTTTCGAATGAAAAAAGAATGGGGAGACAGAAATGTTTCTGATTGGCTTGGCAATTTGGAATGGGGAAAGTTTTGTTTGAATGTTGAGACAGTTTGGAAAAGAAAAGATCATTGTGTTACCGGCATCCGAAAGGAGCAGTCAAAAGTTTTCGTGAGTAGTTCAGAAGCAAGTACTAGTGTTTTGTTTTGATAGTGAGAGTAGCTGAAAAGTGGAACGAGAGACAAATCAAATCGAGAAGAAATACCTCTTTGATTCTGTAAAGTCCAAGAGAGTAAGTTAAAAGAATTATCATTATTATAATTATTTGTGACACCAAGTAAAAAAGATACTTGGGTCTCAGGAGATTATTGTTGAGAGAAAGAGAGGAGAGAGTTTTGGAGTTTATTGAACGAGTACTGGCAAAAAAGAGGCCTGGTTTGTGTTTTTGGAGAAAGAGTTTCTGGTATCCTGCTGGATTGTTTGCTGAGAACGGAGAGGGCTTTGATTGGTAGCCTAACATAATCAACAAGGAGGAGCTGTTTGGGTCAAGAGGAGACATCATTGTGTGTGAATCAAAAAGGTCAGTCAATAACCTATGTGATAGATTTTTTTTATAATCAGAAGTTAATTTTTTACGTAAAAGCATATGAATTTAAGATTCCAACATTTCAAAAATTTAATAGGAAGTATAAGTAATTTTGCGAATACCAAATTTGTTTGTTTAGCTGGTTTTATTAATGGTATCAAGAACAAAGCGATAAATATTTCAAAAATGAATAACCATTTTCAATTGCAAATTGTAGAAGCCTCGGAGGTGTAACCAGAGAAGGTTCCCATTGTTTTCATTCTGGTGGGATATGTTATACGCCATTAGAGTGAAAACTTAGTCTTTAGACTTCCGATAAATATTTGTTTGAATTAGATTAATTTCTATGGTAAAAGTTTCCTTTGGACAGTTATGCCCACAGAATTTAATTGATAAATTTACAGAACATTGCTTTTGATAATATAGGTAATTGTATGTGCTTATTTATGATTTTTCTATTTATTTCCTTTTCCTATTTTATCCCGATAAGGATCAACTAAGAGATACTGAAGCCACGAGAAAGGATAAGTATAACCTAAGAGAATTTGATTAAGTTTTTTATGACAAGAGGCACCCTGAGTTTTTTCTTAATTTTTTATGTATGATTTGCGTTAATTAAATAATTATTCAAATAAACTCTAATTAATATAAAAGTAATAGAAAGCAGATCATATACACAGCAGAAACAGTATATATACACCTTAAAGGCATCTATTCTCTTTTTTGTTGCAGAGTCCATTGTCAAACTTTTACTTCTCTATAGCAAGGCAGAAAACACATAACATCTGATCATTCGAATTCTTATCGCCAGACTAAGGTCTGATCTTGTGAAAAATGTTCATGAGTGTTTTCTTCACTTGTTCGATTCCTGATAGGGTTTCTTTGTTTGGGTTACACTGGTTACTCCCAAATATTTGATGGACGTTACCTGCTCTATTATTTGTCCATTGGCATACAAATGTACGTTTATTAGTGCCTTGGAGAATACTAAAATTTAAGTTTTGGAGACGTTTAAAAATATATATTTATAGCCCAGGCTGTGGGTGAAAAAACGTGATATAATTCAGGAATTTTTGAAACCTATCAGGTGTTGTAAAGGAAGATGCCAGGAATAACTTCTACTAAAATATAACCAAAAATATTGTGCGGTTTTTTTTTAATTGCGATTTTCATTTGTTAAATTTGCAATTTTTATTAATTTTTAATTTTGTAGCTTAGGATATTGATTTTAGAGAAAAACTTTTTGATAGAAAGTTGTAGTAAATTAAAAAACCTACAAATTGAGGTGCGGTAAGTTTAATTTGGTTAGTTGGTTATTGCAAAACAGCCTGCCAAAGGTCCAAAATGGCCGTTTTTTACAATTGCAGTATTTATTGTACAAATAATTTTTTTAAAGCTTTAAATGAAGATCGTTCAATTTCAAATATAAAAAAAAAATTTAAAGCCAGATTAACGAATTTGTTGCTTAGATATTATAAATTGATTATCCCAGGAGGTCAAATGTCGAAGGCTATAACTTTTTGAAAAAAAAAATCGTAGAAAGTTAGTGAAATATCCAATCTCCTTTGAAAGAGTTATATTTTCATATTCTGATGTAAATAAATGCGTAAAACCATTGTAAACCTCTAATTTTTGGATTTGAAAATAAGGGTGCAAATTTCGTTTTAAACATTTAGAGCTGAAGCGGCCCTGTAGATCGTATGAGTTTTTAACTTACATATTATTGTTGCTGAAGATGAAACGAAGATTTATAAAGAAATTAAAAATTTCTACGACCAACTGAAGCCGAGATAATTTTTGGGTTTTAAAATAAGGGGGCAAATTTCGTTATAAACATTTAGAGCTGAGGCGGCCCTGTATATCCTATGAGTTTCTAACTTACAGATTATTGTTGCTAAAGACGAAACGAAGATTTATAAAAAAATTAAAATTTTCTACAACCAACTGAAGCCGAGATAATTGTTTTTTTTTCTTAAATCATAGTGCCTTTATTTATAATAATTAAGAATTTATTTTACAGTCATTGACCTAAGAAAAACTTATGTTATCTTAAAATAAAAATTATTATAAAATAGAATTACATTTAATTATTAAAAATTATTTTTTAAATCGGTGCTTTTGCAAGCGGCCAAATTTTGCAAATCGCCCGGCTCGCTTCAAATCCGCGCGCTCGGAAAATTTTTACGTAACTTGTATTAAATTTTGACAGAAAACAATTTAATAATATTACCATTATGATATACAGTCTATTTACCACTGTATTTGTTTTTCTTGATAAACTTTTATATGTGAAATCCAAAAATAATAGTCACTAAAAGAAGAAAAAGTTTTATATTGTATATTATAGTAAGAAGTAACATTATTATTATTATATTTATATAACTATAAAATATAGTTATATATTTCATATATATATATATATATATATATATATATATATATATATATATATATATACATCCTACTATCAATTTGGCATCGATACATTATGCATTTACCATCGATTTGGCATCGTCTTGCAAAGTGGCATCTGTATATCGATGCCACTTTACACTACCTTAATAACTTTTTTCCTGCACTTGTTACCAGAAGTCTAATCAACTCGGTAGTTAGAGATTTGATTTCTTGATGTTACTTTAATATATTAGCTTTCTTTGTTTATCCCTTACTAAGTTATATAAGTTTATTCCATAAAATGTTTGAGTCCAAAATGATGGTACAGTGAAAATATTATATACATTTAGTTCAGTGTTTTACCGTTTTGTCGCTGCCGCTATATACATGAAAACGTATATCCCACTTTCATTATCAATCATTTTGGCATCAGAAATTTGGCATCACTGTTGAATACAATATTATCCACACCGAAAAATAGGCAATTTGAGAATGTATATATTATTTTCATCAACAAATCATTCTGGCATCATGTTGTTTTCACCCAATTTTGAAAAAATGTGAAAACTTTGTATTATCCACGTCCGTCTGTCCGTCCGTCTGTCTGTAATCACAACTCCTCCGTCAATATACCAGCTAGAATGACAAATGAGGTGTCAACGGAAAGCTGATATTACAAGGATGGTACTAAAGGTGAGATATTTGACCTTGGCGGTCTGTCCGTCGGTCTGTCCGACCGCGAATATACCTCCTCCATCATTATACCAGGTAGAATGACAAATGAGGTGTCAAATGAAAGCTTATAATCCAAGGATGGTACTAAAGGTGAGATATTTGACCTAGGCTGTCTTTCCGTCGGTCCGTACGACCGCGAATATAACTCCTCCGTCATTATACCAGGTAGAATGACAAATGAGGTGTCAAATGAAAGCTTATAATCCAAGGATGGTACTGAAGGTGAGATATTTGACCTAGGCTGTCTTTCCGTAGGTCCGTCCGACCGCGAATATAACTCCTCCATCATTATACCAGCTAGAATAATAAATGAGGCGTCAAATGAAAGCTTATCATCCAAGGATGGTAATAAAGGTGAGATATTTGACCTAGGCTGTCTTTCCGTCGGTCCGTACGACCGCGAGTATAACTTCTCCGTCATTATACCAGGTAGAATGACAAATGAGGTGTCAAATGAAAGCTTATGATTCAAGGATGGTACTAAAGGTGAGATCTTTGACCTAGGTTGTTTTTCCGTCGGTCCGTACGACCGCGAATATAACTTCTCCGTCATTATACCAGGTAGAATGACAAATGAGGTGTCAAATGAAAGCTGATAATCCAAGGATGGTACTGAAGGTGAGATATTTGACCTAGGCTGTCTTTCCGTCGGTCCTTCCGACCGCGAATATAACTCCTCCATCATTATACCAGCTAGAATAATAAATGAGGCGTCAAATGAAAGCTTATGATCCAAGTATGGTACTAAAGGTGAGATATTTGACCTAGGCTGTCTTTCCGTCGCGTCGGTCCGTACGACCGCGAATATAACTTCTCCGTCATTATACCAGGTATAATGACAAATGAGGTGTCAAATGAAAGCTTATGATTCAAGGATGGTACTGAAGGTGAGATCTTTGACCTAGGCTGTCTCCGTCGGTCCGTACGACCGCGAATATAACTTCTCCGTCATTATACCAGGTAGAATGACAAATGAGGTGTCAAATGAAAGCTTATAATCAAAGGATGGTACTAAAAATGAGATATTTGACCTAGGCTGTCTTTCCGTCGGTCCGTACGACCGCGAATATAACTCCTCCATCATTATACCAGCTTGAATGATAAATGAGGTGTCAAATGAAAGCTTATGATCCAAGGATGGTACTAAAGGTGAGATATTTGACCTAGGCTGTCTTTCCGTCGGTCCGTACGACCGCGAATATAACTTCTCTGTTATTATACCAGGTAGAATGACAAAGGAGGTGTCAAATGAAAGCTGATAATCCAAGGATGGTACTAAAGGTGAGATATTTGACCTAGGCGGTCTGTCCGTCGGTCCGTCCGACCGCGAATATAACTCCTCCATCATTATACCAGCTAGAATGATAAATGAGGCGTCAAATGAAAGCTTATGATCCAAGGATGGTACTAAAGGTGAGATATTTGACTTAGGCTGTCTTTCCGTCGGTCCGTACGACCGCGAATATAACTTCTACGTCTTTATACCAGGTAGAATGACAAATGAGGTGTCAAATGAAAGCTTATAATCCAAGGATGGTACTAAAGGTGAGATATTTGACCTAGGCTGTCTTTCCGTCGGTCCGTACGACCGCGAATATAACTTCTATGTCATTATACCAGGTAGAATGACAAATGAGGTGTCCAATGAAAGCTAAAAATCCAAGGATGGTACTAAATGTGAGATCTTTGACCTTGGCGGTCTGTCCGTTGGTCTGTCCGACCGCGAATATAACTCCTCCATCATTATACCCGGTAGAATGACAAATGAGGTCAAATGAAAGCTTATAATCCAAGGATGGTACTAAAGGTGAGATATTTGACCTAGGCTGTCTTTCCGTCGGTCCGTACGACCGCGAATATAACTCCTCCATCATTATAACAGCTTGAATGATAAATGAGGTGTCAAATGAAAGCTTATGATCCAAGGATGGTACTAAAGGTGAGATATTTGACCTAGGCTGTCTTTCCGTCGGTCCGTACGACCGCGAATATAACTTCTCCGTCATTATACCAGGTAGAATGACAAATGAGGTGTCAAATGAAAGCTGATAATCCAAGGATGGTACTAAAGGTGAGATATTTGACCTAGGCGGTCTGTCCGTCGGTCCGTCCGACCGCGAATATAACTCTTCCATCATTATACCAGCTAGAATGATAAATGAGGTGTCAAATGAAAGCTTATAATCCAAGGATGGTACTAAAGGTGAGATATTTGACCTAGGCAATCTTTCTGTCGGTCCGTACGACCGCCAATATAACTCCTCCGCCATTATACCGGGTAGAATTACAAATGAGGTGGCAAATGTGAAAGTTTAGTAAAAATGACTCAAAACTAGTAAATTCGTATATCAATCCACGCAAAGTTACACGTAAAATTCAAATATTGTCTTCCAGTTCTACTTTCGATTACATTGGGTGAAAACCTAGGACTTACGAAGTCCAATTACTTGTTTTATTTAAAAATAAGGCATATCATAGACATGCCTTAGGCATCATAGAAGACAATGACACAGAAAAATCAAACACAGCAGCATGTCAAAAGGGCCTTAGTTATGTATCTTCGGTCCTGTTAGACCAAACGTGATATATAGCACCTCAAATGATAGGATTTGACAAACAGAATACAATGACATAGAAAAATCAAATACAACAGCATGTAAAAAGGGCCTTAGTAGCGTATCTTCGGTCCTATTAGTCCAATCGTGACGTACGGCATCTTAAGTAATAGGACTTGACCAATAGAATCAAATTTGACACAAACAAATCAAATACAGCAAGCAACAAGTCAAAAGGGCCTTTGTTATGTATCTTCGGTCCTATTGGTCCAATCGTGACATACAGCACCTCAAATGATAGGGTTTAACGAACAGAATACAATGACACAGAATAATCAAATACAGCAACATGAAAAAAGGGCCTTATTTACGTATCTTCGCTCCTATTGGTCCAATCGTGGAGTACAGCACCTCAAATAACTGGATTTGTCAAATAGAATACAATGACATAGAAAAATCAAGTACAGCAGCATGTCAAAAGGGCCTTAGTCTTGTAGCTACGGTCCTATTGGTCCAATCGTGATGTACAGCACCTCAAATAATAGTATTTGACAAATAATATAAAATGGCACAGAAAAATCAAATACAGCAACATGTTAAAAGGGCCTTAGTCATGTAGCTTCGCTACAATTGATCCAGTCGTGACGTACAGCGCCTCAAACGATGGGATTTAACGGGCAGAATGCGACTGTAGACAAATCAAAATGGCGGCATGTAATAGCACCTTAAAATTGTAGAAATAAAATGGATTAACGCACAGAGGTGTATGACATATTATGTGACAGTATTTAACAAAGTGAATACGATTACATACGTCCAGCTTTTGACAGGTGACTTCTCTACATGATAAACGCGAAAAGGCCCCCTTCGTTCACTGTTCGACATAGGCCTCCCGTTCACTGCATATATCCACTTCTTCCTGAAGCCGTGACATAAGAGGATAGAATTTAACGAATTAAACGACAAAGAAGACTAAACAAGGCAGCGTGCGGGAAAAACAGGACCATCCTTTGTATACTCCACAGGAAAGCATTATATATTCAACGTTAGAATTATGTTATAGTATAAGGGTATATATTTTTAAATGATAAATATATTTTTTTATTTAGTACATTCCGTACGTTTTTTAAACATGATCAGGAGAATTTGTTGCCTGAAGTCTATAAAAGAATTTCCTAACAATCCTTGCGTTATGGATTATTTTTGAGCATGTGTTTAAAAGGTAGCTTACAGGCTTATTGTTCAATGGTCTTATCACTTTTAAGCGCTTGTCTTTTTGTAGGGCTATTAATTGTGATTTCAACCATTCTTGCGGGACAATGCCTTTTCAGTAAATGAAGTGAATATTGTTATACATTTAATTTTTTTCACTCAATTAATTGGATGCCCCCTACTGGTGTTTGGTCTAAGCTTACAGCTTTTCCCCATTTAAGCTATTTTATAACTAATTATAATTAGGGGTACGGAATTTTCGCAAATAAAAAACATGAATTTCGCATTTACTTTTTTTATAATTACAAAATTTCGCATTTATTTTTAACTACGAGTAAAACAACAGAAAACATTAATTAAAAGCTAACATCGTTGTAATTTCGACATTCGACTCTTTAAGAGCTGTTCTTCGATCTGTCACTGTCACTACAATATTATATGTGCTGAAGAATCGTTCTGCGTCTACGCTGTTCGTTGGACTCCAAATGCTTTGTAATGCTGCTTTAGCAAATGACGAAAAACTGCACTGTGTAGCAATTATGTCTTGTGTCACACAGATATAGGTCATCTGTTGAAAATTCTTTGACTCGATCACTCAAAATTGTTTTAGGGCGTCCCATTTTAGGGGATACTTTAAGTAACTTTATGTTACTATGAAAACTTTTTTGATAGACCATGTTCTTAGTAAAAATTGACGGAATGAGCACTGATTGTCCTGTTTGACTAATTTATATGTTTAGAAAATAAGAATTAGCCGACTTTTATTCCTACTTAGATTTTTACCAATACAAAAGACCGAAATGCAGATAACAACAGTCGGATTATTTATATTTCTCAAAGAATCAACATTGAAAAATATCAATTCCTTATCTTATCTTTATCTATTTAATGATGAACAATGAAAGTTCCTTCTGTTTCAACACGTGTTAGAAAAATAAACACCTTTTAAAAATTATGTGCAATAGAAAAATTTCCGACTTCCGTAAAATCTTTCCATTCCTTATTTACTACGTGACTAAGTACCTACTTATTTACGGACGAGTTGAGCACCTGCAGGTACTTCGCGGAAATAAACAAAAACTCCATATTTCACATTTATCTCATTTTTGTTAAAAATTTCGCCGAAATTCGTATCTATTCCGTACCCCTAATTATAATAAAACAGTTGGTAAAGAATCATTATCTCGTTGACTTTTTCTTGTTTATCGTTGATAATTCTGCCGTTTGAACCTTCTGATAATCCATATATTTTCTCTATCTGCTCTTAAAGTGTGTTTATTATATTATTTTCTTTTTCATTTAATTTACACCGATCCAGACTAGTATAGCTCCATATAACAGTTCTAGTTCTGCAGTAACGAATCAATACTTTTATTTAGCACATTAATTTTTGTTTTTTTTTTTGTCTTCGGGTCTTGCAGTGTTTCTCGCAATTTTTAATTATCCATTTATTACTCTACTTATCTTATTTTTTGAATATACGACTTGAATAAATTAATGTTTTGCCAGTCGTTATTGTTTAGTAGACCGGAATATTGAGATATTAATTCTTTACATTACATATTTGTCTTTCGGTGATTTTCTATTATTAATATGAAGCTGGAAGTGTTAGGTTACACTGGTTTTTGATATTTGGTCCAGAGTTCCCTCTCAATTCTTTTGTCGGATTTCTCTTTAATATTATCGCAGCTGCGTGTACTGGTACTAGGTTCTGAGTGCTCAGGTGACCTTTGAAGGACTCCCAATTACTCTATTTCGTCCACTTCTTCTGAGGTGGGTTCAGAAGTGGATATCAACTTCTGTTCCATATCTATTTATATGCCATCTAATGATTTTACTTTAAATTTAGCTGCTTGATCTTCTTCATGAGTAATAAAATTTTTGTTATTTTTGCTATTTAGCAAACAGCATTAGAAAGTCTGTAAGCTTTTTTTATGAACTGCTGAAGTGCGTCCTATAAAAGTAGACATATTTTCATGAAAAACATGTTTTCATGAAAATTCCTTAATTTTATTCAATATGTTCAATACAGCGATTTTAACGGTTTTACAAATTTTTTATGTCGATGCCGTGCGCATAATACGATTCTGGAAGCTCTGAAAAATAGTTATTTTTTTCTTCAATTATCTCAGCTGATTTTTTTCGAACACTTAATAATCGGAGGGGGCCAAGTCAGGAGAGTAAGCCGTATGAGAAAGTAATTCGAACCCCAACACGAATTTCTGCTACTGTCACAACGCTCTTGTGAGTCGATGTATTGTCTTAGGTTTTGAGAACACTTTAAAGAACACTTTTTTCTTCTGCTTATGGAGTCGTTTTTCATTCATCACATACTGGAACTCACCACATAAATTTTGAAGACCCTGACATCAAAACTGTATTAAATTATATGTGATCTAAGTAAGTTATAGAAAAAGTCAGAATAGATAGAGTAGAACACTTATAAAAAAATTGTAACAAGCAATTGGACATCGTAAGTTCTAATTTTTCACCCAAAGTGACCGGAAGTTGAACCGGCAGTCGATATTTGAACTCTTCGTGTAACTTTTTGTCAGTTGATATGACGGATGAATTTTGTTCACCGACAGACATGGACGAACAGACAGGCATGAAACCGGAAGTATGTATTTGTTCTGGTCTTTCTTAGTCGCGTTGAATAATAGTTTGTACTATTTCGACGAATTTAAAACAGTACTTTCGGTTGCAACTCTGGAACAGGCAGTCCGAGGTCAAACTTCTCACATGTAATATCATATTTTGGTTATAGGCTTTCATTTGACACCTTATTTGTCATTCTTTCTGTCCTACTAACAGAGGAGTTGTGTTTATTGACGCACAGACATGGATAATTCTAGGTTTTCACATTTAATGATAAAAACAATAATTATATAATTCAGTTAACCTGACTATGTCATTGTGATAATGACTTCTTATCTAAAAGTGACAACGGCAATTATTCCATTCACTCACGGTAAAATATCGCAAAACCTCCAGATTTTAAAGAACCGCTTGGATTGACATGAAATTTGGCACACACGTAGCTAAAATGCCAAAGAAAAAAGTGAGATTATGCCGATATGCTCTCTTGTCCTGGATGTGAATTTCACCCCTTCTTGGGGGTGAAAAAACATACGTTCAAAATAAGTCCGGGAGTGGATAAACTAACTAATTCTAATTCTAAGCAAATTTTGTTCTATAAAAGTTTTAAACGGCTGAAAATGTTATAAGAATTTTTTGCTCTACATTGTGCTTTCTATCTATACCTTTAAGGAACGCACTATTTTCGGGGACACCCTGTATATGATCTGTAAGTTGCATTGGTTAAAAATGCTTATTTTTGAAAGGGGGTTTGTTGAAAGGGCTCGAACGAATCACTAGTCACGAGTATGTATATGCAAATTTTAAATAGCCATATCTTAACCAATTTTTGTCTTCCAGAAAATCAAAAAATCCCAAATATTTAAAAAAGCAAAACCTACATTTTTTACTCTTTAAGATATTTGGTATCACTAATAATTTTTAAGTTATTTTGAAAAAAGTCTTTTTTTTTAAATTAAAGATTTAAAATTTACTTTAAAACCAAATTTTTTCACAAATAAGCACTTTGAACTGATGAAACTTACAAACACAAACAATACATAAAGTTACTTGTGAAGTGGTAACGATTAATTCCATTTGGGCTGTTAATTAGAGGGAGATTTTTACGATATTTTTAACCAAAAAAAAAAAAAAAAGAAACAACTGTATTTTGAGCGTAACTTGCTTACTCTTGCTGCTAGAATCTTTTTAAAAAAATAAAAATAAACGTTTTCTTAAACACTTCAAAAAAGTTGTAATAAGTTTTCCTAGAAGTGTTTAATTTTTTTTATTTCACGTTAAAATATTCGATTTGGAATTTGACAAATCTTTTTAAAAAAATAAAAATAAACGTTTTCTTAAACACTTCAAAAAAGTTGTAATAAGTTTTCCTAGAAAAGTGTTTAATTTTTTTTATTTCACGTTAAAATATTCGATTTGGAATTTGACATATAAGAGGTTATTTTTAATTATAGTCTGTTTTTAAACTAAGAGTAATTCAAATTTCCCGCGCCGTAAACCTTGTTTGTAATTGGTACAACCTCAGGCAATTTTACTCATATCAAATTTTGACAATAATGACATTTATAAAATTTTAACACTATTGGCATTTCATAGGTTAGTTTATTTATTTTATCAGCGATTTTTGTATTTTCTGCGTTATTCCTTTTAGTTTTAGATTTTTAGTCAATATTACCGTCAAAGGCCGATATGATCAACCAAAAAAGAAGATGTATCTGAAGATATTTCTAGTGACTTTCTTGGGTGTGAATCTGTCTTTTTAGTTTACCTACTCCTCTTGGTTTTAAAACAAAGCTTAGCAATAACTCTGCTTCTACTGGGTCTACAGACCTGACACATATACCATTTTTACACTTTTCTATAAGCTATATTTGCTATTTGCTAATTTTTTTTCAATAAAGTAGGTACCTACTTTTTGAGTTATTTGCGAAAAACCGTCTAAAAACGTGTTTTTTTTTTGTTGAAAAATGAACATATTCACTCGCAAATATCTCTAAAATTATTGACTTAGTGAAAAAACTCTATAAAATAGAAGTTGTTTAGAATTAGTCAGTTTATCCAATTCCGGACTTATTTGAACGTATTTGTTTTCATCCCCGATAACGTACGAAACTCACCTCCAGATCAAAAGCACATATCGGCACAATATCACTTTTTTTCTTTAACATATTAGCTATGCGTGTCCCAAATTTTATGTCAAACCAAGCGTTTCTTCAAAATTCTGAACAAAAACCGTAAGTAAATTAAACGAAAATGTAAAAGGTACATTCCGTGTCAAATCCATAGAGTTAAATATTAGCATAGAGAGAGTGTCATTCAGAGCGAAGTGACGACACCATCTTTTTTATTTGGATTAGTGCTGTTTCACTCTTACGCATAGTAAAGCTGCTACAGTTGTCCTCCTCTTCCGTGCCTATATTCACACTGGATGTCATCATAGATTTTCGATACAATGTGTTAGAAAGAGATGCAGCAAACCAGTCCATGAGATCTTGTCGTCAGGAAGCGCGGAAGGCAGGCTCCCTCTATGTTAATATATACCTCTATGGTCAAATCACTTAGGCGAAAAAATTTGGATCTCCGATTTGTCTGAAAATTGGTATATAGCTTCTGCGGGACGTAAAAAGAAGATATTTAAGGTCTTCTTCTTCTTTTTTCTCAAAATGTTATTTTATGCGATTTTACAGTGATTTGGTGTTTATTTAAACAAATTTGCATTTTCTGTCGTAAAGTATCAATGAAAAACATAATATTTTAATAGAAATGACTCAAAAATGTCATTATATGGCATTATAACAAGTTATTTTGAATCAAAACAAGTTTTTGATCAAATTATATAGTGTAAAAAACGTTAATATACCGTTTTTTACATTTTCCTCCATTCCCAAAATACATCATCATCGATTTGGCTAAAAATTTGCCCGCAGATAGCTAAAAGATAGGACTTTAAGTGGTTAGAAGGATTTGAAATATATTATAATACCAAAAAAGTTACATGCAGTAATATCATACTCAAAAGTATATATTAGTCCAGTCGGGATAGCATTTGACCTTGAATGCCAAGCTGCACAAAAATTTATTTTTCTGATCTTTAGGGGAGTCAATAGTAGCCTAAATTTAAAATCGCGAATGAATTCCTCCGTTACGTTAGCGGCCATCTTGATTTTAAAGGAGAACCTGTTTTGCTCAATATCTCCGCCATTTTTAACTTTTCGACAAAAATGGAAGGAACTGAAATTGTTCCAAATAAATCGTATTTACAATTATTACAATTTCTTTTTAACAATTTTTGTCGTGAGGTCGATATTTTCGAGTTAATTTTACTTACAGTAGACGCCTATATTTTTGACTATAATATTGCATGTAACTTTTTGGGTATTGTAATATAATTCAAATCCTTATGACCACTTAAAGTCCTATGTTTTGTCTATCTGTGGGCAAATTTTCAGCCAAATCGATTATGATGCATTTTGGGAATGGAGAAAAATGTAAAAAAAACGGTATTTTAACGTTTTCTATACTATAAAATTTGATCAAAAGCTTGTTTTGAATCAAAGTAACTTGTTATAATGCCATATAATGACATTTTTGAGTCCCTTCTATTAAAATATTATGTTTTCCATTGATACTTTACGAGAGAAAATGGAAATTTGTATAAATAAACACCAAATCACTGTAAAATCGAATAAAATAACATTTTGAGAAAAAAGAAGAAGAAGATTTTTTGACCTTAAATATCTTATTTTTACGTCCCGCAGAAGCTATATACCAATTTTCAGACAAATCAGAGGTCCAAATTTTTTTTTGCTCCAAAATTAAGTGATTTGAAATGGAATGACCCAAAATTAATTTTTCAAACAAATATTTTAAGTCGTTATGAGAAAATTATAATTTAGCAGATGAAATAAAATAAACACAATTCAACTCGTAAAATATTTGGACCCTTACCAGCCGAACTAGCCGAACAGGTAAAGAACCCACCTTTTATATGGTTTATAATATACCTTTTCTACCTGGCCTCAAACGATTGATATTTTTAACTCGTGGCAACATCGATTGACGGCTAATACACCGCAAATACACATTTTTATGTGGTGGAAGTCAAAATGGCTGTGAAGTGTAAAAATTTTTGTATATAATTTAAATTTTTAAAATCAACATTTTAGAAAACTGAGAACGATACAGGGCATTAAAAAATGCGCTCAACAAACATACACGAATTAAAATTCGAAAATTATAGTATTTCTTAGTGATGCCAAATGACTGCAACATGAAAAGATGACATAATGATAGCGGGATGTATATATATATATATATATATATATATATATATAAATCCTACTATCAATTTGGCATCGATACATTATGCATTTACCATCAATTTGGCATCGTCTTGCAAAGTGGCATCTGTATATCGATGCCACTTTACACTACCTTAATAACTTTTTTCCTGTACTTGTTAGCAGAAGTCTAATCAACTCTGTAGTTAGAGATTTGATTCCTTGATGTTACTTTAATATATCAGCTTTCTTTGTTTATTCCTTACTGACTTATATAAGTTTATTCCATAAAATGTTTGAGTTCAAAATGATGGCACAGTGAAAATATTATATACATTTAGTTCAGTGTTTTACCGTTTTGTCGCTGCCGCTATATACATGAAAACGTATATCCCACTTTCATTATCAATCATTTTGGCATCAGAAATTTGGCATCACTGTTGAATACAATATTATCCACAACGAAAAATAGGCAATTTGAGAATGTATATATTATTTTCATCAACAAATCATTCTGGCATCAAGTTGTTTTCACCCAATTTTGAAAAAATGTGAAAGCTTATAATCCAAGGATGGTACTAAAGGTGAGAAATTTGACCTAAACTATCTGTCCGTCGGTCTGTCCGACCGCGAATATAACTCTTACGTCATTATACCAGGTAGAATGACAAATGAGGTGTCAAATGAAAGCGTATAATCCAAGGATGGTACTAAAGGTGAGATATTTGACTTAAACTTTCTGTCCTTCGGTCTGTCCGACCGCAAATATAACTCCTCCGTCATTATACCAGGTAGAATGACAAATGAGGTGTCAAATGAAAGCTTATAATCCAAGGATGGTACTAAAGGTGAGAAATTTGACTTAGGCTGTCTGTCCGTCGGTCCGACCGACCGCGAATATAGCTCCTCCGTCATTATACCAGGTAGAATGACAAATGAGGTGTCAAATAGAAGCTTATAATCCAAGGATGGTACTAAAGGTGAGACATTTGACTTAGGCTGTCGGTCCGTCCGACCGCGAATATAACTCCTCCGTCATTATACCAGGTAGAATGACAAATGAGGTGTCAAATGAAAGCTTATAACCAAAGATGGTACTAAAGGTGAGAAATTTGACTTAGGCTGTCTGTCCGTCGCGTCGGTCAGTCCGACCCCGAATATAGCTCCTCCGTCATTATACCAGGTAGAATGACAAATGAGATGTCAAATGAAAGCTTATAATCGAAGTATGGTACTAAAGGTGAGACGTCGGTCCGTCCGACCGCGAATATAACTCCTCCGTCATTATACCAGGTAGAATGAAAAATGAGGTGTCAAAAGAAAGCTTATAATCCAAGGATGGTACTAAAAGTGAGAAATTTGACTTAGGCTGTCTGTCCGTCTGTCCGTCCGACCGCGAATATAGCTCCTCCGTCATTATACCAGGTAGAATGACAAATGAGATGTCAAATGAAAGCTTATAATCCAAGGATGGTATTAAAGGTGAGAAATTTAACTTGGGCTGTCTGTCCGTCGGTCCGTCCGTCGGTCCGTCCGACCGCGAATATAACTCCTCTACTATACCAGGTAGAATGACAAAAGAGGTGTCAAATGAAAGCTTATAATCCAAGGATGGTACTAAAGGTGAGAAATTTGACTTACGCTGTCTGACCGTCGGTCCGTCCGACCGCGAATATAGCTCCTCCGTCAATATACCAGGTAGAATGACAAATGAGGTGTCAAATGAAAGCTTATAATCCAAAGATGGTACTAAAGGTGAGAAATTTGACTTAGGCTGTCTGTCCGTCGCGTCGGTCAGTCCGACCCCGAATATAGCTCCTCCGTCATTATACCAGGTAGAATGACAAATGAGATGTCAAATGAAAGCTTATAATCGAAGTATGGTACTAAAGGTGAGACGTCGGTCCGTCCGACCGCGAATATAACTCCTCCGTCATTATACCAGGTAGAATGAAAAATGAGGTGTCAAAAGAAAGCTTATAATCCAAGGATGGTACTAAAAGTGAGAAATTTGACTTAGGCTGTCTGTCCGTTTGTCCGTCCGACCGCGAATATAGCTCCTCCGTCATTATACCAGGTAGAATGACAAATGAGATGTCAAATGAAAGCTTATAATCCAAGGATGGTATTAAAGGTGAGAAATTTGACTTGGGCTGTCTGTCCGTCGGTCCGTCCGACCGCGAATATAACTCCTCTACTATACCAGGTAGAATGACAAAAGAGGTGTCAAATGAAAGCTTATAATCCAAGGATGGTACTAAAGGTGAGAAATTTGACTTACGCTGTCTGACCGTCGGTCCGTCCGACCGCGAATATAGCTCCTCCGTCAATATACCAGGTAGAATGACAAATGAGGTGTCAAATGAAAGCTTATAATCCAAGGATGATACTAAAGGTGAAAAATTTGACCTAGGCTGTCTGTCCGTCGATCCCTCCGACCGCGAGTATAAATCCTCCGTCATTATACCAGGTATAATGGCAAATGAGGTGCCAAATGATAGCTTATAGTTCAAGCATGGTATTAAAGATGAAAAATTTTACCTAGGCTGTCTGTCCGTATGTCTGTCCATCCGCGAATACAACTCCTCCGTTATTAATACAGATAGAATGACAAATCGGGTGTCGAATGAAAGCTTTTAACTTAAGGATGGTATTATTAAAGATGAGAAATTTGACGTCGGAGTTCCGGTTTTAGAGTTGCAACCGTAAGTATTTACTATTTTAAAGTTGCCGAAAGAGAATAAGTGATATATTATTCAACGTGGCTTAGCAAGATGAGAACAAATGTAAAATTTTGGTTTTTACGTAATTTCCGCTTAAAAAGTTATAACCGGAAATGCCATTATTCGCGGTGTGCAAGTACTTGGAACGGATACGAGAAACGATCGTGCGCGAATAGCGGAGAAATATTGCAACTTTCTTAAATAATTCATATTGTTCATTGAAATTGTCAAATTGACGTACATTTCATACCTACTGTCATTGAAGAAGAAAAATTATATGTTGCTCTGCAATATTGATATTATATGCAATTATTATATGAAGGCAAATTAAATTAATTGTATTTTGCTTGCAGTACTGCATTTTAATAACTAATTTTATTTACTACATACAATTGTTTACGTTTTAATAACATAACCTGAATCTTATTTTTTCTTCTTATTATTTTTTTGGATTATGGCCTTGACAATTATCCAGTAACCAGGACTAATATAATTGGCCAATATAATTAAAAGTGCGAATAAAGTTGCAGAGCGTAGAAACCAGGTGTCGTTTTGCCGAACTTGCACGGTCCCAATAGACTCAGAAATAGTATACGAACACATAAATCGAAGCGTATTGAAAGGTTTGAATCTTTAGAGTTATTTCTGTGTAAACAGTTTAGTAAAAATGACTCAAAATTAGTAAATTTGTATATCAATCCACGCAAAGTTACACGAAGAATTCAAATATCGACTTCCAATTCTACTTTCGATTACTTTGGGTGAAAACCTAGGACTTACGAAGTCCAATTACTTGTTTTCTTTAAAAATAAGACATGTCATAAATATGCCTTAGGCATCATAGAAGACAATGACACAGAAAAATCAAACAAGCAGCAGGTCAAAAGGGCCTTAGTTATGTATCTTCGGTCCTATTGGTTCAATCGTGACGTACAGCGCCTGAAACGATGGGATTTAACTGGCAGAATACGATGGTGTAGACAAATGAAAATGACGGCATGTAATAACACTTTAAAATTGTAGAAATAAAATTGATTAACGCACATGGTATGACATATTATGTGAGAGTATTTAACAAATAGAATACGATTACATACGTCCAGTTTTTGACAAGCGACTTCTCTACATATGATAAACGCGAAAGGGCCCCAACGTTCACTGTTCGACATAGGCCTCCCGTTCACTGCATATACCCACTGCTTTCTGACGCTGTGACTTAAGAGGATAGGATTTAACGAATAAAACGACAAAGAAGACTAAACAAGGCAGATCACGGGAAAAACACAACTGTCCGTTTTATACTCCACAGGGAAGCATCAAATATTCAACGTAAGGATATATTATAGTATAACGGTATGATAAATCTTTTTCTTTTTTTTTTTTTTCATTTAGTGCATTCCGTACGTTTTTTAAACATAATCAGGAGAAGTTGTTGAATTTCTGAAGTCTATAAAAGAATTTCTTAACAAACCTTTTTTTAATTGTGTTATGGATTATTTTTAAGAATGTGTTTAAAAGGTAGCTCACAGGCTTATTGTTCAATGGTCTTATCACTTTTAAACGCCTGTCTTTTTTGTAGGACTATTAATTGTGATTTCAAACATTCTAGCGGGACAATGCCTTTTGTGTAACTGAAATAAATATTGTTATCCATTTAATTTTTTTCCTCAATTAATTGAATGCCTCCTACTGGTGTTTGGTCTAAGCTTACCGCTTTTCCCCATTTAAGCTAAACTGCTCGTCAAAAGTTAGGGATATAGAAAATTATGCTCATTTTCATAGCTAATTTTTTCGAGAACAGATTAACGGATTCCACTAATTTTTTTTAATATTTTAGATTTTTCGTTAGTATTTACACAGTTGTGCAAAAGTTTACCCAAACTTTTTTTTGTACTTTTACCGAGTGGTATAAGTACAAAAAAGAAGTTTGAGTAAACCTCTTGTTAGGTATTAGTTACGTATCTTCACTCCCATTGGTCCAAACGTGTCGTACGGCGGCTCAAATGATAGGAATCAGTCAACAGAATACAATGACACAGAAAAATCAATTACAGTAGAATATTGAAAGGGCCTTAGTTACGTATATTCGCTGCTATTTTTCCAATACGGTGGCTAAAATGGTAGGAATTAACCAACAGAATACAATGACACCCAAATCCGGTGTCGGAAAGCTGGTCGAGAACACTTCGTCGACGGAAAATTGGTCGACAACAGTTGGTCGACAAACAGTTGGTCGAATGCACAATTCATCGAATGGACAATTCATCGACGAACATTTGATCGAATGGAATTTTCGTCGACAAACTGTTATTTATCTTTAGGATAAAGGGATTAATGGTGACAAACGACGGGTAACTGGAATATTGTATTATATATTTTTTTTTGGGTTTTGTTAATAATGTACCTAAATCTTACCGGAGGTATTGCGCCTTTTATAAATGTGTAGTTGTGAATTAAGTTTTTGATAATAAAATCAAGAGGGTAAGAATCGCTTTACTTTTAAACTCTTCACTTTTGGCGCATCATGGACGGCTCGTTTTTAAAAGAATCGTTTTAATTTTTTTTGTATAAACATGCTCTTTCATTCGTTTAAATGTTGCTTTTCAAATTTTCTAATATTTATAAACAAAGCCCCGGTGAATTTTTGAAAAAAGTGGCTAACTCGGGTTTTAAGGGTTGTAGGGCATTAAATTTTTGTTTCAGTTTCTATAAGAATACCAACATGTCGAATAAAAAAAATTAACTTCCTACGTGTTGTTGTTCTGAAGCTATTTTCTTGTGGCATTTTTGGAATTAACTAGTTTTGATGGGAAATAAGCCACAATTTTACTAAAAAAACTGATTTTATTAACGTTTCGACGCTCAAATCGGGTGTCGTTGTCAAAATAAAACCATTTTTTTTAGTAAAATTGTGGCTTATTTCCCATCAAAATTAGTTAATTCCCACATGTTAATGCGGTTGTTATTTTAATTGTTTATTCGCGAACTCAATCGACTATAGGTGGCAGTGCAGTTGCATGAAAATGGCCGATGTAATTGGGATAATGCATTTTGATATAATTAATATTTTTATTGATGTAATTAATTAATATAAATAAATCATTCATTAAATGAACACACCAGACAAGCATTCAATCGACATTGATATATAGGTTAACGGATGTTTTGTTTAAATCTTCATCCCAATTCCTCTAGTTCAAAATAAGCGGCAGCACCCTCGCTTGAGTTCGCGAATAAGCTTAAAATAACACTACTTTTTCAAAATTATTTTATAATTATTTATAATATTTATTATAAACTTTTTATTCAAGACTTGATCTAATTTGATAAATTGAACCTTTCTCTTTGGTTTGATGTCTTTAGAATTTATGTTGACCTAATAGTTTATGCATAATAACGCTGTAGATAGAAGCTTTTTGGGATAAACAATTTCAATTTTGCAATAACTATTAGGTAAAACTTCTTGAAATTTTAACGGCTGAATACTTCTAATATTGTTCCTTTACTTCCGCGAAAATGAAGCTTTTAGTGTATTTTTAGAAAAGTTATTAATTATTTTCAAAAAATCGACTTTTGAAGCTATTTTCCCAATAACTAAGCAACAAATTAACAAAAAGAACTTTCCAAACACTCATTTTAAAGAATTTTCTATGCTCTTCAGTAAAATTGTATCACCTTTCCATACAGCATACCGGTCTCCACCTTTAATATTTACAATCAAATAGCGATCTTTAATTGTTTATATATTGTTTATAAGTTAAAAAGTACGTTTGATTTTTTGCATAATTTTTATATTGGATACTGTTGTAACTAAATTTACCCTAATGCCATAAGCAGTTCTTAGATACCTGTATCAACGGATGTCACGAAAGAGGCCATTTATTTGCTAATTTCTCTGGTCTATCACACCCTTTCTTATCTGTGTTTACAATCCAAATCATTAAGCCACATAAAGAGGTAGGGCAATAAACTCACTATAGCTATAGAAATGCTTTTACTACAAAATTTTAAAAGATAAGAGTTATAACGGAACAAGTATGCATACCTGCATTTTAAGACCCAGGTAGATTTTTGGGGATGACACAATGACACTAAAAGATGGCTTTGCCGATGATTGCATTCAATTGAGATGGTAAGTAGGTATGAATCACCTCTAGTTATATTTTAATGGCTTTGTAATTTAACTTCATGGGGTACGAAAGAATTAAGAAACTTTTAAGAATTTGAAAAAACATAGTTTTTGGGGGGTTTAGGTGTTTTACACAATTTTTGAATATCCCTAAAAACTCAGTTATTTCAAATTATATATACGTAACCTATAAAAAACCTTGAGTTAGTCTATTTTGAAGTATATAAAATGGAGAAAATCCCAAAAAACTACCGAAAAAACCAGTTTTCCGGATTTTTGAAGATGGCGCACCTTACGAATAAATCTGAAAAAAGTCAGAAATACAGATTTTGATAAAATTCACAAAACGCAAAAAAATTAGACATGCAGCCATCGCCAAAAAAAGTTATACGTACCTATTAAAAAAACAAAAAACATTGAGGTTATGTACACTCGACCTTCGGGTCCATAAAAATATATGTTTTGTAAAAGCCTCAGCTGTGCGTGTGAATTTTTTGTAATTTATAATTTAATTGCAAACCAACTTAAAAAAAAATAAAATCGAAAAATTGACATTTTTTGATGTGGGGAAAGGGGAAGGGGGTGGTGGGCTAAAATTGCGGTGATTCTTAATTTTTTTAATCACATAGAACGTAAAAAAATAAAAAAAAATATTCAGGCTGTATCGACTTCAAAATAATACAGCATCATGCCAAAAGGGCCTTAGTTATGTATGTTCGGCCCTATTGATCCAATCGTGACGTACGTCGGCTGAAATGATAGGAACTAACCAATAGCATACAATGACATAGAGAAATCAAATACAGCCTCATGTCAAAAAGAATAGAATAAACAAAAATTTCTTTTGAATTAAATATTTGAAATAAAAAATCACACTAAATTTTCTTTTTTTTTTCACCCTTTCACTTATCAATATAAACATAAAAGTTTTTAGAGAGTTTCGCCCTCGGTTATAATGTAATCTTTCATTCTGCGTTTAAATTTTTCCAAAATTCTTATTAGTTTTCTCAGGATTCGAATAAACTGAATGCATTTAAATAGCATTGGTCATAATTTTGCGCCTACTCCCTCAAGGCTTAAAAAATGTAACATTTCAAAGGAATGGAGATATTTCAAAGATTCGCTGAGACTTAGTCCTGTCGCCAGGGGGGGTACAACGGCCTCCTGTATTTAGATGGACTTACCCAAGTTTTTTTTATGTATTTTGACCTGTAGAACACGAATTTTTTGGGTAACAGTTGATCCGGATGTCGATAAGATTGTTATAAACCAAGAAGTTGAGGAATCACATAACAGCGATTTCTCGCAAAACAAAACATTTTTTTGTATTTTTTGGGCCATTTTAACCAAAAAATGTTCCTTCAAATTTTTTCGTAGGATGCATAGTTTTCGAGATAAACGCGGTTGAACTTTCAAAAAATCGAAAAATTGGAATTTTTGAACCCGAAAAACTTTTGATTAAAAAATAAAATAGCAATTCTGCTTACCGCATTTGAAAGTTCAAGTCAAATTATATCGGTTTTAATTATTTGTATGGCCAAAAATATATTATTTTATTGTTAAAACAAAGCTATAAACACCTAGTGCTTGAGTGATGTTTCAATGATTTCTCATTTAAAATCGAACGAGTACGTAGAAGAGATAAAAGTGCAATCGGGGCTATTTCTAAGTAGCATGCATTAAAACGCATGTATTAGGCACGTGAAACAGTATGTGTTTATAGCTTTTTTTAACAATCAAAAAATAAATTTTTAGCAATGCAAATATTGAAAACAGATATAGTTTGACTTAAACTTTTAAAGGCGGCAAGCAGGATTGCTATTTTATTTTTTGTTCAAACGTTATTCGGGTTCAAAAATTGCAATTTTTCCATTTTTTGAAAGTTCAACCGCGTTTATCTCGAAAACTATGCATCGTACGAAAAAACTTGTAGGAACATTTTTTGGTTAGAATGACCCAAAAAATACAAAAAAATGTTTTGTTTTGCGAGAAATGGCTGTTATGTAATTCCTCAACTTCTTTGTTTATAACAATCTTATCGACATCCGGATCAACTGTTACCCAAAAAATTCGTGTTCTACGGGTCAAAATACATAAAAAAAACTTGGGTAAGTCCATCTGAATTAAGAAGGCCGTTGTACCCCCCCTGGCGACAGGACTAACTATAATTTTTATCTAATATACATATATCTGTAGTCCATCCACTCACGGTAAATATTGCAAAACCTCCGAATTTTAAACAACCGCTTGGATTGACATGAAATTGGGTATGCACATAGCTGACAGGTCAAAGAAAAAGTGATATTGTGCCGACGTGTGCTTTTGCCTTGGGAGTTAGTACAACCACTTTTATAATGTGAAAAGACATACATTCAAAATAAGTCCTAAAGTGGATAAACTGAGTAATTCTAAGCTAGTTTTTGTTCTATAGATTTTTTCTTAACATACTGTTTGAGTTATTTGCAAGTGAATATATTATGTTCGTTTTTCAACAAAAAAGTCAAGTTTTTAGACGGTTTTAGAAAAAAACTCAAAAAGTATTTTAACGAAAAATATTCTTAGCAAAAATATAGCGTATAAAAAAGTGAAAACAATGGTGTATGTATGAAGTCTGTAGACCCTGTAAAAGTAGAGTTGTAGTTAAGAGGAAACAGTAGCGATCAACAGGTAGCGAAAACGCGTTCCAAGATTGCGGCTGTAATTTTGAATATTTTTTCGAGATATTTGGCACACGTATTCGTAATATAATAAAGAATGGCGGTACAGAGCCCAATTTGAAAAATATATGAATATGTGGAAATTACTCTGTAATTAAATACAATATTTAAAAAACGAGCCTGTACCGCCATTAAGAAGAACAAAAAAATACACTTTCTTCAAATGAACTTTTTTATCCGATGCCTAGATTTTGTGTCATTTTGGAACTACTAAAATTTTGTATTTCATTAGTAGTTCCAAAATGACACAAAATCTAGGCATCGGATAAAAAGTTTATTTGAAGAAAGTGTATTTTTTTGTTCTTCTTAATGGCGGTACAGGCTCGTTTTTTTAATATTATATTTAATTACAGAGTAATTTCCACATATTAATATATTTTTCAAATTCGGCTCTGTACCGCCATTCTTTATTATATTACGAATACGTGTGCCAAATATCTCGAAAAAATATTCAAAATTACAGCCGCAATCTTGGAACGCGTTTTGGCTACCTGTTGATCGCTACTGTATCACCTTAATGAAAAGCAGGTTCTACTTCGTCAAAATACAAATCGAATATTTTAACATGAAATAACCATAAAACGAAGCACTTTTCGGGAAAAACTCATGACTTACAACTGTTATAAAATGTCTAAAAAGTTTTATTTGTATTTTTATAAACGTTTCTAGCATCAAAAGTTAGTTAGCATCAAAATGAAGTCTCTTTTTTGTTAAAAAAAATGTAAAAATCACCGCCTAATTTACTTATGTATTGTTTATGTGATATGTACATTTTTTACTCTTTGAGATATTTAGTATCACTAATGTTTAAGTTATTTTAAACCAAGGCATTTTTTTTCAAAATTAAAATTTTTTTATTTTAAAACCAATTTTTTTTAATAAGCATTTCTTGCCAATAAATCTTATAGATCATATAAACAGTATAATATAAGTAAATTAACTAGGGCGGTAACTATTAATTTCATATGGAATGCTAATTAGGTGGTGATTTTCACGATTTCTTTTAGCAAAAAAAAGGGACATATTTTATTTAAAGCGTAACTTACTTTTGATGCTGATGGTGATAGAATAGATACTTTTTAAATAACAAAAATAAAACTTTTTTAAACACTTTAAAAAATTTGTGGCGAGTTTTCCCCGAAAAGTGCGTTATTTTTTGGATATTTTACGTTGAACTAGTCGATTTGGAATTCGACGAATAAGAACCAACTGTTGTTCAGCTCCAACTCTGTTTTTATTGTGTGTCCAGACTTCATACATACATAATTTTTTTTACTGTTTTATAAGCTTTATATTTGCTAAGAATAGTTTTTTCGATCAAATACTTACTTTTTGATTTATTTACGAAAAACCATCTAAAAACAAAAAATACAAGGAATTTAATTAGTTTATCCACTTACGGACATATTTTTACCTATATTTTTTCACACTCGAGAAGGGGGTGGTACTCATCCCCAGAAAAAAGCACACACTGGCACAATATCACTTTTTTCTTTGACATGTTAGCTATGCTTATGTCAAATTTCATGCCAATCCAAGCGATTTTGTAAAATCCAAAAACAGTGAGTAAATTGTCCAATGATATCTTTAAAAAAGACTAGTGCATTTTACAAAAACTTAGGTCAATAAATAATATGAAAACAGCGGAATATCAACCAATGTTGAATGTTTTTACAAAGTATTGTTTATTTTTCGCTACTCGAAGGGGACAACTATTAAACTGGTTTCTTCCACTTCCAGACAATTTTTTAACCGCATATGACATCAAAACCAGAATTAAAAAAATTCGGTTTCGACCTCTTAATACACGTAAATTGATCAAGTATATTTTTCTGTGACTATGTGTGTCACTTCCGGGTACACCATTTTAACCGGAAGTGGTGTAAAACTAAAAAAAGTATTTCTTTGTTCTCATTTTTCTAATGCGCGTCAAATTTCTAATCGCTAGTACCATCTATGGGTTATAATCTTTCATTCAACCTCTGTGATTATATCTGACAGACGGACGGACAGACAGGCATAAAACCGGACAGGCATAAATATTTGTTCTCGTCTTTCTAAGGCGCGTCGAGTAATACATAGTTTGTACTATTTCTGCGAATTTAGAACAATACTTCGGGTTGCAACTCTTTATCCTGAAGTCGGAGGCCAAATTTCTCACCTTTAGTACCATCTTTGGGTTATAAGCTTTCATTCCACATCTAATTTGTCATGTTTTAACCCGGCATCCGACAGGTGAACTTTTTTGCCACTAACAGACAGGTGGGATGTGACAAACCCCAGCATTGAAAGAGTTAAAGAATCTCAAAAAATATCTCTACGTTTAGATTAGTTAACAGAAACAGTAAAGATGCAGTAGAAATAAACAAACCAAGACACGTTAAATGATACTAGGAGCACTCCCGAATCATAATTTACAATGTGTAAACTTTGGAAATCATGACTTGGAATTTACAATGTATATACTGATGTGATCTTGATTATTGATATGAGATAATATTCTTATATGTCACTTAATTTAATCAATGTATTAATACTAATCTAATTAATTAACCAGATCACATATCAATATGTTTTCAATCTCAGGGCGAATTATAAATTAATTACTTACTTTCGTGGCTTCTGAATATTTCTTAATGGTTCCTAATCGGGATAGAAAAGAAAAGAGTAAAAAAAAATACAAATATGGGTTACAATTATAATCAAAATATTTTTTATTTTATTCAAAAGGCAATCAATGCTTAATATTTGCTATTTCTTATTATTCTTAAACATAACATTTACAACTGGGAATTTTATTTCCTTTTGGTTTTCTATTGAAAGTTTTTATTAACATTTAACTATTAGGAGTTATTAGGGACAACTCTATTTAAGTTTGATGAAGCTTTTCTGATATTATTGATTATGTTATTCAATTTTTTATGTGGAATTTAATACGAAAAACCCATACATTCATGTCCAAACAAATGAGACTGACCTTTTCCTGGTGAACTGAAAATGTCCTCACACAAAACCCTTTCCTGCTATCCTTGGCTGCGATCAAACCTCGTCCTGGCTTCCAGTGATGTTCTCCTTTGAAAAACTAGCTCGAATAGCTCTCGTTCCTGCTTTTGTCGTGATGCTGTGTTCTACCTTTTTTGAAACTGCTATCAGCTACCGGGACACTCTGGGCTCAAGGAGGTTCTTTTACTCTCGACCTGGCCTACTTCTCGTTCCACGATAGATACTCCACACTCACGGAACTACCGGCTTTCTCACTCCTCGAACACTACCGTCTACTACTCGACTTCACTTCTCGACAGCTCAAAACATTCTGATCCCACTTTGTCATTCATTCACCTACTTTCTCAATATCCCTTCCAGATTCACAAATCAACCTTCCACCACCAACTCTCATTCTCAGTATTCCTCAAAAACCAATTTTTAATCTTTCTAAATATGCTTAATGGATTTCAAAAGAAAATATTTAATTCCCATTCTAAAATCACTTTCTACTATTTACAAATTTTAATGACCTATTCTCTCTTTCAAATGAGTCTTATTTAGCATAGGCTAATGATCGAAACCTTCCGCGAAAAACGATAATGAACTATCATCTATTTCACTGAGTTTTATTTAGCATAGGCTAATGATCGACCTTCCGAGAAGAACGATAATGGTACGCGTCATTCACTTTGTTTATTTTAAGCGCACTGTCCCGAGTTCCGTCTAATCACTTCTTAAAATTAAATATAACAATTTGTTGTATACAGGGTGTTCTAAATTTATATGCCCGTGGTTGAGAAAATTGAAAATATTTTATATTAAATTGAATCCTGTTTACAACCATCAAAATTTAATTTTCATATCAAATAGAAATATAACAATACATTGTAAATAATTATGATTCGGGAGTGCTCCTAGTAGCATTTAACGTGTCTTGGTTTGTTTATTTCTACTGAATCTGGATTTTAAATTTAGTATAAATTTCTACGTATTATGACTGTTTCTTGTTGAGAATAAAGAAAAAACTTCACCAATTATGGTTTCATTTCGAAAACAACGCACACATCTTATGGAAAATATAATGTCACTCAAATTCAATAAAATTTATACGAATAGATCCGTTTTAATTTACCGATCAAATCTTATCATTGCGCCAACTCTCTATTTTCAAAAATAAGAGCAGAAATTGATACAAATAAATCTGAAATCAAATGGGTAGGTACATAAGTTAGAGAGAGAAAAAATATTTTAAACTACCCAGATTTTCGGTACTCCATAAATCAGCGGATTAGTTTCACTAATCCGCTTAGGCCCAGCGGGATTTAAGCTCTTATGAATAGCACTCGGAGCAATAATGATTGTAACTTTAACACTTTTAACACTTTATGGACTCCAAAAATGTGATTTCGATAAACTTTAATTGCAATTTGCGCCGTAATTAATCATAATTAAGAGTTGGCGCAATGATAAGATTTGATCGGTAAATTAAAACGGATCTATTCGTATAAATTTTATTGAATTTGAGTGACATTATATTTTCCATAAGATGTGTGCGTTGTCCGTATTATGACTGTTTCTTGTTGAGAATAAAGAAAAAACTTTACCAATTATGGTTTCATTTCGAAAACAACATAAGTCCACAAACTTTAAAACATAATATCAAAAAAATAAGCAACATTTAAACTTTTTTGGTCTTTCAGATATAGGTCTGGATCCCGCGTATGAAAAAAAAGTTGATTAATAGCAAGCTGAAAATTTGTTAATAGCTTAAGGGTGTCTAGTCGGATAAACTTTGATATATGGGAACACTGGAACAGGGGCAGTTTTAATTTTGGAACAGGTTAAAAATTTGAAACGGTCACACCACGAAAACGGCACATGTATTTTGTCCGACAGAACAGACTTAAACTCTTCGAACAGAGATTAAACTCTCATGCAAAAATTAGACTGCTATTTATCACCAAATGGGCCTTTTAATGAGTAGAGCATGTAGAATATGTCAAATGACAGGAATTATGACAGGTGATAAATAGCAGTCTAATTTTTGCATGAGAGTTTAATCTCTATTCGGAGAGTTTAAGTCTGTTATGTCGGACAAAATAAATGTGCCGTTTTCGTGGTGTGACCGTTCCAAATTTTCAACCTGTTTCACAATTAAAACTGCCCCTGTTCCAGTGTTCCCATATATAAAAGTTTATCCGACTAAACACCCTTAAGCTATTAACAAATTTTCAGCTTGCTATTAATCAACTTTTTTTTCATACGCGGGATCCAGACCTAATAGATGCATTTATAACCCATAATACTTATATAAAATATAGTATTACTATCAGAATCTCTAACTACTAATGGAAAGATTTTTACGTTTCCTGAAAAATTTACACATTGTAACATACAGTGCTTCCATAAAGTAACGCATAATTTCATTATTTCGTAAACCGGCGACTTTAAGGAAAATTTTCGAAACAGGTCGATTTTTATTTTTAAATTACAATTTTTTGGCATATTACATATCATACTAGTGATGTCATCCATCTGGGCTTGATAACGTAATCGATGAATTTTTTAAATGAGAATAGGGGTCATGTGATAGCTCATTTGAAAGGGTATTTAATTCTCTATTTACTAATACAAACAATAACATAATTATATATACAGGGTGTCCAAAAAGAATTCTTTAATTAAATTAATTGAGACAAAAAGAAAAATGTATGTAACTTATTTAATTCAAAATTCGTTTTACTTTTGTCAGAAAATTAAATGTTAGAGCTGCCATCCACCTGCCTCTTGGAAGTTTAAGATTACGCTTAAGCGAAAATCAATATTTAGGTTTTAAATAAAACATTTTTATGTTTGCTGGCACCAATAAAATATATTTAGAATTAAACAAATTACATACATTCATCTTTTTATACCAATTAATTTAATTTAAATAACATTTTTTGGACACCCTGTATAAATAATTATATTAACAATTATATTATTGAATAGAGAATTACATACCCTTTCAAATGAGCTATTACATGCCCTTTATTCTTATTTAAAAAAATCAACGATTACGTCATCACGCCCAGATGGATGACGTCACTAGTATGATATGTATGCCAATAAATTGTAATTTAAAAATAAAAATCGACCTGTTTCGGTATTTTTCCTGAAAGTGTCCGGTTTGTGAAATAATGAATTTATGCGTTACTTTATGGACGCACTGTATATTGTTTCGCAATGACCCATTAAATTATTATAAATGCAATTAACCATTGACCATGTCATGAAAATGGCAATATAAAATTAATTTTTCAAATGTCAAACTTTAAAATTTGTTTTTGTTAACAAAAAAATAATTTAAATATCTATTATGAAATTCGTTACAAACAAAATCTGATATTTCAACTAAACGAAACAAAATACACAATAAAAGTGAATTATTAAACTCATTCAGGGACCCGTTCAGACAAAAGAGCCTACAACTGGTTTTTACCTGAGTGCGAGTGGAAGACTTGTAACGTGAAGCGATCGATATTATGTATCTAACTAGGTACTGTCTTTTCCGTAAAAATGTATATCTTGGCAACATCCTGTTGTTGCCAAAGTGATGTTTAAGCAATGTTTTTGACCTACGGGGGTCAAATTGTCGTTATAGTGTAAGGAATAAAATATATAAATAAATCGGATTACTGAAAATCCGACAACGGTGCCAAGCTTAAAGAAGTGTACTAAGCGAACATTCACGGATTATACCTAGAAAATGATAGCATTTCTAGGTGATGCCAAATGACTGCAACGTGAAAAGATGCCAATTTAATAGCGGGATGTATATATATATATATATATATTTATATATATTTTATATATATTATATTTATATATATATATATATATATATATATATATATATATATATATATACATCATTCTATCATTGTTGCGTCTGATAACATCCCAATTACATACATTATTGATACCTTCGAATTATTGCGTCCGTATATCGGACGCAATAATGTCAAGCCATAATTTTCGTTGTTCCTGTCGTTTTTCAAGTATCATTGCTACTCTGTAAGTTGACAAAATATTCAAACTTCTCCTTTTTAATTTCAATTTGGCAACATATAATCAGATGACAGATATATTTTATGATTTAAATTTTGTATCAGGACGCAATAATGTTAGCAACCAGTTTATTGTTAGTTCATCGATTTTCCGTGTTGGCGCTAAGATAATATACTACTCCAAGTATACATTTGACAAAGCACGCATATTATTGCTTCCGAAATGTGGCAACTCTGTTATCTATTTTTACTTTAATAGATATACATATTTGAGATCCGTATTGTACGTGGATTTTTAAGAAAATAGTTTTCTTAAAAACAATTTACTATCAATATGAATCGTGGGAAGCGAATATTAAATGAGTGCCTAAAACAAGGTTATAGAATAGAAATATGCCTTGATGTCATGAACAATTTAACAATTTTATAGACAAAGCTTACAAGAATCATAAATAAAAACAATAATAAATACAATTTACTAAAATTATACAAATCGTCAATATAAATTAAACATAATAAAGTGAAATAAAAATCAGTACCCTAACAATATATTGCAAAATTAAAAAAAAATTGCAAATTGCGTAATCTACCTTAAGAAATTTAATAAGTTATGCTGCTGCATATGACACTCAAATATACAGTGCGTCCATAAAGTAACGCATAAATTCATTATTTTGTAAACCGGCGTCATTAAGGAAAAATCCCGAAACAGGTCGATTTTTATTTTTAAATTCCGATTTTTTGGCATATATATCATACTAGTGACGTCATCCATCTGGGAATGATGACGTAATCGATGATTTTTTTTAAATGAGAATAGGGGTCATGTGATAGCTCATTTGAAAGGGTATTCAATTCTCTATTCACTAATATAAACATTAACATATTTATTTATACAGGGTGTTCAAAAAAACATTTTTTTAATTAAAATAATTGAGACAAAAAGAAGAATGTATGTAATTTATTTAATTCAAAATACGTTTTACTGTTGTCAGAAAACAGGAAAACATGTTTATTTGACAAATAAATATTGTTTTTCGCTTAAATTCAATGTTAAAGCTGCCACCCACCTGTCTCTTGGTAGTTTGAACATTTCGTTTAAACGAAAATCAAATGTTTATTTGTCAAATAAAATTTTTTTCTCTTTACTGACAGTAGTAAAATGCATTTTGATTTAAAATAAATTACATATATTCTTCTTTTTGTCTCACTTATTTTAATTAAAAAAATGTTTTTTGAACACTCTGTATAAATAATTATGTTATTGTTTATATTATTGGATATAGAATTAAATACCCTTTCAAATGAGCTATCACATGACCCCTATTCCCATTTAAAAAAATCATCGATTACGTCATCACGCCCAGATGCATGACGTCACGAGGATAATATATATGCCAAAAAATCGTAATTTAAAAATAAAAATCGACCTGTTTCGGGATTTTTCCTCAAAGTCGCCGGTTTACGAAATAACGAATTTATGCCTTACTTTATGGACGCACTGTAGATTAAGATTCTACTTATACATAAGAATACTGTAATTTCTTAGTTATTGGTTAAGAAACTCTGCTATTGAATAATATTGGTCTTTCAGATAAATAGGCTTTTGTCATTTTAAGTTGCAGAGGGAGATGGTTGTATAGTTTTCTTGCAGAATATAATATAGATTTCTTTACTAACTCACTGGACGGGATCGGTAAATAGATGTCAAAGGTAGAATTTCTGGTGGAATAGTCATGTCTAGGTCTTGCTGGAAAGACATGTAGATGTTTACGAATTAAACAAACAGTTTCTAAAATATATAAAGAAGGTAGTGTTAGAATCCTGTGACCTTTGAAGTAGCTTCTGCAATGTGTTGTTCTTCTGAGGCCAAACAGATATCTTATTGCTCTTTTTTGTAATTTCAAAACAACATCGGATTGGGCAGCTGTACCAGAACCCCAAAAAGGCAGACCATATCGAAGATGGGACTCGAACAATGAAAAGTATGTTATTTTGGAAGAGGCTAAATTCATTTCCTTCGAAACAGATCTTATTGCAAAGCAAGTTGAGGATAGTTTCTTGCTTAACACATCGATATGAAGGGACCATTTAAGGTTGCTATCTAAAAAAATACCAAGAAACTTTACAGAATCGACGATACTGATCTGGCTGTTATAAAGAGGTAAGGGTTGAAGAGTTCCTTTATAGGATAATGCTACTAATCTACGTTAAAAGAGGGTAAATTAGAATCGGACCAGGATTTTATTGTGAGTAGATCAGAAGTTATAGTAGCATGAAGAGTTGCGATATTTGAGTTGCTCCAAGTGATACTGGTATCGTCAGCAAAAAGAAAAACTTTTCCATCGTTTTTTAAACTAGTGATGTCATTAGTAAAGATAAGGAAAAGTAGAGGACCCAATAATGAACCTTGTGAACCACATACAACATTTTTGAGACTAGAGTCTGTATCATTTGCTCTAACTCGTTGTTTCCTATTATCCAAGTAAGATTGAAACCAGTTCAAAGAAATACCTTGAATTCCATAGAAATCTAGTTTTTTTTATCAAAATGTCGTGATTTACACGATCAAAAGCTTTGACATAATCACAAAAAAACAGTGGCAGTGTGCAGATTATTGTTTAATGCTTGATAAACCTCATGTAGTACAGAAAACATGGCATCGATGGTACATTTATTATTTAAAAAGCCGAACTGATTTTGTGATAAAATCTTGTTATCAACGAGAAAGGAAATAAGTCGGGCTTTTATGAATCTCTCAATAATTTTGGAGAGTACCGGTAGTAATGCAATAGGTCTATAATTGCAGGCAGTAGATTTTTCACCATCCTTATGAAGAGGAATAATGATGGCCGTCTTTAGGCACTCTGGAAATTTACCTTTCTCAAAAGAATTATTAATTAGAGAGATGAGGACTCCAAACACATTGTCTGGGAGATTTGAGAAAATTTTTATGGATAGTCCATCAGTACTACAGGAAGAGTTGCTTTTGATACTATTGATTGTTTGGATCAGGCCAGATTTATCAACCGGTCTTATAAAGAATGAATTCGAAACCTTTCTTGAATTAGGGAGATAGGAAATGGGATCTTGTTGTGACACAATAGTTGATGTTATATTTTTACTCACATTAACAAAGTATTCATTTAAATTTTTTTGTGTCTGGAAGGGAAAATGTTTGAGTTGTGTGAGTTTTATTTCGAAGATCGTTTATTATGGACCAAGTTTCTTTTGCAACACTTTTAGAGCTTCTGAGACGATTTTGATAATAAAATTTTTTAGCTGATTTTATAAGTTTTAAATAGATTGCCCTGTACTTGGTGATATATTCAGTAACAGAGACGTTGGTAGTAAATTTCTTGATGTAGACTAGTGAACGCATATTTTTGGCTGATATGCGGACACCTTTGGTAGTCCAGGGTTTGCGATGTTTTGGCTTAATTGTGATTAAAGGAAATGCTTTATTGAAGAAACAGACAAGCTTTTTCAACCAATCACTGAAATTATAATTGACGTCCATAGAAGGAAAATGCCACTCAGAGGTTAAGCATAAATTTTGGAATTTAAGAAAGTTCCGACCGGAAAAAATCCTGCTTAACGTCGAGTTTTCGAGGAGGACTTGCTAAAGATGTTATAAACTTCGTATAAACCGCTTCATGATCAGATAGTCCCGCATTAACAGTTGTAGCGCAGACATCACGGGGTGAGAAATCTGAGACATTATAATCAATTATGGTAGATGAAGTTTTTGTAATTCTTGTAGGAGAATTAATGTGCATTGATAGACCATGTGATTCAAATATGTTGACCAGGGATATTTGTGTAGCACAAGTAGCAGGATAATTAATATTAAAGTCACCGCATTGAATTTTTCTGCTTTTATGAGGCAGGTCATCTAACAAATTTAGCAGGTTCTGAAATAATAGTTCCACGGAAGAGTCAGGTGATCTATAAATGCAAATAATATAAAGATTAAGGTTCTTACTGTAAACTAAGGAAAACTCAAAGAATGCTTCACTTAACAAAAAGTCATATTTTGTTACCAGAGAAAAATCATTATTTGTAGAAAGAATTTGGGTGCCTCCATGAGCTGAACTTAGACGGTCATACCTAGCAATAGTGGAATATTTTTCTACAAAAAAAGGCTCGTTGACTTCAAGCCAGTGCTCAGTAACCGCAACTATCGATGGAAACCCTAATTCCTCTAGAAACAGAAATAATTCATCAGTTTTATATCTTATAGAACGAATATTAATCAGAACAATGCTAAATTTGTTATCACTAAAATTATTTGAGGATTCCAGTCCCCCAGAACACGTCGTGATGTTTAAAAATTTCGTCTTGGAGAGGCAGCGGAATAGTAGTTTCGGTGGCATTCCCTTGATTTTTGCAGGTGAATAATTCTTTCCGAAGTTAGAAAAGACCTAAAAGCAGCAAGATCAGCGTCTACCTCATCTGCACCAATTCCATAAGCATTATTAAAATCTAGAAGAATTTTTCATAGATCTTCACTCTTTGTAGGAAGTCCTTCGGAAGCCAGAAACAGTTTAACACTTGTGTTGGTATACCCATCATAAAATACTAATGCAGGTTGGTCGTGTAGAAAAGCAAGATGAAGTTTAATGGCCTTTAAGATATCCGATTCCCTTAATCTGGCTAACAGATATCGACTATTAGAGTTATTGGTTAATCTAACTCTTGGTGAGGTCAATGGATCCAGATTAGTAGATGGTTCTAAAGTATCTTTCTTAGTGAAATTAATATGGGTATGGAACGGATTCTTGGTTTTGCAAATTTCGATGGCCTGTTTGTCTGTATGTATGTTTGTGCTCTGAACTTCATCTTTGTTGTTGCATAAACTGCTATTTGAATTTTCCAGGCTAATACCTCTTCTGATATTCTTCGGATTTTTATGTGACCCAGATGAAAGCGTTGGTTCGAAATATGAAGATTCGATAGACCATTTAATGTTTACACCAGGTGGCCAAATGCCCTTATTAAGTAATAGGTTAATAGATGTTCTAGATTTTATACCTATTTTGAATGAAGAACCAGTTGTTGTGTCAGCGTCTTTAAGGAGGATATAACGTCTTATATATATTCCTTGACACCTAGCTTCTCTTTAATATAGTGAACCACTTGTATAGGGGTGTATATTGGGCTCAAGTTACTAATAACTACAAAGTGACACTTATCTTCTGTAATTTTTGACTTTTGCTCTGGACTTTCTTCGAAATGTTGCGGCTCTTCAGTTTGGGTACTTGAGGTGGCATAACATGTATTTTTCTTCAATACCTCTTTTTTCGTTGTTATGGTAGATAGACTTTTGATTAGATTGCTCATTTGATTCGATATTTCATTGATGTTTGAAGAGAGCCTTTCTGGGTCATACATCCTGTGTTCATCGAAGTTCCTATCGCCTCCCAGATGATGTTTACCCAACAGCTAAAATCTCCAAGCTGTTGATGGTTATGGAAAAAGGCGGAGCAGACCAATACAAATAAAAATCTATAGATGACATAGGAGATGACAATACGGAAGAAAATCTTCTGGAACTTAATTATCATGACAGTGATGAGGGTGAAAATGATATGTTGGATGATTTAGTAAATAGCAAGGGTACTGAAATGTCGACCAGTAATAGCAATGCAGATAATACACTAATTAAAACAATTGCACCCAAATTAAAAAAGAAAATTATTAGGAAAGTCGTCCCGTGGACTAAAGAACAGAAGGAAGTAACATTAAAGTACTTTAAAAATCATATTAAAGTAAAGAAAGCCCCTAAAAGACTAGAGTGTGATGAGTTTAAGTAAAAGTTTAAAAAAATAATATACAACAAAGATTGGTTAAAAATCAAAATTTTTATACAAAATGCATATAAAGACAAGTAAGAAAATAATTAAAATCTGCTTTAGTATTTTTTTAGTATTTCCTTAAATGGTGGAGTTGAGTTTAATATTGTAAATCATTTGGTTTCTAAGACATCCCAGGGGGTGATTTTATATGTGGTCATGTTTCATTTTTTTATGGCTATTTATTTAAAATCCTTAGTTTAGCTTCAGGTTAGGTATGGTAGAATGAAAGAACCTCATTTAAATTACTTTATCTTCTGTTCATAATTATACCTACAATCTGATTACTGCTTATCAAATAAATTATTAAATTGTTCCTGTTTTTAAATATGTTCAGAAAAAAAAGTTTAGGTCTATTTATGCATTTTATTTTTGTATTGTTAATGTTCACAACAAGAAGTACCTATGTATATACCTAAATATATATATAAATTTTGTTACGCTATGAGAGCATTTCTATCAAATTTTTTTCCCATAGATGAATAGCCGTTCTCCCTTTCCGAAGCATGGAATTTTACTGCCTTATATATTTTTGTCTTTTTTCTGTATAATTCGAAAAATTCAGAATAATTTATTACACAAATGATTGTGTTAACACAATTTTCAGTTTATCTCTAGATGCAATTATTAATTGTTTTCGGTTGCACTTGCTTCCATGCACTTACGGTCCAAATTAAGAAGTTGGTAATATTTATAGACTTTTTAATCTCCTTTGTAGAATCATATTCGTCCATTGACGACAGTAGCCTTAAAATCAAAAATTGTCGGCAGTATGTTGTAAAACATTTTATAATCCATTGATCCAGGGGTTGTATTCTGATGTAGTATTTGGTGGTAGAAATATTATTTTAACATTGGATAAAACATGTTGTGGATGAGACGTACCATTGTCTAGAAACAAAAGAACTTTTCGATTTTCTCTCTGCATTCTTCTATCAAATTTATTTAGCCAGTCTGTCATGATTTCCCTTGTCATCCACGACTTCTTATGGCTATACCATTCGATAGGTAATTTTTCTATGTGTGAAACCTTGAAACAACGGGGTTTTTTACTTTTTCCAATTACTGAGTGGCCTTTCTTTGTCCCCTATTATGTTGGTGCAAAATAGTATTGTGACTCTTTCTTTGGAAGCCTTATTTGCAGTGCATCTTTCTCCTTTTAGGTATAAGTTTTGTTGGGTAATGCTCTAAAAAATAATCCCGTCTCATCTGCGTTAAAAATGTCTCGCGGAGAGAGAGCGAGCAGTTTCTCTTTCCAGTCAGAAACCACTAATAAATCTACAGCAGCTGCTTACGCACATATGGATTTCAAGGAAATATTATGACGCTTACAAAATTTCTCGAGCCATCCGCCAGAAGCTTTCATAATATCGAGACTTAGTTCCTTTGCAACTTCTAATGATTTTTCTTGAATAATTTTACCACAAACAGGAATATTTTTAGACCTCACTTTACAAAACCAATCGAAAACGAAAACAATTTGGTCTCATGCAGCACCCTACGTTTTCAAAAATTTTATTTTCGCTTCCAGGTTTCCGCTCTCAGAAAATTAATTAATTTAATCACATGTTTCAAAATTTCACTAGCTTGAGTTTTTCCAATTCCAAATTTTTCTGCTAACTTTCTAACACTTAACTTATGCATCTCTGCATAATGAACCATATCGACTTTTTCTTTCAAACCTAAAAACTTCCTTTTGGTGGACGCCATATTATTTACGTTGCAAAACCTTCAGAACTAAAATTATTTCAGTTTTACTAATTTTACATAGGTCGATATTCAGATAAAATCTATTACGAAATTTAATCCGAAAGTAACAAAAATTAAGTTGAGTTTTTGAATATTTTGCTTCATCTGATATTTCCGTTAAAATTAATATAATAAAATACAATAACTTCATCATAAAATTTAATGTTCCTGGCATCGGCATTCGCGTCATCGGTCACACACAGGACATTAGTAAAATGTATTATTTTGCTTGCTTTGCTTACAGTTTGTTAATGTAAAGTGGAAATATCAAACTTTTATTACTTGGTGCCGCTAACGTAAACAGTTATATCAAATATCACCCATCTCATGGACATCTGTATTGATTTGAAATAATAAATCTATACTAAATTTACAATCAAGATGCAGTAGAAATAAACAAACCAAGACACGTTAAATGCTACTAGGAGCACTCCCGAATCGTAATTTACAATGTATAAATTTTGGAAATCATGATTTGGGATTTACAATGTATATACATTGTAAATTATGATTCTGGAGTGCTCCTAGTAGAATTTAACGTGTCTTGGTTTGTTTAATTCTACTGCATCTTGATTGTAAATTTAGTATAGGTAGCTTTATTATATAACATTAGAATGTAAAATATTTGGATAAAAATTTTTATTTTTCCATTTGCTGTCCGCATTTGCACAGGCCGTTGAAGGGAGTTAAAGGGTACAAGTTCGCATATCGCCGAATGATTTTTGTTTTAAAAATCGTCCGTATAGAGGAGGTGTCCGGCGAAGAAAGGTGTCCGTTAAGAGAGAGTTTACTATATAAAACTATAAATAAATGAAATATTACTTAATACGTTCTCAATAAATAAGGATCATTTTTATATGTAGATATCACAATTGTATCAAAATTGTATAGATATCATAATTGAATATAACAAGCAGTTCGAAAATTCCAACTCGTATTACAATTTCGCTACGAAGCTCAAATACCGGTAGGTAATTTAATATATTTTTTGTTTCATTTTATGTATAATGTATTTCTAAATATTAGTGCGTCCTTCAGTTTGGCAACATTGAATGGACGCAACTGTGTATGGTTGGAGGTATATACGGAGTTAACAAAGCCGCCTGTTATAAAGATGCAATAATGGTTTAAAATAAACGAAAATTCGAATATTTAAAAAATTAAAATATAATAAAACAAAGTATAGTTCCATATTAGAAATTAAATTTTAAACCAATATTCGTCGGAAAATTATCAATTTTCCTTGTATTTCCAGGAGACGCAATAAGATCGCTTTGTTATACGGACGCAGTAATGGTAACATGATGTATATATATATATATATATATATTATATATATATATATAAATATATATTATATATATATATATATATATTATATATAATATATATATATATATATATATATATATATATACAGATATATTCTGTCATCTGGCACCATTTTTAAGCAAAACATGTCAATGTCGCACCAATTTGACGATTGTGGCACCCGATTTTGGGTGCCAGTACGACAGCGTGTATGTTTTCGTCCTAGGAGAGTACAAGTGTTCCTAATGCAGAATATGTAAAAAAACGTAATGGTGCCAGATTGAGACTTTTTCTAAACAGACATATTGATTTGTTCAGGCATTTTTTCGATAGAGGGCGCTCTACTATATACAACTGTATGTAACTATATAATTTTAGTCAATTTGGCACCAACAAAAAAGTGGGCATAGTGGCACCATAAATCTGACAACCCCGCCTTCCCCTAATATATCCTAAACTCATGTTAGGCACCGATTTGTTATACCGCTTAAATCGCTGCGATCAATGGAGATATACGAGTATATCCGATTCTATGTAACAAAGTATTTTTAAAGGTGCTCTTTGTGTGCAGTAAATCAAAGTAAGTGCAATAAGCAATAAATTGGATGTTAACATGAGAGACAGAACGAGAAGAATACTTAAATTATTAGACAACAAAGTACAAGATAACTAACCAAACCTAATTAAAATAATAGTAAATAAAGTATTAACCCTTTAACGTTTAGTGTTTATATTTGAAGCCACTAATGGTAGGCGAGCCCTAGCGGGGATTTTTGCAGTTACTGGAGCGCGTCAGATTATCATATGGGGAGAAACTTGGTACCCTGCAGATGTACGTCTACCATATATTGGCTCTTACAGGGGGGTTCGTTAAGGGGGGCCCGAAAAAAAAATCTATCCTTAAAACAACTCCAAATTGTCAGATTAAAAGGTAAGCTAAATAAAAGAAAAAGAGTGTATATTTCAAAAATCTGACGATTTGGGCCGGGCGTAAGGAAATGGGCGAGTTCCAAAGTTTCACAAGAAAAAAGCAAATATTTCGCGAAATAAATGAAAGATCGAAAAACTAAAAAATTTGTGCTAAATATTTTTTAAACATCTATCGAATGATACTATACACGACTTCCCACGGAGAGGGGTGGGGGGTATATTTAATATTTTAAATAAGAATCCTGCGATATTTCGCGAAATGAACATCAGATCAAAAAACTGTAAAATACACTTATTCAATATTTTTTTTGAAAAGCTATAGAATGGCACCACACACGACCTCCCACGGAGGTGGGGTGGGGGGTTACTTTAAAATCCTAAATAGGAGCCCCCATTTTTTATTGCAGATTTGGATTCCATACATAAAAATAAGTAACTTTTATGCGAAACATTTTTTCGAATTATGGATAGATGGCGTTGTAATCGGAAAAAACGATTGTTGGAAATGGAAAATTAAATTAAAAAATGGCAAGCGCCTACTAAAATTGAAAACTTTACTTAACTTTTTTTGGTTTTGGGACCTTCTCTTCACAACCCAATACCCCAAAGCGCTTGAGTGACTGCAAATTTAGCATACTTTGCTCCCCTTCCACAAAGAATACTCTAAAAGTATTAATTTTTTTCTTGTAAGAACTGTGTCATTCTAATGTGGAATGAAGTGGAGAAACTAACGAGGTTTTTATCTAATGAAATTTTTTATTTATTTGATGAAATAGAATCGCCAAGATAAATATACAGATTTAAAATCAATATACAGAGAGATTCTAAATTATGGAATAAATTCATTTTATGGCCACTTTGGAGAAAAATCCAAAGACAGGTCGATTTTTAATTTTAAAGTATGATTTTTTGACATATATGCCATAATAGTAACGTCATTAATTAGGGCATGATGACGTAATCGATGATTTTTTTAAATGGGAATACTGGTTGTGTAGTAGTTCATTTAAAAGGTTATTTAATTCTCTATTCGGTAATATAAACATAATCCTTATTTATAAAGGGTGGCCAAAAAAAAAATTTTTGAATTAAATTATTTGCTGCAAAAAGAAGAATGTATGTATTTTATTTAACTCAAAATACATTCTACTACTGTGAGAAAGAGAAAAAATAATTTATTAAGCTACTTCCAATGTAGCTGTAATTCTGCACCAAAATTTTAAAGCAAAACTTACATTTGCCATTTTATTTATTTGATAACGTCATATTTTAACCAGTGATTGGAACAGTAGCTACTTACTGCCACTTGCTGTTGCGTTTAGTAAATTTCCGACTTATTTCGTATGCTTTAACTTTAAAGGATGGCGCACGGGTAAAGACTCGTGGACTCACAGAGGACTCATCTGTATAGAGATGTTTAAAATAATGGAATAAATTCAATTTATCGAAAACAGTCCACTTTGGAGAAAAATCCCGAGACAGGTCGAGATTATTTCTAAATTATGATTTTTTTTGACATATTATGTACTATAATAGTGACTTCATTCATTTGGGCGTTTGATGTAATCGATGATTTTTTTAAAATGGAAACGAGGGTCGTGTGGTACCTCATTTAAAAGGTTAGTCAATTCTCTAGTCAGTAATATAAACAATAACATTATTCTTTATACAGTGTGGCCAAAATATATTTTTTTGAAATAAATTAATTGGCGCAAAAAGAAGAATATAATTAGATATATAAGTTATTTAACTCAAAATACATTTTACTGATGTAAGAAAATATAAAAAAAATGTTTGTTTCATATATAAACATTGCTTTTCGCATAAATTAAATGTCAAACAGCCACTCACTTACTTATTGGCAGTTTGAACATTTAATTTAAGCGAAAAGCAATGTTTATTTATCAAATAAACATATTTATTATCATTGATAAATAAATAACTAAGCAATTTATAAAAAATTTAATAACGTATTTTCTTTTTGATATTTTATTCACTTTGGCGGAACATTGTTTTTCTCATTGTTTGTCTTTGGCAGGGCTCGAACCCACGTGAACTGGCGTATGAGGCCAGCGATTATGCCGTTACTCCACGGCCGCTCGCTCGACTTTCACAATAATTTATCTTTAACCGAGTTATTAAACCTTGAAAATGGTTATTTTGGCGTTTTTCAAACTTCAAGTCGCTAATAACTCGACAACAGTCAATTTTAGAGAAAAAAAAAAGGCCCAACGGATTTTAGAAAAAATTTGTACGAAGTGAAAAAATTATGTATTTTTGCGAATTTGTTTAAAATCATTGTTTATCACCAAACTTCACTAAAATCATTCATTATTGTACTCATTTGCCCTCATTTTCGGCAGTAAAGTAACACTTTGTTGTATTGAAAAAAGAATGTTACTTTACCTGACGCGATAATTAATCAAATTAACCGAGATTGAATGTAAGTGGTCAATGGCAGCAATCGATTATTTATTTGAGTGAAATTAAAATTTATTTACTTTAATTATTAAAAATATTGTACAAAATGTATCTTATTATTAATAAAATTTATGTCAAAAAGTAAAATTCTGTAGTGTTTCGCAATTATATTCATACAAAATAAATCAAAACTTTACAGATTTAGTAATTAGGTAGGTATACAATATTGATAACTATCGATTAAACATCAAAATCGGCCCTCATGCAAAAGTCATCTGTCATTACTGTCATACGAATTTTTTATTTCCTCTAAAATTAAAAAAATTTCCTCAAAGTTGTAAGTAAGTGTTAATGTTTTTTATGATTGACGATACAATTTTGTACGCACCACCTCAATACTCTTTATCGAACGCGTCTGTTCCTCTGCTCGTAATATCAGACTCGTTCGATAAAGAGTCACTTTACTGACTGACTTTATTGAAATTGGTTAAACAATTTTTCGACCGCGGTACCGCGTGACACCCTGTGTATTTGTTATAAGGATTGTTATACGGATGTATTTCTTTGAGTAAGTTTGTGCAAAAAATCGAATCAGAATAATTTACCTAACGGGGGCGACGTTACAGACTATACTAATAAGTAGTTGAAACGGTCAAAACAAAGAAACGCACACTCATCAAAAATGCACTTGAGATTCTCGTATAATCAACATTTACTGAATCGATTCAGGAAGAGTCAACTCCAACTAGTAAAAGTTGATTTAAATTTTTAAAATCAACTTTTACTGCTCGTTTCAGTTGGAGTTGACTCCACCTAGTTCAGGCCCGCCGTAAGCGGGCGTGCAAGGCGTGCACCGCACAAGGGCGCCATGTCCTGGGGGGCGCCAAATCAGAAATCAAACAAATATGTATAACAATTAACGACAGAGAGCAAAATTACTACTTTTCTTTTTACATCAAATCTTGTATATTTCTTTTATATACTAAATATAGAGTCAGAGGAATTACTAACTGGAAATATAATCCCTTATTTACAAAAGTCTGTCGATGTAAGTTATTAGTCCGATTTCATTCCAGCTGAATATGCACGTTTGAACATAAAAATATAACTATGTATTCAGAACCAGCGATATAAACAAAAGAGCAAGCACTTAACTTTATCTTAATGTATACCTACTCATATTTGTTTAGGTAATAAATTTCGAGAACTTTGGGAATATTATATTTCATTTACTATGAAACACTTTTTTATCGCTTTATTAATTGATGCTGAGCTTGTCTTTTTGTCCCTAAACTGTTTTTCTGTTAGGTCATTCATTTTCATTATTTGAGTGGCTTCGTGATTACTATTACTTCCACCAAGTAAGCATCAAGTTAATGTATTACGATTACGATACGAATACGGAATGAGAGTGTAAATTATAAATTTCTAAAAAAGACAAAATTCTTTGTGATTGTGAATTGAGTGATTGTGTTAAAGCAGCTGAAGCTTCATTCATCGATCAAAGATCAAACTGAAGGATCTTACAGTGGTCAGTGGTAAGGTAAGCGTTTTATAAAATCACTAATGTAGTTTTAAAATTTTTTATTAGGTCAAAAATGTAATACTTTACACCCCTCAATTACATTAACCGAAATAAAATCCATTTTGATAAAGCAAATTATTCGCGAAGTTAAAACTAAAGCAAATTTATTAAATTTTAAAGCTGTTTTTCTTTTTATCGTTTAAATCGTTTTGATCAAAAACATTTTTTAATAATAAAATTATTGAGTTATTTTATTTTTCAAATTTTAATTATAAAAAAATTGGCACTTTTTTCAATGTACATATTTTCAAAACAAGCAAACATTTAAATAATTTTATAACAATTTGTACTATTTAAGAATATAATATTAGTCCATTCACTCACGGTAAAATATTGCAAAACCTCACAATTTCGAATCATAGATATATAGACAAGGCGAAAACGGCGGGTTCGAAGGGAAAAATATTCCCATGAGATTTTTTTGCATAATCACATTCGTGAGACATCCCAGAATAAGGTTCAAGAAGTCGCCCATGTGAAAAGTGGGCCAATTTTTTTTAACAATTTTTTTTTATCAAATTTCAAGAATCAATATTTTTGGCCTGAACAATTTTTTCTTTAATTTTTTGGACCATTCTGGACAAAAAAGTCTCTTATAATTTTTCTCTAAAGTTGATCGTTTTCGACTTATAAGCAATTTAAAATTGAAAAAAAAAACGAAAAATGGCGATTTTCAAGGCTTAATAACTCGGTTAAAAGTTATTATTATGAAAGTCAATATATGACTAAATCAAAGTTTAAAGCCCCCCCTACAAGATCCTGAAGAAATTTTTGTCATTATTTTATTACTAAGCTGTTATTTTTAAGAAATAATAATAAGCGCCATGCACGTGTGCGGGGCTGTAAATGCTGAGTGCGAGAGAGAAGCCATTCCAGCAGTCCAATTGTGCATCTTACTCGCACTCACATTTACAGCAGCGTCAATACGATCTAACCACTCATTGTTATTAATTAAAAATAACAGCTTATAGTAAATTAATGGCACAGATTTCTTCAGGATCATGTAGCGGCGACTTTAAACTTTGATTTAGTCACTTTCTGACTTTCAAAATAATAATTTTTGACCGAGTTATTAAGTCTTAAAAATGGCCATTTTCGCGTTTTTCAAATTTTAACTTGCTTATAACTCGAAAAAGATCAACTTTAGAGAAAAATTATAAGAGACCTTTTTTGTCCAGAATGGTCCAAAAAACCTAAAAAAAATTAGTCCGGGCCAAAAATATTGATTTTTTGCAATTTGATTAAAAAAAAATTGTTAAAAAAAATTGGCCCACTTTTCTCGTGGGCGACTTGTTGAACCTTATTCTGGGACGTCTCACGAATGTGATTATGCAAAAATAACTCATGGGAATATTTTTCCCAACGAACCCGCCGTTTCCGCCTTGTCTAATAGTCCAGACAAATAAGATTTTTCTCGTGACACATCCCCCTCCAGGCCGAAACCAAATTTTTTGAGTAGTATGGACATCAACATTATTAACCTATATGTTTCCTGCAGCTGATTTTGATGATATACATAGTTATAAACAAATGAAGATCAAAAAACGCTAAATTCTCGCTTTTTCGTCTATTACCAAAAATTTAAGCACTTTAAACAAATTTGAGAGTAAGAAACTCATAAATCGTATAAAAAACTTCAATATGGCGTTCGCTGAATATGTCTATCCTTATTGGTTGCTTAGAAAATTGCAAAATAAATCATAAATTTTCAGTTTTTATAAATATTCATAACTTATGTAAAAATTAACTTAGAACCATCTTATTACACGGAATGCTGATACTTCTTGTCTCTTGTTATTTAAAGTTATTTAATTTGTTTTTCCCAAATTCATTTTTTTGCAACACTACAAGTCAGAAAATTATGAGGCTACAATAATACTTCGGACAGTTTATGAAAGAAGAACATTTACCTATACTATTACCTTGATTTAAAATAAATGACAAAATAATTTTAAACAGTGTTAAATTATTTTGCAAAAACATTTTTTGCTTACTTATAAACAATTAGAATAACTTTTTAACCGCTACCCGTAGAAAAATTATTTTTTCATATTTAGAAAGACTGAATTTTTATACACATTTAGAAAGAAAAACAACTGTCCTAGGACAATTAGGGACAAAGTTAGCCCCCCCATTTTTTTAATTTACATGTTTTTGCAAAATAATTTTGGCATATTTATAAATATTTTTGTATCTTTTTTTAATTAAATTAATACTGTAAATTTTCTTCTTTCATAAACTATCCAAAGTATAACTGTAATTTCATTATTTTCTGACTTACAGTGTTGCAAAAAAAAAATAATTTGGGATAAACAAATTAAATAACTTTTAAACTATTTGACCAATTGCTTTGAAATTTAGGGTATAAATTAAGCACCATAAGTCTCAGCATTCGGTGTAATAAGAAGGTTCTAAGTTAATTTTTTACATAAGTTATGAATATTTATAAAAACTCAAAATTTATGATTTATTTTGCAATTTTCTAAGCAACCAATAGGTAAGGATAGACATATTAAGCGAACGCCATATTGAAATTTTTTATACGGTTTATGAGTTTCTTACTCTCAAACTCGTCCAAAATGCCTATTTTTTTAGTAATAGACGAAAAAAGCGAAAATTTACCGTTTTTTGATCTTCATTTGTTTATAACACTATGTACCTATATCATCAAAATCGGCTGCAGGAAACACATAGGTTATTATTATACATGTCAATACTACTCAAAAAATTTAGTTTCGGCCTGGAGGGGGTTGTGTCACCAACAGGATATTTTTTTCCTTATTTCTCTGAACTAATATTATGGTCCATTTACTCGGTTTTTGCTCCAAATTTTGAAGAACCACTGGGATTGACATGAAATTTGGCATATTGGCATACACATAGCTAACATGTCCAAGAAAAAAGTGATATTGTGCCGATGCGTGATTTTTTTTCTGAAAGTGAGTTTCACGGTTTCACACCTTCTAGAGGGTGAAAAAACATACCTTCAAAATAAGTCCGTAATTGGATAAAATGGACAATTCTAAAGAACTTTTGTTTTATGGGCTTTTTTTACAAAACAATACTCTTCGAGTTATTTGCGAGTGAATATGTTCATGTTTCAACAAACAAAAATGCGTTTCTATTCAACAGTTCATGGTAAATAACTCAAAAAGTAAGTATATTATCCAAAAAAATATTCTTAGCAAAAATATAGCTTATAAAAAACTTAAAAAAATGGTGTACCTATATATGAAGCCTGTATTGTAGACCTACCAGAAGCAGAGTTGTTGTAGCTAATGAAAAGTAATATCTTATTCCGTATTCGTCAAATTTGTCAAAAAATAAACCACAACTCATTGAAATATTTAATTTGAAATTTGACTGATAACAACCTACTTTTCATTAGCTGTAACTCTGCTTCTACTGGGTCTACAGACTCAGTATATACACCATTTTTTTTCACATTTTTCTAAGCTATATTTTTGGTATGAATATTTTTTCGAAAAAATAATTACTTTTTGAGTTATTTGTGTAAATCCGTCGAAGAACATGTTTTTCTTGTTGAAAAATGAACATTCACTCGCAAATAACTGGAAAAGCTTTTACTTAGAACAAAAGTTGTTTAGAATTAATCAGTTTACCCAATGGCGGACTTATTTTGAACTGATGTTTTTTCACCTCCGAGAAGGGCTGAAAACCCACCTCCAGGGCAAAAGCAACATCGGCACTATATCCCTTTTTTCTTTGACATATTAGCATTGTTAGCTATGTGTGTACCAAATTTCATGTCAATTCAAGCGGCTCTTTAAAACCCACAGCAAAAAGCATAATATGTATGTATGTAAGAAAACTAAGGGTCTTTGTGAAAGTCCAGTCCATATAGTTATAGTTGAAGAGGGGGCGGCATAATTGGAATTGCACGCGGGCGATCAAACTGTTAGCGGCGGCTCTGACCTAGTTGAAGTCAACTCTAACTGAGAATCAACTTGAACTGTAACATATACATACACCATACACCTAATATTTAGGTACCACAAAGGCGAAAATTTCAAACCAATAAACCTGTTGCCACATCCGTACAGAATGCTTACCAAAATAATTACTGACAGGCTATTAAATAAATTCGATAGTTACCACCCTGTTGACGTAGTTCCATAGAACACCTACAGACAATAACGACACTTATCGAAAAGTGCAACGAATACAAAGAACCTCTTCATTTGGCATTTGTGGATTACAATAAGCCATTCGATTCCATAGAACTCTGGGCCGTAGAAGGAATGAATAGCACAAGGATCGATTCTAGATATAGAATACTCCTCAAATACATATACGACAATGCAACCAGTGGCGGCTGGTCTGTAAGTGAAGGGGGAGGTCAGAGGTCATATCCGGTGGTTCAAGATTTTTTAGGAACAAGTCTTCATTACTAATCGTCAAATAAATCAGATAAATAGTATGATATAATATATGTAATTATAACAGCCAGAATATCAACAAACTACTTAAACTCAAAACCTAAAATAAATAAAAACTTACATTTTTATGCGTATTTAAAAAGTAAATCGATTCCTCTGGTCTTAGATTTTGCGAAATGATCGATCACTTGCTCGTTGAAATTTGTGATCGTTCGAATTAAAGATTTCTCCATAGTTAACATAGCTAAAGCACACAACCTGTCCTCTCCCATAGTATTTCTTAAAAACGTCTTGATGCGTTTTAACGTAGAGAAGCAACGTTCACTTTCCACTGTAGTCATCGGCAAAGTACATAAAACGTTCAATAATTTTACACATTAAGAAAAGGTATCACATAAATTGTTATTTATGAATAACTGTAGAATTGAAATAATCCCGCTGTTTTTATCAAAATCTTCACGATCATACATCACTTCAAGTTCGGTTTTCAGTTTGAAATAGTTTATAAGTGGATAGTTGACTTTGACTAACTTTAGTGTATCTTCGGGAAATTGTTTCCTGTAGTCTATAAACCTTTCAGCATAAAAAAGTTGAGCAATCACAAGATGTTCACTAAAACTGAATCGATGTTGAATTTCTGATAAAACGATATCACACACTTCCAGTGAAGTTTGACGTTTTGAGTCCTCATGTCTTGGCCGTTTATTAGAAACTGTCGTGCATAACGATGAGGGCTGTGAAGAATTGCTTAATACTTTGGCTCTGATTTTTTCAGTGCACTCTTTAAACTTGGCAATATAGTTTTTAACATTTAAAACATCGATATTACGTTTCTGAAGTTGATTAAACAATATGTCACAATGCGGCATAATCATATGGAAAAAATCTAACCAATATAAGAAATCAGTATCTTTTAAGTAATTTTTCAATCCAATGGCTTGACTTAAAGTATTATTATCGTCTTCATTTTCTATAATTTTCTCCAAGCAAGCTAGAATATCTTTTTGATATAAAAATACAGTTTCTACGCATCGTGCATTAAAGTACCATCTCGTTGGCGCTGCTTTAGGTAGTCTTACCTTCACAACTTCGTCCAAAACCGCTGTCCTCTTAGAAGATTTTCCAAAAAATGACGAAAAGCTGTGTAAACTGGCAAAGAATACCTTTACACTCTTGTTCTGTCCAACCGCTTTTTGTAAAATTAAGTTTAACTGGTGGGCATAGCAGTGTATGAAAGTAGCTGAGTGATATTTTTGTCTTACTTTGTTTTGAACACCACCAAATTTTCCACTCATAACGGAAGCTCCATCGAAACTTTGAGCGACTAGTTTTTCTGGAGTTTTATTTATTTCTAAACTGTCCAATTCATCCATAATAACGTTGGCCAGATTTTCTGCTTTAGTTCCTATCGGATTAATAAATTTCCAGAACCTTTCGTACACATTACCATTTAATACGTAGCGAAAAATAATGCGACCATCTGTGTTTTATTTGAACTATCTGTAGTTTCATCTGCTTGAACGGCAAGAAAATCGGATTGTTGAATTTCAGATTTTATTTTATGATGTACGACAGCCAACATTGACTCTAGTAAATCATTTTGTATTGACTTCGATATACCTTTAAAAACTGAACTTTTGTCTAGATGTTCTTTAAAAATCGAATCCAGTTCTGATACGAAATTTACTAAACCGCGAAATACACCGGGATTTTCAGATAATTCCATTTCATCATGGCCTTTTAACGCGAGTTCAAACGCTCCGCAGAGCTTTATACAGTCAATAATTTTATTTAAAATGTATCGGTTTTTTGTTACATTGTCATTAAAAATTTTAATTGATTGTCTATACGCACTATCTAATTGCATTCGGATTTCGGCACGGCCCAGAGTTGCAAAAGACAATGGCACTTTTCATGTGATTACCAGACAAAGAATGTTTTTTTATTTTATCTTTCAAGTGTTTTAAATCAGTAACCCCCGTTTTGCACCACACTGGATCGTTAGAAAATAGTAAACACGGAAAACAATAAAATGCATTCGATACCTGACATCCACAAAGCCAGTCTGACAATTCATACATATTTTGGCGAAAATACCGATGAACAGGTTTATTTTTGTCCATTGTAGTCTGTTTGATTTCAAGACACGGTTTTGGAATTCCGCAATCTTTAAACTTCAAACGTTCATTAAAATTTAATTTCATTTGGCGTTGGAGTTCATTTATACTAACCACTACCGAAATTTTATAAAAATCTATAATAAAATAATATTAATCTCACGAACGCACTTAACTTAACTTTGTAAATTCCGAACTAATCTTACTCCCTGCGTAGATAGTCACGTCTCAACCGTAGATAAAATAGAAACTGAGAGATTTTAGTCTCAACAACGAAAACGATACCTACGGTCTACGGTCAATGACCACGATTTGGTACCAACTTGCATATAAGTGCGTATTTTCGTGAACGTTCGGATTCCCAGTGCTGTATTCTCACAGTGAGGTCAAATAAATTTCTTGACCATCGTGAATGTTCGTATTTAGCTGTTTAAGAGTAATATTGCGGTAGTTTCAGTCAAAGATAAATTTGGCTTTTCGGTACCGTCAAACAGCTCGTATTTCATGTTTATTTATCGGTAATCTTTTGGCGGCATCTTTGTCGCTATATTTTACAACAGCAAAATGACTGAAAAGTCAATACACTAAAAGCAAAATTTAACTTTGAAGGATACTATTGTATTCCGAACATTTTTAATACAGAAAATTTTCTTTTTTTAAGGAAATAATTACATTATAATCGTTTGATTATTACAGGAAGGTCATTGACCAATTGACCTAAAGGAATAACCGCCACTGAATGCAACTATGCAAATAAATGTATCAGAAGGTCTAACAACAAGCAAAATAGAACGAAGAGAGAAGTTAGACAGAGAACAAAAACAAATAAAACAAAAGTGATGACAAATCAATATGTCACAATCGACTTAGATGGAACTGATATCGAAAGTGTTGAAAAGTGTATATACCTAGGTCACACGATCAAACTAGGCAAACAGAATCAAACGGCAGAAATCGCTAGAAGAATCCAAATGACTTGGGCAGCAGTAGCAAGACTCAGGGATGTATTGATGAACAAAAAGATACCAATAAATCTAAAGAAAAGGGTATTCAACAGTTGTATTCTACCAATTAGCGGAGACGATGACACAGAGATATCAGCCAATAGATTGAGAACGACACAGAGGGCGATCAAACGAGCTATGTTAGGGATATCTCTGAGGGAACATATACAAAAAGAAGACGTGCGAAGCACGACGAAAGTGGAACATGTAATTGGAAGAATTGAAATGCAAATGAAACGGACCTGGGTAGGACACGTGGCACGACAAAACATCGAAATGTGGACGAGAAACATTGTACATTGGAGACCACGCAAGTACAGTCGTAGTAGAGGAAGGCCACAAAAACGATGGCTAGGCGACATCAATGCAAAAATGGGGAGAAACTGGCACCAAATAGTACAAAACATAGAAGAATGGAGAACTCATGGGAAGGCCTTTGTCCAGGAGTGGATGCAAACAGGCTGAAGAAGAAAATAATATATATTCATACAAAATTTAATTCGATTAAACGATGACGGTCGCGAAATCAATCCTTTCTCCCCATCCTAAAATAGATTTTACATTTATTTTAAATTTAAATACTTCTACACAATTTATGTATACATACACATAATATATATACGTACAAAATTTATTTCGCCGAAGAGATGACGGTCGCGATGACGGTCGCCAAAAAAATCATTTTTCCCCATCCAAAAATAGGTTTCACATTTATTTTAAATTTAAATACTTCTATACAATTTATATATTATACATACACATAATATACATACGTACAAAATTTATTTTGCCGAAGAAATGACGGTCGCGATGACGGTCGCCAAAAAATCATTTTTCCCCATCTCAAAATAGGTTTTACATTTATTTCAAATTTAAATACTTTATACAATTTATATATACATACACATAGGAGAATGGGGGGCATGACGGGGTCGCGAGGTAAGACGGGGTACCGCACACAAACAAGAAACTACACGTTGGTGAATAGCATGCAGTAACTCAATAGGAAGAGTCATTCGACTAACTGTCACTGCAAGAGAAACCGTGAATGAGAGTGCACGCGTTTTTTGTTTACAAACGGAAAACTGTTTTAGCGCTTCGTTGATCTAATTTTGTGCAAGGACAACCATCGTTATTTTAAGGTAATTATGATCACCTCATTAATGTCTTTTTTATCGTTGTTTACTAGTATTCTTATTTTGATAATGGCATATTGTTTGTGTGAATACGTTAAACATTTAATTAGTGAATTTTTTTTTGTTCAAAGTTACCTGTTGAGGCAAGATGGGGTATTGGGTGCGGGGTATGATGGGAAATTGGTGGTAAGTCTGGGTTAATTTAAATTTCTTAATAAATAACATTGGATTATTGTTTTAGATAATATCATTGTACGTACTTACAAGAAAAAAACAAAAAGAGAAGAGTGGTCGAGAGATGCTATGAAAACAGCCATAGATAAAGTGACATCGTCAGAACCCTGGGTAGGCTGCCAGATCTGTGGATGTTGAGCTCACAATGCTTGTGCTGGGGTGGACAATGAAGATCTGGAGTAAATACACATTTTTGTTTGTTTTGTGAGAATTAATTAGCATCACCATCAGGCCCCAATTCCATTACCCCATCATACCCCATAGTATGGGGCAAGATGGTTTTTCATAATGTTCTTATTAATGGCTAATTGTTGAAAAATGTGATAGGTTGATTTTATAAAGATTGTACCAAATCATAGTTAGATTAATGACGTAACGCGCCATCAATTAGTAATAGTAATAAACGTAGTAATTATGTTGTATTTTTGTTATTTTCCTTAGCTACCCCATCATACCCCCCTTCCCCTAATATATATACGTACAAAATTGATTTCGCCGAAGAGATGACGGTCGCCAAATAAATTCTTTTTCCCCTTCCAAAAATAGGTTTTACATTTATTTTAAATTTAAATACTTCTATACAATTTATATATACATACACATAATGTATATACGTACAAAATTTATTTAGCCAAAGAGATGACGGTCGCGATGACGGTCGCGAAATAAATCCTTTTTCCCCGTCTTAAAATATGTTTTACATTTATTTTTTTAAATACCTCTACACAATTTATATATACATACACATAATATATAGCATAAGCGATGACGGTCGCGCTGACGGTCGCGAATTCAATGCTTTTTCCCCTATCCAAAAAGTGCACAACGTCCCTAAAGAAGTTTTCACTTCAAAAAAGAATTTAGAACTCAGTTTTCTATTTACCATTTATATTTTATGAAGTTTTTTACTAAAATAACTTCAAAATAGGAAGTGGTTCGAATTTATGAATTTTACGAAATAAAAGGCTGATATCGAGCAGTGAGTTTTATTTAATCTTGCTCAAGTATCCTTTCGCTCCTACAGCATCTTCAGGGGCATTTCGTCAAAAAAGGAAGGTACCCAGGCAACCAAGAGACGTCATATAACGTCGAGGAAACGTCAGTTTTTGGTTGAATATACACACATGGTTGAACATTACGTCATATAGACGTCTTTTGTAGGTGATTTTAAATACGTAAGATTAATTTCGTTAAAATACGTTTAAAAAACATTCTCATTTCAGACAGCCTAAGTCTGACGTCACGAAATTAGGAGGAGCTTAAAAATTACAAAACAAAGGTTATGTTTCATGTTTGTATCGTCGACGTCGTGTCGTTTCATTTCATTGTTTATCGTCGTATTTTGCCAATTTTCGATTCATTTGGATTTTATTTGCTGTTTTTTTGTGTATTTTTTAAAACTTTTGTTTGTCATTTGTGAACTTTATAAACTTACCACAATGCAAAGTGATTATTTAAGGAAATTATTATTGGAAACTCCATATGTCGGAGAAAGGTAGGCGAAACAATTTTTATTTACTGTTCATTTTCCCTGATATTTATCAATAATGATGAATTTTGCAAGCAATAACATTATTTCTTTTATTGTTTTAGATATTCATTGAACCTGAAAATAATTTTAGATCCATATACAATTCAGTCATCAGAATTGGATTTTACAGTAAAGTGCATTCCACCAATTACTATTATAGATATTTATACATATCTGGTGGAGTATCACAGTTACTAGGTACTCTAACTAGCAGATGAGAGCATACAAAAGCCTTCAGTCAGGCACATAAGCCTTCACAACTGGATTTGTTTTGAAAGTTGGAGTAAAAATTGTTAATGATTTCTATATTATTGTTGGAAAGGTATGCCTTTATTTTATTATTCACCATTAAGAAATATATGGATCACAGTATTAGGGTCTTTTGGATAAATTGGTTTTAAATATTAGATTTATTACGTTTATATATCTGTATGAAACCAGACATATTGTCATCCTAATTTGTAAACTATGTAACTCCATAATTCTCTGAAAATGAGTTATTACTGCCATATGTTTGAAAAAGTCCCTACTTCTCGTTTCAAAAGGATGCACATGCATATTTTTACCAGATGAGTAAACAGTGACATCTTCGTATACACCGTATCTCCCTTGCGGCAAATTTAGTACGAAAAATATGTAACTCCCCAGTTTGTCATACCACACGACTGACCTCACTGTTTGGAAAGTGGCAGGCTCAGAACACGCTATTTTCAAAAAAAAGTTGGTCGTAAGTAATATCAAATACTCATTAAGCAATATACAAATGTTAGTGATATGTGTATCTATAAAATATTCCATTTTAGCATCCTATCTTTTAAAATGTAGTAGTATTCACATTAGTCATATTTAGAGAAATAGTTCTTTGTGTTTCTTGTAAAATTTTGATAAATGGAGTTACGCAGTTTACATATTAGGTCGACGACATGTAATTGCTATGACAGAAAAGAGAATAAGTCATGATTGTTTGTTCTAAATTTATAGGTATTATAATTATATGAATGTCTGATTTTAAATAAAATATTCTCAATCATTGTAAAAAACGCAAATACTCTAATAAAAATAAATTTTTGTAGTTGAAGCATTCCCACAAAGATAAAATATTTTTTTATGTGAAGCATTCCCAAAAAGCTAATGCTAAACCACTAGATGCTTGGGTGATAGCCAGTTCTGATGGCATAGCAAATGCACATTGTATGTATATGGCCGGTAATAGTGAAGTCTGCGGCCATATTGCAGCAATATTATTTGCAGCTGAGTATGCCCACAGTAAGACAGAAGAAGAACCCAATGCATGTACAGATGTTACAGCTATGTACACGGTTTGGAGATAGCAACATATGCATTATCTGATGAAAAACTAATGAGTTTTGAAACTGTCCGGTCAGAGTGCTTGTTGCGCTCTCTAAACGAACTGAAATATAAAACGGTTTTGGCTTCGTGTTGCAGCGATATGAAAATGGTTATTCATTTTTAATTATAATGTACTTCTTCATCATGAGTATTTATGTATTAGTCTTTTAAGTGTGTATTTATTGTGATAATTACTATCAACGTATAATAATAATAAAGATATGCCTGTGTATTTGTATCGTTTAAAGTATGAGTAATTTTTTTTTGAAACTTTTATGTAGCAATATATTACTTATAAACATTCTAACAATAAGCAACTTTGGAGCTCCAAAGAAAACACTAGATTATAATCTCATTATGGATAGGTTGGATTTTGCTGCTGTATCACATAGGTCCAGACCATTTTGAGTATTGTATGTATACCAACAGTTTGTTACAGTAATTCTTCTTGAGAACTATTGGAGGTGTTTATTTGTTTTTGATGATTAGTTTCTGTTAATGAAGTACATAATTAATCATAGGCGTAACCAGGGGGGGGGTTTTGGGGGTTGTAACCCCCCCCCCCCCCCATTGGGATGTACTTTGAGCTCTATATGCTTAACACCATAGCCCTCAGAGACCTTCCAGTAGTTGTAACCCCCCCCCTTTCAGGTAGTTGTAACCCCCCCTTAGGATCATCCTGGTTACGCCTATGTAATTAATTATGTGTTATTGAGTTTAATTAAATTAATTTTTAGCCTTCTAAGATTGCTTCTAAAAAAACTACGTTTTTTCATATCACGTATTTAAAACGTGATACAAAGTAGGGGAAAGACGGTCAAAACGGGGTAGCTGCCTAAAACGGGGTACCCCCTTTTTTTCAAATATCACTCGCTCCATCTATACGACGTTAATGAAATTATATTATACACGCCTGTTTACGCCTTCTGTCTTAAAGCAGATATAATTAACTGTTAGGCGATTGTTGTGAAGAGTAAATATGCATTTTTAGTTAACCAAGTTATAATATCGGCCGAAAAATAATCCATCGTTAGTATTACTAAAACAGTTTATTATTTAATGTCATTACTTCCAACTAAAAGTGAATGTGTTCTACAGTATTCGTTTGTTATTATGTTAAAAAATAAAAACTTATAATAACTTCAACAGGTCATAATCTCAAAATCTGCTCTTTGGGCAAAATGGAGTACCAATAGGTTGGGTAAAATGGGGTACCCTTTTTGCTATACCTATTGGTAGTCTTTACCCTTTTACCATACCAAGTAAGATATCCGATGATCAAACCAAATCACAGACGAGTAAGAAATTGCAATTTGAATAAAACTAAAAAAGTAGAGTCAGATTCAGAAGGCGAAGATAGTGACACTAACTGGTTCTGCGGAAACTTTTATTCAAGTTTCACAGAAGGATGGATAAGCTGATCCAGTTGCCTTAAATGGGCTAAAAACTCATGTGCAGGTGTAGAAGATGAGGATGATGAAGTAGTACTTGTATGGGAATTTTGTCAATAGGCTTTTCTTGGTTTCAATGTGGTACCCCATTTTACCCTAAACGACGGGCATAATGGGGCAATTTACATTAGTTTCTGTTTTTTCATATAATAAAAAAAACTTTGACTTTTTTTAATTTAAATTATATTAATAAATAGTTACTACTATAACAATGATATTTGTCTTATTTTAAGACCTTAAAAGTTACAGATTTTTTTTAAATCCCAATTTAAACCTTAAGTACCCCATTTTTCCCGCCTTTCCCCTACGTGAATTATGGTGAAACAAATCAATATAAAAACTACGTTTTTCATATCACGTATTTAAAACGTGATAAAAATGACGTGAATTATGGTGGGACATATTCACGTGATTTTCGACGTCGAAAAAACGTGATAAACTGACGTCGTTTGGTGATAATTATGACGTTTTTTCAACGTTTTGTAAACGTTATTTGGTTGCCTGGGTATCCTCGAATGTCATTAATTGTCTGAAGTTGTGGCAACTTAAATTAACATATCTAACAAATACTTAACTTACACAACACTATAACGTACAAACAGATACATTTATCTGTTTTTACCTCCATCTTCAAAATGTAAAAATTACCTGCACTCAAATTTATCTGTTCGTCTTTCGTGTAGTGTACGTTAAATATTTGTTAGATATATGTTAATTTAAGTTGCCACCACTTCAGACAATGACATATTCGAGGATACCTTCCTTTTTTGACGAAATGCCCCTGTAGATGCTCTAGGAGTGAAAGTATACTTGGACAAGATTGAATAAAACTCAGTGCTCGATATCTACCTTTTATTTCGTAAAAAATAACTTTGTTTTATTTATTTTCATTTTATTATTATAATTTCATAATAATTAATTTTCTTTTACGCTTTATTTATACAAAAAAACAAAATTAAACCCTTAGTTTATTTAACATGAAAATCAATCTTATAATATAACAGTAATTTGTTTCTTGATTGTTTGTGTTGCCCTATATTCAATAGGATTTACAATATAAGATTGGTTCTAAAATTAAATTATCACGTGATTGTTTGCGTACAATAATTTCATTTTGGCAACTGATTAAACAAAATCAGTTGTTGTCCGTTGTTTTCATGTAGTTTCTAATATAAATTTTGCTTAATATGGCTGTACAACGCTGATGAAGACACGGTTAAACACAGTATAGGTAATAGCATAGATATATAATACTCTAGATTGCGCCTTACGATCTTAAAATGGGTGACGGTTGCGACAGAGATAAATGAGCCTATTTGGTCGGTAGTCTCTTTCTAATTCAAGGGGAGTATCGACGACGTCACTATCCTACTCTGTCGTCGAATATTTTAGATGGTTTGACAGTTCGAGCGGATGGCGACGAGAACTGGTCGTTTGTCTTCGGACGTGGATAATCCTGGTTCGAATCCCATACCAATCTTTACTTTTTTTTATTTTTTATTTAATCAATATTGCGTTTATTAGATATTATTACATCTCTAAAGTAAATCTATGGAAAGAAATATATAACAAATAAGAAAAACTGTGTAGGTACCTATAGATTTTTAAAAATATAAAAGCCAATGTTATTTTTTTAATAAGTTAATTGTAGAATAGTATAAAGTAATTGTTAAAAATATTCGTAAAAAATTACCAATAATTAATATCAACATAATGTACCATCGATTTATTAATTGAATCGGTCATTTCAAAAACAACATGAGTCACATATATTCCTAATTTTACAGAAGAGCAAAGAAAACTAACTATATAGTCGAAAGATGGATGAAATGGATGACATCAAAATTCAAAGTTATATTGTAGTTTTGTTCCTAATGTTTTTACTGGACTAGTGTCGTTTTTGCACACAACGTTTATCTTAAAGGAGTCTATTCCTCTCAAAAAGTTAGTTTCTGAAAATTGTGGACTTTGCTGTTTTTGAAATGACCGATTCAATTATAAGTAATTAGACATTATTTTTATTTATGAAAACATTGTTACAATTTTTTAAAAAGTAGAAGCAAAACAAACATTCACATCATTCGAATAAGGACGAATTTATATCTATTAATAACGAATGACTTTTATTTTACTATGCAGTTCACAAATGATGTATTCCAATATTAACTTACTATACATGGATACATTTATTATCTGCTAGATTTACTTAGGTCCATTTTTCAGATGTAAAAATATCTAATAAACGCAATATTGATTAAATAAAAATAAAAAAAGTAAAGTTGGTATGGGATTCGAACCACGATTATCCACGTCCGAAGACCAAAGACCATTTACCGTCACCACCCGCTCCAACTGTCAACGCATATTACTCGATAAAGTGGGATATTCACGTCGTCGATATTCCCCTTAAATTAAAAAGAGACTACCGACCAAATAGGCTCATTTATCTCTGTCGCAACCGTCACCCATTTTAAGATCGCAGGGCGCAATCTAGAGTATTATATATCTATGGGTAATAGGTATTTAGTCCATTCCGAAGTTGTAGTTTGTTTTGACATTTCCGTTTTATTTAACCTAACCTATGTTTTGTGTTTTATTGTGTTGTTTACAAGGAGTTGTATATTGAAATTGAATTGATTCTTGTTTCATTGAATATAGAGGAGTTGTTCTGTTGCAAGTTGTTCTAGTTTTGTTGTTTTAAAATCTGCGAAAAACTATTTATAGATAATGGTGAACTTAAACAAGAAATGGACATGCAGTTTGCTGATTACTTAATTGTGTACTCACAACACATAGGTACAGGCATTATGCAAATACATACCATTTAGAGGATACTTCATTCAAATTGGAGGACTCTGCGATATTGGGCTTCCTTAATAGTTTACCAGACGTAGACACTGTCTTTTTCTTGGTAGAAAATGACACCTGTTTCACCCTTTCTGAATTTTCTCAAGTCTCATATTTGGATCAACGTGAAATTTGTTGGCTTTCACAGCTTTAATTTGATTAACGGCTGTCATTAAAATATCTTCACTGTTGCATTTTTGACCTAATGCAATTACTTACAGTGCTGAGCAGATAGTATCTCATGTAATTTCTATCTATCCCTCGGTTTTTGATGTGTGCGTAGGTGCTGAAGACTCCAGTTCTTCCCAAATATCACTGCTTGGAACTTAATTATTTAGTGTGACTCATGTAATACAAAGGTAGTGAATGTGCTGGCAAATATTTGATTGAATTAAAGATTTGATTGAATTTAATTTAATAAAATAATCAAGGCAAGTACATGAGTAGGAATGGTAGCATATTTTACATAGTATGTAGCTGACAAGATAACATACATTAAACAGTTTCTCTGTAACAGTACATATTTTTGAGTTTGTTTTATTTTTAATTATCCATTTTTTAAATTCATCATTTCCTTCCACACTTTCAATATCAAATTTATAATTTGTGGCTACAATTAATGGCAGTCAATCAATCAGTCCTTTTTCCTGAAAGCCACAAAAATGTTGACAAAATTAAATCAAAACATATTTACAAACCTTTTGTTATCTGAATTAGTCTTTCCACTTGTTTATCTCGAGTGTAGTGTGTCAAATTATGCATGCTTTTATCTAGTTGTTTCACCTTTTTATAATACTGTGCATACTCTCCAAGTAATTCCTTTCTATAACAGTAGAACCCCGACTTAGTATTCAAACTATAATTTTTACTCAGGTACTCATAAAATTTAACAGTACCAGAATCATTCTCCAGTTGGAAAATTCAACAAATCTATTTAAAAGTTGTTAACTTCTAAAGTACTTTGTATAAATTTCAAGCACTTGTATACATACTTCCATTCTTTTTTCAACTACAGAAATTTTTGTTAGATTAGTTTTCCAGGCACAATCAATGTGCCAGGAACAAAATAATCGATTAGACACAGCTGTCACATTATCACTGCTGTCCATCCGTTATAAAAAGTTTCCATTATATCTCTCATAAACATATCTGTAGTGATATTATTAGGTAGAAATTGTAGTATTCATTCTATTTGAAATCATGTATGTCACAGCAACGCCTTCACCAATATTAGTTCCATAGGTACCATCAATACAAACAATTTTTTTTGCAAATGTCATGACAGCATAACGTTGTACATATATCATTCATAATGATAATGCAGAAATCTGAGCAATCTAAATTATGCTGACTATCCTCAGAGCCTTGAGGTCTGTAGTATAATACACTGGCTACACACTACGTTTTGCCTGAGACCATGTCTGCAGAGACTCATTTGCGCAGGTAAGAGCAGCAAGACGGTATCACATGTAAGCCTCCAAGCGCCGCCTGTACTCTCGTCAACATGCTGAAGATTTTACCTGTGCAGTTTTACTTGAAGTGTGGTCAGAAGTTCAGTCCGGCAAAAGTTTTCAAGGTGGACAGTCGAAATGAGTGATATTAGAAGCATTGCAAACCTATTCTTAATTGAAGAGTTGTACAAATTTTTGAGCTGGCATGCATTATGGAAGGTGAAAAGTAGAGAATGAAGCATACACTTTAATGATTGAAAAATTAAAAGAGGCAATATTTTATTTTTATATTTTTAGTTCATTCTAAAATAGAGAATTCTTTTAAATCATATAAATTTCTTTTACCATTTTAGTATTTAATTTTCCAATATTGGGGTACTACTGCCAAAAAAAATTTATATACTTATAATAATAGAATATAATAATTAATCAACTTATGTATTTCTGCTAAGTTCTGACACTGTTTTCTTGTGGCATATTTAATGTAGTATTATGTTCATATGGGATTGAGCCACTGTTGTAGGTGTAAAGAAAATTGCATTTCTTAATTTACTACTGATTGGTGTTTCAATTTCCACTCCGGAAGTCTTTCTACTCTCTACAAAAATTTAAGCAGAATTTTGGGCATGGATGCCAAATTTTTGTCGAAATAAAAGATGCTAATCGAATTTCTAACTGTCTAAGAAATTTCCTGCTATTTCTATTGTTGACACTTGACACACATATTTGTTGCATATTTGCGTTTGTGGAATAATCATATCTACCTGAAAAGGTATTTTGTAAGTTTCTATCAATTAAAAACCATGATTAATTTAAAAAAATTTCTTTATTAAACTATATCTACGTTCACAATATTTAGAACTTGAATTAAATTCTATAATTAAACTATATTATGAATTACACCATGGCTATTTTGGCATGGTACACTACCTTCATTATTGAAATACCATAAAAAAAGTTTATCCTTAGTTTGCTTGGCGTCTCTGGAAATACTTATATAATGTTATCTCTGCATATCAATGAGATTAGAATCTTCTGTTCTTAAACCATTCCTATTGTCAACGTCTAAGCTTCCAATGGGAGTATAGGTTGAAGCATATTTAATTCTCAAAAAGTTATGGAGTACACAATATGTCATGACAATGATATATACAGTTTTTAGATTTAAATTAATAGTGGTATGGAAAATTCAAAATCTGTTAGCTAAAATACCAAAGGCATTTTTTACAACTCGCCTTGTCCTTGACAGGCGGTAATTGAATATTTTGCGTTCATTTGTTAATTCTCTTTGATTAAACGGTTTTAAGAAATGTGGAGCTAAGGCAAAAGCTTCAACACCAATAAACACGTCACTAAGCATTTTATCTGAACCACTGAGGCGATCAAAGACTGGAATTTGTAATGTATTTTCTTTTAATTTGTTGTAAAATATTGTTTGCTCTATAACACCTCCATCACAAATTCTCCCATTCACGCCAAATTCGTATATTAGGAACTCATAATTAGCATTTACAACTGCCATCAAAACCATACTATGAAATCCTTTATAGTTATAAAAATAGGAACCTTGCCTATTTGGTAGAATACTCTGCACATATTTGCCGTCAACGGCACCGAAGCAATGGGGAAAGTTCAATCTTGCTTCAAATTCCTTTGCTATATGTTTCCATTATTCTTGTGGCTTTGGAATCTAACAAAAATATTTTTTTAGGATTTCTCTGACACAGTTTCCAGTACAGAACTGCCACAGGAATCTCCAGTGGAGTTGCAACCGCTCTCACGGACGTCCACAAATCAAGTTACAAAACTGTTACATGACTCTATTGGAGTTGCAACCGCAATTGGATAAAAGTGAAATTCGAATAATGCCAGAAAGACTATAACCGTCCAAAGTGATAGTGTGAAATTAAAATCAAATGATTACGTATAAATCATATTTATAATAATTATAAATAGTAGCTGTATTTTTTAAATAAACAGATTTGATAAGTTATATTATTTTTCTACAGTTGGTATGTTTTAATAAATATATTTTAAGACTACTGACAGTATTGTTGGTACTTTGGATCTTTTATTTATAGTAGAGGATCCAATATAATGTCGATCTGCACCGATCTGTTTAATAATGGATTAAAATTATTGGATATGTAATTTAGTATGGTAACAATTATAAAAAACAAGGGGTGCCCGATATAATTTTGTTCTGACTATAATTAACATGCATACATAATCGAAAACCTCTTATACCCGAAGGTGTCGAGGTGTACAAGCTCTCTTAAATTTTTTTCTACAAATGTACACCACTCTTTTCTGTCTCTAGCTAGTTCCTTCGGCTCACTCTATGTCTTCCCTCTTTCTTTGAGAATCTTGCTTATCCTATTGTTCCATGTTTTTCTTGGTCATCCTGTACAGTGTATGCCAGTAGTACAGTCTCATTTACGCATTCAGTATTATTTTCTGTCATCCATGGTTGAAATTTAGCGTATTCCTTGTCATAGATACGTTTATTTGGTAATAGATTCTCAGTCGCTTTATTGGCTTTTTTTCAGAAATATCGAATTTCTCTTGCATTCTGACTTTTTTGACAATTTCACATAGAAAAACTTTGTTTATGTTAATACCAAATTGCTAACCAACATCACTTTTCTACCAACAGTACTAAATACCTGCTGCGATACAGTATTTCTTCTAATTTATTATATTATAAAATTAAAACTTTAACTGACGCAATGAACCGCTATGACATAAAATTTTATATTCACCACATGCATAATTATGTAATTTATAAGCTTGTCGCCCTTAGGGTATAAACATCTATTTAATGCCCTTGATACATAAATAACTGTTTAATATATAAAAAAAGTAATTTTTTAATTATTCATTAATTATAGTCAAAACAAAATTATATCGGGCACCCTTTTTTTTATAATTTGTAAACATACTAAATTACATCAAATAATTTTAATCCATTAAACAGATCGGTGCAGATGGACCTTACATCATATCTCATTAGACTATTAAAAGGCTATTAGATTAAATTAGAGGAATTAGGGATGGTGCCAAAAGAATGTGCAGATAAAATTCGATTACGAAAACGTCAAGAATTACAGAAAATTGGATGCATATGCAGTAGTCATATAATATTAAAAGTAAATAATGTCACAAATGAGGTTTCTATGACATTTCAAAACACATTATTATGGCGTGTTTTGGGCATGATATAGTGTTGAAACATATAGACCATTAGCACTAAAAACATAGGAATAAATCGACTTTTAAATACAGCACCTAGAGACTTTAAACTTTTCGTGTCTAGAAACTTAAACATGTCTATGGTCAGTCACCTTCTGGATGCACTACCTGGTGCCCAAGATCACTGCTAAGACATGTCTTCTGGAGTGTGGAGGATTTTTGAGCACCGGGGGTCATTTCCACCCATTTTTCTATAGTATACCTTTTTTCTGACACCATCCTAAACACAATACAAAAAGTTGCAAATCTCTAGGTGCTGTATTTAAAAATCGATTTATTTTGTGCTAAATGCCCTGCTCTAATATTCGCATTTGGAATTACTGCTAATAATATAATAAATCCCTTTTAATGCACCAATTTAAATAAGACTCCTATTATCATTATAACAAACATCACAAATTTTAAAACAACAAAGCTAGAACAACCTTGGACAGTTTAAAAGTCTCTCTATATTCAGTAAATAAATAAAACAAAAAATCAATTCACAAGTAAGTGTAAAGGCAAAAAAGGCATAATATGCCTGTATATAATATATTATATTATTTTATGATACACATATAGGTTATGTCAGAAGGGAAATGTCAAAACAAAACTACAACTTCGGAATGGACTAAATACCTATTACCTATACTGTGTTTAGCCGCGTCTCGCTGATGAGACCCAGGAAGGACGAACTAACTAGATGCACCATTCCGGCCGTCTAATGGTGCATCTCACTTGCACTCACATTGACGGCCGCCTCACTTATCACGAAACCTTAATTCGCACACTTGATCCAACGTTGCCAAGTCACTAAAATCTCAATATTTGACACCAATTTGACAATTGACAGATTATCTTTTAAATAAATAAATAAATGTAAATAGTTATCCTAACTGAAAACAAAGTCGGGAGCAAAGGATTAATGGATATGTAAAAGCCATAAGGAGAACAGAACTAAAATTAAAATATGAAAGAATATGCAATAAACATTGTATAAAAGTGGTAAGTAATTCAATTAATAAGGTTTTTAAAAAATGTCTACAATAATAAAGATGTACCTAAGTAATAATTCAAACTTAATTATTAGGAAAGCCAGCCACTTTAAAAAGATATTCCAAACTAAAACATGGGTTACCAAAGCAGGCAATAAAAAGAAAAGGTAATCTAGAATGCAAGAGAAGAGCTGATGAAAGAAGTAAATGTAAAGAAAATAATGAAGAGACTTCTCTGGACCATGTAAGTATAAGATATTAAGATATAGTTTATTACAATATGATTAGATGCAAATCTCACCATGTTTTAATGCATATAGCCTAAACTGTCCTTCAATCTTTTTCTAATGGTGCTACAACCCTTTGTGAGTCTTGGTGTGCTTAACAACATTCTGCCCTGCCAGATACTTTCCTGATGTTCATGGTTTTAAGATCCCCCTCTATATCGTCTATCCATCTTTTATGGGCCCTTCCTCTTGTTCTATTTCCTTGGGGCTTCCATCTCTGGATTACTTGTACAGCTCGATTATCTGGCATTCTTTCTGAGTGATCAAGCCAATTTAGTCTTTGAGATTTTACAATTCTAACAATATCTGCGCTCTGCATTAGTATTATCCAGCTCGTGGTTCATTTTAATTCTCCACAAACCATCACTGCAATGTGTAGATTTGTTTTGTAGATTCTAAGGTTAGACTTAGTAACTTACTTTTCGTCAAGTCTTTGTATGCATAAAATCACTTATTGCTGCTAAGAATCCATGCTTTTCTTGACTGGCGTTGTTGTCATTTATTATTGAGTCTGGGTAGTGAAAATGGGAGGCATATTCGTAGGTATGGTTTTCTACCTTCAGATGTTCATGTTGATTTTACTTTGTGCACTCTATATATTTTGTTTTACTTTCATTTATATATAGACTAAACGTAGTAGCTTCCCATTTCGGATCTATAGCTTTTTCTTTTAATACCTTTTTGTTGTGGCTTATTATGGCAACTGCCCTTATATAAAACTAACTAAACTAACCTAAACCTTATAGGTATAACTGTCCTAATATTAAAATGCAGTTGTCCCTTGATAGTCCGACAGGTATGGGACCAAAAGGTCAGACTACCGAGCATGTCGGAGTATCAAGTGTGTACTGTACTTTTGTGGTACTTTCCACATTTGTATGATTTTTATGGTACACAACGTAAAATTTTTATTTATGTATTTGTTTTTAGGAACAAACACCAGCTCTTTTATACAGTATGTCCCTGTAAGTTGTATCCATATGGAAAACTTTTTTATTATTAATTTTACGAAAAAAACTTATTCCTTATAAAAAGCTCTGCATGGTCCAAAATCTAAGATTTAACTATAAAATATCAAATTTTTTGAATATTATACGAGTTATGTCAAAAAGTTTGAATTTCACTCAAGAGTAAAGTAGCTTTATTTTTCGTAATATTGGAAATTGCTATTATGAAAAGTTGTTTGGAATTAAAAACTATATTCTAATATGCAACTACATCCTTCTAATTGAAAAAATTTTTTTTTTTTAAATTATGTATAACTCATTATTTTTTCAGTTATTTCAATTCTGATAACTCTTTTATTATTAATTTTACGAAAAAAAGTGATTCTTAATAAAAAGTTCTGGATGGTCTAAAACTTAAAATACAACCATCTTATATCAAATTTTATCAATTTTATACGAGGTATGTCAAAAAAGATAAATTTAGATCAAAAGTAAAGAACCTTTATAGTTCAGAATATTTCAATTAGAAGAATGTAATTACATACTGAAACATAATTTTTAATTCTAAATAACTTTTCATAATAACAATTTTCGATATTGTGAAAAATAAACGTATTTTACTCTTGAGCGAAATTCATATTTTTTGACATACCTCGTATAAAATTGATAAAATTTGACAAAAGATGGTTGTATTTTAGATTTTAGGTCATGCAAAACTTTTTATTAATAATCACTTTTTTTCGTAAAATTAATAATAAAAGAGTTATCTGAATTAAAATAACCGAAAATAATGTTAGTTACCCAAATTTTTTCAAAAAAAAAAATTTTCAATTAGAAGGATGTAATTGCATACTAGAATACAGTTTTTAATTCCAAACAACGTTTCATAATAGAAATTTTCAATATTGTGAAAAATAAAGCTACTTTACTCTTGAGTGAAATTCAAACTTTTTGACATACCTCGTATAATATTCAAAAAATTTGATATTTGATGGTTAAATCTTAGGTTTTGGACCATGCAGAGCTTTTTATAAAGAATAACTTTTTTTCGTAAAATTAATAATAAAAAAGTTTTCCATATGGATACAACTTACAGGGACATACTGTATATGTAGAAAAAGGAAAAACTGCTGGAACTTTAATTTAAAGGCTTTTGACTAGTGAAGATTTGGATAAACAACAGGAGTTACTTTGGGCTATAGCTACGTGCAAATTTATTTTCTTGTGGCTTCCTATGTTTATTCTTATTAACTATATCTACACTTTGATATGTTTTTAGTCGCATGAAGATTTTATAGTTTATTATTTTATGTATATTGTTATATTTGTGTTGAATAAACATTATTATTATTATTATTACCTTAATTTCCATTAAATAAATTAACTGTAATCAATAAATCGTTTTTAATGTTGATAAATAAATTATCAATAATGATTCCCAAATATTTTATTTGTTTGACAACTTCTACAAAATAATATTTTGTAGTAATAATCAATGCTTTGGTTTAAGAAATAGACAACTTAGAATAGAAATATGCTTTATTGTCATGGAAAATTGTACAATTTTATAGACAATGCTTACAGAGTCATAAAAAATACAAAACAATAACAAACACAAAAATCAATAACAAGTTTAACTTGAATTGGTGCTCTACACATATTATTACACATACTACATATTATTGAGTGAAAAACACTTTAACCCATTGATAACAAAAACTTTCCATAGAAGGCCACAATTTTTAAATCATATTTTCTTTTAATTGTAAACGGTGATCATATTTTACTGCTTATTATTTTTTTCTGTTATAACACCCTGTATAGCATATATTCAAGTATTGTTATACTTTGTATTAGAGGTATTTTTTTAAACTGTGTAATTGATTGCACTCGACCAACTTCATGTTTGCAAAATAAATTCGGTACGACTATATACGTTCGTTTTATTGTAATTCTTAAGCCTTAAGATATTGCTTAGTTTGAAAAACACTATTTTTATATCAACTTTTACTTTTAGAAATTGATATGGCAGCAACACATCACTGCCTATTGATTTCAAAGGCGGTGATTTAGAGGCAAACGCTAAATAAACAGCAAATATGTGTCTGAGTAATATATTAAAGGTCGCTGAGTTAGGCTATCTTTAGCTTATTCTTTCCATTTCACTCCTGTAATAAAAGTTAGTACTTGGTTCTGAATTTACCTGGTATTTACATAGCACCCAGTATCTTACCAAATTCTTTCACCACTCGAGCCAACAATTTAAAGTAACCCTCTGTTATGGCCCAACAGAACAGGCCATGTCTGAAGTTACCCCTATGAAGCAATCTTAATTGCCGCTACGAAGTGATCTGTTTGTTTTTTTTTTCGTAAGCCACTTTCACAAAATTTCTTACAGTTCTTGTACATATATGTATATAGGTCTGGCTCCAGCGTATGAAAAAAAAGTTGATTAAGCAAGCTGAAAATTTGTTAACATCTTAAGGGTGTCTAGTCGGACAAACTTTGATATATAGGAAAAGGGGTTTTAATTGTGGAACAGGTTAAAAATTTGGAACTGTCAGACCACGAAAACGTCACATGTATTTTGTCCGACAGAACTTCCAATTGAATTGTTACCCTTATAAACTCTCATGCAAAAATCAGGTTGCTATTTATCACCAAATGAGAATTATAAATGAGTGGAACACGTAGAATATGTCAAATGACAGGAATTATGACAGGTGATAAATAGCAGTCTGATTTTTGCATGAAAGTTTAATGAAAGGGTAACAAATCAATTGGAAGTTCTTTTGGACAAAATACATGTGACGTTTTCGTGGTCTGACCGTTCCAAATTTTTAACCTGTTCCACAATTAAAATTTCCAGTGTTCCCATATATCAAAGTTTGTCCGACTAGACACCCTTAACCTATTAACAAATTTTCAGCTTGCTATTAATCAATTTTTTTTCATTCGCGGGATCCTGACCTAATAGCTTAAACGCTTGAATAAACTTATTTTAGCTTGAGCTTTATCATGTATGTATATTAGTAAGACATAAATTAAACTTGAAAATATAATATGTATTTTGTATTTTGACAACGGCACCCGATTTGGGCGTCGAAACGTTAATAAAAATCATTTTTTAATAATATTGTGGCTTATTTCCCATTATAAATAGTTAAAAATAATATGTATGACGCACGCAGTTGCTGACTACCTTTAATAATTAAATTAATATATTACTAATCATTATATTATGATTGTGTCACATTGTGTGCTGGCACAATGCATCGACTTTTTTAAATTTACCGCGCATTGACTGTTACCCGTACAATTGGCAACGTTGGATCAAGTGTGCGAATTAAGGTTTCGTCACTTATCGCTCATGGTTGACATATCTCTGTTTTAAACTTTGATTTAGGTAGTCACGTTCTGACTTTCATAGTAATAACTTTTAACCGAGTTATTAAGCTTAAAAATCGCCATGAGAAAAATTATAAGAAACCTTTTTTATCCAGAATGGTCCAAAAAACCTAAAAAAATTTTCCGGGCCAAAAATATTGATTTTTGCAATTTGATTAAAAAAATTGCTAAAAAAAATTTGGACCGCTTTTCACGTGGGCGACTTCTTGAACCTTATTCTGGGTTGTCTCACGAATGTGATTATGCAAAAAATCTCATGGGAATATTTTTCTTAACGAACCCGCCGTTTTCGCCTTGTGTATTAAGGCTGTATGACACTATGCATTTTCTTGTATCATTTCTAATATCGTTTCTTGTATACATTTTCTTGTATCATTTCTTGTACGTACATTTGTGCCCTGTATGACACTATGCAAGTTCTTGTATCGAAAATTGTATGAAATTCGGCACGTGATTGGTCGAAATTTTGTTTGTCACCCTGTGTCACGTTATGGTAGTACTACATCTACAGCTGATTTTAAAGATTTTATAAAATTTATAAACATTTTAATGTTAACCAGAATTTTACGTTGACTGTTTGAGGTTGATTATTTGTTTTTATTTTGTTTTGATATTTGTGCTAAAATATTTGCATTTGAATTATCTTCAGTTTGATCCAAATTAGGACCTATTGTATTTTCGTCTATTAAAAAATTATGCACCATGAAAACCTAAATTTATAGTTTGAACTTTACTAGGAGCTAAATTTTGTTCCAACACGACCGAGAACCGTCACGAAACGGTAACGCTCCTGCGCAGTAAACAAAATCCGTTCCAACAAAAATATGATCGTCATCGGATCGTCCTTCCAACTGTTCCAGCAAGAATTGTGATCTTTCGGTGACGGTTTCGTGATGATCATTTCAGTAATCGGGCAAATGCATAATATGCTGGTTGGACTGACTTAAGCACTAGAATTTAATTCTTTAAATTTTTTGAGCCTTTGATCGACTAGAAGCACACAAGCTGTCACCAACAAAAATGACAAATATATGGGTGCATTCAGCAGACACAATCGCTAACTAATCGATTAGTGATTTTCTGCTGAATGCCACATAAATTGTGACATTCAGCATGTAAATCACAAATCGATTACTAATCGATTAGTTAGCGATTGCGTCTGCTGAATGCACCCTATGATAATGATAGATAAATCAGTTATCAGTCAGATAACCGTTCCAACATCGGTTTCCAAATTACCGTCATGGGACGATAACTGGGCGATACAATTACGAACATGCGCACAACAAACGGTACAAATAGTTTCGTGAAGGTTTCTGGACCGTCCAAAAGTTCATGTTGGAACAAACCTTGTAGGTTTGTTCCAACACGACCGAGAACCGTCACGAAACGGTAACGCTCCTGCGCAGTAAAGAAGATCCGTTCCAACAAAAATATGATCGTCATCGGATCGTCCTTCCCACTGTTCCAACAAGAATTGTGATCTTTCGGTGACGGTTTCGTGATGATCATTTCAGTAATCGGGCAAATGCATAATGTGCTGGTTGGACTGACTTGAGCACTAGGATTTAATTCTTTAAATTTTTTGAGCCTTTGATCGACTAAAAGCACACAAGCTGTCACCAACAAAAATGACAAATATATGATTACCGTCATGGGACGATAACTGGGCGATACAATTACGAACATGCGCACAACAAACGGTACAAGTAGTTTCGTGACGGTTTCTGGGCCGTCCAAAAGTTCATGTTGGAACAAACCTTTGTATCTATGTATGACCACAGATTCTGTGACCTTGCGCCATTTTATCGGTCCAAGTGGTCAGATCCGGCTTTGCTTAAATAGATGTTGCAGCACCGGTCTTGATTTTTCAAATAAGTGTAGCAAATAAAATTTATTTATTTTAAACTTATTTAACATATAATTTTAATTAAAAAATCTATTTTTAATTGTGCTCTCTCAGTACAAGTTTTCAATACATCATATGTCTTTTTGGTCTTTTTGGCAGCGTTAAATAATTAGATATTATGGTGGATAATTTGTTAATAAATTATTTATTAGTTTATATGTTGTTTCATTAAACTTAAAACAGTTAAATGGAAAAATTGCAATACCAAAATGCCCATACGAATAATAATTATTGTGTATTTTTAACACGTTGACGGACACCAGCTAACGTTTTTTCGGCCAAACCAACGCACTTGATTATCTATTATACTATGGAATATTTTGAACTCAAATTTTTAGAAATGACTTAACTGCTTAAAATTAAGTGACTTTACTAAAAAAAGAATGTATGTGTACTTTGTACGCACGTAAGAAGTTATACTTCTATTATATGATTTAAACGCAATTAATATACTTTTTATTTATATTTTGTTTAAATATTAAACTAATTTATACTTACTACTTCTCAAACATTTTTATTAGAACAGTGCCAAAAATTAAAATAATAAAAGAATTAAACACACACAAACACATTAAACAAGCCACAAATGATATCTGAACATTAATTGTCGAAATTTTTTTTAACTAAATACGTATTTTCTGAACATACAATTATATAATAAATATACTTACAATCATAAAATGTATTAAAAAAAACAAAAAAGAAAGTTTCTATTGGGACTCGAACCAGCGCTGATAAGAGCGGTTGGTATTGGAATTCATTCGCCTTCTCCGCTTAGCCACGGACACTATGTGTCATTATTTACGAAGATCGACTAACTAAACGGATTAAACTTGTGATATTTTGAAAATTGATCAAATTATTTTAATTTTGAATTGAAATGATTTAGAATTGAAAAAATACAACAAAACATAGAGTAAAAGAACAATATATTAGGTGAATATTGATAGAAATTTTGATGCTAATCAAATTATATAAATAAAAGTATTACATACTATGTATTTTGGCAGATCAAATAGGTAGGTTTATACCTATGATACATTAACAATTATTACGTACCTGTTGCTTTTAAAAACTATTTAAAAGTCACTACAATATTATAAACTTTTTTGTTTCTGTCCTCACAACAATAAAACTAATATATTATACATTTGTTTACCTTTACCTCCAAACCACAGCTGCCATATCGGATAATTTTTGACATGTCATTTGAACATCCAATCAGAACAAAGTTATAATATGCGCATGCGCCGGGCTGATAGGTTTTAACATATAAAAAAATCACCCTCTATCGCCGGTAAAGAAGTATAACTTCAAAAAACTATGACGGTAGGAACCGTCACCGTCCCACCCGGCAAATATATTATGTATAATGGGACACAACGGCTGCAACCGTTCAATGTAATTTTACGTCAAATTGTTTTATTAGGTATTTGGAACATTAGAGAAAGTCATTTTTGGACAAAACAAATTAATTTTTTCTATATGCCATCTTTCGAAGCATGGTCCAGGGCAAAGAAGTGGATTGTCCTGGCATGCCTTACATCTCCAATGACTTTCTGTCCTCTTCTTGTCTCTTTAACACTGTTTACAGCGTAGGTAATAGAACTTTCTATGATGGTTATCTGGTATTGGTATTAGTTCTTGGAAGTGTTGAGATACTGTACCAGTAGCATAATGGGGTTCTGAATTGTCACTACGTTGATGAATTGGCTTGAAATTGACACAGAAACAACCATCCTTGAAATTGTTATCGAGACCTAATAGCGATCTAATAAGAGCTTCTCTGTATTCTATGTATTTTATCCCTTTTTCTGTAATTTTTTTGTAAAAAAAAATAGGAGTTCCAAGCTCTACAATAACAAGGTATGTATAAGTACGTTTTCAACAATATTTTATATATACATATAGGTAAAGTTTTGTTCTGAATTTTCAATGATTGAATACAAGAATTATTTTGTATTTTGACAACGACACCCGACTTGGGCGTCTAAACGTTAATAAAATCATTTTCTTGGTAAAATTGTGGCTTATTTCCCATTGAAAATAGTTGATTAGGTAAAGTTTCATAGTTAACACCAAATTTTCAAGTACCTACCCATTTAAGTATATACACATTTACAAAAACATTGTGAATTTAAAAATGCTTACCTTGATTCGTCTTTTGGAAAACGGAAAAAACTATAGCTGCAATTTGATACCGTGTTTTTACAGTTGATCGCTGCACAGATTGAATTCGAACTTCCTTTCTTTTTGTCCATATCCTTAATTATTATTGCACAATGCACAAAAACAAAATCACCGAACAGAACAACACAAAATCAAAGTAACCCCGAAACAAGCGTGATCTGACAACAACAATCACAAATTGATCGTGTCAGCAGCGGACCTGTGGACCGAAAAAATGGCCGCCGGCCGTGCGCAAACCAGATGCGCGAACCACGGTTATTAGACTTTATTACGGTTGTCTTGTCCGACGGTGGTGGGGAGACTTATATTTTTGACTTCACTTCACGTCACAAGAGTTTACATTTCCATATTTTAAAGAATGTGTGTTATTGTGTATATATGTGTATTATTTGTGTAATTATGAAATAATAAGACAAATAGTACACATTTTATCTTATACCGGGTGGCGAATCGTAAAAAGGGCCATAGGAAACTCAATGTAAAGTTCTGAATTGTTGAATTCCTGCTTCCCTGATTATTCTACATCAAAAGTCATGAGAGAATACTTGTAGAGAATTAAAATCTGTATTAAAATCAAAAGTTAAAATTGTTCTACGATTTAAATGCATTCCAAAATTTTGAAAAATATGATACATTTGCCACAATATGTATGCGTGTAAAAGTAAGGCCAAACGTTACTATTTAACTGACAGTGCTCACACCATTGACTGAATAAAAAAATCTGTATTATTAATCCTTTCTCCGCAACTGAGAGTATCTTATCAACTGTATTGTTTTTAAACAATAGATGATAAAATAAAAATATTGACAGTTCAAAAATGTGAACATTATTGAATTGTGTGTGGCCTAAGTTTGGGCTGAAAACTAAAATGTATTACATTTTTACAAAATTTTGGAATATGTTTAATTACGTAGACCAATTTTAACAGTTATTTCCAATACAGATTTCAATCTGTTTAAATTTTTCTAAAATACTTGGTTTTCTCAGGATTCGAAAAAAATTATATTACGATTCAAATGACAGTAAACTCTCGTGACGTAATCTCACCCATAATGTTCATTGGTTAGTCGATTTAGGCAACCGTAGCACCGAACAACCCGAAGGCACAGTCGACTCGGCGGGAAGAGTTCGCGCATCTGGTTTGCGCACGGCCGGCGGCCATTTTTTCGGTCCACAGGTCCGCTGCTGACACGATCAATTTGTGATTGTTGTTGTCAGATCACGCTTGTTTCGGGATTACTTTGATTTTGGGTTGTTCTGTTAGGTGATTTTGTTTTTGTGCATTGTGCAATAATAATTATGGATATGGACAAAAAGAAAGGCAGTTCGAATTCAATCTGTGCAGCGATCAACTGTAAAAACACGGTATCAAATTGCAGCTATAGTTTTTTCCGTTTTCCAAAAGACAAATCAAGGTAAGCATTTTTAAATTCACAATGTTTTTATAAACGTGGATGTACTTGCATGTACCTACTTAAATGGGTAGGTACTTGAAAATTTGGTGTTAACTATGAAACTTTACCTAATCAATTATTTTCAATGGGAAATAAGCCCCAATTTTACCAAAAAATTATTTTATTAACTTTACGACGCCCATCCACTATCCACTACTTATTTAATTCCTCATTGAGTACTGGCATCTTTCCTGATTTTTGTAAAACTAGTTATTTAACACCAATTTTTTACCCCCTCCGTGGCTCAGTGGTAAGAGCGCCTGCCTTCGGATCGAAAAAATCCGAAAGGTTGTGGGTTCGAATCTCACCAGGGTCAGACATTTTTCATTTATTATAAATTAATAAATGAATATAGTTTCTGTCCTTGTGGGATCGGTACTCACCGGAGGGACCGCAGACGTTCGGATACAATTAGCGTCTCTTTGCAAAGACAATGACGTCGACTTTGCAAAGTAACAAGACACTTACTCAACATACACACTACACATGACACTAATACTCATGTTGTGACTGGCTGAATGACATAAAGTCCATGCCATTAAAAAAAACATTTAACACCAATTTTCAAGTCTGATAATAAAAATAATATTGAAAATTATCGAGCTATGTATAACATATTATGAGTGGCCTCATATCAAAGGCGGACATCTGTCATTGGAGAAAAATTGAGATAAATGGGTTTTTTTTATACAATTTAAATCTCACACTTCCTATAGTTTTAGTTGATTTGTTGATTTCGCAGTCATATAATCACAATACAGCATTCTCATTGGACTGTTGGGGAGATGCCTGTTATTGAAATAAACCTTCATAACAGGAGTCCGTTTTTGAAACAAACATTCAACTTTGAAGCTAAAAATACCGTATTTGCATCCGTATTTGAAGGAAACTATTATCACCGTTGAAAAAACAGGAAAAATGAGAAACCACTACTAACTAAATTTTTATTTTTTTTACACATGTCCGTCTTTGATATGAGGCCACTTATTAATATATTTTGAAAACTATACATATTCTGATGTTATGACATTCAGGTAAAGAACATATTCTAACTATACGCTAAATTATACTTCACTTTGTATAACGTATTTATAGTAGGAAATACACCTCTACATACTCCTCTGATACGTTACGATATATACTATTAGATCGTTTTTAATTATCAATTCATAATTAATTTATTTATTTGCTGTAGATTTTTAGCGATTTTTAAAAGTGCGAAAATAACAGTTTGAAGCTCAAATACTGTGTTTCTGTTCTGTCAACCTTAGTGACCACCCCTCTATTTTCCTACAGCGGCTGTTCAAGAATTAAGTAAGCATTCCTAGGCATCAAAATAACGTTTACAAAACGTTGAAAAGACGCCATAATTGTCATCAAACCACGTCAGTTTATCACGTTTTTTCGACGTCGAAAGTCGTGTGAATTTGTTCCACCATAATTGATGTCATTTTTATCACATTTTAAATACGTGATATCAACAACGTAGTTTTTAGGTCGTTTTTTTAGATTTATTTTATAGTTTTAAAAATACACAATAATTATTTGTATGGGTATTTTGGGTATTGCAATTTTTCCATTTAACTGTTTTAAATTTAATGAAACAACATATAAGCTGATAAATAATGTATTAACAAATTATCCAGCATAATATCTTAATTATTTAACGCTGCCAAAAAGACATACGATGCATTAAAAACTTATACTGGTATCAGAGAGCACAATTAAAAATAGATTTTTTTAATTAAAATTATATGTTAAATAAGTTTAAAATAAATACATTTTATTTGCTACACTTATTTGAAAAATCAAGACCGGTGCTGCAACATCTATTTAAGCAAAGCCGGATCTGACCACTTGGACCGATAAAATGGCGCAAGGTCACAGAATCTGTCTGACAGCTAAACAATGAAATTTATTGAAGTGCACCTTCGGGTTTTGTTCGGTGACCGTAGTAATGTCTAAGAACCGTGTGTGCGAACTCTTCCCGCCGAGTCGACTGTGCCTTCGGGTTGTTCGGTGGTATGACAACAAGAATCTACAGGTCGAGCAAGTCTCGTAAATTTCACGATTGCGAGCCACGCTTCACGCAACCGTGTTTGCGTACTTGTGTTTCGAGTTGCGTGGTCTTGCGGAGTTATATTTACCAAATTTAAATCCGTTCCAACATGCTGTCAAAATTAAATCAATATATGTCAATATGGCTACTGGGTGTAAACATAGAGGTATATATTAACATAGAGGGAGCCTACCTTCCGCGCTTCCTGACGACAAGATCTCAGGGGACTGGTTTGCTGCATCTCCTTCTAACACATTGTATCGAGAATCTATAATGACATTCAGTGTGAATATAGGCACGGAAGAGGAGGACAACTGTAGCAGCTTTACTATGCGTAAGAGTGAAACAGCACTAATCCAAATAAAAAAGATGGTGTCGTCACTTCGCTCTGAATGACACTCTCTCTATGCTAATATTTAACTCTATGGGTGTAAAAGATAAATCCACAGTACATTCTGTCATGTACTGTGGATAAATCTTATTCTATCTGTTCTTAATGAGTTTTAGATAATTTTAGTTGTATTTCTTTGTAATTTTGTGTTGTACAAAGATTAATTTAACATTTTCTCTGGAAGTATTAATTTAGAAAGATAATTATGCTTCATTGGTGTTGTGTTTTGAAGTGTGAAATGCAAAGTAATTGTGATAAAGTTCACTTTTAAACTGAACTAAATAAGGTATCTGAGAGACAACAATGGTTAAATGCAATACAATGTACAGGTTTTACTAGCGAAATGAAAATTTTCCTGTCCTGTCTGCTGTAATCATTTTATATCTGGTAAGTTACAATTACAACAGTAACGATTTTTGAAGATATTAACATTTTAATCTTATAGGAAAACCAGCCGACTTAATCGATAATAACAATCTCCAGATTGGGTTCCTTCAATAAATATGGGCTATAAACACAATGAAATAAGTTCCCCAAAATCTAAAATGGAGTGGTATCAAAGGAGAATTAAAGGAAAAAATATTCATATTGAAATTATTTATAAGGCACTGGACTGTCTTAAATTCTACAATAATACTAGGTGGGTAAATGATTTTAGACATTTTTCATTAAGAGTAGATTAAGATTAAGTAGATTTTCATTCAGTAGATTTAAGACTTGTTTACACAGGTAGAGTAATGATGCAAGTACTTGATAGAGTAGAGTAACTCTACCTGTAAAAATGCTCAGCACAGTAGAATAGCTGGTAGAGTGTATAGTTGGAGTTAAAGTAGAGTGACTAGCAACCTATGGCAAAGTAACTACTCTATGACCACCACTACTGCCAAAATGTCTACTCGGCTGCACACTCTACCCATGGAACACGCTCAATTATGGCAGAATAGAGTAGGTAGGAGAGTACATGGGGGCGCTGTCATTCTGGCTGGAATTGTGTTTTGTGTAAATAGTGAAAATGAAGTTCACCGAAGATGAAACTTTAAAACTTGTAGAGCTATAATACGGCGAATACCAGTGTTTATGGAATTTAGGTAGTGTATACTACAGAAATAAAAGTTTGCAGCAAGCTGCGGAGGATGAAATCGTCGAAAGAATGGCAAAGGGGGCTTTGGAGTAAACGAGCTTAAGCAAAAAATTAAGAATTTAAGGTGCACTTATAATCAAGAGTGTTTAAAAATACAAAAATCGGTTTCACTATACTAGCATCAGTAATATACTTGTACTCTCCTCATGTGAATGGTATCAAGCCATTTTTGGTAGAGTACTACCGCTACTCTACTCTCCTCAAAACTCTACCCATGTAAACAAGTCTTTAGAAACAGTGGAAAATGAGGTAGCTAGTAGAGTAGTAGTAGAGTAAAATATACTGGTTTAGCAAATTACAATGTTTTAAGGTAATACAGTAGCGATAAACAGGTAGCCAAAACGTGGTCCAAGATTGTCACTGTAATTTTGAATATTTTTTCGAGGCATTTGGCACACGTATTCGTAAAATAATAAAGAATGGCGGTACAGAGCCCAATTTGAAAAATATATTAATATGTGGAAATTACTCTGTAATTATACAATATTTAAAAAACGAGCCTGTACCGCCATTAAGAAGAACAAAAAAATACACTTTCTTCAAATAAACTTTTTTTTCCGATGCCTAGATTTTGTGTAATTTTGGAACTACTAATGAAATAAAAAATTTTAGTAGTTCCAAAATAACACAAAATCGGATAAAAAAGTTGTATTTGAAGAAAGTGTATTTTTTTGTTCTTCTTAATGGCGGTACAAGCTCGTTTTTTTATATTGTATTTAATTACAGAGTAATTTCCACATAATAATATATTTTTCAAATTGGGCTCTGTACCGCCATTCTTTATTATATTACGAATATGTGTGCCAAATATCTTGAAAAATATTCAAAATTACAGCCACAATCTTGGAACACATTTTCGCTACCTGTTGATCGATACTGTTTCCTCTTAGATAGTTTTAATAGTTATTTATGATATAAGTATTAAAAGTACAATTTTAAGACGCGCATGTGAAAGTTAACTTGAAAAAATAATTTTATTAATGTTTTGACTTCCACATCAGATGTCATTGTCAAAATACAAAATATTTATTATTATTAGGTTTGTTCTAGCAAACAGTCAAACTAGTCAAAAACCATCAGCAAACAGTTGGTCAGTAAAAGAACATAATACAGTCACCAGTGTGATCCCCTCTACTCGCGCTGGTCCACTATTCGCTGATGGTTTCAAACTGATGCTAGAACAAACCTATTATTATTATGCATATCATTATCTGTAAATAATATTTCTTCTGATTGTTAATTGTAAAGGATAGAAAAATTACCATTTATTTCATTTTTTTTAGAATCAGCTGAGAGAAGTGGTCTACAAAAAACCAGGAAGGAAACGGAATATGTGGCTACGAAAGGCAAAAGAAAGGTTTACAAAGCAAATGTGACACATTTTTTTGAAATATTTAGGAATATCAGTAAATTGCATTAAAAAATGTATGAAAAGATTTTGTTCAATAAAAATGTTTATATTTATCAAGGATGTATTATTTGGTATGGCCACATATCGTCAGTGATGTAATAATACATCCTATTTGTTTTTTCATGAGTTTTGTAAGAGAGACTAAAAACTTGTCTTAGGGTCACCTCCTGTTTTCATATGATATTTTTTGACTTGTTTTGTAGTAAATTAAACTATCTATGAACTACAAAACAAGTCAAAACTTACATATGAACACAGGAGGTGACCTTAAAACATGTTTTTCCATCTCTCATACAAAACTCATGAAAAAACAGATAGGAGGTATTGTCACATCAGCAAGGATGTACAGTGATAAGTGCCCTAATAACCGGCAAAATATGGGCAACATATTTAGTTGTGAGATAAAAAGAAATGAAACTAGTCGAGCTGGGAAATTTAGCGAAATTAACCTTTAAATTTACGTTATATTGATCCCACCTTTACACATATCGGAGGAGTATGTCAACTAAAACTGTCACTGTGACAGTGGTAGTTTCCAAACTCGTCTGATACGTCTGAAGGTGGTACACAATCAATACAATCTAAATGTATAGGTAAGTTAATATCGCTAAATTTCCCAGCTCAACTAGTTTCATGTCTTTTTATCTCACTACTTAATACATCTTTTGTGCTATTTTGCCGGTTATTAGAGCGCTCATCACTGTATTTCTGGTATATCCAGGGAATGTCTACAAAATATATTTTGAATGTCCAGAGAACATTCGTGGACATTCATGGAATGTTCCAATAAGACATTCAGGTAATGTTTAAAATGCTGACACAGGATTTTCCTGGGATGTTCAGGGAACATGTTTTCGGGGATATTCCAGGAATTTTTCAATGTCTGTGTACCTTCTATGGACCTATATGGAATATTTTGGTGTTATTACCGCCGCACTCCACTTGCGATTTGTAATCAGGAAGATTGAACACATTGTTTCAAATACAAGTCAATCCATTTGTGACTAAATAATCATGGATTGACTTCTATTTGAAAGAATGTGTTCAATCTTCACAACTACAAATCGCAAGTGGAGTCCGGCGCTTAGGGCTACTTCCTCTTCGGTATTATGTATTATACTACAGAAATCAGGAACTTTCCTTCTAAATATATGTATGCATCTTGGCCATCAAACATATTCTTCCAAACATTTTTTTAAGGGGTTACATAGGTCTTGTGGGTAAAAAAAGTGACTTTTTAAAAAAATTATATCTCGAAAACTAAAATTTATTTTTATTTATAATTGGAACATGTAAAAGTATAGTACTTAAGGTAGTCTCAAAAAAAGTTTCAGCCAAAAATATTCATTTTTGTAGAGTTTAAGTTTTTTTGCGTTGGCAGCATAACTAGTCTCATCTGAAATCAAAAAGTTTCTTGTAGTTTATACCTCTGGCTAGAATATGAACGAAGGAATTAAAAAAAATTAAATTTGAAGATTTTACATAAGTTTAAACACATTTTTGACCCCAATTTTTCTCATTTTTAAAGTAGTTTTTTTTTATAAAACAAAAATGACCTCATCTAATAAAAAATCCTTTGTTCATTCACTAGCCACAGGTATAAACTACAAGAAACTTTGATTTCAGATGAGACTGGACTTGTTATGCTGCTCACTGCAAAAAAGGGCTGTTGTGGAAAAATTGCAGTCAACTCTACAAAAATGAATATTTTTGGCTGAAATTTTTTTGAGAGTACTATACTTTTACATGTTTCAATTATAAATAAAAATAATTTTTAGTTTCCAAGATATAATTTTTTTAAAAAGTCACTTTTTTTACCTGCAAGACAACAACTTAACAAATTGTTGATTTCAAATTGTAACAATTGTTTTGCAAAGTATGCTGCCTTCTTGTATTTTCTGTGTTATCTTCATCATACAATTACTTCATCTAAAAACTTTCTGCGATATATTCGCAACAACAAAAACAAACAAAACAAAAAAAAATAAAACAAAAGTTTAACCACCTTCACACCACAGAATCAAGCGATCAGGATCAAGTTACACAAATTTTCAAACACCTCACCCGACACAGCGTCTCAAGTACGATTGCGCGAATTGGTAAATATAACTCCGCACGACCACGCAACTCGAAACACAAGTACGCAAACACGGTTGCGTGAAACGTGGCTCGCAATCGTGAAATTTACAAGACTTGCTCGACCCTGTAGATTCTTGTGGTATGACACTATGCATTTTTTTTGACATATCAGAAACGATATTAAAAATGATACAAGAAAATGCATCATACAGCCTTTAGAGCAACAAGAGCTGCAATTAATGATGTATAATTTACATGCAATACCACAGGAATACTGTGGCAATGTACCGGCGGATGTAAAAGTATGTACGCCAACAAAAAGAGGAAGAAGAAGAAGTATTTTTATTGGCATTTGTCACTTGTCACCTGTGTTGTGTGTCAAGTGTCAATTCAATCTTTTGATTTTAAAGTTGAAGATTATTCGATTTGGGTTTTTGGTTTTTATCCAGTTTGTTTTAGTTTGTTAGTTTGATTTTATAAAAAGGTATGTCAATTTTGATATTTGCATTCTGAAAAATAAATTGCAGAATAGTTACATGCATAGTCTCACTTTATACCCTTGGTTTAAACAAAGTACTCATTTTATTCAGGCTGTGTTGACCTGAGGCTAATAATTAAATTACTCCCAAATCCCCGTACCTATTTATAACATGTTTTATACATGTGCTAAATATTTACATAATTCATAGCACAGTGTCTTAGTATTTGGTGGCATAGTGTCTTTAGTATTTGGACTGGATAGCTGGGGTGGTAGGATGACTGATTTCCAGGCAGGAGGTCGGGGATTGAATCCCAGCACTGGAGAGAACATCTACACCTTTTTAAAAATGTCTAGTGGCCCCAGGTCGACTCAGCCTGAATAAAATTAATACCTTGAGTAAAACCAGGGTTAATAATATAGCCTGTTGAAGCAAAGCACGGATCCTGTTACCTTGCTTGTATACCGTAGGTCCTAGAGATAGTAGAGTACCCTGTTATAATCCCAAAGCCACATAAGTTGTATAACAGGAAGACATTATCTCTTACTATTTTTTGTAAGTTAATCAAACACACTCATATGTATATCATAATTGGTCCAATTTTTTAATGGCGACCAATGAATTGATTCAATATATTTATCAACTAAATTTTTGTTTATAAAAATTAATTATTATTATTTTTTAATGTATTGTAATCTTTATTTTTATACAAAAACTGTGATAGAGCCATACGCTAAATAAATAAATAAAATATGTATATCAGAAATGCAATGATTAATAACGTTAAATTTAGAATTTGGGAAACAATTTAGAGTGCCAGCTATTATAGGTTACCTTGCTTAGTTTAATAAAAACTTCACTTTTATTGTAATAATGTAATATTACATGATTTTAAACTGAATTTCTGCATACCCTAACCTACATATAAAAACTATCTTTACATATTTTTGATTTCGAGAACATTTAGTTAATTACACATAAATTTTTCACATATATGTTAGGTTAGGGTTAGAGTATGCAGAAAAGTCTCTCCTGTAAAATTGTCTGTAAAATGAAATATGAGGTTTTCATACTAAGCCATTCCCGTATGGGATTCTTTTTAAGAAAAATTGATCCAGCTGATTTCAGTCATGTCCAAAGTAAGCTGCTTGCCAGTTTTGATCTAAAGGTGCTCAGAATCCAAAATATGTAAAGATAGTTTTTATTTTTAGATTAGAGAGTATGCAGAAATTCAGTTTAACCCCCCTTTGCACTCGTATATCGCCGTAGTGACGGCAAGATGCATTTTACCTTTGCACTCGCAGGTCGCCGTATAGGCGGCATACCATGTTTTATAATTACTTACAGCGGGTTTTTCTGTCTGTCATCCCCTAACTCTTTGCACTCCTGTATATTGTGATTACACTCTACTCGGATTAATATTTTATCTTTGTATCTTTCTACTCGGAATTTCTTTTTATATGGGATTTTTTTTAAATGCGCTAAAATTGTTAAGTAAATACAATTAGTATAAAACAAAATAAACATTTGGAAATTGTGTTTTCACCAAATTTTGAAAAATGTGAAAACATTGAAATATCCACGTCCGTAAACCGCCTGTCTATCGGTCTGCAATATCTCCAGGGGCGGAATACTTTGTGGTGGATAAAGGGGTAGTGGGCAGGGGTGAATATAAAAATTACAAGGGGTTTTTTGTGACGTTCGTCCTTGTAATTTTTGTATTCACTCCTTTCCACCACCCCTTTGACCCCTACACAGCGTTCCGCCCCTGGAGATTTTGCTTAGTTATGTCATGATCTACTTATTCCCAAATTTTTGTGCATTATCTCGAACACAAACGTAACACAAAACCTTAGAATTTTTATATTTACCCCCGCCCTCTAACCCTTTATCCCACACGCAGTGTTTTGCCCCTGAAGATTTTGCATAGTTATGTCATGATCACGAACGTCACAAAGAAACCTTAGAATTTTTATATTTACCCCTGCCTACCACCCCTTTGTCTCCCACTCAGCAGTCCACCCCTGGAGATTTTGCTTAGTTAAGTCATGATCTACTTATTCCCAAATTTTGGTGCACTACCTTGATCACGAAAGTCACAAAAACCCGTATAATTGTTATATTCACCTCCGCCCACCACCCCTTTGTCCCCCACGCAGCCTTCAGCCCCTGGAGATTTTGCTTAGTTCCATCATGATCTACTTATTCCCAAATTTTGGTTCACTATCTCGATCATGAGCGTCACAAAAAAAAATAAAAACCGCGATTTTGACCCCTTATAACTGACCTCATCCCCTACTCTGGTGTCCGCCCCTGGAGATTTTGCATAGATAAGTCATGATCTACTTATTACCAAATCTTGGTGCACTACCTCGATCACAAACGTCACAAGAAACCCCTTATAATTGTTATATTCACCCCTGCTCACAACCCCTTTGTCCCCCACCCAGCTATCTGCCCCTAGAGATTTTGCTTAGTAACGTCATGATCTACTTATTCCCAAATTTTTGTGCACTACCTCGATCACAAATGTCACCAAAAAAGTTAGAATGCTATACAGGGTGTCCCGAAAATATTGGTCATAAATTATACCACAGATTCTGGGGTCAAAAATAGGTTGATTGAACCTCACTTACCTATATACAATAGTGCACACAAAAAAAGTTACAGCCCTTTGAAGTTACAAAATGAAAATCGATTTTTTTTCATATATCGAAAACTCTTAGAGATTTTTTATTCTAAATGGACATGTGACATTCATATGGCAGCAACATTATAAAAAAAAATTAAAATGAAATTTGTGCACTCCATAAAAATTTTATGGGGGTTTTGTTACCTTAAACCCCCCCAAACTTTTGTGTACGTTCCAATTAATTCATTATTGTGGCACCATTAGTTAAAAACAATATTTTTAAAACTTTTTTGCCTCTTAGTACTTTTTCGATAAGCCAGTGTTTATCGAGATATTTTGAATAATTTTCGAATCCACCACATATTTGTATATAGTTAAGTACGATTATAGAGACCTGTTAATAATCAGAAAATTTATTTATAATTTACATTTTTAGGTGTATTTTGAAAAAGAAGCCACAACTCGATAAAAGGTGACTATCAAAAAAAGACTAAGACACAAAAAAGTTTTAAAATCACTGTGTTTAACTAATGGTACCACAATAATAATTTAATTGGAACGTACACATACATTTGAGGGGTTTAAAGGAACAAACCCCCCATAAAATTTTTATGTAAATATATTAAAAAAGAAGCTGCATCTCGATAAAAACTGGCTTATCGAAAAAATATTAAGAGGCAAAAAAGTTTTCAAAATGTTTTGTTTAACTAATGGTACCACAATAATGAATTAATTGAAACGTACACAAAAGTTTGGGGGGGTTTAAGGGAACAAAGCCCCCATAAAATTTTTATGGGGTGGACAAATTTTACTATAATTTTATTTTAAGATGTTCCTGCCATAAGAATGAGACATGTCCATTTTCAATAAAAAATCTCTAATAGTTTTCGATATATTGAAAAAAATCGATTTTCATTTTGTAACTTCAAAGGGCTGTAACTTTTTTTATGATCATATTTGCACTAAGGTAAGTTAGGTTCAATCGAACTATTTTTGACACCAGAATGTGTGGTATAATTTATGACCATTCTTTTCGGGACACCCTGTATATACCCCCGCCTGCCATCTCTTTGTCCCCTCGCAGCGTTCTGCCCCTGGAGATTTTGCTTAATTACGTCATGACCTACTTATTCCCAAATGTTGGTGCACTATCTTTATCATGACTTTGACCCCTTCTTCTCTTCTTCTTCTTAACTCAGGTGAGACTCGTTAGTCTCTGGCACTTGGTCATAAGACCTTTGTTCCAAACCCTGTTCTTCTCCTTAAACTTTAATAAGTCCTGTGGCCTCAACGAAGGCCAACAGTTTTCTTATTGGTAGTTTTAAGATCTCTTCTGGTTCAAACCTCATTTGACCAGTGAAGTTCTGCCTTACATCACCTAGCACACTGCAATAGCATAGTATGTGTATGGCAGTTTCTTCTTCCATTTCGCACTTTCTGCACCATGGTTCATTCACCTTACCTAGTTTGTATAGGTGATTTCTTAAACGACAATGTCCAGTCACCATTTCAGTGACCGTTTTGATCTCTCGTTTATTGAGGTTCATCAAACTGTTCGAGAGTTTTTTATCAATATTCTTGATTATTTTTTTAGTCTGGATTTGCCCTTGAGTGGTTCTCCATTTATTTTGATGATTCTTTATCAGCCATTTCTGAACCTCGTTTTTCATAGCATCTTTAGTGATGCCACAGAAAGGTTCTGGGCCTTCAAAAGTTTTTCTCGAGCCTTGTTTCGCTAACATATCTGCTCGTTCGTTCCCATGCACCCCTTCATGACCCGGCACCCATATTAAAGACACTTTGTTGTCTTTTGCCAGGTTATTGAGGAGATCTTTGCAGTTTCTCACCAGTTTTGATTTGGTGAGAGGGTTCTTTACAGCCAGAATAGCCGATTGGCTATCTGTGTAAATGTTGATTCTCTTAGCTTTAGGGTCCTCATCAATTATTTCATCAATGCAGGCCACCAAAGCAAAAACTTCAGCCTGGAACACCGTTGTATGTTGACCTAGGCTGTAAGATTTATTATAGTTACATGTTTGCCCAAAGACTCCTGATCCAGTACCATGGGCAGTTTTAGATCCATCAGTGAACCATATTAAGTCTCCATTAATGTTTGGGACTTTTTGTTCTCTAGATGGTATAATTGTGTTAATCTTCTCAGTGAAGATTAGTTCTGGTGTCATCATATCTAAGTTCATCATAAAGATGTATTCCTCAAGTATAGTCCCAGTAATGTATGTGTGGCTATTCAATACATAATTCGGCCTCCAAGTATTGTTTGCTTTGAGCCTCAGGATGGTCATAAAGGCTACCGCCGAAATATACAATTCCAGCGGAGGGAGACCTGTGATAGCCTCTAATGAAGCCGTTCCTGTACTATTCAAGGCTCCTGTTATATTTAGAAGCGCTTGTCTTTGTAGGGTGGTGAGAGTGGTCACACAAGATTGCAAAGCCGTCTTTCTCCACCAGAGTACTGACCCATAAGTAACTGTCGGTCGTATCACTGATGTGTACAACCAACATATCACCTTTGGTTTCAATCCCCAGGTTTTACCTACAACTCGTCTGCAGTTCCAGAAGAGTCGCTTAGCCCTATTGGTTATATTGGTAATATGAGTATTCCAATTGAGTTTCGAATCCAGGGTTACCCCTAGATACTTAACCTCATTGGTTCTTTCCAGTACCTCTCCAAATAATTTCAGCTCACTCAGTCCAGTAAGCTTCCTCTTATTTGTAAAGGCTACCAGTTTAGTTTTAGAAGGGTTCATGGAGAGGTTCTCTTTCAGACACCAGTTCTCTATGTAGTGAAGGGCATATCGCATCTGATACGCAACAGTGCTGGGAAATTTTCCCCTAGTTACTATCACGATATCATCTGCGAAACCCTGGACCCAGATTCCTTGGGCGCTTAGCCCATGAATCAGATCATCGACAACTATGTTCCATAATGACGGTGACAATACACCGCCTTGAGGGCATCCCTTAGTTGCCCTCAGATTTATGGTATCTTCATGCGTATCTGTGGATATTATTCTGCTCTGAAGCATCTGAATAATCCACTTGCATGTTGTGTTGTTGATTTTCTTCCTCACCAGTGCGCTTTGTATAGACTCGATTGAGGTATTATCAAATGCACCTTCTATATCTAAAAATGCAGCAAGGGCGACTTCTTTCTGATGCAGACTCCTTTCGAGTTCCGACACTAGATTGTGCAGGGCGGCTTCACCTGATTTCCCTGCCTGATACGCCCATTGCCGTTGGTGCAGATACCCCATTTCTTTTTATATGGGATTTTTTTTTAAATGCGCTAAAATTGTTAAGTAAATACAATTAGTATAAAACAAAATAAACATTTGGAAATTGTGTTTTCACCAAATTTTGAAAAATGTGAAAACATTGAAATATCCACATCCGTAAACCGCCTGTCTGTCGGTCTGCAATATCTCCAGGGGCGGAATACTTTGTGGTGGATAAAGGGGTGGGGTGAATATAAAAATTACAAGGGGTTTTTTGTGACGTTCGTCCTTGTAATTTTTGTATTCACTCCTTTCCACCACCCCTTTGACCCCTACACAGCGTTCCGCCCCTGGAGATTTTGCTTAGTTATGTCATGATCTACTTATTCCCAAATTTTTGTGCATTATCTCGAACACAAACGTAACAAAAAACCTTAGAATTTTTATATTTACCCCCGCCCTCTAACCCTTTATCCCACACGCAGTGTTTTGCCCCTGAAGATTTTGCATAGTTATGTCATGATCACGAACGTCACAAAGAAACCTTAGAATTTTTATATTTACCCCTGCCTACCACCCCTTTGTCTCCCACTCAGCAGTCCACCCCTGGAGATTTTGCTTAGTTAAGTCATGATCTACTTATTCCCAAATTTTGGTGCACTACCTTGATCACGAAAGTCACAAAAACCCGTATAATTGTTATATTCACCTCCGCCCACCACCCCTTTGTCCCCCACGCAGCCTTCAGCCCCTGGAGATTTTGCTTAGTTCCATCATGATCTACTTATTCCCAAATTTTGATTCACTATCTCGATCATGAGCGTCACAAAAAAAAATAAAAACCGCGATTTTGACCCCTTATAACTGACCTCATCCCCTACTCTGGTGTCCGCCCCTGGAGATTTTGCATAGATAAGTCATGATCTACTTATTACCAAATCTTGGTGCACTACCTCGATCACAAACGTCACAAGAAACCCCTTATAATTGTTATATTCACCCCTGCTCACAACCCCTTTGTCCCCCACCCAGCTATCTGCCCCTAGAGATTTTGCTTAGTAACGTCATGATCTACTTATTCCCAAATTTTTGTGCACTACCTCGATCACAAACGTCACCAAAAAAGTTAGAATGCTATATATACCTACCCCCGCCTGCCATCTCTTTGTCCCCTCGCAGCGTTCTGCCCCTGGAGATTTTGCTTAATTACGTCATGACCTACTTATTCCCAAATGTTGGTGCACTATCTTTATCATGACTTTGACCCCTTATAACTACCCTCGTCCCCCACTCTGGTTTCCACCCGTAGGTGAAAGTCATGTACACAACTTCAACTATCTCCGTATAGTTTGTCCATATTACTTATCATGAGCAAAATCCGCTCCCAGTTCTTGGACTATAAGTGTATCTACTTCGCAATTTTAACGCATTTTAAAAAAATTCCGAGTAGGCAGATACAAAGATAAAATAATAATCCGAGTAGAGTGTCATCACAATAGAAAATATATACGAGTCCAAAGGGTTAAAAGCTCTCCTGTAAAAAGAGTTATAAGGTTTTCCTACTAAGCCATGCATATGAGGTGTATGTCTGTTCATGCATCACCTTTTATAATGTTTGCCGCAGTTACAGACGAAACTTCAGGGAAAAACAATTTCAGACCACTGCCTATAATCCCTAATATGACATACAGTTACTTATTTAATTTGTTATCATTTCATCAGCAGTATTAAGTTTTTGTGCAACTTGTGATAAAATTATAGTATTAAAAACATTTTGCAGGCCAGAAACAACAGCTAGGAGACAACTTCCAACAATTTGAATGAAAATATTATGATGGATGCCAACAATGGAGCTGGAGATACTAATGATGGTTCCATAGATAAAACCAAATTAATTATTAATTACATACCACCATATGCCACTGAAGGTGAACTGTCCCAAATATTTTCAACTATTGGAAAACCGGAAGATGTTAAAATTATGAAAGATTTTAAGACTGGTTTTAGTTTGGGATTTGGTTTTGTTAAATATGCCACTGAAGAAGAAGCAGCAAAAGCAATTAAAACTCTAAATGGATATACTATGATGTAATTATATTTCTATCATTTTTATCATATAAATTTCTGTGTACCTAAATACTTATTCACAAACATTACTTTTACATCAAGAGTAAAAATATATTCAAATTAAGAGCATAGGCAAAAAATTTGCTTGCAATGCTTTTTAAATGCATTCATTTTTTTTTAATCCTGAAAAAACTATTTTTGAATTTTTGAAAAATTTAAATGCAGATTGAAAAATTACATTATTACTGAGTGCTGAAAATCCCATAAAATAAACAAAAGGTTTCTTTTGAATAAGATACCTATTTGAAATTGAAAATTAAACTCAATTTTCTCTTTTTTTTTCACCCCTCTAATTTATTCAAATAAATATTATAGACGTTTTCAGGGACTTTTAGCCCTCGGTAATAATGGAATTTTTTATTCTGCAATTAAATTTTTCTAAAAAAAAAATTATTTCGAAAAAAATTAATTAATTAAAAAACTAATTCTCAGGATTCGAAAAAAATTAATGCACTTAAAAAGAATTGCAAGCAAATTTGGCGCCTACACACTTAAGGGAAAGTCCGTGGCTGGCTGTATAACATAGTTATAAAACTGATATGGAAGTAAAAACTTGAATTTGTATGATGGTATAAAATTTATTAAATCTTTTAAAAAGTCATCCAAAATAAAAAACATCAGAACGTTTTCGGTCTAATCAGGTCATCATTAGTGGCATTAAGACTTCAATATTACATGGTTTTTTATTAAAAGTTAAATTTGTAAAGTGACACTAGGTCTATGTTAACAAATTATGGTCTGTGTCAGTCAAACTGATAAGTACTACTTTTGTTTGTTCAAGCAGGGAAGCTGTATTGCTCTGTTAAATTTAAATTTTAATCAAAAACCATGTAATATTGATGTCTTAATTACAACTAGTGAGCTAAATATCAATTACTACACAGAATGTCACTGATGATGATCTGATTAGATCGAAAACATTCTGATGTTTTTTATTCCAATTGGATGACTTTTTCACTTTTAATAAATTTTATACCATGATACAAATCGAAGCTTTTACTTCTATGTAAGTTTTAAAAACTCTACAAGCTCTTCCCATTTATGCATGTTTGAAACTGGTAGTTGTGTTGATTTTTGTACTCTTAATATACAAAATTTTCCACCTTACAGGAATTTAAATCAGACACAACTTTGGTATTTCTTCCAATTGACTTATTGTACATCCTCATTTTATTCATGATACCCATTCCAGAATTCTGGAGCCTTGTATCAGCTTGAGCAGGCCCAGTGAGTTAGTACCAAATGTTTTTGGAGTCAATTGGTGGTCTCCAAAAAGTGTTTGCCACTTGAGATCTAGTTCCTCACAGTCATGCAAGATATGGTACTATGCTACAGTCTATATTGTACAGCCACATTGTATGCAGGTGTCCCTTGACTGACGCATCCAATAGGGATGTCTTTCTGTTCTGAACTAATTAGTGCCTATTTCCGAAGTACTTCATCCCTTTTAGGAAACTATCTCATAGCAACAGTAAGCTTTCTTACTGTGCTGGAGTTTCTCATGCAGAACTCTTGAGTCCAGTTACTGAGGCCTTTGATGCTCCTGAAGGATGCCTTTATAAATATGTAATATACCTTTAAATAACCAGGTCACAATGCTTTGTAAGAGACCTTGTCGATCAAAATACTAGAATTTTTCGACTTTTAAATAACCATTCTTAATGTCTAAGTTTTGATTCTCTATGATTGAATTGAATTGAATAGTCAAATCTGCTTTCTCCCCCATGCCTCCCATAGCCTTACCACATCCACAGTCCATTTGTTGGTGTACTTGTTAGCACAGTTCACCCACAAGGTCTTTACTCTGAACAATATTTTATTGAACTGTAGTGGTTTCTGACTTCCAATACAAGCCTCATCCAGTGCTCGATCCTATTTTTTGACGATGTTTGCTAGAGTCTATCTAGTTGGGTATTAAGATCTATGTATGAACCATAGGTCATAGTATTCTAATTCTAAGTATATCTCGAGGTCCCATTTTACTCTTCTTGAATACATCTGACGTCGCTATTGACATTCTATACGCAAACATATGTAAAATTCTGCTCATACTTTCATATATTGTTGTGAAAATCTAATTGTAAACGTAATATTTACTGTCTTAAAACAATGTAGTGTAGTATTACACTGACCTAACATATTTTAATCTATTAGGGACAAGAGGTTAAAAGTCGCCTACTCACGCCCACCAGGAAAAGGCACGAAAGATTCAAATCTTTACATTACAAATATTCCAAAAAATATTACTACTGAACAAGAATTAGATAACATATTTAGTAAATTTGGCCAAATTGTACAAAGAACACTGGTAAAAGATAAAATTACTGGAAAAGCAAGAGGAATTGCTTTTGTAAGGTTAGTATTATAGTAGTAGCTGCTCTAGCAATAGATAAGCTATTCTTTTCCATGCATAAGGTTTTTTCTTTTTGTTCAAATATTGTATTTTGTTATTCTTTTTTTTTCCTTAAATACAACATCTTCATTGGACGATGTTAAATCACTGTCAATTGTTAGTCATTGAACTCTATTAACCCACTCTCACAACATTTAAGAGTGGAAGAGAGGAGACGAATGATAAGATTGCATTGGGGAGTACTACATCAACAGACAGAAATTTGTGCACTTGTCAAGGCAAAGTTTGTGCACAATGGGATTTTTCTCAGAGGACCAAAAAACTTGCAAGTGGGTTTATCTTTGCAATCTCACAAATAGGCGAAGCAATAAAGCGCTAAAATCGGCATTACCTCCGAAAAAAAAAAACGACAAGACGGATCTTAATAATTCTTTTTGCATTCGATTCGTGAATGCGCCAGGAAACTTTGTGTCCCCTAGCCATGAGATGATATTGAGAAACTGCATACAAAAAATGCATTCTTAAAGTGCATCTCAAACAGACAATAAAAAAAATTCAGAACTCGTCAATTATTATCGGCGGACATTAGTTCAATTTTGTTACTTGTGGCCTTTTCGGGTAGCTGAAAATAAATATGACGTTGGACGTGATCTCTGGAGTACCTGATGACCAGGGTATCTACTGTTTACCTCGTCTTGTGGAGTTTTCGGCAAATTCATTAAAAAATTAGTCAAAAATCATTACTTAGAGGTTTTTGGGGCTCTGAAAACGAACATGAAGTGATCTCCGGAGTACCTGGGCTCGCTGACAAAGAAGATGACATTGAAAATTATCTCCAGAGTACCTGGTGCCTAGGATACCTACTTTTTACGTCAACTTCTGGAATGTTCGTTATACAATCAGTTAAACCTCTAAACTTGGAAGTTATTGGATTCACCAAAGTAAATTTCTGAATGTTAATGGTCTTCAAGGTATGTAATATAAATTGCAGTTGGTTTGACTGCGAATTCTTTGATTTTGTATTATAAATTTTTTTTATTATATTATCAATTTACAACGTTCTCTGTCTTCCGATACCCGTTCGCCATTCCTCTCTGTCCGCACACTTATCTACTTGCAGACCTCCATGGCTTTGTTTATTCCTGCATGCCAACTTTTCCTCGGTCTACCTCTTCTTCTTCTACCTTGTAGTTTCGGGTTTTGTACTTGTTTTGGGATTCTGTCTTCATGCATTCTTTGTACGTGACCAAACCATCGTAGTTGTATTTCGTTGATTTCGTCATTTATTGTGACCTTCATTATTTCTCGTATCCGTTCATTGGTGACATGTTCTCTTCTTGATCTTCCTGCAGTTCTTCTCCAGAAATCCATTTCGGTGACCACTAACATTCGTTTTGATTTTTCCTTCATAGGCCATACTTCGCAGCTGTATGTTATAATGCTTTTCGCTACGGCGTTATAGACCTTTTTCTTGTTTTGGTTGTTTATCTGCTTGTCCCAGAGTAGTGAGTTTAGGAGCGTAATTGCTTTCCTGCCCTGAGTATTTCGTTCTTTAATGGTTCCGTCCAGTGTTCCATCTTTTGCTCCAGTATATAGTGTATGGTCATTTAGTGGGAGTCCCATGTTCTTGCATTTCCGTTTCCAATTTTTAAGAGCTTGTTCCAGATATATTTGAAAAACATTAAAAAGTGTTGTAGAGATTCAGCATCCTTGTTTGAGCCCTTTATTTGTCAGAAATCCTTCGGTGAGTTTGTTTCCTTGTGTAATTCTCGTGGTTGTGTTGTTATAAAATTTTTTATTATTTTTATGATTTCTATATTTATATTTTTATATTCTCCATTGCCTCCCATAACTTTACCAAAAGTAAACGCTCTTGGTTAAACGCTGTTTTTTACTAAAACCGCTGTTTTATTATAAAAATACCTTAATAAAAATACAGTTAAATGGATGGATACATAGATGTTTATATTTCATTATTTTCTTCTTCTTCCCTTTCCAATGGATTTATTAGACTATCTGTATTATGTGTGTGTGTGTGTCATCGAATTTCCTGACTGTGGACTTAATCCATTAGCCGAACTTATTTTTGCTCTACAGATATTTATCTCACATATTACTATTACAATAAGATTTTGTATTTTAAAGATATACCTAGATTCTATAACAATAAATGGATAATTTAATCTTTAGCTACAATCATACAATATTTCATTTATATACATATATCTATATCATAAATATATTCTAGTATTATTCAATATTATTCTTTATTATGTTTTTTTTTTATTATTATTTTCTTTTTTTTTTTTTTTTTTTTTATTTTTTTTTTTTTATTTTTATATATATTTTTTTTCTTTCTTTTTTTTTCTTTCTTTTTTTTTTCTTTTTTTTTTATTATTATTTTTGTTTGTTTTTTTTTTAATTGTATTATAAGGAATGTCAACAAGGAGTACTTCTGCTCAGGGGTCTTTCAGAGCAATGCACACACACAAGACTAGACCACGGAAAGGTAGGTAGACAAATGGGATAAACACAGGTATTATAGTTTACAATTTTAATTTTATACTAAGTATGTGTTTAATTAGGATCTCATATACACGTTCGTCTAAACTAGATAATATTGTTATTAGATTAAAAGGTCTTGTAATATTGGTTTCTCTATATACTTGATTCATGAAATGATTTATTTCGATTATCTTTAGTCTACAGTTTAGTATCATGTGTTCTGCAGATCCTAACTCACCACACTCACAAAGATTACTATCACTAAGACCTATTTTTAATTTGTGTTCTGGAATTAGACAGTGTCCAAATCTAAGTCTGCATATATATGAAACAACGATTTTTTCGCCGTGATAATGATTAAACCAGGATTTAGCTGGAATATTTAATTGTATGTTTTTATAGAATAGCCCTTTTGTTGAGTTGTTATACCATTGTTGCCAGGTTTTGGTTTTATTGCTAGTAATATTAGCGTAAATATCATTTAATGTTAATTTATATTCACTTTCAATTTCTTGTTCGGTAGCCTTCTTAGCTAAAGTATCTACTATTTCATTGTGTTTAAGATTAGAGTGGGCTTTTACCCAACAAAATGATATTTGTTTGCCCTTATCCTTAAGTGCGATATATGCCTTAATAATATCAATATATATGTAGTTTGATATGTCCTTCAAACTTTCCAGTTTAAGTAAAGCACTTTTGCTGTCTGTAAGGATTAGGAATTTCTCTTCATTATTGTTTATACTGCTTATATACTGCAATGCTCTCAGTATTGCAATAAGTTCTGCTGAAAATGTTGTAAAATTTTCATTAAGTCGTATACCCTCTTTATACCTTGTCCTAGGGTCCCACACGGCAGCGGCCACCCTCGAATTCATTTTTGAGGCATCGGTATAAATTTGGTAATGTCCCGGAAATAAAGTTTCTATATCCACATTAAACATGGCATTCCTTAAGTACACTGGAAATTTCGAGTAATCTCTCATGTAGGTTGGTTGTATGTTTGGTATATTGTTTAGATTTATCTGAAACATAGATGGCAGAGTTGATGTATGTAGTTTATTTTTAAATTGTCTTAATCTATTGTAACTTTCAGCAAGTAGTAATGTTGTCTTTTTCCTCCAGTATTCTGTGGTTAGGTCATTTATACAAAGTTTGTGGCAGTTGTTACATATTATGCTTTCTTTAGTTATCATTTTAGTTATAAATTTTTCACACAGAATTTTCCTTCTTAACCATAACGGTGGTTCATTACATTCTACGCTTAGGTTTGATATTGGAGTACTCATCAAAGCTCCTATACATAATCTGAGACATTTATTTGAAAGGATGTCTATTTTTTGAAGATGGGTTTTGGCGGCTTGATTGTAAAAGTAACATCCGTAATCTAATATTGACCTTATATATGACCTATACATTAGTAATGCTATGTTGGGATCTGCTCCCCAGGTTGTATAGTTTACTGCTCGTAACGCATTGTACCCTTTGTCAGCTCTTGCTACGATATACTCAATATGATCTTTCCAAATCATTTTCCTATCCAGTATAATACCCAAATATTTAACTTTAGGTTGAACTTTAAACGAGACATTTTGCAACTCCACTACTTCTGGAATGTTTCGTTTTCGGGAGAATATACAAGCTTGTGTTTTTTTTGTTGATATGTTTAATGCTATTTGATCTAGGTCTTCTTGTAGATGTTTAAATACTGTATTTATTTTTCTACTGCCTTGTTCTATTTCCAATTGGTCTACATATATGCATATATCATCTGCGAATTGTAATATTTTACCTTGTTTGCTAGTAATTATGCTTTGACCTATATGCGCTGTATAAATAGTGTATAATATTGGACTTAAGATGCTCCCTTGGGGTAACCCGATGTTTGAAACTCTGGGTCCTATTAGTTTGTTATTGATTTGAAGATAAAGAGTTCTATTGGTGTAAAGTTGATGAAGTTTCCAGCAGAGTGTATCTGGCAGTCCTATTTCCTTCATTTTGTGGTATAGAAGTTGTAGGTTCACATTGTCATATGCGTTTTCTATGTCTATGAATGTAGCAAATACCGACTTGTTGGCGGAAAATGAGTTATATATATCCAGTATTAAGTGCGTTAAATTTTCCATCGTAGAACATGATTTTCTAAAGCCGAATTGTGTTGCAGGTATTTTAGAATTTTTTTCTAACCATAATTCTAGTCTACATTTAATCATTCTTTCCATTGTTTTTAACACACATGATGATAGTGAAATGCCTCTATACGAATCCGGACAGTTTGGTGATTTGTGTGGCTTAAGAATTGGAACTATGATGTACTCTTTCCATGCACGTGGTATATCCATACTCATCCAGATATTGTTTATTACGTTTAGTAGTTGAACTTTCTTATGTATGGGTAAATTATACAACATACTATAGTGTATACCATCTAATCCTGGAGCTGAATTATTATGTCTTTTTAGGCAGTTCTTTATTTCTTCCAGACTAAATGCTTCAGTGAGAAACATGTTGTCTTCGTTTGCTTCGTCATTGTCATGTCTATTATCCGTTGGGTTCCTGTGATTAATTTCTCCTTCTATAACCCAAGGTCTAGCAATTTTATTAAAAAATATATCTGTCCACTCATTTTCAACTATCGGATTATTACAATCTGTATTAGTACAATTTACTCCTGCACAATTTTTACATGCAACGGAGTATTTAAGGCTATGTTTCCTACACCCACATGATTTTCCTCAGTGCGTCTTGTAACTACAGAATATCAAATTCATTATACTGGGCGGACCAGGCAAATGTTGGGTGAAGGCATATACAGTAGGAAGTAGTATTAGCCACATACTGTGCCTTGGTGTTAAAATGGCCAATGTCAATTGTTTGCGTTTTGTTTTGTTAATATTAAATTTTAAATTAAGCTGTAAAGTTACGGATATATTTTAAGCGGGAGATCGTATTTTTTACTTTCTCTATTCTCTCCTTCTTTTCATACCCAGTGGTACCATCGATTTTAAAAAGATTCTACCAACAGAATTTGAAGCGTATAAAAAATGTGTTATTTTTTAAAGATATGAAATGAAACTCTATGACGTAGAGGTTGCTCAGAAGATCGTTTTCGATATTAAATACGTTCTTAGCGAGCATAAAAACCCCCAAGTATCAAGTTTTGACTAATTATTTATTAAAATTATCGAAAACTCCAGGAGACGAGGTAAACAGTAGGTACCCTGGGCACCAGTTACTTCGGAGATCACTGTCGATGTCATATTCGTAGTCAGCGACTCAAAAAACCCCCGAGTAATGATTTTTGACTAAGTTTTAATGAATTTGCCGAAAGCTCCAGTAGACGAGGTAAACAGTAGGTACCCTGGGCACCAGGTACTCCGGAGATCACTTACGACGTTAAAGAGCGTTCAAGTATTACGTAACGCGATTTTTGAAGATTTTTGACCTCCCTCCCCCCTACGTAACACACTGTAACGGTCCCTTACATTCTTTTTCAGCTACCCCAAAAACCCCTCAGTAACAAAATTGAACTCATTTCCGCCGATAATTAACGAGTTCTGAATTTTTTTATTGTCTGTTTGAGATGCATTTTTTGTATGCAGTTTTTCAATATTATCTCATGGCTAGGGGTCAAAAAGTTTCCTGACACATTCACGAATCGAATGCAAAAATAATTATTAAGATCCGTCTTGTCGTTTTTTTTTTAAGTGCAAACTTCTTTAGGGACGTTGTGCGATTTTTGGATAGGGGAAAAAGCATTGAATTCGCGACTGTCATCGCTTATGCTATATATCATTTGTATGTATACAGGGTAGCGATAAAGTATGGAAACACGGTAATTTCTCGGAAACCGCTAGAACGATTTTTATAGATTTTGGTGGGTAAGGGTCTTCTAATGAGGCTGATATTACAGTATTAATTACATTGTTGTCAAATCTTCCGGTTTTCTGGAAATTTAATGAACTTTCTTATTTTAAATGAAACACCCTGTATATTTTTTGCGTTTTGAAGTCCTTAGGAAATACTGATTATTTTTCATGTTATATTCCCTATACCTAAATGCTATAGTTACGAAGTTATTGCTACATTTATTAAAAAAAAAATTTAAACAAATTATAAAAAATTAATTTTTTCGGCCCGGGTAGACATTATTTTAGCATCGTTGGATCATTTGAAACAGAAAAGGGCTGTTGTCATTTTCCTCTAAAGTTTATCGTTTCCGAGTTGGAAATTCGAAAAATGACGATTTTCTAGGTTAAAAATCACAAGTAAAAAATATTATTTTTGAAACTATAAAGTGCCTAAATTCAAGGTCAAAGCGTATTGTATCGGCTAGCGATAAGTGATTTGGCCTTGTTTCATTTTAAAATAATATCATTTTTTAGTTGTTAATGTAACCCGATCGCCCTTCCTCTCATATGCGCTTCATTAACAATTAAAAAAATAATGTTTAGAATAAAACGTGCCAAAAGTTCTTATAGGGAGCTGATAGAAGAAGGTTTGGGCTTGAATTTAGGTACTTCGTAATTTTAAAAATGATTTTTTTACTTGTGTTTTTAAACCTTAAAAATCGTCATTTTTCGATTTTTTCAGTTTTAAATTGTTTATAACTCGGAAACGATTAACTTTAGAGGAAAATGACAAAAGACCTTTTTTGTTCCCAATGATCCAAAGAACCTAAAATAATATCTGCTCGGGCCGAAAAAAATTGATTTTTATAATTTGTTTAAAAATTTTTTTATAATAAATGTAGCAATAACTCCGAAGTTATGGCATTTAGGTATAGGGAATATACCATGAAAAATAATTAGTATTTCTTAGGGACTTCAAAACCCAAAAAACATACAGGGTGTTCCATTTAAAATAAGAAAGTTCATTAGATTTCCAGAAAAGCGGAAGATTTGACAACAATGTAATTACCACTGTAATATCGGCCTCATTAGAAAACCCTTACCTACCAAAATCTATAAAAATCGTTCAAGCGGTTTCCAAGAAATTACCGTGTTTCCATACTTTATCGCTACCCCGTATATAAATTGTATAGAAGTATTTAAATTTAAAATAAATGTAAAACTTATTTTTGGATGGAGAAAAAGGATTTATTTCGCGACCGTCATCTCTTCGACGAAATAAACTTTGTACGTATATTTATTGAAGTGAAAACTTCTTTAGGGACGTTGTGCATTTTTTGGATGGAAAACTGTATTAAATTGGCGACTATCATCGCGACCGTCATCGCTTCGAAGAAATAAATTTTTGAAGTAAAAACTTCTTGAGGAACGTTGTGCACTTTTTGGATGGGGAAAAAGTCTTAAATTAGCGACCGTCATCGCATCGGCGAAATAAATTTTTGAAGTAAAAACTTCTTTTGGGGACGTTGTGCACTTTTTAGATGGGGAAAAGTATTGAATTAGCGACCGTCATCGCATCGGCGAAATAAATTTTTGAAGTAAAAACTTCTTTTGGGGACGTTGTGCACTTTTTAGATGGGGAAAAGTATTGAATTAGCGATCGTCATCGCTTCGGCGAAATAAATGTTTGAAGTGAAAACTTCTTTAGGGGCGTTGTACACTTTTTGGATGGGGACAAATTATTAAATAGCGACCGTCATCACTTCGACGAAATCAATTTTTGAAGTGAAAACTTCTTTAGGGACGTTGTGCACTTTTTGGATGGCAAAAAGTAATAAATTAGCGACCGTCATCTCTTCGACGAAATAAATATTTGAAGGGAAAACTTCTTTAGGAACGTTGTGCACTTTTTGGATGGAAAAGGTATTAAATTAGCGACCGGCATCGCTTCGATGAAATTTATTTTTGAAGTAAAAACTTTTTGAGGGACGTTGTGCACTTTTTGGGATGGGGAAAAATTATTAAATTACCGACCGTCATCGCTTCGACGAAAAAAATTTATGAAGTGAAAACTTCTTGAGGAACTTTGTGCACTTTTTGGATGGGGAAAAAGTATTAGATTAGCGACCGTCATCGCTTCGACGAAATAAATTTTTGAAGTGAAAACTTCTTTAGGGACGTTGTGCACTTTTTGGATGGAAAAGGTATTAAATTAGCGACCGGCATCGCTTCGATGAAATTGATTTTTGAAGTAAAAACTTCTTGAGGGACGTTGTGCACTTTTTGGATGGGGAAAAATTATTAAATTACCGACCGTCATCGCTTCGACGAAATAAATTTTTGAAGTGAAAACTTTTTTAGGGACGTTGTGCACTTTTTGGATGGGGAAAAAGTATTAGATTAGCGACCTTCATCGCTTCGACGAAATAAATTTTTGAAGTCAAAAATTTCTTTAGGGGCGTTCTGCACTTTTTTGATGGCAAAAGTATTAAATTAGCGACCATCATCGCCTCGACGAAATAATATTTGAAGTGAAAACTTCTTGAGGGACGTGCACTTCTTGGATGGGGAAAAAGTATTAAATTAGCGACCGTCATCGCTTCGAGTAAATAAATTTTTGAATTAAAAATTTCTTTAGGGACGTTGTGCACTTTTTGAATGGGGAAAAAGTATTAAATTAGCGACCGTCATCGCGACCATCATCGCTTCGACGAAATAAATATTTGAAGTGAAAACTTCTTGAGGGACGTTGTGCACTTTTTGGATGGGGAAAAAGTATTAAATTCGCGACCGTCATCGCCTCGACGAAATAAATTTTTTAATTGAAAATTTCTTTAGGGACGTTTTGCACTTTTTGGATGGGAAAAACTATTAAATTAGCGACCGTCGACGCGACCATCATCGCTTCGTCGAAATAAATATTTGAAGTGAAAACTTCTTGAGGGACGTTGTGCACTTTTTGGATGGGGAAAAAGTATTGAATTTGCGATCGTCATCACTTCGCTGAAATAAATTTTGTACGTATATAAATTACGTGTATGGATACATAAATAGCATAGGGCATAGGCATCGTGTATATGATATAGGTATAGCACTTATTTTTGGATGAGAAAAACCATTGAGCTCGTAATTTATTTACTATAAGTTTTCACTTCTGTCGGGACTCCAACGAGTGCCTTTTTCAGATTTTCAATTTTTTTTTTTTCGGAGGTTTAGTGCTTTATTGGCTTTATTGCCTCGCCTAAAAATGCAGGCAAAGCGGCAATGACCTTCTATTGTCAATAACTTGCTGGCGACTAATCGTGGTGTCATTATTTTGAACCATTCAGTAGGCTGTCTTCGACGCAATGAAAAACGCAAGTTCTCCGCCACCAAAGAAGTTTTTAAAGTTCTATTTGGTATATTTAACTAAATTAATTTTTTTGACATGAAGGACCCTTATTTATAGAGTTTTTTCATAAGTTTCATATTATTGCAAACCTGTATAATGAAACTTTGAACAGGCTCCATCAAAGAATGGAATAAAAATGTCCAGGGAAGCTCCCATGTGGTGTAATTCTTCCGCATGACACTTCTCGGCCTCATGTTGCCGAACTAGTAAAAGAGAATCTACAACAAGAGATATTAGAGCATCCATCCTATGGCCCCGATTTATCGTTTTGACATTTTCACGTCTTTGGGCAACTGAAAAAAGCGTTAAAAGGCCATCGTTTTCAGTCAGATGAAGAAGTACAAAATGCTGTAAATTCATTCTTTAAGCGACAGCCACTAGAATTGTTTTGTATTTTGTAAAATATGCTGTAAATTTTGTAAAAAAACTTTGAGCTGCTGCCACTTATCCTTGGAACGTTATCATTAGAAGTATCTTAAAAAAAGACAAAAAGTAGATTATAATTAACTAATTTAGAAAATCACTTACCTTTTTGTGCATAATGCATTTCAGTTTAGTTATTTACCAAACTATACCCTGTTTTCAAACTTTAAAAGAGAAGTAAACTCAAAAGACAAATTCACACATAATAATGTAACTAGAAAAATCACCAAATACATCTTCTTTTTTGGTTGATCATGTCACCCTTCGACGATAATCCATAAATATTATTTTATACTATACTGAAGTTCACATTCAGATGGCAGCGTTACAGAGATACGCCTGTGCTTTCTATATGACAGAAATAATAACTACAATTTTGTCAAAGTTTTTAATCGTACGTTATGGGCCGGCTCCTATAAAACAATTATAATTTGGGAAGTATTTATGAATGTAAAATAGAAAAAACCTACACTTTTGTGAACTTTTTTTTTAGTTTGGCCCTGCTGATTATAAAAAAAGTAGCAAAATTTACAATGGCAGTATGTGACTTTCACTATTCGCTCCGAGCGTTAACAAAGTGTCAAGCAACATCGACCGACCTGCTCATGGTGGCGGTTGCTTGAATCTTTGTAAGTACGCTTTACTGTATGTTTAAATGGGACATTTAAAAAAATGCCATATCACGTTATTTGTTGTGTTGTTCACTGTAAAAATACATGGAAATCTAGTGATGTGAAATACTTTTATTTTCCTCGTTCCCAAAAGAAAATTAGATTAAAGAATAAAATTAATTAACGTTGTTATAAGGATGAAGTGAGGTTAACTTTTTCTATATACAAAAAGGACGTGGCAATATACACATGACAAAATCATATTATTATAAGTTTTGTACATATTACATACACTTTTTAGCTCTGATAAATCCGAATTGACTCAAAAAAGTACGGATACGGTATGTCCTATGTAACCTCACTATCGCAAATTATGTCAATAAATCTTTATTAACGACAAAATATATTTTTGTTGACCTATAAATGACATTATAAAATAATAACTAATGAATGCTAACAATTTGTATTCGTTTATTATCACTATAAAAATAAAAATAAAAGATGCTTTTTATGGACAGCTCCAAGATCTACTGGACACTACAATAGCCGGTAGTAAAACAATAATTCTCGGCGACTTAAACGCCAGAGTCGGCAACATACCTGTGGCTGGAGTTACACAAAAATTTAACGAAGAAACGCTTAACGACAACGGAGAAAGACTCCTAGAACTTTGTTTATTGAATAACCTCCGAATTAACAACACATACTTTGACCATCCAATACAGCATAAGATCACCTGATCAGATACAAGAGGACGTAACTCTATGATTGACTACATTATAACAAACAGACAAATACACCCCAGGGATATAATAGATGTGCGCACTCTATCGTCCGCCAATGTAGGATCCGACCATGGCCTGGTACTAGGGAAAATAAATATAGAAATCCACACACAACGCAAGCGAAATACAAAAGTCGAAGAAAAGTTAAACATAGAAAGCTTAGAAGACGAAGGGACACAAAACTTGTATAGAAACAGGCTAACAGGAAAGCTAAACAGGCATAACCTAGAGACTAAAAAGGATATAGAAGAAACCTGGAAAATTATTAGAAAAAGTATCCTACAAGCAGCAGAAGAAGCTTTAGGTAAAAGAAAAGTCACCAGAAATAAACGGGAATACAAAACTCCATGGTACGACGAAAGGGTGAAAGCACTAGCAAATCAAAAGAAACAAGCTTTCCTAACATACAAAAGAGTGAAGACACCGGAGGCACGAGACGACTACGTGACAATCAGGAATAGAGTAAACCAAGAAATAGATAACATCAAAAAAGAACACTGGGAGAAATTTACCAAAGATATGGAATACGACCTCTATGGATCCCAGAAAAAGGTGTGGAAAATGATAAGGAGACAAAAAACAGAAATGAATGAATTTGTACGGATAAATAACATAACGGAGACACAATGGACTGAGCATTTCATGAAATTATATGGAGAAGGAGAAGAAGAGAACAGAGAAATAAACATTAATGAGACCCACGATAGAGTACTAATATCAGAAGAAGAGCTACAAGAACGAATAAAAAAATTAAAAAATAGAAAAGCACCTGGTCCTGATAAGATAAATAATGAACTGCTAAAATATGGAGGAGGAACACTGCTCAAATGGCTCCTAAAATTATTTGTCGATATAATATTTATCGGAGTAGTACCAGCGGAATGGAAGGAAAGTCTCCTGCTACCGATACTCAAAAAGGGAGACTCGAAAAATCCTGAAAATTATAGAGGCATTAGTCTGATGAACAGCACATTAAAATTGTTGACGGCAGTCATAAAAGATAAAATCGAGGAAAAATCGAACATGGCAGATGAACCACAAGGCTTTCGGAAGAACCGCAGCACAATAGATGCAATTTTTATTATCAGGCAAATAGTAGAAAAGTATTGAATATGGAAAACCAGCATACATGTGCTTTGTAGACAGAGTCAGTGCGAAATGATATCTTAAATTTATTACAAGCTGAACAAATAGACCACCAGATAATAAGGTTAATTAATGAAATTAACAAGAACAACAAGACCAGAGTTATAATGTCAACAGGAGAAACAGAGCGCATAGAACTGAAAGGAGGAATGCGCCAAGGAGACTCGCTCAGTCCATTGTTATTCAATATGGTGATGAATCAAATAATTCACGAAGTAAGAAAACGACATGGATACCACATGGGAGCGCATAAAATCACGATACTATGCTATGCCGATGATGCAGTACTAATTGCTCATAACGAGGATGGCCTACAAAGGCAGCTCCACACTTTCAATATCACAGCAAATAAACTTAATATGAGAATATCAGTAGAAAAAACTAAATGTATAGTGATAAGTAAAGAGCCGCGTAGATGCAAGTTAGAAATAGACGGCAAAATTGTAGAGCAAGTAATGAAATTCAATTACCTAGGAGTAGAGATCACCAGTGACAGGAATATAAGAACAGAGACCACAACAAAAGCGGCAAGAGTAAGTGGTTGCCTCCGAGAAACCATATGGAGAAACAAATACCTGACCACGGAAAGCAAAATAAAAGTATACAAGACAACAGTAAGACCTATCCTAACATATGCAGCGGAGACAAGGACCGATACAAGAAAGACGAAACAACAAATCAACAATATCGAAATGAAAGTATTAATATCAATAGCGGGCATATCATTAAGAGACAGACAAAGCAACAGAAGTATACGAGAACGATGCAAAATTCAAAATATTTTAACAGGTGGATAAAAACAAGAAAGAAAAACTGGAACGAACATGTAAACCGAATGGAACCAGATAGATTAGCGAACATCTGTAAAAACAACAAGCCGTATAGCAGAAGACCCGTTGGAAGGCCGCCGAAAAGGTGGAAAGACAATGTACAGTCAACAACAACTGAAACAGAATAAGAGGCAGACAAACAGGAGTAATCCTAGTCGCGCGAAGAAGAAGAAGAAGAAGAAAATAAAATATTCAAGTTTAACAAAATAATCCCATAAGAGTCAATACTAAAACGTCCTTACAAAACTGACAGCGTGTCACATGACTGTAAATTTCTGTAAATAGAGAGGAGACGCACGGAGCCAATAATACGGTGCTAAAGTGTTATAAAAACAACTGTTTTTAGAAGCAAATCATTTCATGATTATAGGTAATAACCAAAAAGTAAATATGGGTTATGCACAAATATATAGTAAATAAAACTTGCAACACAAAAAATCTTCATATTATGTCTGAGTTAGGCAATCAATTAGAAAATAAAGAGCTTTATTCAAATGTACAGTGTAATTCACTATATTTTCACCCCCCTGTAAACTGCTTTATTTACAGAATTAGAAAAAAATGTAAAATACAAAAGTTATTCGATTTTTAAAATATGATTTTTTGACATATATAACATACTAGTGACGTCATCACTCTGGGCGTGATGAGGCAATCGACTATTTTTGAAGTGAAAACTTCTTTAGGGACGTTGTGCGGTTTTTGGATAGGGGAAAAAGCATTGAAGTCGCGACCGGACGTTGTGCGGTTTTTGGATAGGGGAAAAAGCATTGAAGTCGCGACCGGACGTTGTGCGATTTTTGGATAGGGGAAAAAGCATCGAAGGCGCGATCGTCATCACTTATGCTATATATTATGTGTATGTATATATAAATTGTGTAGAGGTATTTAAATTTAAAATAAATGTAAAATCTATTTTAGGATGAGGAAAAAGGATTGATTTCGCGACCATCATCGCGACCGTCATCGCTTCGGCGAAATGAATGTTGTACATATATAGGTATATTATGTGTATGTATATATAAATTGTGTGTATGTATATATAAATTGTATAGAAGTATTTAAATTTAAAATAAATGTAAAAACTATTTTAGGATGGGGAAAAAGGATTTATTTCGCGACCTTCATCGCGACCGTCATCTCTTCGGCGAAATAAATTTTGTACGTATATTATATGTGTATGTATACATAAATTGTATAGAAGTATTTAAATTTAAAATAAATGTAAAACCTATTTTTTAATGGGGAAAACGGATTGATTTAGCGACCGTCATCGCTTCGACGAAATAAATTTTGTACGTATATATTATAATGTATGTCTAATAATAGTAATATTATTGAAGTGAAAACTTCTTTAGGGACGTTGTGAACTTTTTAGATGGGGAAAAGTATTGAATTAGCGACCGTCATCGCTTCGGCGAAATAAATTTTTGAAGTGAAAAGTTCTTTAGGGACGTTGTGCACTTTTTGGATGGGGAAAAAGTATTAAATTAGCCACTGTCATTGCTTCGACGAAATAAATTTGTGAAGTGAAAACTTCTTTAGAAACCTTGTGCTCTTTTTAGATGGGAAAAAAGAGTTGAATTAGCGACCGCCATCGCTTCGGCGAAATAAATTTTTGAAGTGAAAACTTCTGTAGAAACGTTGTGCCCTTTTTAAATGGCCAAAAAGTATTGAAATAGCGGCCGTCATCCCGACCGTCATTGCTTCGACGAAATTAATTTTTGAAGTGAAAACTTCTTTACGGGCGTTGTGCACTTTTTAGTTTGGGAAAAAGTATTGAATTAGCGACCGTCATTGCTTCGACGAAATAAATTTTTGAAGTGAACACATCTTTAAAGGACATTGTGCACTTTTTAGATGGGGAAAAATATTGAATTAGCGACCGTCATCGCTTCGGCGAAATAAATTTTTGAAGTGAAAAGTTCTTTAAGGACGTTGTGCACTTTTTAGATGGGGAAAAGTATTAAATTAGCGACCGTCATTGCTTCGACGAAATAAATTTGTGAAGCAAAAACTTCTTTAGGGACGTTTTGCCCTTTTTAGATTGAGAAAAAGTATTGAATTAGCGACCGTCATTGCTTCGACGAAAATAAATCTTTGAAGTGAAAACTAGTTTAGGGAGGTGGTGCTCTTTTTAGATGGGGAAAAAGTATTGAATTAGCGTCCGTCATGGCTTCGGCAAAATAATTTTTTTAAGTGAAAACTTTAGGGACTTTGTGCCCTTTTTAGATGGAGAAAAGTATTGAATAGCGACAGTCATCGCGACCGTCATTGCTTCGACGAAATAAATTGTTGAAGCGAAACTTTTTTAGGGACGTTATACACTTTTTAGATGGGGAAAAGTGTTGAATTAGCGAGCGTCATCGCTTCGGCGAAATAAATTTTTGAAATGAAAATTTCTTGAGGAACGTTGTGCACTTTTTGGATGGGGAAGAAGTGTTAAATTAGCGACTGTCATCGCTTCGGCGAAATAAATTTTTGAAGTGAAAACTTCTTTAAGGACGTTATACACTTTTAGGTAGGGAAAAATTATTAAATTAGTGACCGTCATTGCTTCCACAAAATAAATTTTTTCAGTGAAATTTTCTTTAGGGACGTTGTGCACTTTTTAGATGAGTGCACTTCTTTAAATTTCGTACGTATATAAATTATGTGTATGTACATGATACTAAAAATAACCAGATAGTATCTTCCCGTAGCCCAAATACGTCCGAGTTCGCGCATGATGACGTAACGGGAGACCAATTTGAATTTGAATTCTTGTTAAAGTTAAATGGGATTTCTATGCATTGTCATGAAATTATTCATTTAGCAAAATAATATTAAACTACTTTTTTGTGTTATTTGTTTATAAAAGACATCTCACTTTTACAAAGATAAAATATAAAATACGGTATAAAATATGGTACGGACACGTCCAGAGGATGGATAACTCAAGACTCCCTAAAATGATTATGCAATGGGTACCACCAAACCGCAGAAAGAGAGGAAGACCCAAGAAATCTTGGAGAGAGGGAGTAACGAAGGCGATGAGCGCAAGAGATCTTAGAGAGGGCCAATGGGATGATAGAGTGTCATGGAAATTAGGCATCGGACAACGTCGCAAGACGTTTTAAAACCGATTTATATATATATATATATATATATATATATATATATATATATATATATATATATATATATATATATATATATATATATATATATATATATATATATATAAAATACACTTATCTTACAACCGCGAACGATTCAAACTAATCGGACGTTACGAACCATTATGAACGTGCCGGTTGCGTCACGACTCCCCTCCCTTCAGGGTGCGCAATATATTATCTTCTTATTTATAGTATCATGTGTATGTATACATAAGTAGCATAGAACGTACGAAACGCGTATATATTATAGGTATAGCACTTCCTTTTGGATGGGGAAAAAGTATTGAGCTCGTAATTTATATACTATAAGAAGTTTTCACTTCTGTCGGCACTCCCATGAGTGCTTTATTTTTTTTTAATCAGAATAGGGGTCGTGTGCTAGCTCAATTGAAAGGTAATTCAATTATCTATTCAGTAATACAAACATTAAGATAATTATTTATACAGGGTGTCCAAAAATTTTTTTGAATTAAATTAATTGACACAAAAAGAAGAATGTATGTAATTTATTTAATTTAAAATACATTTTACTGCTGTTAGAAAACAGAAATATAAGTTTATTTCACAAATAAACATTGATTTTTGCTTAAATTCAATGTTCAAACTGCCAAGAGGCGGATGGGTGGCAGCTTGAACATTGAATTTAAGTGAAAAGTAATGTTTATTTGTTCAATAAACAGTTATTTCTGTTTTCTGACAGCAGTAGAATGTATTTTGAATTAAATAAATTACATGCATTCTTCTTTTTGTGTCAATTAATTCAATTAAAAAAAAATTGGACACCCTGTATAAATAATTATCTTAATGTTAATATTACTGAATAGAGAATTGAATTACCTTTCAAATGAGCTAGCACTCGACCCCTATTCCCATTTAAAAAAAATAGTCAATTACGTCATCACGCTCAAATGGATGACGTCATTAGTACGATATATATGTCAAAAAATCATATTTTAAAAATCGAATAACTTTTGTATTTTACATTTTTTTCTAATTCTGTAAATAAAGCAGTTTACAGGGGGTTCAAAATATAGTGAATAACTCTCTACATTTTATTATTTTGTAGGTTCTTGAAGAGAAGTCGAAAAAGTATTATCATTGAATGTGATGATATTATAACATGGAGACGTAATTACCTAACTTGTATAAAACAGTGCAAAAGTAAAGGTAAACCCATTTATTACTTTGACGAAACATGGGTAAATGAAGGTCACATCAAAGATAAAGTATGGGTAGACACTGACATAAAAAACCGTAGACAGGCATTTATTGAAGGGTTGTCTACTGGTTTGAAAAACCCGTCGGGGAAAGGAAAACGCCTCGTAGTTATTTATACATATCTAGAGTTAGGTTTTGTTAATGGAGGACTTTTACTTTTTAAAGGAAGAAATGTAGAAGATTGCCATGAAGAAATGAATGCATCTGTTTTTGAAAATTGGTTTGGTAATACACATCCTTCAACAATTACCAAAAAACGATCTCATTGTAATGGATAGTGCCTCATATCACAGTCGAAAAATAGAGAAAAATCTGACAACAGCATTATAAAAGAGAAATATTATGCAATAATGCTGTTACAAATAAAAATTATTCCTTTTTATTTTGAGATGGTTAGCTCAGAACTTTTACATCTGATACGTTTAAATAAAGATAAGTATAATATGTATTTAACTGATAAGATGGCTAAAAGAAATTGCCAAATTGTGCTGCGGTTGCCTCCGATATCATTGCCAGTTGAATCCCATTGTGAAAATTTGGGGGAAAATGAAGTAGCATTCAAAAACACAAAAGATTTAAATTGCAAAAAATAAAGAAACTTCTACAAACAAGCTCTCGAAATAAAATTACAATACATTGGCAAAATTGTATTAATCACATCCTCAAAGTAGAAGAAGAAAGGTGCTAACTAAATGGCATCGAGTATAGTGTAATAGAACCATTAATACTTCCAATTAGCAATGCTGGCAGTAATACAAGTTCCTCAGAAGATGAATAAACTGTATCTACAGTGTAATTTTAATGTGATTATAATTTATTTGAATTTGTATTTTAAAAAAATTAAAAATATATAATTAAAATGTCTATGTCTTAATACCGGATTAAATTCTGCATGAATTTGTACGTTTTCTTCTTCTTCTTTTCTTTTTTCCTTATGCCTATTATGGCGTCGGATGATTTGTACATCAAACAGTTAAAATAAAGATTAGAAATTTTCAAGACAATAAAGTGAGACAAAATGGAAGATGTAGTAAATACTGACTTTGTAAAAAGATTTTACATTAAACTTTTTTCAAGTAACCTTTTTGCAAAGATACAGTTCTATCTGTTTCAATTAAATGCCATTCATTTAAATGAAATTAAGTTTTTTATTTGTGAAGTCCGATACTGATTACTGAATTACCGTCAAAGACCGACATGATCAACCAAAAAAGAAGTTGAATCTGGTAATTGTTCTAGTGACATTACGGGGAGTGAATCTGTCTTTTAAGTTTACTCCTAATGGTAGGGAGCAAAGTATGCTAAATGTGCAGTCACTCGAGCGTTATGGGGACCTATTAGGTTGTGAAGAGTAGGTCCAAAAAAAGTTAAGTTTTCCATCTTAGTGGGGACTTTCCATTTTTAATTTAATTTTTCATTTCCAACAATCGTTTTTTTAGATAGCGGCATCTATCCATAATTTGAAAAAATGTCTCGAATAAAAGTTACTTATTTTTATGTAAGGAATCCAAATCTGCAATAAAAAATGGGGGCTCCCATTTAAGATTTTAAAGTAGCCCCCACCCCACCTCCGTGGGGGGTCGGTTTGGTGTCATTCGATATATTTTTCAAAAATATGGAATAAGTGTATTTTTCAGTTTTTCGATCTGATGTCTATTTCGCGAAATATCGCGGGATTCGTATTTAAAATATTAAATTTACCCCCCACCCCTCTGCGTGGGAAGTCGTGTTTGCTATCATTCGATAGATTTTTGAAAAATATTGAGCAAGTATTTTTTAGTTTTTCGATTGTCATTCATTTCGTTTTTTCCTTGTGAAACTTTGGGACTCACCCATTTCCTTACGCCCCGCTCAAATCATCAGATATTTGAAATATACACTGTTTTGCATGTACTTAACTTACCCTTATCTTAATCTGACGATTTCGAGTTTTTCTAGGGATAGATTTTTTTTCGGCCCCCCTTAACGAACTCCCCTGCATTAAGAGCCAATATATGGTAGAAGTACATCTTCAGGGTACAAGGTTTCTCCCCATGTAATAATCTGACGCGCTCGAGTAACTGCAAAAGTCCCCGCTTGGGCTCCCCTACCATAATTTAAAAACACAGAGTTTAGTAAAATAATAAAACAGCCCTTAAAAAAACAATCTGACGTACCTACTCAAACGTCAATAAACACAACAACAACCTCAAAAAAGTGTTATATAGGTTAATTGTTAATAACAACAAAACGTGATTTCTTGTTTGGATAAAGGTGTTAAGTTACTTTGACACCTTTATCCGCCAACTAATAATGCATAACATCTACCTACATGTCCTCCGAAATTTCAAAGAAACCACTTTTGATGAAAAAGAACTTTTAACTGAAATATATACCACTATCCTTTTTCTTTTGGTGCCTATTCGTTTCGAATATTGGCGATAACTCTGGCTATAATTATTTTATTAACTGATGCTTTAAATATATTAGTTATTGTTGTGGAGAACCATTTCCTCAGGTTCTTTAAGTTCTTTAATCATGATATCTTCTTCTCCCAATTCCTTGCTTTACGAATACTTTGCCTTGAAGTATTACCATCAGTAACCTGTATTTAGTGGCGTTTCTCATTATGCGTCCGAGATATTCTAACTTTCTTCTTTTAATGGTATACGTCACCTCTCTTTCTTTCCCCATTCTTCGTAATACGATCTCGTTGGTTATCTTGTCCGTCCATGATATTCTTAGGATTCGTCTATATAGCCACATCTCGAACGCTTTAAGTTTTTTCTCCATCGCTTCAGTCAGTGTCGAGGATTCAACTCCGTAGTATAATATTGAGAAGATATAACATCGTAGGAGCCTTAAATTTTATCCCCAGATTAAGGTTGTGACTTTTAAAGAGTTTAGCCATGCTATTGAATGCACTCCTAGCCTTCTCTATTCTACATTTTATTTTTGTAAATGATCCCATTGTTCGTTTACTATTGTTTCAAGATGGGTATACTGTTTTACTCGGTTCACTGGTCTGTTCTTGATAAGCAGTTGAGTGTCTCTAATTTTATTTTTGCTGATAACCATAAATTTAGTTTTTGATATATTTACTTGTAGTCCAAATCTTTCACTTACTTCATTTACTTTGTTTATTAGTTGCTGTAAACTGTTCAAACTTTTATTCCATGTTCGCAATATTCCAAGGCTTCACTAAATATTTCCTCTGAATATAGGTTAAATAATATAAGTGAAAGTATACATCCTTGTCTAACGCCTCGTAGAATCTGGATCGCTTCCGTTGGTTCATCATACCCCTATTGAATTAATTAAAAAAAAACACCTTTATTCACTTGTGTTATAATTTGTATCTATTTATTTAGATTTGCTAAGAGCGAAGAAGCACAGGCAGCGATCGCTGGCTTGCATGGAACAACGTTGGGAGATTCAATGGTACCTCTTAATGTAAGAGTAAACGAAGATCATGGAAGACAGAGGGCACAGAATTTGAATATGAGGGATCCGATGGGTTTTTATAGAGGTAACTTTACCGTTATAAAAATTATTTAATTCGAAGTTTTATTTTCGGAGAAATAAAACTTTTAACGAGACCAAGTTTCTGGTTAGGCCTTCGTGGTTTCTATTACTTGCAAACCATACGAATGCTGAATAAAAGAAGGCATGGGGAAGTCTATAATTTTCACCTCACTTCCTGGCTAATTCGGCGTGGCAAAATTCCAACGAAAACTTGGTCTCGATACTCACTTAGGAGTAAAACTAATACAGAAAAACTTTTTGATTATAAAAATGATTTCTTGAATTGTTTTTCTTAAGCCTGAAGTAAAAAAATACATTGTGCGGCATCAGTGCGGAGAAGTCAATTACTCATTTGCCGTAAGAGATACGAAAAAATATTTAGGTTTATTTTATATGTTAGTAATATGTAGGAACAAAGCAACAAGAACTATAAAAATAGTCTAATGTCAAACTTTAAAGCAAGTTTAGTATCAAAGTGGGAAGTGGGAGTCAACTAGGTAGAATATAGTGTATTTTTATTAATATTTTACACACCAACAATCTTAACTACTTAGATATTTTATATCTTACCTAATAAATAAATTAAGGATCAGTCTGCACTATTATGTATTTTTTATTTCGAAAAAAATTATTTTTGATTGAAGATTTTCACAGCCAACCTAATAAAATTGCTCCTAATTGCTTTTCCAATGAACGTTTGGCTCAAAGAATCACGAATAACTCACAAATAAAAGCACAAAATAAATAACATTTCATTGCAATACTAAAATGCAGGATGTTTCCATTTGTTAATACTTAGAAATGACTGATTCCCACTTTCGACCAATCCTATATACCAAAATTAAATATTTCGCGTTGTTAATTTTTTTGGATAATAATAGACTATATTAAAAAGTCGTTTGGTCCTAAATGGGCGACTACGAACTCCCCCACGCTAATTACCTAGATTTTAATGGGTTCAGTTTTATAGTAGGATTAAAAGCGACTACGAACTGCCCCACGCTACCTAGGTACTTAGATAATATTTTTGTGAACATATATAGTTTTTGTTTTACTTTATGGTATTCAAAAAGGAACCCAATTCCCAAAGCATGACCGAAAATTTTAAATGATTAAATAATGAGTCTATAACAATATAATCGAATAAAGTTTATTTATAAATCTACATTAACTTATATACAATAACAAAAACTACAGTTAAACAATAACAATGCTTAATTCTAATGTATGATTAGTGATTAAAATAAGTAAGAGTGAACTCTATTTAGGTTTTAAAAGTTAGCTGCATAATAATTGCAAACTGACTTAATGAAGTCTAATTTAGTAATGTTTTGATTAACGTAATATTCATTTAGCTTATTTTCAATAAAATCAACTTTTCTTTTTGCCGTTTTATCAAGTTTTTTTTTCGAATCTATGTGCAGTTCTAATTTTCACATTATACTTCTGCTTGAAAATTTAACAAAATGTCTGTAAATTTAAATATGTCAGGATGTGATTTATAAAAACATTGTTAAATTTCGAGTGAAATGATTCACATGCGTTTGTAGTAAATATAAGAGATGATGAATTTGAAGCCCACATGTAAGGTGGAAATGTTGAATCTTCCGTTAAATAATTATCGACTAGGTAATCACAAAATTGCATAACTGTGTCATCTTCTGGCGTAATATTAAAAAGTTCATGAGAAAAAAAGTCACCAACATCATTTGGATCTAAATAATTATGCCGAAAAACAATTTTAAATATTTTCCAATAAACAGTTTCAGAGAATGGTTTGGATGCAGCTCAAAACAACTATTTAGAGCTACTGCCTCAAAAATTAAAATAGCTATGATGATTGCCAACCTCCGTAGTGGAGATGGCACCTGAAGAAGAAGAATAACAGTTTGATTTTTATATTCAGAGGACAAACCTAAATTTTGAATTTTTCGGTACCAATTTTGTGTTAAATGAAATTTGCAACAAAAAATAATAATGTCGGGCCACACTAACTTGACTGCATTTTGAATTGCTATTTCAAAATCAGAAATTATTCGCTTCGGTTTGCAATTTAAATTTAAATCTGTACATATTGTTATTAATGTATCAAATGTACTTTTGTACGATTGCTGTGATTTATTTGGTAACAAACAAAATACTAGAGGAACATAAAAACCATTTTTGTAGCCATGTATAGTAAACATCTGACAAAAATATTTAGAACAGTATTGAAAAGTTCCATCTACACACAAAGAATCTAGATTACACAAAAAGTAAAAATTTGTGAAACAACTAAAAATTGCGGAATTATTTTTCGTAGATAATAAAAAGTTTTCACTGTATTTGTTTTTAAATTTAAGTTCACTAACACTTGTAGAACTTCTTTCTGTAACTTGGGCAATGATGGTGTGGATTTTCGTCTTGCAGCATAGATATTTCTTCGAACGCAAGAAATGTCTTTCGTCGTCAGCGGTAAATTGCTGAAATTTTCCTTCCTCAATTCCTTGTGGACAATCTTTAAAGGTTTTTCACGTATATCTTCTACAGCTTTCCTCTTTGTAGAATTACTAAAAATTTGCCGGTCAACGTGGATATCTGGAGCATGATTATGCTCCACCGATGCTTTTTCAAGAATAACGTAATTTTCATCACCTTCCTTTGTGTACAATTTTTGTTGACACCCTTTTTTGGTGCATTGCCTTTTAACTTTTCCATCTTTGGAGACATGGGCCTTTGAATATTTATATTCATTAATTATTAATAAAAGTTATCTCCTTTGACTAAACATAGTCGTTGGATTCGCCATTTAAAAGTTAAACACTAACGGACAAAACCAGACACTATACCGTAATACTTGCAACTGAAGTGAATAACTGAAAATATTTATATTCTTACTTTCAACTATAATCAAATTTGGAATTTCCGGTCATTAAGACTTAGTCCTTAACTTTATCGACGATAGGGCAGCATGTACTTGGGATTAACGGGCCCAGGTAGTTCGTGGGGCAGTTAGATAACGCCGACCTAAATAGATTTTTTTATCTTAAATATCTACAGTTGTACAGGATGTTAACGTTGCTACGAAATTAATGTAAAAGCGTAATTATCGTTCAAACCACCTCGTACAACATTTCAAAACCTTATATTGCTATCTATGTATGGTTCTATCTATGCTCTAACTTTTACTTAAATAATTTGTTCCCATATCTCTTACGACAAATAAGTAGTTGACTTCCTCGCACTAAAAGCCACACCCTGCATATATAACCAGTAATATAGCAAATAATTGAAAACAGAATAAATATATACCCAGCAATTCTCAGAAAAGTATAGAAAACTATGTACAGAGTGTATTAATAATTCATCATTATCACTATGGTACATCCCTTAAAGAGCTTTGTCACAACTTTGTTAAGCTTTTTGCGCCATTCTTCTCTGTCATTTCCTTCGATTTTCCAGTTGGTAACACGGATCTTCCCAGCATCCTGTTTTACCCCTTGGGTCTAACCACCTCAGCTTTGGTCTACCCCGTCTTCTCATTCCCACCGGTGGTTGCGCTGTTAGAATATTTTTATCATGTTCAATTCGGGGAGCTCTGACTACATGTTCTGCCCACTGCGAGTGGGTCCGCAGTATTATAGTGGTTACATATTTTCGACCAAACATGCTTGTAGGTATTCTGCAGTTTAAAGTTATATCTACGCCTTTATATCCTGTTTTCACAGACCGCTCCGAGTATCTTGCGTAATAGGTTTCTTTCAAAAATCGATAGAGATGATTCGTCTGTTTTGGTTAGAGTGCATGCCTCTAATCCATATGCGAAAACGGGTACTATCAGTGTTCTATACAGTCTTATACCAGTTTTTTGAGAGAGACACTTTAGCATCTTGTATCTCAGGTTGAAATCCAACTTGCAATCAGTCAGAAATTTACGAATTTTCAAAAAACCAATTCTGGCTTGTTCTACTCTGCTCTTTATATCAGTCTAACTTTAGGGTCCCAACTTTCGTTTAGCAGACAACCCAAGTATTTAAACTATATAACTTGGTCGATTTATTCTTCAGCTACATATATCTTTGCGTTTAGATAATTATTTATACATATAAACATTGTTTTTGTCGTCTTGATATTTATTTTCAAACCCAACGCTTCACTTGAAAGAGTTAGATGATTTAAACGGTATTGAAGATATTCGATATCTGCCATGATCGCTGTGTCATCGGCATACCTAATGTTGTTAATAAATATGCCGTTTACTTTAATACCCTTATTAGAGTCTGCCACTGCATCTGCGAAGAATTTTTCTACATATAAGTTAAACAACATTGAAGAAAAGATACAACCTTGCATTCCTACTCCCCTTTTTATTGAGAAATCTTTCGTTTCGTTGACATTTTGAAGACGTACTGTTGCTGTCCGGTTCCAATACAAATTGGTGATAACTTTTATAGCCTTGTATCCAATCCCAACTCTTGTAGATATTGTATCATTAGTTCGTGTTTCACGATATCTAGTGCTTTTTCATAATCGATGAAACAGAGAAAAACATCCTGTTTTGTTTAAAGTCCATCTTTGAAATCAAAATGATTCCAGCCTGTGACTTAATGTGACTTATTCACATTTCTTGTGTTTCAAGATTCATCTCAAGAAAAGTTTTATAAAGTGGCTTATTAGCCAGTGGTCCATGCAGAATTTTGCACTTAGTGTATGTGGCTAGGGCGATAAATCTAGAGAGCAACCAATCTTTTGGATTCTGGCCCTTATCGTAGATATCGTTAAATAGCTTCAGAATAATGTATGCTTTTTCTCATGAGGATCTTTCAGTGCGTCACAGTTTTTCGATTTCTTTCTAACGCGTTAAATTGCATGTGACAGAAAAAACGCACGTCGGTGATTACATTTCGTCGGTGACATTTATAACATTTATTCTAGTTGTCAATAGATGGCGTTATAATTGAAATAAAAATTATTTTCGAATTATATAATATATCTACGAATATAATCTGTACAATTTATAAGACTATACAAATCAAAGAAAATACCATTTTATAAATGCAATATAAATTTGACAACTGTCAGATTTAACTAAAATGTCATGTCACTAAAATGTATATTATCACGGACTTACCTTTTTTTCTATCATTTGTGACGCACTGAAAAATGCTCATGAAAAGAAGCATATTATGTTTTCTTCATAAAGTAACTTGATTGTTTTTGCATACAAATTATCTGGGCCTGAGGCTTTGTTACTTTTTAATAGTTTGATAGCGTGTACAATCCCGGCTTTCAAAATACTTGGGCTATGCAAATGGTCTCCCAGTTATGGTGGCTTTTGTGTTCTGTGATCGTTGAACAAATTAGCTGTGTACATATCCCAAGCATTATGTATATCACGAGGATACATTATTAATTCATCTTGGTCAATATGTGTAATTACCAAAACCTTGTTTTTTGTTGAAGATACCAGCAATTTTCTTAATTTTCTTGTCGAGATTGAAGCTGTCGCCGAGTTTACATAGATTTTCAGCTTTGGTGCAAAGTGTAGTCGTTCAGAGCTCCTTCGCCGCAAATTTCTTTGCGAATTTTACTGTATATATTTTGGTATCCTACATGGTCCTGCCTGATCGTACACTGCCTACGTGTAATCCACTCATTCTTTTAGTTATTTTATTTCGGAGAAAAAAAAAGTTTTGTTTACGTCATCAAATAAATCTTTTATGGTGGTCCCTGACTTTTCAAACTTGGAGACAGATGTTCAGAAACTTGGGAAAGTTTGGACTCTTTGTGTGTAATGCCAGAATAATTATTGGGACCGTGCAAGTTCGGCAAAGCGACACCTGGTTTCTACGCTCAGCAACATTATTCGCACTTTTAATTATATTGGCCAATTATATTAGTCCTGGTTACTGGATAATTGTCAAGGCCATAGTCCAAAAAAATAATAAGAAAAAAAATAAGATGCAGGTTATGTTATTAAAACGTAAACAATTGTATGTAGTAAATAAAATTAGTTATTAAAATGCAGTAATGCAAGCAAAATAATATGTACAATTAATTAAATTTACCTTTATATAATAATTGCATATTATATCAATATTGTTGAGCAATATATAATTTTTCTTCTTCAGTGACAGTAGGTATGAAATATACGTCAATTTGACAATTTCAATTGACAATATGAATTATTTAAGAAAGTTGCAATATTTCTCCGCTATTCTCGCACGATCGTTTCTCGTATTCCCTCCCAAGTACTTGCACACCGCGAATAGGGAACTTGCATAAAATTTAAAATTGGAAAAAAATGTTATAAATCACAACAGAACATAATTTAAAACATGTATCAATGATAAAAAAGTTTTGTTTGTCTTTCGTTTTTCCCCTAAAGACGATTAAAAATTCAAATTATTCCAGCCAGCAAAAAACGCGTCGTGACGTCATATGGTTTTGCATTTACATTTTACACCAAAAAGTAAACAAAATTAATTAGACATTATAAACGTCAGTAAAAAATACAGTTATGTGACGTTAAAAGCGTTTTTGTTCGTTTGAACTATTCATAGAAAAATTTTACTTTTACAAAATGGTTTTATTTTCAATAGTAAACCTTCTTTTCTTTCCTTCAAAAACTGTATCAAACTCCAATCTCAACAAACTGGTATATATTATTACAACGACATACGATAAATGTCATTAGAATATAAATATTTTTCCTTTATTACCCTACGACGAGCTGGCCAAATACCCAAGTAGGTGGAGGCCAATAAACTAAAGAAGGAAAAAAAGAATATACCTAAATATAACGCTGTGTCTAGGTGTACGCTAACGTGTACGCAAATCAAAAGTTAGTGTCAGAGTGTTGGAATTTGTTTAATTGCGTTGTGCTTATACTTTAATTTAAATATTGATTTGTAATGGTAGGGGAGCCCAAGCGGGGATTTTTGCAGTTACTCGAGCGCGTCAGATTATCATATGGAGAGAAACCTGGTATCCTGCAGATGTACCTCTACCATATATTGGCTCTTAACACAGGGGAGTTCGTTAAGGAGGGCCCGAAAAAAAAATCTATCCTTAAAAAAGCTCGAAATTGTCAGATTAAGATAAGGTAAGTTAAGTACATGCAAAAGAGTGTATATTTCAAAAATCTGACGATTTGAGCCGGGCGTAAGGAAATGGGCGAGTCCCAAAGTCTCACAAGAAAAAAGCGAATATTTCGCGAAATGAATGCCAGATCGAAAAACTAAAAAATATGCGCTCAATATTTTTTAAAAATCTATCGAATGATACCAAACACGACTTCCCACGGAGAGGGGTGGGGGGTAAATTTAATATTTTAAATACGAATCCCGCGATATTTCGCGAAATGAACATCAGATCGAAAAACTGTAAAATACACTTATTTAATATTTTTAAAAAATCTATCGAATGGCACCAAATACGACCCCCTATGGAGGTGGGGTGGGGGTTACTTTAAAATCTTAAATAGGAGCCCCTATTTTTTATTGCAGATTTGGATTTCTTACGAAAAAATAAGTAACTTTTATTGGAAACATTTTTTCGAATTATGCATAGATGGCGTTATAATCGGAAAAAACGATTGTTGGAAAAGGAAAATTAAATTAAAAAATGGCAAGCGCCCACTAAAATGGAAAATATTACTTAACTTTTTTTGGTTTTAGGACCTACTCTTCACAACCCACTAGGTCTCCAAAGCGCTCGAGTGACTGCACATTTAGCATACTTTGCTCCCCTACCATAAAGAGATTTCTTATTTTTTATTTGTTTAGTGTTTGTTTTTAAATTAACTATGCAGTGTGGACAATTATTTAGTTGTTTTAATGAGTTTAACAACATTTTAAAAGAGTATGAAAAAGTTAAGATACTATAAATTAATATATATATTTTTTAGTTATAAGTGAAATAAGTATTTAGTATTACAATATAGTACAATATGTTACAATTTAGTATATACAATATTTAGTATTACCGTCCAAAATTAAAATAAAAGGAATACCTAAAGCTTTCACAATAATAATTAACTTGTTATGAAGCTATTTCCTTGTGGCATTTTTGTAATCAACTAGATATTCTAAATGGGAACTAAGCCACAATTTAACTAAAAAAATGATGTTATTAACGTTTCAACGTCTAAATCGGACGTCGTTGTCAAAATACAAAATATTATTAAATTAAACAAAAATGTTCTTGCTTAGTAAAAAATTTTTTCTAATAATTTATTTAATCTGACTAATTTTTGTATTTTGACAATGACATCCGATTTGGATGTCGAAACGTTAATAAAATCTTTTTTTAGTTAAATTGTGGCTCATTTCCCATTTAGAATAGTTGATTATAATAATTAACTTACGTATAAAAATTATTTTAGCAATATTTTGTACGTGTCATGTCAACTAAATACATATATTTATTTTGCTAACCTAAATATATACATACTTTTATTATATACATTGATTTATTACAATTAAGTTTGAAACATCTGAATAGTTCTGCTTCCCTTCCCTTAACAAATATTTTTCTATCAAACAAATCAAACAAACACTAAACATATCAAAATAGCATGTATTTACCAAAATATACAGTCACTGCGTACGTTAAATAATGACGTCACTGGCTTGATGAAGTTTAATTCGCGTGTATGTACCTAACTTTTTTATTTGCGTACACGTTAGCGTTTACCTAGACACAGCGAAATATAACCATAATAATAAGTAATGTAAAACTAGGTGACGTCACGGGCCGTTCGAACTACTTTAAAATACCGAAGACTTTAAATTTGTACTTCTAAGTTATTATGAGATTTTGAAGCGTGAAATTTTGGAAATCTCATTTTTATACAAAACTGAACATTATTATGTAATAAAAAAAATGTGCAAGTTCCCTATTATGATGATGCTAATTATACCTGAAACTAAACCCGTTATTTTTAAGTTTTTGTCACTTTTTTGTTATTTATTTCATTTTTTTTATGAATAGTTGCATAGAACAACTTTAAGGTTTAAATATTAAATATTTAAATGTGAGTGTCCCATAAACATTAGCAAAATTTGCAAAAGCTTAAGTATAATTTTTGATAACATGATTAGCGCAAGCACTTTTAGGATTCACGAGGAAATTAAATTCCTGCAACTGGCTGTATACCATAAATCGCCAAAAATTACTAAAATCCGTTTTCAAAAGGCATATTTTCTTAAAATTACTCACATCTACATCTACATTCTACACTACATCATTGAACGTTTTCGGAATAACAGTTCCATAATCAGTGCTTTTTACACGTTACAGTACATGCCAGAGCCACCAAGGTATGTGGGTAAAACCCCTTCAGATATTTTAATATAGTTTTAAAAGTTAACATTATTGTATTAACCCGGGAACAGTCGCGCTCTTTTCTTTTACGTAATCGGTAGCACGTTAGATTTTATCTAACAATACGAATTTACAGCAAATTTTAATTCTATAGTATTTTTATTTACTTGTTATGTCAGACATATTATTTATAACAATTATTGAAGCTAATTGGTTCTCACCAAAGTCATAAATTCCACAAAAAGGAGAAGAAGAAAAAAAATACCTACACACTACTACACCCTTCCTCGAGGCACTTACGAGTGGAAAGTTATGTCGCAAAATTTTTCGTCAAGTTATCACGAAAAAAGATAAAATGTTAGATTTTTTTTTAACGGCGTGACTGCTCTCGGGTTAAAATTAGCATGATGTTTAAAATATTCCTTGATTTAACATCAGGCATCCCAGGACTCTTCCCACGCGGGTTGCTTTGTCCAGAGTATAGAACCTTACATCACGGACATTAACTAGTAACTAGCATTGCTATTCGATTCCAATATTGGATATAAATCTATTCCAAGGCTCCTAATGTGCCTTTCTGGCAATATCTTTTGGTTTATTACGTCTTTCTACATAATTTAATCTAGCTTATTGTGTATTGTTGTGGAGAGTATTCACGTACACCATGCTTTTCTTTTATGGCATTCTGTCCAAATTCTTATGATTGGTTTTTCTTCTAAATTTCTTTTGCTGGATTGCTGCATTTGCTGCTTTTGTGATGCATTTCTTTAAAAGAATATTCTTAATTTTAAAATAGTCCCATTTTTCATTTAATGTTGCTCTGAGCAGGCTCACCAAGAGGGCGGTAGAGCCGGTAGATTTTACCGGGGTCCGACGGTGTAAGGGGCCCGACGATGTAAGGGGCCCGACGATGTAAAGGGCCCGACGATGTAAGGGGCCCAGCATGGGCCTCGATCAAGGATGTGTTTTCCGTTTTTTTTTACTTTTTACCGGGCGACCCTCTGCAAAATGCTTTTAGTACTAGACTATATTTAATATGACCTCTATCTATATTTTGAGGTATATTTTGTTTTTAAGTCGTTGCGGAAAGCACCTCTATTGTAAAAATTTTTAAAATTCTAAATTTTGTTTTTTTAATCAATTTTTTAACGTTTCCCGTTTTTTTTACAGTTTGCCACATTGCCATCCTCTATTTATTTATTTGCTTGTTTTAGTTATACATTTATTTATTCCAGGTTCGATAAATTTGTCCAGTTTAAATTGATGTTAAATAATTAAAGAATGTTAGATTTTTTCCTCTTAAAATTGTTCGATGCAACCATTCAGATGTTTTTGTATTTGTGTACAAAGTAGTAATGAAATGTTACCCATTTTAATTTTAGAAATTGAAGAACCATTTACGTTTGGAGACGAAGGTCCTGACTTAGAAGAACTTCTTATTGCTGAAGTTTTACCTAGAAGACCTCTCTGGGACTTATCAATTCACTCGACCAAAATGGAGATTGAAAATCTGTGGGAGCAGATCTATCGTGTATTTAAGAAAAAATATTCGATAAGTTTTCTTACTAATATGTGGTTTAATCTTAGAGAAAACTATATAAAAGAGAGGAGATCGTTTTCGTATTACCATCAAATGAAATTTTTGGATGGGTTTGAAACTGTTGCCCTATGTGGATCTAGTCGAAGAGATATAGGCAGTGTTAAAAAAAAGTTAAAAACTGATAACAATGCATCTTCAACTGACGGCGTTGATGATTTTTTGCAGCTGTTGGGAGAAGGTTTACGTAAATTGCCCGCTGGAAAGAGAACTAAGTTACAGTTTAGAATTGTAGAATTACTTAAAGATGAGGAATCGGATACATCAGATTAGGTTTTTAACATGCCTGTCTATCATCGTCATTCTTCCTTTAAACCCTAGGAGGGCCTAGCTTCATTAATAATTTTCATCCAGTCTTCGTTATCCGTAGTGTTTCTCCGCCAACTACGTACTTACCATATTTTTTGCTGGACCATTTTACTTCATCCGCATTACATGGTCCCTTTCCGAGAATTTAAAAAAATGTAAATTTAAATATTGGCAGTTCAAATTAATGTTTTTAGTTTATCTCTTATTCTGGCCTGAGAATGGGACAAAACCTGTAAGTCCCGAAACCTATAGCAACCCACACAAGTCAGTCATTAACCAGATAGACTCTCGGAGGTCTAAACAGATACAAGAAAAAAAGAGAAAGACTACGACCAATAGTAGAGTCTAAATTTCAGGGAATTGTTAAGGTTTAAAATCGCATCAGAAGATGAGACTCTTTTAACACGTTGGCTGCGTTTAGAGATATTTATAAACTTATGTTAGGTGCGTTACGAGGCGTATCATAGATGTCCCGTATACCTAGTGTGACCAACTAGCCCGAAAAATCCGGGACATGGCCCGAATTATGAAGTCGTGTCCCGGCGTCCCGCACAAGGCTTCCGGGCCATCCGAATTTTCAACGTTTTGGTAAAATTCTATTTTGAAATTTTGAATGTTATTCTTCTAAGAAATCATATCAAATTGAATTGGTGCGACGAAAAAAAGTTGAAAATTTCTAGAGTGTAATACTAATACCACATCCAAAACGCATGCATTTTATATCGTGGTATTATCTTCTTCTTCTTCAACTGCCATCTCTGGTCTGCCATTCTCTCAGGTTGCGCAGTAACGATATTCTGCGTCTCCCTATGCTTCTTTTTCCTTGAATCTTTCCCTGCATAATGAGTTGGAGCAAGTTGTATCTCTCTCCACGTGTAATATGTACGAGATATTCAAATTTTCTCTTTTTGATTGTATTTAAAACTTCCATTTCTTTATTCATCTTTCTCAGAACCTCTTCGTTTGTGACGTGTTCTGTCCATGATATTTTTAGACTTCTTCTATACACCCACAACTCCAGTTTTTTCATTGATGCCGCATTCAAGCTTCTATTTAGCTCTAGCCTTTTCTACTCTAATTTTAATTTCCTGGAAGTAATCATTTGTGGAGTTGATCATTGTTCCAAGATATGCATATTGGTCTATGCGTTCAACATTGGTTCCGTTCATGAGGAGATTCTCGTTATTTCTTTGCATTTTAGATATTCTCATAAATTTTGTCTTCTTGATGTTCATTGTTACATCGTATTCTTGAAAAAAAAACCGTCAGTGGTATTATACTACTACCAAAACTAAAACTGTGGACAAACCAATTGTAACATAATCCCATCAAAAATATTATTGTCAACATAAAAATGTTAAATAATCAATAAAAGATAGTATTAAAGTTCTATATTTAAAAAAGATGGCCCGATTTTCATGGCAAAGTCCCGGATTTCAGGTATTTTTTTCTGCCTTGTCCCGAATTCGACTGAATTGGAGTTGGTCACACTACGTATACCCCACTTACCACCGTGCGTTACGACACAGTCGACGCAGCCAACCGTTAGTGACGTACGAGGTCTATTTATCCCGTAACGCAGCCAAGGTGTTAAACAACACCACCTCTCCACAGCATCTTCCGAGGCAACATACACGTCTTGTGGTAAAGAAATAATTGAACAAATAATGAATCAGGTTCAAAGTTCAAATTATTACTCTGCATATTTGACGAAACGACCGACGTATCCCACGTGGAACAGTTTTCTCTAAAGAGATACAAACACAATAACAATATTCCTGAAGACATTGTAAGTTCATTGAAGCTTATGAGAACTTAAAAATACTTAATGAAAATCAAGAAAGAGGGGAAAAACAACGTCTGACAGGAAGAGCCTTTGGATAAATAGTATTATGTTTGAGAGAACTGCAGATCCGAAGAAATGTGTAGGAATCGGTACTGACTTTAATAATATTTTAATAACGATAAATTTTGAATGTATATGGCACTCAAAAGTGTGTGAAAAGTGCCTGAAAACTCACCATTTTAACCCTAATTTTTAAAAATTCTACCGAAAATTCTGCCAATTCTGCCATTCTTTTAAAAATCCTGCTCTTCCCCCAGCCTCCCGTACCCCAAAAAGCCCATGCTCTTCCTCCCGAAAATCGGTCCTGGATCCGCCCTTGTGTGCTAGCCACCTCAGACGACATATTGTAATGTGGTTGGTGATACCTGGATCCTGATATACCCGGTACAGTTCCACACACCAACTACTGCGGCAGATTCGTGCAAATATTATAAGAATTGTGCATTTAATGATAGAAGCATATAATTTGGACCACATATACTACACATATAAAGGTTCAAATTTAGATACGAGGGCCATGTCAGATTTTACCTTTTACAAGAATGGCGGGCATTCAAAATGGCGACGATACATATGTGACTAATAGCACAATAACTTTTGAACGAAAAGTCCGACTTCAACCAAATTTGCTATATATGGATTCTTTTTTTGGTATATAAGATGGAGCTCTTGAACCGGAAGAATCGGTTTACCAGAAGTTGTGTTTTTCCTGATTTTTTATGTAAAAGTAATGTTATTTTTTCAATTCTTTCACCTTGTATACAGGGTGTCCAGAAACTTTACCGACAAACGATGACAGGAGATTCCTCAGATAATTTTAAGACAATTTAACCCAATTCACCTAGTCCGAAAATGCTTCTTAAGGGAGCTAGAGCTCTTTGAAGATGGCGTCATGAAATTAGTTTTTCTTAAATACCTCCAGAACGCTTAGATTTAGAAAAACGAAAATTGGTATGCATATTTAGTTTTCAGAGATGAATCGATTCCATCTATCGCAAAATTCTAGTACCGGTTATGGGCGTCCGTTTTGGGTAGAGCAACGGGTATTTTAACGCATAACTTTTTTGTTCTTAACTTTTATGCATTTTTGACACCGTATTATTAAATTGTGAGGTATTCTAGTACTAAAAGGTACTCTTGCTTTAAGTCGGTAGGACACACCGTTTTCTAGAAAAATCGATTTGAAATTTTTCATTTTTGGAATTTGAAAAAAAAATGAAAAGAACTTTTCAACAAAAAACGAAGTATTTTACCAACATAAAGTAAGAGTAACTTTTAGTACTCGAATACCTCATAATTTAATAATCTAGTGTCAAAAATGCTCAAAAATTCAAGATAAAAAAGTTATGCTATAAAATAACTGTTGACTTACCCAAAACGGACGCCTATGACCAGTACTAGAAATTCGCAATTAATGAAATCGATTTATCTCTGGAATATAAATAAATGTACCAGTTTTGGTCTTTCTAAACAGTTTTTTTTTTGAAAAAAAATTTTTTAATTCAAAGAGCGAAAAATTTTCAAATCGATTTTTCGAGAAAACGGTGTGTCCTACAGATTTAAAACAAGAGTACCTTTTAGTACTAGAATACTCCATAATTTAATAATCCAGTGTCAGAAATGCATAAAAGTTAAAGATAAAAAAGTTATGTGATAAAATAACCGTTGCCCTACCCAAAACGGACGCCTATGATCGCTACTAGAAATTTGTAATGGATGGATTAGATTTATATCTTGAAGATAAATACGCGTACCAACTTTTGTTTTTCTAAATGGAAGCGTTCTGGAGGTATTTAAGAAAAACTAATTACAAGACGCCATCTTCAAAGAGCTCTAGCTCCCTTAGGAAGCATTTTCGAACTAAGTGAATTGGGTTAAATTAACTTAAAATTATCTGAAGAATCTCCTGTCTTCGTTTGTCGGTAGAGTTTCTGGACACCCTGTATATTAATTTTTCAAAAAGGTAATACCGGCATTGAAAAGAGCGTAAAAATATTTTTTAGGAAATATTTTGAACTTTTTAGTTATGTTAATTAACATTTAATAAATGAATAACATCTTCACATGTACCTATGTGCGGCAGACTCGTGCAAATATTATAAGAATTATTGTGCATTTAATGGTATATAATTTGGACCACATATACTACACATACAAATGTTCAAATTTAGATATAAGGCCATCTCAGATTTTGCCTTTTACAAAAATGGCGGGCATTCAAAATGGCCACGATAACTTTTGAACGAAAACTCGGATGTCAACCAAATTTGGTATATAGGTTATTTTTTTAATGTTTAAGTTCGAGGTCTTAAACCAGAAGAATCGGTTTACCAGAAATTGTGTTTTTCCTGATTTTTAATGTAAAAATATGTTGTTTATTTTTTCAGTTCTTTCACCTTGTATATATTAATTTTTAAAAAGGTAATACCGGCGTTAAAAAGAGCGTAAAAATATTTTTTAAGAAATATTTTGAACTCTTTAGTTATATTAATTACTAATTAATAAATGCATAACGTATCTTCACATGTACCTATGAACCTATGCGGCAGATTCGTGCAAATAGTATAAGAATTATTGTGCATTTAATGGTAGAAGCATATAATTTAGACCACACATACTACACATCCAAAGGTTCAAATTTAGATATGAGGCCATCTCAGATTTTGTCTTTTACAAAAATGGCGGCATTCAAAATAAATCTGCCGCACATAGTACATGTGAAGATACTTTATACATTTATTAAATGGTAATTAACATAACTAAAAAGTTCAAAATATTTCCTAAAAAATATGTTTACGGTCTTTTCAATGCCGGTTTTACGTTTTTGAAAAAATAATATATACAGGGTGAAAGAAGTGAAAAAACAAGCAACATATTTTTACAAAAAAAAAACAGTAAAAACACAACTTCAGGTAAACCTATTCTTCCGGTTCAAGACCTCGATCTTAGTCATCAAACATTGATGCCAAATTTGGCTGAAATCGGACTTTTCGTTCAAAAGTTATCGTGCTGTTAGTCACATATAAGTTTAGTCGCCATTTTGAATGCCCTCAATTTTTGTAAAAGGCAAAATCTGAGATTGCCTTATATCTAAATTTGAACCTTTATATATGTAGTATATGTGGTTCAAGTTATATGCTTCTACCAGTAAATGCAATGCACAATAATTCTTATAATATTTGCACGAATCTGCCGCACATAGGTACATGTGAAGATACGTTATGCATTTATTAAATGGTAATTAACATAATTAAAAAATTCAAAATATTTCCTAAAAAATATTTTTACGGTCTTTTCAATGGCGGTATTAACTTTATGAAAAACTAATATATACAGGATGAAAGAATTGAAAAAAAAACAGCATATTTTTACATAAAACCAGGAAAAGCACAACTTTTGGTAAACCGACTCTTCCTGTTCAAGACCTCGATCTTATACATTAAAAAAAAGAACCTATATACCAAATTTGGTTGAAATCGAACGTCTCGTTCAAAAGTTATTGTGCTATTAGCAGTGGCGCACTCAGAGGGAGGTTTTGGGGGTTAAAACCCCTCCCAGGGCATATAAAAAATATACAAAGAATAGAAAATGTAACTTGTCTTTCACAAACACAATACAAAAAAATATGGTGTCCAAGCCAACCCCCCCCAGAGGAAAATTCTGGGTGCGCCACTGCTATTAGTCACATATGTATAGTCGCCATTTTGAATGCCCGCCATTTTTGTAAAAGCGAAAATCTGAGATGGCCTCATATCTAATTTTAAACCTTTATATGTGGTCCAAATTATATGCTTCTATCATTAAATGCACAATTGTTTTACATATCGGCTGCACTAAACACCATTCACCACTCAGTAAATTCTCCTCAGTACCTTTCCCTCAAAATATCTCAACCTGTTTTCAAAAGGTATTGCCGTATGCTGTTGCCAAGTCCTCCTAAATATACAAATTCATAATCCATTATTGTAAATAATTTTTTGTAAACTCAATTAAGATTTAATGATTATATTTTTCAAAATTGTGTTCTAAATTACTTAACCCATTCAGTACCAGAGGCTTATTGGAAGATTCAATCCCAGAGTCCAAAATTAACTAACACAGTTGTTAAACTAATGGTAGGGGAGGCCAAGCGGGCATTTTTGCAGTTACTCGAGCGCGTCCGATTAGCACATGGGGAGAAACAGTGTACCCTGTAACTGTACCTCTACCACAGGGGAGTTCGTTAAGGGGGGGTCCGAAAAAAAATCTATCATTAGAAAAACTCGAAATCGTCAGATTAAGATAAGGTAAGTTAAGTGCATGCAAAACAGTGTAAAAATCCCCGCAAAAATCTCACGATTTGAGCGGGGCGTAAGAAAATGGGTGTAAGTCACAAAGTTTTACAAAAAAAAAGCGAATATTTCGCGAAATGAATGTCAGATCGAAAAACTACAAAATACGTGTTCAATGTTTTTCAAAAATCTATCGAATGATACCAAACACGACCCCCATGGAGAGGGGTAGGGGGTAAATTTAAAATTTTAAATACAAACCCTGCGATATTTCGCGAAATGAACATCAGATCGAAAAACTGCAAAATACACGTATTCAACATTTTTAAAAAATCTGTCGAATGCCTCCAAACAGGACCCCCACTGAGGTGGGGTGGGGTAGGGGTTACTTTAAAATCTTAAATAGGAGCCCGCATTTTTTTACTGCAGATTTGAATTCTTTACGTAAAAATAAGTAACTTTTATCTGAGACATTTTTTCTAATTATGGATAGATGGCACTATAATCGAAAAAAACGATTGTTGGAAACGGAAAATTAAATTAAAAAATGGAAAGTCCCCACTTAATAAAAAACTTCACTTTTTTGGTTTTAGGACCTAATCTTCACAACCCAATAGGTCTCCATAACGCTCGAGTAACTGCAAATTTAGCATACTGTCCTTATCTACTATTGACCATTCCAGGTCACGTGACTTTCGACACCGTTGCTGAGGGGCAAAAATTGTGTTTCTGGTGTTATTTTTGCTATTTTCTCGTTTTATTATAAAAAAATCTGTGGTTTTAACTACAAAAATTTCAAATATTGGATATAGGACACCCTCGTAGGGGATGCAAAAACCCGGTATAATCAGAAAATCAGTTTTCTTGGCCCATATCGTCGTTCTGTTTACAGTGTATTGTGATTATAGTGATTTAAAACATTTCGGTCTTTAAATGATTCTGGTATTATAAAAAACTTACTTTATCTCTTTTACCTTTACTGGAACACTTTTAAACTGAACAAAACGCTGGTATTTTAATCATATTCTTAAATTAAACAATGGTTTTCTAAACTTAACCTAGTTTGTTTACAATATTTTGCCCATCAGTCGCTGTCAAATGACGTCACCCTGGAATGGTCTATTGGGACCGTGTAAGTTCGGAAGAGCGACACCTGGTTTCATAGCTCAGCAACATTTTTAGCACTTTTAATTATATTGGCCAATTATATTATCCTGGTTTCTGGATAATTGTCAAAGCCATAGCCCAAAAAAAGAATAAGAAAAAAGTAAGAGTAAGGTTATGTTATTAAAAGGTAAACAATTGTATGTAGTAAATAAAATTAATTATTAAAATGCAGTATTACAAGTAAAATACCTACAATTAATTAAATTCACTTTAATAATTGCATATCATATCAATATGGTGGAGCAATATTAATGCCCGATTTGACAATGACAGTGAGTATAAAAGATGTCAATATGATAATTTCAATTGACAATATGAATTATTTAAGTAATATGCTAAGAAAGTTATAAAATTTCTCCGCTATTCGCGCACGATCGTTTCTCGTATCCCCTCCAAGTACTTGCACGTAGCGAATAAGTAAAGACCGATTTAAATGAAGATCCTCCTGTTTTTACATTTTCGGAATGACACAAGTT